>NW_024387523.1:23407490-24132442 GCF_900408965.1 Simochromis diagramma
GATTCTAAAAGTAATCAATTACTTGAAAAGTAACTATTGCGTTACTTTAGAAAAAAATGTAACCCTCTGGGGTGCAGGGTGTAATTGGCCATTTTTAACTACTTTTGATTTTCCCTCCACATTTCACCTTTAAAAACTATTTACTTTGCCTTGCTTGGTATCATTCTTTTCAGCACAACCTCATGTGTCTGAATTTACAGTCATGTTTTCATTTTGACATACTGTATTAACACAATTGTTCTAAAATCAGACAAAAAAACATAAAATCCGAGTAGAAAAAGTTATATGTTCTATTGTAACAACAACAAACATGTTTATTGAATCATATTTCATAACTTTAAATGCAAATATAAATTGTCAATTTTAAAAATCATGTGGATAAGTTTTGCAAACAACAAAGTTATTTGCAGCTATTTACCTTTTACCCCTTTTTTAAATAACCATTTCAAACTATTTACATAACAATCAGCTGTTCTGCATTAAATAAGATGCCACACAAATTATTTGTGCCACTCCAAAAAAATCATTTTCTCTGTCCACTATAAAGGAGAACATCACAGCCTGATACTTGCAGGCCTGACAGCAGCAGGTGTATCACGCCTCTTGTTTTCATTCAGCAGTCGAGTCATTGTTGTGACACACAACGCAAAACTATCCACAACACTACACACTAACTACACAAGACAACACATTAACTACACACTACAAACACGCTAAATGTTACAAATCTGTTTTTCTGCTTTCTTTCTCTCTCTCTCTCTCCTAAAACTTCCACCTCTTCCTAAACAACCAAATGTCATGTTGCCATATCATCTTTTGATTGGTCAACATGGTGCCAATCAGGAACCATGCCCGTTCCACCAACACGAATGGGCTGTTTTTTGTTTTGTTTTGTTTCTTGTTTTTTTGCTCATAAGCAGAGAGTGCTTGTTAGCACTGTCCTTAGACAGTAAATGTGACGAAATTATTGAGGAAAAAACGCTGCGTATATATTGTTTATCATGACTCTGGTTTATCAGCACAATTTAAAAACTGTCTGTTGTTGCTTTGTCTTTAAGTGGTCATATGATTGGCTTACCACGACTACTTTATTCTTCCTCAGCGAAACAGCAGCACTCATGCGATTGTTTTGCCCCTTTAGCTCCAGGTGTTGTGCCAAAAAGTGATTACCGTCCGCGGGAGCGCGCGCAGCTGCTTAAAGCTGTAGTGCCCAGATTACTTATGTAGACAGCTACTTAAGATGCGGTAAAGATGAACACAGCTTCAGCCGTCTGATTGTTGGAAAATAGTAACGCGACCGCACCGCATTTTCTTGTTAGTAACGGTAACAGCGTTGTAACAATAGAAATAGTAATTGGTTCGATTACTCGTTACTGATAAAATTAATGCCGTTATTAACACCGTTACTTGTTATTATTGTTATTCCCATCACTGTCAATCACTAAGAAGCAAGGCTGCTTTATGAAGCCATCGACACGCTTTTGCTGTGGTCTGACTGAGAGACAAGGCCATACTGGACTTTTATCAGTTGGCGACTTGTCAGTAAAAAACACAGGCTTACTCTAAACTCATACCCTGCTTTTTTTGTGCTTATGGGGACAGTTATTTAAAAAAAACAAAATCGTGCTCTATTCAGCAAAATCCAAAACTAGTGATTAAGACCATAAACTCATCAACTAATTGGTGACTTGGGTCATATTGCAAGGGAGCAAAAAGCAAATTTTGAGTGCAATTATCCACACAAGAAAGTACATTTTGAAAATGGCACAAAACAAACATCATCCAGACTAATCTTCAGCCTTTTGGTGTTTTAAGTAAAATGACTCTGTTTCTTTCAGATCCTGAGACCAACGGAAAGCCATTCTCAGAAAATATACTCAAGAACAGATAATCCATTACAGAAACTCTTCTTGACACAATGGAGAGCTCTGCAGCTACAACAGGCACAAATGTGAACTTGCAAAATGAAAAGCTGCAAAACAGTGAAAGAGGAAACACCAGATGATAAAACTCCTTTCACTTTTGTAGCAACCCAAAAATGGATCGCGGCTGATGCAGACACGAGATATTAAATGGCTGTCGGTCAAGCTCTTCTTGACGAGAACTGCTTAACCCGTATGTTCCAGTTACTCCACATCGGTGGCATCCAATCCCAGGAGTGGATCATTAAACATGAATGTCAGCTTCAGGTTTGTATCATCGGTCAGAGATGGCAGAAGTGCAGACTGCCACACACGAATAGCTGGTCCAGGAACCAGTCGGCACACAACAAAACAAGCTAAAAACTTTCTCTTTTTCTATGTCTGTCCATCTGCATCACCTCCTTTCTGTCTTTATAACAGCCCTCTGTGTAGCAGCTCATCTCTCTCCCTGTCTCTCTGTGTCAATGTCTCAATGATAAGCACATTGCTGTTTGGTGCTTCTCCTGTCGTGATTGTTTTAGCCCTTACAATCCCAGTCCTGATTATGGAATGATTATATTGTTGGGTCGGAAGTATTAAAAAACGCACAGTTATTTGTTTTTAAGGTTAGATTTAGGAGTTTTCCTTCTCGCTTAAAGGGACTCTTAAGTCCAGCTTGTTAATTCGGGGATAAAAGATCAGGACAACGTGAAAAACCATGCATGTGCACAGTTGCAGCCAATTTGTTACCAGTTAGCCAGCTATAATTGTCTGTGCATCGGGAGGAAAAAGACTGGCGTAGCTGGAAATAACAGATCTCGGTTCGTATTGAGGGTTACTGCTCATTAATGCATATGCAGCACCATATGTCATCTGCAATCTGCAGCGGGATGTGAAGGGAATATGGATGAAGATATGTAGGGCTTGTTCCTAATGAAATGTATACAAAGGGTAAAATGTTTGCCCGAGTTTCTTGTAGACCAATAAGGGAAGCTGAGAAGTAGAAACCTTGAGATGTTGTCCAGTCACAGTCAGACCTGTTTTTATGCCCACCGGTAGCTATGAGTTGGAGTGGGTTCAGCACAGCTAAACAAGCGTATTGTCCAGGAATTGTCCAGGAAACAATTTGTTGATTGTGAAGACTTTGAGAGAACAATTTCATGAAAAGAAAACTTCAGTAACTTATTTAAGTTAGGGTGAGGGCTTTGGTTGGGGTCATCAGCAATGACAACTCAGCCCACACAGGGTTTACAAACAGAGTGGCAGAACCTTTTGACTCCACATGAACAAACTGGCTTGTTGATTGGTTAGGTGTTTGTGTGCAATTTAGGTTTTCGTATGACTTTAATATGCTAATCTGCTCGCCTGCTTTCCTGTAGTCTGGGCAATGGTTATGCCTACCCCTGAAGTAGCCCACCTATTATTCCCACACTCCACCTCTCCAGTCCAGGACTATAAAAAACCGTCCTGCCACTTTTGTCACAGTACGTAACAAACTAAGTGATATGAGGCTTTGTCCTGTAGATTTAATCACCCAAACTTTGATTGACTGACGATAACTGAAAACCTGGATAGTGATATAATCTATGTGCTACTAAGTGTATTTTTCAGTTGTAATAACTAAAAATACAACTTAAACATGTGTCATTATCTTTAATACTCTTGACAGTTGAACAGTTCAAATTCATATTCATGTCTAATGTAACAACCAAACTAATCAGTTTTATGTGGCCCAACGACGGAAGGATTAAGTTTTTGTATTGATCCGATACCAATTAATACATAACAGGTATTACCAATACTAATACTGCTACTCTTGACCTATGAAGGCAGCTTATGTAGGGCAGAGCAGTGTGTCAGGATTTATGAGATGAATCGTTAATTTGCAAATTTTAAACACTAAATCATCATAATTTTTACTTTCCGTAATAATTAGTTAACACAACGAAACACAACCTTCAGCTTTTCATGTATTTTCAAAATGAATTTTTTGGAGATCTGGAGTGTAAATGTGCCTGTCTCTAAAGCACCATGGGTCAACTTCTGCTGTTAAAATGGGCTATAGGATATGAATAAAATAGACATGACAGTCAACACAAAAAAAGGGAAGACACTTTTCATAGTGTGTGTTTAAAGTATTTTTTTTTTATTTCCCAAAAAAGTTATTTAACACACTTCAGTGGGCTCCATATTGAACATAGACGACGGAATCAAAGTGTTGATCGTATCACACTAGTATCGATCCTAACAATAAGTGGGTGGATCCAACCGCCTCGACTCAAGATTCCAGCAGGGCATTTTATGCAGGAAGGAGTTAATTAACAAGTAAAAAAAAAATCATTAAAAAAAGACCAAAATCAACAATCAATTAGTCCTGCTACAAAGTATATAAAAGTATGTAAGCCTTTTATAATTAGCTTTGGGGAGGGTGTGGCTCAGGAGGTAGAGCGGGTCATCTACCAATCAGAAGGTTGGTGGTTTATTCCTGTGTCTGTGTGTTGAAGTAACATTGGGCAAGATGCAGCCATCGTGTGCGTGAATGTTAGATGAAGGCACTTGTCTAAGACTTGTCTAACAAGATCTAGAAAAAAAGAGTCACTGGGTGAATGAGGCTTGCGGTTACAACCGATGTCAGAGTTAAAAGAGCGCTATTTAATAGCAGTCCCCAACCTTTTTTGCGCAGGGTATGAATAACCCTATTCATAACACACGGGAAAAGACCCAGGGAAACCGAATTAATGATAAAAACGATAAAAAATATCGATAAAAACTGATAAAAACCCTGAAAACAATCAATTTCACACCTGAGCCTCAACTCTTGTGGCCCGTTACGAAATGCCTCACAGACCATTACCGGTCCGTGGCCCAGGGGTTGGGGACCACTGCTATATAAGTACCAGTCCATTTACCACCAGTGTGTACTTAACAGCAGCTGAAAGTAGTCCCCAAAATATATAATCTGCTAATTCCTGATTAGGCAACATTTGTGGGTAAAAAAATCATAATTGCCCAGATGTTCCATGTTTAAAAACAGAAAGTAGATGTGTTTATGGCAGTTCTAAAGGTTTATGTCTTCAGTCGGAGCAGATGGATGAAAAGTGAGCGCTGCGGGCAGATTAGTGAACAGATTGTTGGTTTTAGTCTTTTCTCGGGATTTGCAGACAAAAACATATATATGTAAAATAAGAAGAAGCTAATTCTCAAAAGCAAAAACAAATGGAGATTATATTTGAAGTCAAGGGAAATCATAATTTGCTACCTAAGCTTTTAAGCAGATGTGGATACAATATTAATAAATGAGAAATCCAGTGTACATTTTTATAGTGTTACTACTCCAAGGGATACAGAAGAAGGAGCGAAACACATCATCTGGCTAAAGATAAAGGCTTCTTTTTATTTTAAAGTTTCCTGTTGAATTATATTGTATTATCTGCACAAATATATTGGACAGCAGCCCCTTTACACCGATGCTCTCTAGTTGAGTTCCCTCAAAAAGTTAGACAGAAAAATGCTGCGAAGCTGAACTCAGCAGAGTTGCATCCTTATTAGAGATAATGAGTGAATGTCTGAATGCCTCGCTGGTTGAGATGGGTGCTAAAAAGGAGCACGTATACGCACATATACGATTTAAATACTGCCGCGTGCTGAGAGAGAGCAGGGCTTTGCGTTCTCATCAAAATCAATTCTGCCAAGGCCTCACCCTGCCATCCATTTTTCACCCTCTCCCTACTTTATCAGCCTTTCTTTTTTCTTCCTCTGTCCCCAGCCACCTTTATCCACCTGCATTCTCCCCCATTTATGACTTCACCCTCACTTTCAATCCCTCTGTCACAATACTCTTTTCCTCATATATCACATCACCCTTCCTTGTTTCTACCCTTCACCAGTCTCGTCCTCCCTCTTCTTTCCTCTCCCCTGATTCTCATTATATCCACTTTCAGGCTCCCGTTAGCTGCCTTCTCCCTCTCGGCATCAGCTCTGCTCTCTCTCATTCATTCGGCCCCGGCCCACTGCCTATCCCTCGCTTGCTCTTCTGCCCATTTATCACCTTTTTGTCTCAGACTGGCTGAGATGGACACTTTACCTGGTAAACAAGTGAAAAAAATAGACTAAAGGGAGGAGGAAAATGAGAGATTCAGTGAAGGAGAACTCTTGAGGAAAGGGAAAAATAAGATAAGTAGAGGAATTTTTCACTGATAAGCACATTTAAGTATAGCTTAAGAAGCACTTTTTACACAGTTTGGGGCTTTTCTAAAACAAACAAACAAAAAAATCTGAAAGCAAAAGCGTAAAAACTTGTATTTACTCTAATAACTGTTAGCATGTCTGGTTAACTAGCTAACTAGACAGTCCTATTCTAAACCAGCATTGTGTTTATGCAGCATTTCTGACATTGTGGATGCTAGCATTTCATAGTTGCTAATTAGCTAGCCTGCACTCTTTATTGGATTTGGGTGAACAGCACCAGCCACTAAACGTACCAAGCACATTGGTTAGTCTTTATCCTTAAAGCCTTTTTGTCTTTTGATGTGAGAATGGTTTGAATGTAATAGTAAGGCCTTTAATATTTCTTTATTAATACTATATAACTTGTAGTATATACCAGACCAGTCCTCTGAAAACCACAAGTCTTTAGGCATGATAACAGTATAGGCATATAGCCAGTGTTGCCAACTCCTCAGTAAGGAAAATTGCTATTGGTGGTCCTAAAAGTTGCTAGAAGTTGCTAGAAGTCGCTAAATGACATCATCGCCTAATTGCATAATTGGTCATGCTCATGTAATTGTAACTGAGCCATAGGAGAGAGAAATAACATCGTGGAAGAGACATAAAATTAGTAAAAAAACAAACAAACATCCTAAATACATTTAGAATATATTTAGAACTACAAATTAAATTTCTTTTAGCAATTATTGTTTTTTTAATGTCCCAATTCCAACCCTCCTCCTTTATCCAGGCTTGGGACCAGTCAAAAGTGACTCTGGCAGAGTTACTTCTTTTGTGTGTGTGTGTGTGTGTGTGTTTTTAAGTAGTTTTAAACCTTGTGATCCACAAAAAGTAACAGTTAAAGAAGAACTGACTGCATTACAGTCATGGCGAGAGCAGCGGCTTCGCTCAAGTGCGATTCATTTGCAGTTTGGACGTGTAGGGGTGAACATGTCCTGCTCTGACACCAGATGGGGGTGACTCCTGTATGAGGACTACCTGCTGCCAAAGGCACGGTGCCCACGGCAGCACCCGCTGCTTGTTGAGAGTAAGATCGATACGTGCTTTCACGTCAAAAAATCGTCATAAGTCTTCCTAATAACAGCAGCAAAAGTTGCCAGATTTGTTGCTAGTTGCTTTTTAGAAAAAATGTTGCTAATGGGGTCTGAAAACTCACTAAATATAGCGACAAAGTCACTAAGTTGGTAATACTATAGCCTTCAAGGCAAGGTTTTAATTGGAGCTAACTTTAGCTTCATTAGCTTGATAGCTATAGCACATGTTGTATGCTAGCATTCGCTGTTTTTCAGGAGCCAAACTCAGCAGCCACTGGTTAGAATCCAGTGAACTGGTCACTCTTGAATGAGAAACTGTTTTCATCTAAATTTGCAGAATGGTTCAAAAGAATTAACAATAATATCAAATGGTTGTACAGGGAAGACAAGTGTAGCTCAACAGAGGAAAGGTTTATTGAATGGACATTGGAAAGGTGTTCCAAATGAAAGAAGGAAAAATCCACAAAAGTAATTTAACAGCAGCTATAAAATCTCGTCTTTGCTGATCTTTGGTGTTTAATTTATATGCCTGTGATACTGAGGCATTAGGCTTTACACTTTTGATCACAGAAAGCATTGAAACATTGGTTACTCTTTAATGTGGGATGAAGATTAAAAAAAATCAACAAATTCGTTCACATATCAGTTTCTTAAACCATATTGATGTAAAACAAGCGTGTCTACAGAGCAGAGGGATTTAAGAAATCACTTCGAATGAATAATAATTTAGTAGAGTATAGGGACAAACTGTCTGACATTAAAGAAACGAAATTAAGTGGCACAAAGGCAAACATTCAAAGAGAAGACTGGTGATTTTGGGGAGCATATGATACTTGAGGCGATGACAGAAGTAGGGCACCATGACCAGCACTGTAGAGCACAGCAGAATTAAAGAACAAGCATGTCAAACAAAATAGACTCCAGGGAAGTGAATGTCAGGCTTTTTCAAAGAGCAGTGTAGCTGGTCTTTTAGAAACTTGTGTTAGACTTGCTGTTGTTGCTCCGTCTGCACATGTGGACAAAGAGGAAAGCAGAGAAACGTTTCAGTCAGCAAATCTGGAAGTATTTTTAAAAAGCCCTCTTGTTTCCCATTTGACATCTTTTTTAAAAGGTCTGCTAAAACTGCGAAAAAGAGGACAGGAAGGATATTCCTGTTGTGCTGGTGGTAACCTGACCATGCTTGTAGACCTCTCTATTATTCTAATATTTTCTCTAAGACATTCTGTGGAAAGATTGATTCTGCTGAAGTAAAACATTGTTTGTCCGTGTACATGCCGTCATGTGAACGGAGGAATCTGCGCTTTGTGTTAACATCTTTCGCAGAAGTTATTTACCTGCTCTTTAATTGTTTCTTGTTTAAACTGATTGGTGGTAATCAAAATGATTTTGTGAGCGTTTAGCTGAGATTCTGATGTCATACATGTCTATATCTAAATGACAGACCTAGTGGCACAGCCTGTGAAACCAGATGTTCTCCCTCTGACCCTGGTATCAGGGGCACTAGGGTTCAACAGGTTAAGCTAAACTAATGATTGGTTTTAGAACTGAAGAAGTCCAGTCACCTTGTTTTCAAGATCCCAAGACAGTGTTGGGCCATATTCCAGTCAGCACACTGCTTTCTATGTTGAACAAACCAGGCCAATGCAGGTGAATCCTCTCTAAAGACATCAATAATTAAGTTGGTGCCCACTGATGTGCTTTTCATTTGATTCACCCTCTCCTAAGCAAGGCAGTATGTGCACCGAGATAAGATCAGGCTTTGTAAAAACCAGCTGGTGCAGACAGCCCCAGATCACTGCACATATCCCCAATTTTACTTGAAAAATAGTGCTACAGCTCTGGTAGAAGTAATTAAGTACCAGTGAGGTTTGTAGGTGAGCTTAAACATGAGAGCATCATCTTGTCTACAGACTAGACCCCAAGGAAACAGAGTATAAAATGTGGACATACTGTAATGTCACGCATTGATTTGCAAAGTCCCTTCTTCTACTGAGCATTTTCATTGCAGTATTGGTGTTTTGAAACCAGCTATGGTGAGAAAGAAGCAGGTCTGACTGTGAAACTGCATGCTCATTGGCCAGCTTATTGTTGACAAGTTATTAGCCAATGAACATACTCTGAAACAAGATTTATAAAAATGACCTTGTTTTTGTTCATTATGGCCCAAAATGAGTAACCACAAGCACAGCAGAAAACATGTCCAGAGGTCAAGCTCGATGGGACCAGGAGTCTTTTTTGGTGTCCCCCCCCGATGGCCATTAAACAAAGCAGATAATTAAGGCATGTCGTATTGGCTTTACTTTTCAGACCTGGGAAGCTACGCCCATCTTTTATACTGTTTGACAAAATAGCAAAACTGACAAAAACTATTATAACGCAAATTAAACAAATCTAAATCTGCTCTTCTTTTTAACATCGCTTTTTTATTTCACTTGTAATACGTTCCTCTTTGTGATCATTGAGAAAAAAACTGAAACTTTTAACAATACTTGATTCTAACATTAGATTAATTTGACATAATGACATTTTTTCTTCCATTTACGAGCAGCTATTACTGCAAATGAAACCATAAATTAATTGACAACATAAATACAGGAAACTTTCTTTTTTTTTTTTTTGCTTAAATTGTGGCCATGATGTCCAAAAATACGATGAAATCCTTTTTTTATTTTGAATGCACAGATCCAAATTGATATTAGTTTTGACTCATGAAGAAATAAAGAATTAAGCTATTTGAAAGTACTGACTGTTTGATATTCATGTCACGTACGTGACGTGGGAACTTTCCCCTAATCAGGGTGCACAGGGGTAAACACTAAACGTAATCTGAGTGTGATAAAAGTACAAATATACTTAGTGACTGTGCAGCTACTGAAGCTGAAGTGGTCATTTTCATAGCGGTCGAATCCAAGCACACATGGACGCACACTCACTCATCCACCACGTCTATTCTCCAACTGGCTGCAGTCCAAACTGACACATGGGGAGAGAAGCAGCAGAAGGTAGGCCTGTCCCAAACAGCTCAGTCTCTGTCTATCTGAGGCTGCAGGAAGCCACTGAACAGCTGCTCAAGGTGAACGTCCAATGAGGCATGTGCAAATATGAAGCTCGAGACTGGGAGAGAGACCTAAAGACAGAGACCGAGTGAGGCACACACACAGAGGGGAGGATGAGTCAGAGAATCAGAGGGAATAGGCTCATGAGTGACAGACACAGAGGGGCAGGAAAGATCATTATACCCGATAGGGTTCGCTGAATCGAACCTCCAATTTCAGTCACGGCGACATGTTTGAATCTTAACAGGGGTGTCTTTTGTTTGCGGCGCGACAAGAGTCTCAATTTGGATTTGAATGTGTCATCATGGACAGAAACTGCTCTAGCGAAATTGTAAAAAAACAAAAAAACAAACAAACATTTGCACCACAGAAAATCTGACGACTTATCACATTGGCCAAACAGCATCCGATCCACTCACCAGTTCTTTTTGTGTCCATAGGTGTCCTGAAAGCAGCTATACTTGCAGCAGAGGACTTTTAAGTGCTCATTCACACTCGCAGCCTCTCTCCTTTGTACGTCATAAACCCAGATATAACTATGTAATTTAAGTCATTGTGACATGATGAATATCTGTGAGCTTCTCAGTAACCCCGGCCTTAAATCCAACTCTTGTTCATCTTCAAACCGAAGCCTATGGCTAAAAAAGAGCCAATTCCCACTTGTTTGCCTGTACTGTAGACTGGATGACTGAATACTGAGAACCTTGAATAAGGCCCTACATAGTGTAGAGAAGAATAGGGCCGTTTACTTATGGCATATATTGTTCATTATGTCAAAGCAAATAACCAAGAAGCATGGATTTACAGCAGAATAATGTGAGTCTGTGTTTTATGTACACCACGTCTGTTGAACCATTTTGATGTTAATGGGATAAAACCTGTTCATGAGGGCTAGCATGACTCTGCTATTGTTCACACCCATGGTATGTATATATATATATATACACACACTATTTCTATGAAAATATAAATGTCTAATTATGTATCAACACGGAAAAGAAATAAAATATTTTCAAAGCACCATGTATGTGTCATCTTGTTTGCTGCACTCAGTTCACTTTTATTTATTTTATTTATCACTGTATATACAGTACCTCCAGTCCAAAATAACAATCATCTTGAGACCCTTTAATATTGTAGGGCCTTTACCTTACAGTATAGAGTTCTTGGTGAAAGTGGGGAGAAAGAACTCAATTTAGACAGGAAGACATTTTGACAGAACCAGTGCAGTAGTGGAATATGGATATTTGGGAAGTAAAAGGAATGAAACAAGCATCCCACTGGTCATGTAGCTATTTTTGAGTGCCCTTATTTTATTCTTGGATCTACTACAGTAGCTTAGCATGAATCACACAGTTCAAAATAATCCTTATTGATCTGGGACTAGGCCTTAGCCCAACCTCTGTCCGACACAAAGCATTTTAGTAACAGTACTTTCTCCCAGGCCAATTTTCTTGTGACTGGCTGCTTTTCCAAACAAAAGGTTTAAAGAGCAGGTGGGTGGGGCTTCTGTGCTCACAGTCAGACTTGGTTGTTTTGGATGCCATGGAAACCATGCATTCCATGACACAAATTAAGGAAAACTATTAAAGTTTTATACACACACACACACACACATATATATATATTAGGGGTGCAACGATACACAAAATTCACGGTTCGGTTCGATACTTTGGTGTCACGGTTCGATATTTTTTCGATACAAAATAAAATGTTCATGCCTTTTTAATTTGTCATTTATTAAAATTATAAATATATATTTTAACTCAAAAGTACAGTTTTTAAATTTAACCCTAACCCTTGTGCGTGTTTTTTTATTTTGACAGCGAATGCGCACCTGCGGACCACTTATGTGCAGCCCTGGTTATTTAGCTCATCATATTGCAGCCACAGAAATTCTTTTGTCCATGAAACCATAAAGCTGCACTTTCTTTTTGCCTTATAGTCTGATTTGTCATAACTTTTCCGTTTTGCGGTAAGCTTTTCTTTGGCTGTCACTTCTTCACCCTGACCTGTCTTATTTGGCTCAGCAGAACTGAAATATATATCCTGCTGCTTTTACACACGCACTCACATAAGCTCAGCGATTCTCTGCGCGATCAACCTCTCACATGTTTAAGCTTGCTGCTGGAGATTTCACTTGTCATGTTTGCATAGTAAGCTAACGATTGATAAGACGATGTCAGAGGAATTGGTGCACAAATTATCATCACTCACCAATCAGTACTGTCGCTCTCTATACACAGTTCACGCGATTGCAAAGTGAAAGCAAAAAAACAAGCGCAAATTCAAACGCGATTTCAATATGTCACATATTGACAGTGGCTCACCGATGCCAATGACATAATTACCCAGCTACATTTCCGAAAGAATGCAAAAGCATTGACATATATTTTTCCTTCCTACAATAGCCCGACGGGCAGGGAAGAGATAGATTTTGGTAGCCCGACTGAAAAAATCGCTAGCTCCAGGACGTCGGGCTAGCGATATTGCGAGCCCTGTATCTGATTGAGGAATCACTCATCTTTGGAAAAGAGAGTTTATTACAGAGAAATGGCTCTTTCCAAAATAAAAGCTATACTATACGCTTCTTCTGGGCTATATTCTCAGCAGCATATTAAACATATCAGGTCCCCATAAGGAGAATCATGTGCTAACAGCTGTCTAAATGACTCGGCTAAAGTTAGTAGCATGCTTGTTGTTTTTGTCTTTGCACTAGGATGATGTCGGCGTAAATGTGCAGTCATATTCGTTGTGTTCCCACTAGTGCTTTCAGGTTAATCTCGTTAAAATGACCTTAACGCCACAACACGGCAAATCTCCGTTAACGAGCTACCCCTGATAGCCCCGTGCATGGGGCTAGACGGCCAACAAGTCAACGAGCTAACTGCGCTAACACACTAGCTCCCACCCATGTAATTGAGCATTGCGTGGCACATCCAACATACTGTTTTACTTTAGTTCATGACGCGCTTACCTTCAGGGTCATACGTCACATGAAAACCAAAATAATTCCAAACGCCAGATCTGAATGAGGGTGGGGGAGGTTCAATTTGCCATGTTGCAAGGAGAGCTTAACTTCTGTCTCGCTAGCTTGCCCTGCGCTCTTCCTTCTGACGATGCTGTCTGTGTTGAGCGCTCAGTGGATCTGCGCTCGACAGTGCAGCCTAGGCGGAGTAGTCGAACGCAGATTCACTGAGCGCTCCACACAGACAGCATCGTCAGAAGGAAAGTTGATAAAATAAATTACAAATGTTGTATTGTTCGATACATATGCGTACCAAACCGAAAGCACTGTATCGAACGGTTCAATATCGATACGAATATCGTTGCACCCCTAATATATATATATATAGGTGTTGAGGAACCAGGGCACCCTGACGACAAGTGGCCTACTGGAACAAGAAGGCATCGGTGGGCAAGAGACAAAAACAGGGCGTTGTTGGAATGCTACTACGCAAGTAACCCTGGCGGAAGGGGCTACACGAATAGGATGAGGGACCTATGGATTCTTCGATACCCAACATCCACAATGACGGCGAAACAACTAGTAGCTCAGTGTTCCAACATTCGAAAGAAGGGACTGCTATCACAGCTAGAGATTGACGAGGTACAACATAAATGCTACGGCAAGGAGGAGTCAGGACGCCAGGTCAGTGGGGAGATATCATCACCCCTACCCGAGATTGGGTACATAGCCCCAAGTGCGATAGGAGAAGGATCGTTGAGTGCGAGAGGAACTGACCTGAAAAATAGGATCATGGCCAAGCTTGAAACCTGGATCCCCCGTAGCCGGTTACCAAGATTACGTGAAGTACCCTCAGAAGGTCTGCTAGATGATGTTAATGCAGCACTACGGACGATACCTACAACCACGATTACCGACACTAACAAGCTGATCTAGAATACGGCAGCAGTGATCAATGAGAGGCTTGGCTACAAGTTGAACAGCCACAAGGGGCAGTACCCTCCATGGAGAAGGAGGCTAGAGGGCAAGATCAAAGTAGCACGGAGGGAGATTAGCCAACTAACGGAGTTGCAGAAAGGTGCGGCAAAGAAGGTGCATAAGAAATACAGCAAGCTGTCCATACCTGAGGCCTTGGAAACTGCCAAGCAAAGACTCACAGCCTTGGCCAGCCGCTTGAGGAGGTACACCGGAGAGATAGAAGGCAGGAGAATAAACCAGCTGTTCTCCACAGAACCAGCAAAGGTGTACTCTTAGTGGCAAGGGAACAATAAGAGAACAGCACCACCAAGGCTGGAAGATGGAACAATACTGGAAGAGCATATGGGAGAAGGACGCAACCCATAACGGCAATGCTCAGTGGCTAGTGGATCTGAGGGCAGACCATAGCGACCTCCCTGAACAGGGTCCAGTAACCATCACAGTGGCAGATATCCAAGAAAGGGTCTCCAGTATGAAGAGTTGGACAGCACCAGGGCCCGACATGGTTCACGCCTACTGGCTAAAGAAGCTGACTGCACTCCACGAGCGTCTGGCAGCACAAATGAACCAGCTGCTAGTTAACGAGAGACACCCTGGAATGGCTAACCTAAGGTCGGACGGTCCTGATCCCCAAGGACCCCAAGAAGGGACCGGTCCCATCCAACTACCGACCAATAACCTGCCTCAGTACCACATGGAAGCTCCTGTCAGGCATCATATCGGCTAAGATGAACAGGCACATGGGTCAATACATGAGTGGGGCACAGAAAGGGATTGGCAAGAATACCAGAGGCGCAAAACACCAGCTACTGGTAGACAGAACAGTCAGCCGAGACTGCAAGACCAGACTGACCAACCTGTGCACTGCCTGGATTGATTACAAGAAGGCCTATGACTCAATACCCCACAGCTGGATACTGGAATGCTTAGAATTGTACAAGATCAACAGGACCCTAAGAGCCTTCATCAGGAACTCAATGGGGATGTGGCGTACAACACTAGAGGCCAACTCCAAGCCCATAGCACAAGTCACCATCAAGTGCGGGATCTACCAAGGAGATGCTCTGTCCCCACTGCTGTTCTGCATTGGCCTGAACCCCCTCAGTGAGATCATTAACAAGACTGGCTACGGATACCGACTACGGAACGGAGCAGTTGTCAGCCACCTCCTGTACATGGATGACATCAAGCTGTATGCCAAGAGTGAACGAGACATCGATTCACTGATCCACACTACCAGGCTATACAGCAATGACATTGGAATGTTGTTCGGACTGGAGAAGTGTAGTCGAATGGTAACAAAGAGAGGGAAGGTAGTCAGAACTGAGGGGATTGAACTACCAGAAGGCAACATTGCAGACATAGAGGACAGTTACAAGTACCTGGGGATCCCGCAGGCAAATGGGAACCATGAAGAGGCCGCTAGAAAGGCTGCAACCACCAAGTACCTGCAGAGGGTCAGGCAAGTCCTGAGGAGTCAGCTGAATGGTAAGAACAAGATCCGGGCCATCAACACCTACGCCCTGCCCGTGATCAGGTACCCTGCTGGGGTAATAGGCTGGCCAAAGGAGGAGATAGAAGCCACTGACATAAAGACAAGAAAGCTCCTTACCATGCATGGAGGGTTTCACCCCAAGTCCAGCACCCTGAGGCTGTACGCTAAGCGGAAGGAAGGGGGCCGGGGACTGGTGAGTGTCAGCACCACAGTCCAGGATGAGACAACGAACATCCAAGAATACATTGGGAAGATGGCCCCAACTGACCGAGTGCTCAGTGAATACCTCAGGCAGCAGAAACCCAAGAAAGAGGAGGGAGACGAGGAACCATCATGGAAGGACAGGCCCCTGCACGGTATGTACCACCGGCAGATAGAGGAGGTGGCTGATATCCAGAAATCCTACCAGTGGCTGGACAAAGCTGGACTGAAAGACAGCACAGAGGCACTAATCATGGCAGCACAAGAACAAGCTCTGAGTACAAGATCCATAGAGGCTGGGGTCTATCACACCAGGCAAGACCCCAGGTGCAGGCTGTGTAAAGATGCCCCAGAGACAATCCAGCACATAACAGCAGGGTGCAAGATGCTAGCAGGCAAGGCATACATGGAACGCCATAAACAAGTGGCCGGCATAGTGTACAGGAACATCTGTGCCGAGTATAACCTGGAAGTCCCGAGGTCAAAATGGGAGATGCCCCCAAGGGTGGTGGAGAATGACCGAGCTAAGATCCTGTGGGACTTCCAGATACAGACGGACAAAATGGTGGTGGCTAACCAACCGGACATAGTGGCGGTAGACAAACAGAAGAAGACGGCCGTAGTGATCGATGTAGCGGTTCCGAATGACAGCAATATCAGGAAGAAGGAACACGAGAAGCTGGAGAAATACCAAGGGCTCAGAGAAGAGCTTGAGAGGATGTGGAGGGTGAAGGTAACGGTGGTCCCCGTGGTAATCGGAGCACTAGGTGCGGTGACTCCCAAGCTAGGCGAGTGGCTCCAGCAGATCCTGGGAACAACATCGGAGATCTCTGTCCAGAAGAGCGCAGTCCTGGGCAATGGCGTGTCCAGCGGGGTGGCCTGCCAACCAGACTGGCCACCCCAGGTGCCACCCCGAAGCTAAAACAATAAAATTTAATGAAATATCAAATGTACGATTATGGTTTCACAGTGAAGCTCAGATATCCGAGGGTAAGTGAATGCAGCACCGGCTTCTGCACTATGCGCATCATGTTAGCAAAGGTAGGAGAGCCAAGCACGAAAGACGGCACCGCAGAAAACATTTTTTCAGCTAAAGATTAATAAGTTAACATAGCTGGACTAGCCATCGGACGTTTGCATGGTGGGCTGATGACTTTTTTTTTTTTTTTTTTTGTAACGGCATGAACAATGAGAGGTGGTGGATTGGCCAGATGCTGGCCGATGTGTAAAAATAACTCAGTTGTTTGGTGGTGGCTATGGCGGAGCTTCCACAGAGGCAACAGGTGGATGAGGGAAGGTGAGGCAGGAGGAGAGACCCGAGGTGGCCGCCGGTCCGAGTGTCAGGTGAACTGAACTTCAGGTAAGTCTATCTGGGTCAGATATGAACCAAGTTTAGGTGGAGTTTATTTTCGTTGTGCTAACTTTTTACAGTCAGTTACAATAACTCATACTGCGTGAGCTAGCATGAGGAGTTTCTATACAGCTGTTCGGTTGCTATGATGTTACTGATAGTGAACTTTATTTTATTCATAAGGTTAGTAGAGTTGCCAACAGCTCCTTAAAAAATGGAATGGTCCCTCATTCAGAGAAAATATTACGCGTTTCGTATTGAGCTTCGTATTGAGTTTGTCCCGTACTTCAGCTAGGATGGAAAAAGACACAAAGCTGGAGTTATTCTGTCTTTACAGCTGCCTCTTCTATTGCTACTTCAATCATGAAACTGATCAATGATCAGCTGATCGTCTCTCTTGTTTGTTTATCGCCCACTTTGCGCCAGAAACAGGAAACCAGCGGATGTCGCGCTAAACAACAGCAGCACGTTTAAGCTTGATCAGCTGTTGTTAGAATTTATTTAATATTAATTTCTAGTATCAGCTGATGTTTGCTGGAGCCACAGCTGTAAAGCTGCTGGTCATGATGTCGGTTTGGATATGTGGTGAGAGGGAAACATGAGGATGAAACCAGGAGATGTCCTTACTGAATCATCAGAGCTGTGATGGAGAAACAGGTTTACCTTTTAGGTGACATGAATGAGTTGAAGGGAAGTTATGAACTGTTTCTGAGACGCAAATAACACCAGGATCCTTTTCTAAGTAGCTGACAGCTGGTAACTGTGCAGGGGCGGGTCTAACAAAGTGTTTCCAAGGGGCCAGGTAGGGCATTAACAGGGAGAGGGGGGCACAACGAAATACTTTTCTTTTTTATTCTCATTTAAAATATCTAGCTTTTATTAAATAATTATCTGAATCTTGCGAACAAAGTTTTTATCTGACGTAAAATGTATAGAAATCATACATATACCAAAAAGACAGTGTACATCACTGTCACAACAGCGTTTCTTTTCATTCAAAGGCTTTATGGCTTTAATACCTGGTGGGCCAATCTGTAGTGAAAATGCCCAATTTTTTGTCCCAGTCCAGCCCTGCAGGTTAATACTGGCAGTGTCACCATGACAGCTGACTGTATTTCATCATCAGCCAGTGTTGTTCTTGATCAATATTACCAAAGTTTACCATAAGGCAGCATATAAAGTATTTACTTGCTTTCAGGTTTTATTCAAATGTTAGTCTTTTCATTTGTTTCCCCACTTTTTTCCTATTTCAAAATCAAACACCAGTTTGTGAGAAGATTATCTTCTTTTTTTTTTTTAAACAGGCATTGGTTTTGCATTGGCATTGGCTAATTTGCCAATTGTATGTTAAAAATGTTTGTATTTTAATATTCAAAAATGTCCATCCATCCATCCATTCGCTTCCGCTTATCCTTTTCAGGGTCGCGGGGGGCGCTGGAGCCTATCCCAGCTGTCATAGGGCGAAAGGCGGGGTACACCCTGGACAGGTCGCCAGTCTGTCGCAGGGCCAACACATAGGGACAGACAACCATTCACACTCACATTCACTCGCACATTCACACCTAGTGACAATTTAGATTAATCAATTAACCTATCCCCACAAGCTGCATGTCTTTGGACGGTGGGAGGAAGCCGGATTACCCGGAGAGAACCCACGCAAACACGGGGAGAACATGCAAACTCCACACAGAAAGACCCCGGCCTGATGGAGGAATTGAACTCAGGACCTTCTTGCTGTGCGGCAACAGTGCTAACCACCGTGCCACCGTGCTGCCTATTCAAAAATGTTTTTGCCCAAAACATATGTGCACTACATGTCAGTAAAAATACTATGCAAATATTGATGTCCTTGACTGCTGAATAAACACTGACTGATTGTATCTCTTGTACTTTATCAACGCAGTATCTAAAAACTTCGCACCGTAGTGGTTAAAATCTCATTCTAATAAGAGTTAAAAGCGCATTCGGTTATTAGGTTTATAGGATTATTGAATTATGGTTAACGGTTGGTAGAATTGTTTTTAACATTATCTGCCAATTACATCTGCCACCCTTCTCCAAATCTGTGCCCCTACCTGGCCCCCCCAACAAAAATTTTCTAGGCACGCCACTGGTCCTGGGAACAGCTAAGATACTGCGCAGGACCCTCAAGCTCCCAGGCCTCTGGTAGAGGACCCGAGCTTGAAGGTTAAACCGCCCGCAGGGGCGTGCTGGGTGTTTTTATATATATATATATATATATATATATATATATATATATATATATATATATATATATATATATTAGGGGTGCAACGATATTCGTTCGATACAGTGCTTTCGGTTCGGTACGCATATGTATCGAACAATACAACAGTTGTAATTTATTTTATCAACTTTTCCTTCTGACGATGCTGTCTGTGTTGAGCGCTCAGTGAATCTGTGTTCGACTACTCCGCCTAGGCTGCACTGTCGAGCGCAGATCCACTGAGCGCTCAACACAGACAGCATAGTCAGAAGGAAGAGCGCAGGGCAAGCTAGCGAGACAGAAGTTAAGCTCTCCTTGCAACAGGCAAATTGAACCTCATTCAGGTCTGGCGTTTGGAATTATTTTGGTTTTCATGTGACGTATGACCCTGAAGGTAAGCGAGTCATGAACTAAAGTAAAACAGTATGTTGGATGTGCCACGCAATGCTCAATTACATTGGTGTGAACTAGTGTGTTAGCGCAGTTAGCTCGTTAACGTGTTTGCCGTCTAGCCCCATGCACAGAGCGATCGGCGGTAGCTCGTTAACGGAGATTTGCCGTGTTGTGGCGTTAAGGTCATTTCAACGAGATTAACCTGAAAGCACTAGTGGGAACACAACGAATATGACTGCACATTTACGCCGACATCGTCCTAGTGCAAAGACAAGTGGAAGCAGACAAAAAAAAGCAAGCATGCTACTAACTTTAGCCGAGTCATTTAGACAGCTGTTAGCACATGATTCTCCTTATGCTGCTGAGAATATAGCCCAGAAGAAGCGGATAGTATAGCTTTTATTTTGGAAAGAGCCATTTCTCTGTAATAAACTCTCTTTTCCAAAGATGAGTGATTCCTCAATCAGATACAGGGCTTGCAATATCGCTAGCCCGACGTCCCGGAGCTAGCGATTTTTTTCAGTCGGGCTACCAAAATCTATCTCTTCCCTGCCCGTCGGGCTATTGTAGGAAAAATATATGTCAATGCTTTTGCATTCTTTCAGAAATGTAGCTGGGTAATTATGTCATTGGCATCGGTGAGCCACTGTCAATATGTGACATATTGAAGTCGCGTTTGGATTTGCGCTTGTTTTTTTGCTTTCACTTTGCAATCGTGCGAACTGTGTATAGAGAGCGACAGCACTGATCTGTGAGTGATGATAATTTGTGCACCAATTCCTCTGACATCGTCTTATTAATCGTTAGCTTACTATGCAAACATGACAAGTGAAATCTCCCGCAGCTTAAACATGTGAGAGGTTGATCGCGCAGAGAATCGCTGAGCTTATGTGAGTGAGCGTGTAAAAGCATTTCAGTTCTGCTGAGCCAAATAAGACAGGTCAGGGTGAAGAAGTGACAGCCAAAGAAAAGCTTACCACAAAACGGAGAAGTTATGACAAATCAGACTATAAGGCAAAAAGAAAGTGCAGCTTTATGGTTTCATGGACAAAAGAATTTCTGTGGCTGCAATATGATGAGCTAAATAACCAGGGCTGCACATAAGTGGTCCGCAGGTGCGCATTCGCTGTCAAAATAAAAAACACGCACAAGGGTTAGGGTTAAATTTAAAAACTGTACTTTTGAGTTAAAATATATATTTATAATTTTAATAAATGACAAATTAAAAATGCATGAACATTTTTTTGTATCGAAAAAATATTGAACCGTGACACCAAAGTATCGAACCGAACCGAACCGTGAATTTTATGTGTATCGTTGCACCCCTAATATATATATATATATATATTAGGGGTGCAACGATATTCGTTCGATACAGTGCTTTCGGTTCGGTACGCATATGTATCGAACAATACAACATTTGTAATTTATTTTATCAACTTTCCTTCTGACGATGCTGTCTGTGTTGAGCGCTCAGTGAATCTGCGTTCGACTACTCCGCCTAGGCTGCACTGTCGAGCGCAGATCCACTGAGCGCTCAACACAGACAGCATCGTCAGAAGGAAGAGCGCAGGGCAAGCTAGCAAGACAGAAGTTAAGCTCTCCTTGCAAGATGGACCTCCCCCACTCTCATTCAGATCTGGCGTTTGGAATTATTTTGGTTTTCATGTGACGTATGACCCTGAAGGTAAGCGAGTCATGAACTAAAGTAAAACAGTATGTTGGATGTGCCACGCAATGCTTAATTACATGGGTGGGAACTAGTGTGTTAGCGCAGTTAGCTCGTTAACGTGTTGGCCGTCTAGCCCCATGCACGGGGCGATCGGCGGTAGCTCGTTAACGGAGATTTGCCGTGTTGTGGCGTTAAGGTCATTTCAACGAGATTAACCTGAAAGCACTAGTGGGAACACAACGAATATGACTGCACATTTACGCCGACATCATCCTAGTGCAAAGACAAAAACAACAAGCATGCTACTAACTTTAGCCGGGTCATTTAGACAGCTGTTAGCACATGATTCTCCTTATGCTGCTGAGAATATAGCCCAGAAGAAGCGTATAGTATAGCTTTTATTTTGGAAAGAGACATTTCTCTGTAATAAACTCTCTTTTCCAAAGATGAGTGATTCCTCAATCAGATACAGGGCTCGCAAAATCGCTAGCCCGACGTCCTGGGGCTAGCGATTTTTTTCAGACGGGCTACCCTGCCCGTCGGGCTATTGTAGGAAGGAAAATATATGTCAATGCTTTTGCATTCTTTCAGAAATGTAGCTGGGTAATTATGTCATTGGCATCGGGTGAGCCACTGTCAATATGTGACATATTGAAATCGCGTTTGAATTTGCGCTTGTTTTTTTGCTTTCACTTTGCAATCGTGCGAACTGTGTATAGAGTGCAACAGCACTGATCTGTGAGTGATGATAATTTGTGCACCAATTCCTCTGACATCGTCTTATTAATCGTTAGCTTACTATGCAAACATGACAAGTGAAATCTCCCGCAGCTTAAACATGTGAGAGGTTGATCGCGCAGAGAATCGCTGAGCTTATGTGAGTGCGTGTGTAAAAGCAGCAGGATATATATTTTAGTTCTGCTGAGCCAAATAAGACAGGTCAGGGTGAAGAAGTGACAGCCAAAGAAAAGCTTACCACAAAACGGAGAAGTTATGACAAATCAGACTATAAGGCAAAAAGAAAGTGCAGCTTTATGGTTTCATGGACAAAAGAATTTCTGTGGCTGCAATATGATGAGCTAAATAACCAGGGCTGCACATAAGTGGTCCGCAGGTGCGCATTCGCTGTCAAAATAAAAAACGCGCACAAGGGTTAGGGTTAAATTTAAAAACTGTACTTTTGAGTTAAAATATATATTTATAATTTTAATAAATGACAAATTAAAAAGGCATGAACATTTTTTTTGTATCGAAAAAATATCGAACCGTGACACCAAAGTATCGAACCGAACCGAACCGTGAATTTTGTGTATCGTTGCACCCCTAATATATATATATATATATATATATATATCATTTTTAGCATTTTGAGATGTCAAAATTCTGATGTAATTCAGTTTAAAAAGGGCACTCTATTCAATAAGAAGCCCTGCCGCTTTCTCAAGGTAAATAGGGACTTTTACTTGCTTGTATTCATGCTGTGAAGAAGAAAAAGGTATTGAACCAAGCCTAACACTAGCCATCACCAGCACTAGAAAAGTGGAGCCATCAATACCAAGACATCATGGATTCTAAGCTGCTGCCACTTTTCGCAGTAAGGCTGAAAAGCAGAATATGACATAGTTAAGAAATAAATTTCTGGATTTAACATATTTAAATTTAAACAAGCTTCATTTTTTTGCCTCCGAAGTTCAAAGCTTGTTTCCTCCTCTGTGAGAGAAGAAGCTGTTGGATGCACTGTGATTTATTTTGTGACTAAGTTGAAAAGTAGATGTGACAGTCTTCTATCCTGAGCTCCATCCTTGACAGCAGCAGAGTGAAATATTCCCCAGTATCCACTGTGCCTGGCCCCAGGTTTGTACCAAATTAGTCTAAATTAATCTCATTAAGTGTATAAAATAAATTTAAAAAATGCGTCAATGCAAAGATGTTGAAATATATTATTCACATTTAGGATGTGAGTGCCAGTTAAAAGAGTGTCTGTTCACTTGTACCACATTATAAAATAGCGAGACTGGGGCATGATCTGACAGAACAATAGTATTGTAAATACAGTCAGTTACACTAGGTAACAAAGATGAGGAGATAAGAAAAAAATCTATTCGAATGTGGGTTTTAAATGTTGAAGAGTAGCATGAGTATTCCCTTTTGGTAGGATTCTGACTCCTCCAGGGGTCACAGAGATTCAAATTAGGGCTGCTCGATTATGGCAAAAATTATAATCACGATTATTTTCACTGAAATTGAGATCTCGATTATTTGACGATATTTATTTAACCCTTTAAGACCTACTATAGAACCAAGTCAGCCAGAGCTTATATTATTTTTTTTACATGTTGTAGTGCCATTTGTGGGAGCATTTCAAGTTGCTATACAACTGTTATAGCCCATATTTTAATAATATGTATGCATTAAGTCCATAGTAACTACATTAATTGCAAAAAAGTGCAATAAACTACAAAAAAATTGAAAATCGTTTTTGTTTTTTTTTTACATATATTTCTACTTGGAGAAATTTAAGAGGTTTATCCCTCAAAACTTTAAATACAAAAAAGTTGCAAAAAATAGTTTACAACAACAGGAAATTTATTTTGAGTGTCTTCATAGTTTTATTTTGGAGATACACCAATTTTTATATACTGCAGGAAAAACGAAAAAACAATCCTATAATGCAAATTTGCAAAGAAAACAGCATGTGCATCAAAATAAACTATTTCCAGCAGTGCAATTCGAGTTCTAAGCATCACAGAAACTATTCAGAAAAGTCAAACATGACCAGTATAGGCTTTTAAGGCCTACAAGTAAAAAACTACATTTTCTGCGAAAATGACTTCACTTCCGGTTTTGGGCAGGAAATGGCGGACATGCGATAGTTCGCGCTGAGGTCTGTTTCACTGTGGGAAGTGTTATGAACAGCTGATCGGATCGGCAAAGCGTGTTTCTGGAATATTATGTTTTTGTTCCTTTTGTTTGTAATGACTTAAAAAAAATAATATAAAATAGTGTGCAACACCACTGAAGTTTTTTTTTTTACCTCTCTTTTCAACCAACGGCAGTCACTCTCCTCTCCAAATAACTTCTGCTTAGCTTTCCGAACTTTCCGAGCTTCCCTCGGGTCCTCTTAACCAGCGGTCTCCAACCTTTTTTGCGCCATGGACCGGTTTATGCCCGACAATATTTTCACGGACCGGCTTTTAAGGTGTCGCAGATAAATGAGGGAGGGGCTAATAATCGGCTCAGTCATTTTTAATGATCGTTGAAAGCCCAGATCGTAATCGTGATTAAAATTCGATTAATTGAGCAGCCCTAATTCAAATCTTTTATATATTGAAGTAGTTTCTTTCTTGTTTGAGAATGTGAGGTATCTGTCCCTGACGAGCGATCAATCTTCGGGTCTAAGGCACAATTAAAGTCACCTGCCAATATTATTTTACCAGGAAGGGTGGCCAATAACAAAAACAAATTCTCAAAAAACAATAAGTTATCATCATTGGGGCCGTAGACATTAACCAAATTTATATTTTCTTTCAAAAAGGTGCCCTGGACCACCAACAATCTACCCACTCTGTCATAAATAGTGTTATTTACCTGAAAGGGCACTGAGTTATGAATCAACACCATAACCCCTCTAGAATGAGAGGGGAAACAGGATGCTAATACTTTGCCTGGCCATCTCCTTTGTACTTTCACCAAGCCGTTTCTGAGTAGATGGGTCTCCTGGATAAAAACTATTGAGGACTTCAGATGATGTTTTACTGTTTTTACTCTAAATGATGTCAGTGAGAGTAGACATCTATATTTAGTCACTCTGATTTAAAACCTGTTGGTTATGAGGGGCAGCCAATCAGACAACAGTTGTTTGAAAGGGTGTCTAGCCTGAGAGGGAACATTCTAAAAGAGCTTGTTTCAAAAGGAGGCTGCACCGAGGCCAAGCAATACAATAAATAAGAATATTGGTCCACTTTAAACTGTAGAGAGCTTCACCCAACACACTACTTTATTTCCTTAAGATGCGTGAAGAGTTCCACAAATGGACCCTGAGTTAAAATAATCAGTATCTTAATGATCAAACTGTATCATATCCATTAAACAGCAGGCAGGTGACGCTTCATTCCAGCCTTGATGTGATCTTAATGAAAGATCCGTATCGGCCCAATATATCAGAGCTTTTGGAAAAGCAGATGTTATCGCTCTGAATGCTAATGAAGGGTGTGGGTGGCCAAAGTTGGCCTCCAGCATATGGGGTGTGACAAGGTTAGATTGCAATGGATGTGGCCCAGGCCTTCAAACTCAAGGCTGGTTTACTGGGCTGGATCTTCAGTTGCCATGCATCAATATAACAACCCAGGAACACTCACACACTTGCACACACACACACACACACTCACTCACTCACTCCCAACTATCCAGGGCATCATGCGGAACTCGAAACATAAATTAGACTGAGGCTCCAGAAGAGAGTTGCACACGACTGCAGGTGTTCACACACACATATACATACACACACACACACACACACAGCTGCTAATGGTTGCTGTGTCAAATAAAACGGCGATATTTGCTTTATAATGAATGGGGTAAACAGCGGTGGCAGATGACGACTGCAAAGATTGTCAGAGGAGGCTGATGGAGCCTAATGATGTGGTCGGTGCCTGCCTTGGATGGCTGAAGCTTGGATGGTGTCTGTCTGATGTGCCACAGATGTCAAAGATGAAGACAAGGACGCGAAGAGGGACACACATTCATTCTTTATCTGTTTACACCCCCACCCTCTCACTGCTGCTTCCCTTTGCAGACACTGAAGTCGACTGACAGAGGGAAAAAGGAGGTGAAATTCAAATCCGTTTCTAACCCGTGGACTACAGCAAGCAGGTCCCCTCATGGATGAAATTTACCAGATATGCGAATTAAAATACGAATCAATTGCAGCCACTGTAGATTAATTTTCTCCAAAGCTATGGATTAGTTTGTGTAAATGTTTACTCGATGTTTTGCCAGCTTTACTGCAGTGCTTGTCTCAGCTATTCAATTACACTGAGCACACACTCTGTGAAGTTATTTGTGTGCGTGCGTATGACATAACCACCGTATACCCTCGTTGACCGCTGCAAAGCCTGTTTACCCGTGAGATTTTACTGTTGAGTATAAACTAGCAACTTGTATTCAACATGCTTATGACCATCGTCCAGTCTAGTCCCTCTTGCAGCATGTTTGCACTTGCATGTTTCCATCAGCGTGTGTGATTGAAAAAGGGAAAAGGCCATGGCAAGCAGCATGACAGTTAAACAAACTGACATTTAGGGAAATACTCTTAATTGCTTTCTTTCAGAGAATGAGAGGACGAGATCAATGGTGCTCGGTGCATGCTCGGTATGAAGCTGGGGTTAGGGTAACAGGGAGACATGGTGCTCAAACAATCCTGAATAGAAATCTTTTTGGAAAATTGCAGCTTTTTTTAAAACTTTATTTTGTTTGAAAGTTTGCACATTTTATGATCTGTTTTTATTAGATTTGAATGGTGATTTTATCCTGTCCACTATCTTTAATCTTGTGAACACAACCATTTTAGGCTTTAATGACTTTAGACACCTACAGCTATGAGATGATAGAGAGACCTCAGCTAAGCAAGTGATATTCATAAACAGAGACAAAGGATATGCGCTGTACAGACCTTCAGAAAGTAAATGATGTTTAGTGTGCAACAAAAAATTCATTCATTGCTATTTTCAAGTCAAAATAGAACTTTAGTGGAGGTCTCTCTGGACATGCTGGTAGGCAAGAAGTGAAGCAGCTGATGGTGGTGAGAAGTGACCATCAGGGGAGAGCAGAAACAACCTGACCACCTCTTCTTAGAAGAGGTTTACAAGTTTGTGGACAAGGCTCAGTGGGCCCAACACTCTAAAGGAAAAGAAAGACAACGCAGGAAATTTCACACCTTGCTTTCAAAAACACACACTCCTCATTCTGAACCAACACAACCCAGAGAAGAAAACACACCTGAAGACAGTCAGGAGAAATGGGTTAAGAACTTTTCAGACAGGAATCTCACTGAACCTGAAAAGAGAGTATTAGCCAAAGGACTCAATTTTGCCATTTCTCCACAACAGTTGCCCGTAGTGGACCTCATCACAGCCACAGAAACCGCCATACGGATTAATAAATTATCACAGACAGAAGCAGAGCAAATCAGGATGAAAGTCTCAGCCACCCTCTCCAGTGCCAAAGTCCCTCCGTCCAACCTCACAATACAGGAAAAGAAGGCCGTCGCTTCCCTGAGCAAAGATCACAACATCACTGTTTTACCAGCTGATAAGGGAAGATGCACCGTGGTCCTAAACACTACAGATTACCATACAAAGATCACTACTCTCTTCACTGACAACAATACCTACGAAGCCTTAAAGCGAGACCCCACAAGCAGCTACAAAAAGAAAGTTATAGCTTGCCTTCAAGACTTTGAAAAGGACAAAATCATTGACCGCCTCACATATCACCGCCTTTACCCAGGGGATGCCATACCCTGCATTTACGGACTTCCTAAAATCCACAAGGAAGCTGTCCCACTCAGACCCATAGTCAGTAGCATAAACTCAGCCACTTACAACATTGCTAAACACCTTGCTACCATCCTTGCTCCTCTCGTGGGGAACACCCCACACCACATCAAGAACTCCACCGACTTCACTGACAAGGTCCAGAAACTTACCCTGGATCCAGATGAAACCATGGTGTCCTTTGATGTAGTCTCTCTCTTCACTTGCATACCCACCACGGAGGCAGTGGAGACTGTCAGAAAACGACTACAAGAAGACAGCTCCTTGGAGGACAGGACCAACTTCACACCCGATCAGATCTGCACACTGTTAGACCTCTGCCTCACCACTACATATTTCAAATACAACGAAGGCTTTTACAGACAAAAACATGGCTGTGCCATGGGCTCCCCCGTGTCACCTATTGTAGCCAACCTTTACATAGAGGAGGTGGAAAGGAAGGCTCTTGGCTCTTTCAAAGGAAGAGTACCCAGCCACTGGTACAGATATGTAGACGACACCTGGGTCAAAATCAAGACACAAGAAGTGGAATCCTTCACTGCACACATTAACGCTGTGGATAAAAACATCAAGTTCACCAGGGAAGACACAAAGGACAACTGTTTGCCTTTCCTGGACTGCGCTGTGCACATTGAAGAGAACGGCAACCTCAACATCGAAGTTTACCGGAAGCCCACACACATGGACCAGTACCTCCTCTTTGACTCCCATCACCCCCTGGAACACAAACTTGGAGTAATTAGGACCCTACACCACCGGGCAGAACATGTTCCCTCTAAGCCTGAAGGAAAAAAAGAAGGAACACACACATGTAAAGGAAGCACTCAAAACGTGCGGCTATCCTAAATGGGCGTTCTTAAAGTCAGCAAAGAGGCACAGAAAAGAAGACCAGACACCAGCGAGGGAGGATAAGAAGGACAGACACAACAACATTGTCATCCCCTATGTAGCCGGTGTATCAGAAAAACTCAGGAGGGTTTTCTCCAAGCATGACATCCCATGCATTTCAGACCCAGCAACACGTTCAGACAAAAACTGGTTCACCCGAAAGACAAAACACCAAAACACAGACTTAACAACGTGGTGTATGCTGTACAGTGCAGCGAGGAATGCCCAGACCTCTACATCGGAGAGACCAAACAGCCACTTCACAAGCGCATGGCACAACATAGAAGAGCCACCTCCACAGGACAAGACTCAGCAGTCCATCTGCATCTTAAGGATAAAGGACACTCTTTTGAGGATGCCAATGTTCACATTTTGGACAGAGAGGACAGATGGTTTGAAAGAGGAGTGAAAGAAGCCATCTATGTCCACTGTGAGCGACCTTCTTTGAACAGAGGCGGTGGTTTACGACACCAACTCTCTGCCATCTATAATCCAGTTTTGAGATCCCTTCCCAGACGCCTTAACGCCCACTCACATCCTGGGCGATCTGATCTCAGGAATTCGCATGATAAGGTGGGGCCAGGTTTCACAATGAACTCACCCGAAACTCTGGCTGATTGGGACCCACACCCAGTTTCACACCTTGGCTCAGGCGATTAGAGGATCATCAGGGGATCCTTTTGTCCCTCTGTGGGGGGAAACTCCCACTAGGTTTATATCTGGGACTCTCCACCATTTGACCTTAGAACTGAAGAAGCTTCTCGGATGAGAGGTGAAACATCTTCAAGTAACTTAAAGAAGTCCAGACGCTTTTCTTTGCAAGCTCCTTTGACTACGATGACCTGGATGACTGAGAACCATCACAGACAAACAACCTGACCACTACCGGCACGCTTTAGCGCCGGAGGTTTTCGTAAAGCTTGTATTTTGGTATTTCTGTTGATCCATATAATAAATTTGCATGTTAGCTAATTTATTTAGATTTAATATTTTTTGTAGGGTTTTGAGCTAAATGTGGAAAGATGTTGCTGTTAATTTCAGCATGTTTCAGTTTACAAATGGCACCCTATATAGTCTGTCTGTTTACTTTTTAAATTTTTCAAAATCTGAATCACACATTGACCGTTTAAGTTAAAATCCACTGTGGTGGTGTGCAGGCATTGTTGTTCAAAAACATATGGATTTAACTGTATCTAGCTATTAACAGATATGAATGCTATCAGCCTTGCCCTTGTGAATAAAACCATTTGTTTCTAACAATCAGCAAGTTTAACCTCCACAGCAACAGAGGTTAAATCAGGATAAAATCAATACAAGGTTAAAGAATTATTATTCATGTAATATTCACTGCTGGTTTGTTTTGGAAGAGAACAGTCAAAAAAAAACCTCCAACAAGCTCCTCTCTCCTCATGTTCAGTTAGTCTACAGCTGTGTAGCTCATTTTCAAAGCTCAGCATGCTAAAATACCCAACTTGGTGTAGTTTCACATATATGATATCAAACTTTTCATCTCACTCTAGGCAAAACAAAAAAGTGCTTATATATATTATCTTCCTCTCTACCTTAGAGGAGAAGTACCTTTTTGCAGGTAATTTGTTCTGTGTTTTTCCCCCTTAAGGAATGCACTGAGGTTTATACCAGAAACCTTAAAAGCAGAGCAATGGAGGAAAAACAGGTAAGGTACCTGAATTTTAGATAAGTACTTCCTTTTAGAAGGTTTTCCCCGGTGTAGTATTCTTCAGAAAATGTAATAAAATGTAATATTCACTTGGATGGATGGATGGATGGATGGATGGATAGATGGATAGATAGATATTTAAATTCCAACACAAAAAGTAAAATCTTCCCATTTTACTGTCCGTTGAGTTTTCTCTAAATATATGTCATATACCACAGTTTTTATCCACCTGCTGTCGCTTGACCTTGATGCCCAAAGGCTCGCTGAGTCTTTAGCTGTTATTGCCTTTTAAGTGTTCGTGCTTACAGTACCTGTCCCTTTTTTTTTTTTTTCTTTTTTTTTTTGAGGGAGAGGCAACTTTTGCCTGGATTTTTTTTTTCCCCCCCCTTTCTCCACCGTGCATGCTTTCATCAAACTTACAGAGAACGGAGACAGAGAGCTGGAGCTCCCTTTGAGGAAAGACTGTTAAATAATGCAGGTGGTTAAGTAAGCTTGTCGGGACGAATTGTAAAAAAGCCCCTGCTTCACTGAGCCACAGCCTGTTAGAGAGAGAAAGGGGGGAGACCGCGTGACTTTCAGCTCTCCAGAGTCCTCTTCACACATGGGTCGAATACAGAACGTGGCAAGGAACGTGTGTGTGTGATGGGGCAGCCAGACAGGTCCCGGTGTCCTCTCTCCCTGATATCATGTCCACTTGCTTGTGGTTTATAGATCAATCTGACACAAAGCATCCTTTCCTCTTTATGACAAGCCCTCTCAGAGCTCATAAAGTTGCATTTATTGACCTACGCTGTCACTTTGAATCGAGGACAACAGGGCGGGCTTATTAAACAGAATTAGACATCATTGTGTGGCAGTGGAGAGCACAAATGATTGTCTTGGTCCAGAGCTGAAGATATGACCAGCATTAGATGCTGCTAAGAATTCAAAGAGCAGTCATCTCAAGTGTACTGCGTGGGATTGATTTCATTTGACAGGCCTGCCCCCTGCTGCCCGTGCATTGACTCACACTTTCATTCTGTAGCTGTTCCAAAGGCTTCTCTATGGCTGTGTCCAGATTTTAGTATCAATCCAATACCAAGTAAATACAGAGCAAGCATTGCTGATACCAATACTAGTACGGATACTTTTAACCTGTAAAGGCAGCTTATGTAGGGGAGAGCAGTGTGTCAAAATGTGATGAATCATCGTCAGTATGCAAATTCAAAAAAACTTTTGATGACCACTAAATCACTTTGATTTTTACTTTCCACAATAATTAGTTAATACAACAAAACACACATCTTTTGTTTAAATGGCTATGGATCAGGGTTTTAATAGTTTTGCAATTTTCATTATTTTTTATTTTTATTTAGTTTTGACTTCAGATTTTCAATTTTATATCAGTTTTAATTCGTTTTTACCAATTGTTTGCTAGTTTAGTTTTTTTGGTTTTTTTTTGAAAATCCTTAGTTTCAGTTATAGTTTTAGCTGTGTTTGCAATAATTAAGTGTAACAAAATCCCAGTTTCATCATATCAGTCATTCTCTTCTGCTTATCCTTGGGTATGTTGCTATTCCAGCTACCATACCCTGGACAGGTCGCCTGTCTGTCGCAGGGCTAACACGCAGAGACAGACAACTCACATTCCCACCTATGGGTTCTTTAAATAAATAAATACATAAATAAATAAATAAAGGCAGATGAACAACCATTGATACCAGGCAACTATAAAATGTATATCTTGGCCCCAATGAGACTATTAACTCTTGCAGCACCGGGTGTTCGTAATTTTGGTTCAAGTGAATTAATAAACTTTTTGAAGGCAATTGACTCACACAGTTATGTAGATATCCCCGTCCTGTTGTCTCGGGATGCATCACGCTGCCTTGCCTGGGGTTAGCTTCTGTTTTCTGGGGATGAGGGTTGAGTGTGCTCCCTTCTCAAGGTAAGCTAGGTTAGCCTTCTTGTGTGAGCTTTTCAAGTGCGCTTTAAGGTTTGTGGGATTTTTTCCCTTTAGAAATGTCCCTCATAATTTGTCTCTTTCCACTACAAGACACTTCATCCAAAACACAGTCATATTCAAAGTAATCCCAAATTGGACTCAGGCGCTTTCTCCCGACTTTTCCTGACATGATTCTGCGCGTGGTCGGAGCAGCAACACAGACGACTCGACTAACGTACTGCCACCTGCTGGCATAATGAGACAGCAAGAAAAAAAATCTGGAAACTAAACTTCATTTTCACCCTTGACTATTGTATGACACACACACACACCAACGAAAACTAAACACATTTTTGCTATAAATTCAGTTAATTTTAGTTAGTTTTCCTTTTTTTGTTTTTATTTTTATTTCCGTTAACGAAAATGTTTTTTCACTTCTAGTTTTCGTTATTTCGTTAGTTTTCGTTAACGATAATAACCTTGCTATGGATCAAATAGACGTGACAGTCAACACAAAAAGGTTCAGACAGCTTTCTGAGAGCAGATATTCCTTATATGACCATGTCTGCATTTGACCACAGAAGCCCCACCCACCTTCTCTTCAAACCTCTTGTTTATGATGAGTAGCCAATGTAAAGACAGTGGGCTTAAAAAGGGGAAAGGACTATCCAAAGGTGTCTAAGCTGAGGAGCTGAACCAGCATGAGAAAAATAAAGAGTCTAACCTGTGAAGTGCAGCAATAACAATATGGAAATGTTCAATGTGGAAATCTTTCAAAGTCAAATTCATGTCTTTCTCACGTGTTCTGGTAAAAAAAATAACTAAATAAATAAAGATATCTATATCAATATTATATATGTTTTCCATTTCTTCTGATGATTCTAACTAGTGTAATCTTAAACTTAGATGAATACAGACCAAAACACTGCTATAAAAATTATATATTCATGATTACATTTTATTTCTATACAACACTGGAATATTTCCAGCAAAATGAAATGGCCACAATAGACTGTGAACATACCTGGGCTACATTCAGCACTGTTACACTGCTGCACTGAAACAGCAAAGCTTACAGCGTGTTGTAAATGAGTCGCTGGGAGATTTCATATAAATACAAGTGCAACAAGATTATAAACATTAAACAACTGTAATTTTTTGCAACCAAAGCAGATTTCACTTAGAGAATAGCTGATTGTCCTGCTGTTATTAAGGCCCGGTGTTACTGTCTGTATATCAGTCAGAATATATACTTACTTCATTCATAAAAAAATAATTATTCAACTATAAATTAGAACTAAACACATACAAAAAAAAAAAAAAAAAAACACTGATTAGGGAGAAACAAGAGAAACAACAAAACAAAGTAAACAAAGGAGAACAAGTGCTGACAGAAGAACATAAGTTAGTAGTAACGCTGTGCAGTGTAATATGGGAGGAGATGGGGTAACATTAAAGGCTGTTATTGCTTTGGTGCACAGGGGCAGCGGCCTGTGCTGTTTCCACAAAGAAAGAGGAAGAACTGCTCATGTGAAGAGTACAACAAGGTGGAGAGGGCAAACTTCATCTCTGAGCTCACAACCCTTCATTCCCTTGCAGATGTACAGTAAACTCATCTTAAATACACACTGATATCTGGTTAATTCATAGGAAGACACCACCACCCCTCCCCCTCTTAGTCGTTGACTCTGGTCAGAAGCCCAAGAAGTCATCCTCAAATGGGCTGACGGTGTTGGGAGTGTTTCCATTGGTGCCATCCCAGTCTGGTTCAATGAGCCAATCTTGGGGGGTCACCCCAATGTCCAGGACCTGGGGGTTAGTACGTGACACTGCCAGTCTGAGGGAAAGAGAAACAACCGTCAACGGTCAACAACAGCTCCCCTTTAAAAGAATGCAAGCAAGCAGAAATTCTTCTATTTTGGTGTGAACCAATCCCATGAAAAGACCAAAACCAGTAATGTACAGGTCTGTTTCTTAATACTCAAATAAAGAGCTTTAAAAACAAAAAATGAATTAAAAAAAAAAACAAACAAAAAAAAAAGCAGCTAAATAATATCCTAAAACAGCTTTGCGGTGTGATTTTTGGTTACAAAAGACAAAATAATCCTGAACAAATCCACTAAAACATTTGGAAACAGCTCAATTCATCACTGCTTTTGGTCTCTTTAAAATGGGACCAATGAGTTCAGCACAGCCCTGATTGTTGACAGAGATGCGCTGAATATGGTCTCAACCAAGCAAAAACAAAACCTCTGCCTGGAAACTGGAATTAGGTTGAACAGAGCTGGGATTAAAATTAAACTCTGATATTTCCATATTGAGGCAGAAAAAGAAGGAAATTCCCTTCAACCTCCATCAGAATGAAGTCAAATAAAATAGAAGAACCAAGAAGGCATCAGCAGCTCATGTAAACAGTAAAAACTAGCAGTCATTCTGTTTCCTACTCTTATCCTCTCGACCCTCAGGGCTTAATAGCAAGCAGAGCTGTTTCGACTCCCAGCATTCAGTTTTCTGCTGATTTTAATTCACTGCAGCTCAGCCTCTCAGACTCGTTTATGTAACTACACCCTCAGTCTGCTCCGATATGTCTGAAACATCCCTTTCTCTCTGGGATAACAATGTCTGCAGAGTCTGGGTAGAGGTCAGTGGGATTACTTCACATTCACTTCATTTGAACTGCGGGATAAACGGTGTTGATCCGTAAATGAGTTCAAGTGACCCACTGCTCCACTTTCAGACACGGGAACTGCTGGACAAAAGCCCCGCTGTGTGGAGTGGAGTCACACCATCCCCACCGCTTCAGCCAAAACACACACTACACATCACAGAGGAGGGTTATTAGACAGACACAGTCATGTTTGTGGTGATGATGAAATGGGTTGAGATAATAACATTTTTCATTTTGACTGAAATTCAATACATTGAATCAAACACAAAATCCATCGACAACAAAGGGATCTGACAGGAAATAAAAGACGGAGCAGGTTGTGTTACCCCGAGTGACTCGCGTCTCTGACCTGTAATCTGGGTTTTCGGGTTTGGAGGTGACTGAATGAAATGGACTGTTAGTAACTGGGACTACCACTCTATGTAAGGCTTGTGATAACAATTGCTCAACTTTACCTGGAAATGAACCATAGCTATCCAGAGCACAGCTGGAGACACAAACACACAGCAGATTGAGGACAGTTTAAAGTTCAGCTATGAAATCATTTCTCACCAACTGTCAAACCTCTACTGAGATTATCCCTTCATTTATATTTTTATATTGTCAGAGAACGGAGGGTTTGCGGTCTGCAGTACACTGAAATCACCAGTAAGTGGCGACATAGAGCCAAGCAGTACAAGTAGGAACTACAGTACAGAGGTAGAGGCAGATTTTGTGTTTTGGGGATGTTTTATTGGGAACAGGGATCAAAGAAAATCACCTAGGATTAATTTCAGATTATTTTAAGACTTTAGAATCAAATATCTCACCTGGAGAAGGCTTCATCCAAACCATCTTCTATTTCCTGCAAGAAAAGCAATCAGTCCTTAACATTAACTCAGGGAAAAGCATGTAATATGTGTGTGGTGCTGGCACAAACAAGGGAAATTTAAAGCAAATCTTTCCAAAAGCTGGAGATCCAAACTGAGTCGGGAAAAATCCAGCTCTCAAACTGAGGATGGTCAACATCGGAGTATGAAAGAACGGTCATTTGTAAGAGATTCACAGTCAACACAGACACAAAGCGAGAGGACGGACTCACCCAGGCAGGATTGTTGTTGGACTCGGAGGTCTGTCTGTGGTTATCCAGCTGATCCTCTCCGATGTTTCCATTGGTCTCTACTGCCACATTCACACTCTTCTCCAAATCCAACAACATATCTGTAGCCACATCTAATAGAAAAGAGATGGAATGACAACTGATTGGTGTTATAATAACAGATCAGAGCAAGACACAGTGCAGCCTCCACACCAGGATGAAGTGACAGAGGGGGCAGTTAAAAATGATGATGGGGCAGATCATCGTGCCATGTCTGTTTCTGCATCTCTGTGGCAATATAATGTTAAAGCATGCAAAGGTTTTCCATGTCCTTTTATGTCTATAGCCATGAATAAATTGGTTTCACAGTTAGTTAGATTTTAGTTGAAATTGGTTACAATAAATTGTTTCACAAACTGTGCTGCGTTGAGCTGTGTAATATCTGTGAAAGGCTAAATGCCAACGTCACAAACCTCCAGTTTCAAAAGCAAGAATTACATTCTCCCAGGAACAGAGAGGCCAGACGTCTATTAAGCCTGTGTGTCTGCGGGAATATAACTCTTTGACCATGGGACTACAGGCGTAAAATAATTATTTTAACCAGTGAGGGCTGACGAATAAAAGCCTGAAGCACCACATACTCTCTATTGTGAAAAACAAAAAAGGCAGATGTGCCATGGAGATTTATTTCCCAGCTGATCACGTTCTGTGAACAGTACGTAGAACTAAAGCTGAAAACTTTAGGCCACACAACATGGCTTGTGCTCACAAACTGGACCAATCACCTGTATGTGCTGCCTGAAAGTACCAACACGGGGCCAAAGCCCCTCGTAAAGTTTGTTGTGAGCATAGAGGGTGTTTCTTTAACACCCACAATGAAATTCTGTGGGAAATTTAAGAATTTTACACACTGGATAAAATGATTAGCACCACATGTCAGTGAGATTATAAAAAACGACCAGAGGCCTGTGCTATAAAGCAGAATTTTGTCTTATCTAGGAAACTGGGTTACCTGGACATCGCTATGGTAACTTATGCTGCAAACCTACCCTGCTCTCACATTAGAGATCAACAAGTATGAAATCACCTACTGACCAATAAAGCTTCAGAAAATAGTGGATCCCTCAGACCTCTGTGTACGAACAGTAGGAGGGTCTAAAGTTTTAATACTGCCTGAAGTCTGTTTCCCACATGAGCATCAGTAATAAATATAAATTACTAGAGATGGACCAATCCGATATTACGTATCGGTATCGGTCCGATACTGACGTAAATTACTGGATCGGATATCGGAGAGAAATAAAAAAATGTAATCCGATCCATTAAATATAAAAAAAAAAACACCTCACAAAACTTGCGACACGGCGTAACTCGGCTCATAACCGTAGCACGTCGGAGCAGTGTGCTCACGTGATAGAGCGGCTGTGTGTATTTGAAGCCTGCTACCAAACCAGCACTTCATCTCTGAGAAGGTTATCCCAGAGAAAAGTAAAGCAAGTGTGTAAGTTCATCTCTGAATGTTTGTAAAGCATTCCCGCGTTAAGCTTAACAACCAATACCTGGAGCGACTGCCTCTTCTTGCTGCTACTTCAATCGTGAAACTGCTTAATGATCAGCTGATCGGCTTTTCTGTCACGACTCCGTCTCTCTTGTTTGTTTATTGCCCACTTCGCGCCAGAAAGAGGAAACCAGCAGCTGAACAACAGCAGCACGTTTAAGCTTGATAAGCTGTTGTTAGAATTTATTTAATATTACGTTCTACACCAGGATCTTTTTCTACGCAGCTGACGGCTGGTAACTGTGCAGGGGCGGATCTAGCAAAGGTTAGCCAGGGGGGCCGATAGGGCATTAACAGGGAAAAGGGGGCACAAAGACATACTTTTCTTTCTTATTCTCATTTAAAATGTCTAGCTTTTAATCAATAATTATCTGAATCTTACACCCAAAGTCCATTACTGTATATAGTAACTGTTAAGTCTAATATACCCTAGTAAGCTATATTACTTTTTCCTTTGGGAAGATACCATCTGTGCAGTCTGCAGTTCTGTTGAAGGAAGATGTTGAATCTATTTAATTATTTTTCAAAAATAATTTCTTTCTGTGCATTTTTTTTCTCCACACTGCATCAAATTCAAGTTGATTACGTCGATTAAGCATCATGAGGTGGAGGTTGGGGGGTGGTTCCCTATTTTTTTTTTTTGCTGGGAGTTTGCAACCCTATTAGTTAGGTTGCTTAAGATTTCTGCTAAGTACTCTTTAAAATACCAGAATAGGAAGGATTGAGTAGGTTTAAGTTTATTAGATTGATCAGTATTGCTGAACTATGAAATATTTTGGGTGCAGTGTATTTTTTTTTTTTTTTTTTTTTTTTTTACATACAGGTATAACAGAATAGCTTTAGTGTTGTTGTTTATTTAAACTTGAGTATGAACTTATACAAAATGCAGCAAGATATTAAAAAAACAGTTTTATTGATTAAAAAACACTATATCGGATTCATATCGGTATCGGCACATATCCAAATTTATGATATCGGTATCGGTCATAAAAAAAGTGGTATCATGCCATCTCTATAAATTACTAGATGAAATTTTATGCTTTCATTTTGCAACCAAAAAAGATAAAGAAAACAACTTTGCCAAGTTCCTTTTTTGGTTTTTGACACCATTTGTGAATGACTACATAATACAAATGACCTCTTGTGGCTACAGCTCCTTTATGCTTTGCATCTTGTTTTTTTTTTTTTTACCTGTCCCTTTCAAACTCCCAAAGCTGTTCGATCTCTCTGAATGAGAACTGCTGCTAGCCTCTCCAGCGGACCCAGACTTTGCTCTCTTCCCTTTCTCTAAAAAACAGATAAGAGGAAACACAGCACAAGCAGGTCAGGACCTGTTTACAGCACATATCAACATATTTGGTGAAACAAGGACAAACACAGACAGTCTCCTGATAAAACAACCCCTCCACAGACGGTGCCTATATGCGTGTCATTTCCAGGACTTGAATGGAGAAGTGTGTGATGCCTACCTTCTTTGGACACCTGCCAGAGCTCGAAAGCTACTGTGAAGGCCTGGGCTACTGTTAGCGCCACAGCCTGAGCCTGGAGGACAGGAGAAAAAGACACAAACAGAGGATGAAAAACAGAGCACTAACTTAAAGAAGTCTGCTTCTCTGACTGCTGTTGACCGTCCAAGAAAACTTTGCATGACCATCAAGATAGAACATGTAGTTTACAACACTAAATGCTTTATCTCAGGTAACAAAGTTATATTTATAACATGGACAGCTGTAAAAATGGTTATAAAATGTTGCCATTCAACAGTAATGCTTTATATTTATATGACTGAAAGATGTGAGTACAAAATGGATAGCTCTTGATCTCTGTCCACAGTCCGTCGTCACTGTCACATAAAAGAAAAAAGGTCACTTTGGGGCTTTAAGTCAAATAATTAATTATTATTTGATTGAATTGCAGACTTTCAGCTTAAATTCAAGGGGTTTAACTGCATGACAATCAACTGTCCAATTACTTTTAAGCCTCTGGAAATGGGGGACTGAATAAAAATGGCTGCAACTGCTGAGCCGTTAATGGAAACTTTTATTAAACCCCTGAAAAGGTGACAGTCTGCACTTCAATCACACTTTACTTCAATCATATTTTGATTATTTCTTTTAAAAATCAAACAATTACCAACTCCGGAAGACGATCAAAGCAGCCAAACGTGAGTACAGGGACAGGGTGGAGCAACAGTTTGACAACCCTCGGAGTATGTGGCAGGGACTAAACACGATCACAGACTTTAGAGGGAAAACCAGCACACCGCAGACCACGGCCTCTCTGTGTGAGGATCTAAACGTATTCTACGCTAGATTCGACGCAGCGAACACCATGAGACCGGACAGTGTGCGCACCGCGGATGACGTCAGTGCGTACACTGTGTCTGAGGAGGATGTGCGGAAGTGCTTCAGGAAGGTGAACGCACGCAAAGCTACTGGTCCGGACGGGATTCCCGGCCGCGTCCTCAGGTCATGCGCGGCTCAGCTGGCTGGAGTGTTCACGCACATCTTCAACCTTTCCCTCTCTCTGTCTGTAGTCCCAGCCTGCTTCAAAATGGCCACCATCGTCCCTGTACCCAAATCCTCCACCATCTCCTCATTGAACGACTGGCGACCTGTAGCCCTGACCCCCATCGTAAGCAAATGCTTCGAGAAGCTGGTCAGGGACTTCATCTGCTCTGCACTACCCGACTCACTGGATCCTCTACAGTTTGCATACCGCCACAACAGGTCCACTGATGATGCCATAGCCCTGACACTACACACTGCCCTGTCACACCTGGAGAAGAGAGACACGTATGTGAGGATGCTGTTTGTAGATTACAGCTCAGCATTCAATACCATCGTTCCCTCGAAGCTGGACAGGAAACTGCAGGATCTAGGACTGAGCAGCTCCCTCTGCAGCTGGATCCTTAGCTTCCTGTCTGACAGACGCCAGGTGGTCAGACTGGGCAGCATCACCTCATCCCCCATCACACTGAACACTGGTGCTCCACAGGGGTGTGTACTGAGCCCTCTCCTGTACTCACTCTACACCTACGACTGCACAGCCACTAACAGCTCCAACATCACACATCACAAACAAAACAGTGAAGAAGTCGCAGCAGCGCCTCTTCTTTCTCAGGAGACTGAAAAGATTCGGCATGAGCCCCCGCATCCTCAGGACCTTCTATCACTGTGCCATTGAGAGCATCCTCACTGGATGCATCACCACCTGGTATGGCAACAGCACCGCCTACAACTGCAAAGCTCTCCAGCGAGTAGTGCGGTGCTCTGAACGGATAATTGGAGGTGAGCTTCCCTCCCTCCAAGACATCTACAGGAAGCGGTGCCTGAGGAAAGCGGGGAGGATCATCAAGGACTCCAGTCACCCCAGCCATAAACTGTTCAGACTGCTTCCATCAGGAAGGAGGTTCTGCAGCATCCGGTCCCGTACCAGCAGACTGACAGACAGCTTCTTCCACCAGGCCATCAGACTGCTGAACACGTCATAGACACCTCAGCTTCACTACTGGAACTTCAACATTATGCACTCCACACTGTATATAAATGCCACTTGTTTTGCACATATTCAACTCTGTATATTTTTATATATTTTATTATTATTATTATTAGTTTGTTTGTTTTTACTATTTAATTTGTAAAAATGTGTATACACACACACACACACACACACACACACACACACAAAAATATTTAGTATACACATCCAGAAATGCATACACTATTATATATTGTACATATATTTATTAGTTTCAGGTCGGCCATTCTTGTATTTTGCTCGTTTGTGTTGTTGTGTTTGCACATCTCTGTTGCTTGTGGGGCTCGCACACAAGAATTTCACTCGCATGTGCTGTGCCAGTGTGCCTGCACATGTGATGTGACAATAAAAGTGATTTGATTTTGATTTGACAATGTATAGAGGAAAAACTACAAAAATGTGTCTTTGTTCAGCACATTATTAACCTCATAACCTCACTTTAATTTCCCTGCTTTAGTTGATTTTTTAAAGTGGTCCTCATATACTTCTCTTTATTATTATCTTTTTTAGTTTAAGACCAGCAGTTTTTTTTCCAACTTTATGTCATTGTCATGTCATTTTTTTTAAAAAAGGTATTATTTTGAACTATGAGTCTTGAAGCACTCCTCTCATTGAGTAGAGGACACAGAGAGGTCATCCCAAATCTCTTCAGAACCCCACTGGTAGATAGAGGAGCACATATTAAGGAAGCAGAGTATTCTCATGTTATCCTGGGAGAAAAAAAGAGCGGAGTGAGGAAGCAAGTAAGATGAGAGGAAAAGTGCCCTTCTGTTTTCAACACCAAGGAAAAGACAGGAAGACGACAGGAGCTTAACTTCTAGGATTTCCTCTTCGGGATGAAGAGGAAGAGCTATGGTGACAGCAAGACACTCGAGAGAGCCAGTTACAGGACGAATGACGGCTGAATGTGGGTCATTACATCATCAGGAAGGTAATGATCCCCCACAGCCACAGAGGAAGATATGCTAAATATTTGAGTTGTTGAGAAACTTTGAATTTAAACTGAAAAGTTAAAAAGTTTGGACACACCTTCTCATTTAATGTCTTTTCTTAATTTTTACTACTTTCTCCATTTTAGATGCAAACTGAAGACATCAAATATATGAAGCCACATATATGGTATCATGTAGCAAAGAAAAAAATATATAAATAACTTTAAACATGTCTTTTATTTTAGAGTCCTCGAAGCAGCCACCCTTCGCTTTGTTGACGGTGCAAACATTTGGCCTTCATGATGTAGTCACCTGAAATGGTTTTCACCTCACAGGTGTGCCATGTCAGGGTTCATTTGTGGAATTTCTTGCCTTCTTTATGGGGTTGGGAACCAATCAGCTAAGTAAAGAGAAGTGAAAGTCCATCATTACTTTAAGCACTGAAGGTCAGTCAGCCTGGAATATTGCTAAAACTTTCAATGTGTGCAGTCGCAAAAATCATCAACCAAGCACGACAATGAAACTAGTTCACATGATGACCACCCAGCCCAGAATAAATTCATCTGAGTCACCAGCCTCAGAAATCACAAGTTAACAGCCACTCAGATTAGGGCCCAGATAAATGCCACACAAAGATCCAGCAGCAGACACATCTCTACATCAACTGCTCAGAGAAGACTGCACAAATCAGGCCTTTGTGTTCAAATAGCTACTAAGAAACCACGACTAAGGAAAAGCAACAAGCAGAGGAGATTTGTTTGGTCCAAGAAACACAAGGAGTGGACATTAGACCAGTGGAAATCTGTGTTTTGGTCTGATGAGTCCAACTTTGAGATCTTTGGTTCCAACTGCAGTGTCTTTGTGCAACGCAGAAAAGGTGAATGGATGGTCTCTACATGAAAGGTTCCCACCATGTGAAGCATGGAGGAGGAGGTGTGATGGTGTGGGGGTGCTTTGCTGCTGACAGTGTTGTGGGATTTATTCAAAATTGAAGGCACACTGAAGCAGCATGGCTACCACAGCATCCATGCCATCCCATCCAGTTTGTGCTGAGTTGGACCACCACTTATCTTTCAACAGGAGAATGACCCCAAACACACCTCCAGGCTGAGTAAGGTCTATTTAACCAAGAAGGAGAGTGATGGAGTGCTGCACCAGATGGCCTCCACGGTCACCTGACCTAAACCCAGTCGAGATGGTTTGGAATGAGACGGAGCGCAGAGTGATGGCAAAAGGGCCAACAAGTGCTCAGCATCTCTGGCAAATCCTTCAAGACTGTTTGAAAACCATTTCAGATGACTCCCTCATGAAGCTCATGGAGAGAACGCCAAGAGTGTGCAAAGCAGTAATCAAAGCGAAGGGGCTATTTTGAGGAATCTAAAATATTAAACATGTTTTGAGTTATTTCACACTTTGTTTACAAAATAATTCCATATGTGTTCATTCATAGTTTTGATGCCTTCAGTGAGAGTCTACAATGTAAATAGTCATGAAAATAAAGAAAAGCCATTAAATGAGAAGGTGTGTCCAGACTTTTGACTGGTAGTGTACGTGCTCTAAACTCACCACTTTCCTCTTTGAGCAGAGGTAGGCGTTGCACTCCAGGGTTCCATTCAGGGTGTTTTGTGCGATATAAGCAAAGACTTTATCGTGTAGTTTATCCACCGTGCAGTAGGATATCCTGCAGACCAGAGACAACAGGTTAGACAAACAGCGTACCGCGTATCCAATGCTTTTTTTTTTTTTGACAGCACAAATACGCTCAAACTTTCCAGAAGCAAGAATGAGATTTACACAGAAAGACTAAAAAAAAAAAAAAAAAAAAAAAACAGTTGAAGACGGATTGACCTGCCGTGTTAGTATGTTTTTGTCAAAGATTAATACAATGTTGATTTTTTTAAAAATGAGTAAACACTGGCAACCCCTCAGCCTCCTAGTACACACCCCTATACTGGACCTTTAGGTCACGGTACTGACACTGGAACCCGTCTGAGACTTTCATATGTGACTTTTTGGTTTCAATGACACCCACCAAGGAGAATCTATTTCAAATTACTTAAGTGATGAAATAAAATTACAAAACCAGTCATTCTACACATACCTGTATATGGACACGTTTTCCAGGAGTTTATTTGTTGAGCTGTCATGTAGGACAATTCCCTGAGGAGAAACCTTAAGAGTGACCTTCTGAGATTTCTTCCCACTGGCTTTAGCCTGTCATGGGGAAAATAACGCAGCGGAAACTGATGATTGTTTTATGACCGAAATGCAAAACGTCCGCACACTGCTTACATACTACTCAGCTCTTCTACAATGTCTATTTCCGGTGCTACGCTAGAGACAACATTGTACATTATTAATCACCAGACACTTTCAAAAAACCCTGCATTTACTATTTATCAGGATTTAGTGCGAGGATGTATGGAAAAAGGCACAGTAAGATACAGAGAGCAGCTTTAAACTAAATTTGATCCAGAGTTTATAAACATGCAGACGGTGGTGAGGACATGATAAAAGCCTTAATGTCAGTATGTTTGTGAAATTTAAGAGAGCTTAACAATTTTAGATGTTCTATTTTAAGAAAAAAATAATGATAATAATTAAAGCGGTAGTCTTAAAAGCCACTGGATTGTTTTTCTTACACTGCTGTTGTTGATTTTGGCAGGAAATCAAAGCAGAGCAGTCAAAAGTGGAGATAATGTAAACTGTGAATGAGCGATCTCTGACCGTGGCAACAATCCTCTTTACAGCAGCTGCTGACAGCTCCTCTCCTTTGGGTTGGTCCACCAGTGTCATGCCAAGATGTCGAAGATTAAAGGTCATGCCCTCTAAGATGGTCTCCCGCGTGTCTGTCCAGTTCTCTGGGAGCTCTGCGGAGAAGAGCGGGAGCGGCCGATACTCTGATCAACTGTAACGACGTTCTTGTCAAACATCAAGCGTTGCAAACATCAAATATTTATCTGCTTTTTCCCAGGGTTCATGTTCCAAAATAAATAAGGCTCGTGCAACATTCAAAGACTTTGAGAAAAACACAAATCAGAAGAAATGTAAACAGTCTGTGTTGAACTTAGAGTTGGCCCACTTCATGTGCTCCCTCGCTGAAGAGGAAAGGCAAAACAGGGTATCTAGGTCAGAGGTGCTGAGGCGTAAAGTAAATATTTCATCTTCCAAATAGCTTATAGGGCTCGACAATAAAAAACATGAAGAGTTTGGAGCAAGTTGTACATGCACTGTGACACGCTGTGATAAGAGGAAAGCGTGGTAACATCAGCGATCTCTCCAACAGCATGAATCATGTGTCGTTCTCAAAGTGCATTACTGTCTCCATTTTTAAAATTTCTCTGAAAAAGACTGTTTAAAGTGTAACTACTGAAGGAACAGCTTCTACCTCTGTGTGATTTCTTATCAGGTTTTGTGTGGCGCTGGCCGACCCTGAACCTGTAATACTGTTTGCACTTTCATCAGAGAAAAAAAAAAAGGGGGGGGGGGGGGGTGAAGGAAGGGGGAAAAAACTCAATCCACCATTATTACCTAGAATTTCACCCTCCTAGCATTTCCCTCCTCTGGGATGTAGTACATACCACACAGTCATGCTGGTACATATTCACACACATACATTTTGAATGCAGACTACACAAACTGGACCAAGAGATCTTAAGACCTTAAAGTCTTAGAAGGAAACTCAATGTGATTTTCCGTCACATGTACACTGTTATAAAAACAGGTGCTCATATTAACACAGCCAAGGCACGTGTGAAAGCATCAGATATCATCATCATCGTTATCATCAGGCCGTTATTTATAGTAACAATATCGGCTACAAAATAATCAAACATAAAGCGTTTAAGTACAGGGACTGCAGAGCATCATCAGCTGGAGTTTATGTTAACAGTGCCAAGAGATCCAGAGTTGGGAAAGCAGAATCACGCCTGAGACAAAAGGCACTGGTGGGCACCATGGTGATAAGTAGAGTGAATTTGGGTTAACTAGTTCCCACTTCAGACCCACGTCAACAAAGCAAAACTCAAGGAGGAACACCACAGACTCTAGGAAGACATCCTAGCAGGTGTAGAGGAAGAGGAAATTGGCAGAACACAGGGGCTCTGGCAACGAGGAGCATGAACAAGATGGGAGGTATCCTGCAGTACAGGATCACCTGGGGAAACATCATGCATGCAGACTTAAAGTGGGTCCTGTTCCTGGTGCAGGCAGTGCATGAAGTTTGGTGAAAGAGTGAGACACCCTCCTGCACCCTTTGCTCTGGAAGAGGCTCTTTGGAACATCTTCTCAGCAGCTGCCCAAAGGCTCTGGGGGATAGCCATACCAAGGTGCTGAAGGCAGAGGCAGGTAGCCTCAGTCATCAATACCAGCAAACACCATCAAGTCAAGTCAATTTGTGTAAGCAACTAAAGCTGTCAGGGCACACTGTCAAAATATCACTTAATCATCACCTCTGAGGCCTCAAAACAGCTGGAACACAGGCTAGAGGACGTTCCAAGAGCAGACAGAAGACACTGTTTGTTTATTTATTTTACCTTGTGCTTTTGTTTTCTTATTTTTCTTCGTATTCATTGTTCTATAATGTATTTTATTCTATTGTTAAGTGAAAGTTTGAAAGGCGCTTTAAAATAAAAATTGATTATTATTACTTTTCAGCATGCCTACTCTGTAACGTTCCTGACGCAATTGGTTGTTATAAGAGTGGCCAAGAGGAGGCCTATTCAATCTATGTGTAAAGCAGCTGATCATATGAAGAACGCTCCCAATCTTTTGCATCACACAGAGCTCAGTGTAGAAAGAAAAACTGAGCTTGTACAAACGCTGACCCTATTTAATGTGAGCGTCCATCACTGTCAGAAAACAATAATATACAAAAGCATAATAGGCCACCTGGAAATAGCTGAAAACAAATTTAATTTTCATAACAAATAAGTTCAGCTTCTCTTTTGGTAAACATTTCATGTTTCGCTCATTTTATGAGAGAAGTGGAATCAGGGAGTCTTTGAAACCTATGTTGAAATGTAACCAGGTCAAAAAGTCTACAACACACTGATTACTGAGAAAATCCTTTCTCTGTATCCACGACTGCCTCCTATAAATGTGTTACATTAAGGAATAAATTATAGTGAGTGGAAAACGTAACAAATGTAATGCTAGTAACTGCAGATATTAATGTTTTCCATTTTAGACAGTGTTGGAGAGCTAATATTGAGCTTGTAATAAAGAACCTGTTCTGGTTTTCAGTTTGTTTCACCAGCAGCAGAGACTGTACCAGGCACCAATCAGCCCAAGAATGCAGAAGGCTTTGAGGATAAAAGGTCAGCAATCGTTATACGTCAAAGGAAACAGCTGTGTGCATGAGTCAACTGAGAACAAGAAAAACCAGGTGACCTGCTACTAACATCACACCCGTATGTGGCAAATAATCACTTACTGGTTTTTCACTGTAGTATTGGGGGAGGTGTCTTGGTATAATGTGAGAAAGATAAGAAAAAGAGGAGAAAAAAATTGGAAGACAAAGCCTCAGTTTTCAGCTCTATAGATATCCATTTCATCCAACACTGATGGATGAGTAGCCATTTGATTTGTCAGAGTGCAAAATAACTCTTAGTTGCAAACTGTGACAACAATGGTGCTGATCCAGAAAGGTCCAACTGACAGGCAATTTGCATCCTGGCTGATTTGTGTGTCTACAACAAACACTGGATCACTGGGGAAACCACCAACTGTGGTCCTACAACTCTGGACTCCTCCAGTGCCAAATTATCTTTTTCTCAGCCTCTGCTGCCTTTTCACTTTCCTCCCTCCTTCACTGATCTACGCCTGCACGCCTCTCAAATTATTATGCACAGAGTCCCAAATTCACCAGAGTTTATGTTTGGGATTCTAATAATGTGGGGAAAACGTAAACACATTAGTGAGAGTGTGCCAATTTGGAAGTCTCTGCAGATGCAAAGTCGAGTAAATTAGGGGCAGAATGCATCTGAAATGTTTATCAGTGAAAGACCTGATGTGCCAAGCAAGGTCTTTAAACCTAGACAAAATAAGGTGAGATAAATTTTTAGTCCAACTGCATTCTCATCGCTTTCAGAAAAGCAATGCTTCTTCATGGTTAAAGGGGGCGGGGGAAGCCCACTACACATTGAGGACACACCCCTCCTAATGAGTTTGTTCAGCTTCCTGTCTGTTACATTGGCCAGTTCCTAAACCAGTTACACACATTTGGCTCAAATAGTCACACACTGTTTCTCCCATAATAGGGCAGCTATGGAGAAGCATGTTCATTTGATTTTATTTTGAGAGGATCACATTGTAAAATCAGAAAGAGATGCTCCCTGTATACAACAGCAGCAGTCTGCTCTTCATACAGCAGCTAAGTGGTCACAAGCAGGTTTATGATAACATATATAAATACTAGGGGTGCAACGATACACAAAATTCACGGTTCGGTTCGGTTCGATACTTTGGTGTCACGGTTCAATATTTTTTCGATACAAAAAAAATGTTCATGCATTTTTAATTTGTCATTTATTAAAATTATAAATATATATTTTAACTCAAAAGTACAGTTTTTAAATTTAACCCTAACCCTTGTGCGTGTTTTTTATTTTGACAGCGAATGCGCACCTGCGGACCACTTATGTGCAGCCCTGGTTATTTAGCTCATCATATTGCAGCCACAGAAATTCTTTTGTCCATGAAACCATAAAGCTGCACTTTCTTTTTGCCTTATAGTCTGATTTGTCATAACTTCTCCGTTTTGTGGTAAGCTTTTCTTTGGCTGTCACTTCTTCACCCTGACCTGTCTTATTTGGCTCAGCAGAACTGAAATGCTTTTACACGCTCACTCACATAAGCTCAGCGATTCTCTGCGCGATCAACCTCTCACATGTTTAAGCTGCGGGAGATTTCACTTGTCATGTTTGCATAGTAAGCTAACGATTAATAAGACGATGTCAGAGGAATTGGTGCACAAATTATCATCACTCACAGATCAGTGCTGTCGCTCTCTATACACAGTTCGCACGATTGCAAAGTGAAAGCAAAAAAACAAGCGCAAATCCAAACGCGACTTCAATATGTCACATATTGACAGTGGCTCACCGATGCCAATGACATAATTACCCAGCTACATTTCTGAAAGAATGCAAAAGCATTGACATATATTTTTCCTACAATAGCCCGACGGGCAGGGAAGAGATAGATTTTGGTAGCCCGACTGAAAAAAATCGCTAGCTCCGGGACGTCGGGCTAGCGATATTGCAAGCCCTGTATCTGATTGAGGAATCACTCATCTTTGGAAAAGAGAGTTTATTACAGAGAAATGGCTCTTTCCAAAATAAAAGCTATACTATCCGCTTCTTCTGGGCTATATTCTCAGCAGCATAAGGAGAATCATGTGCTAACAGCTGTCTAAATGACTCGGCTAAAGTTAGTAGCATGCTTGCTTTTTTTTGTCTGCTTCCACTTGTCTTTGCACTAGGATGATGTCGGCGTAAATGTGCAGTCATATTCGTTGTGTTCCCACTAGTGCTTTCAGGTTAATCTCGTTGAAATGACCTTAACGCCACAACACGGCAAATCTCCGTTAACGAGCTACCGCCGATCGCTCTGTGCATGGGGCTAGACGGCAAACACGTTAACGAGCTAACTGCGCTAACACACTAGTTCACACCAATGTAATTGAGCATTGCGTGGCACATCCAACATACTGTTTTACTTTAGTTCATGACTCGCTTACCTTCAGGGTCATACGTCACATGAAAACCAAAATAATTCCAAACGCCAGACCTGAATGAGGTTCAATTTGCCTGTTGCAAGGAGAGCTTAACTTCTGTCTCGCTAGCTTGCCCTGCGCTCTTCCTTCTGACTATGCTGTCTGTGTTGAGCGCTCAGTGGATCTGCGCTCGACAGTGCAGCCTAGGCGGAGTAGTCGAACACAGATTCACTGAGCGCTCAACACAGACAGCATCGTCAGAAGGAAAATTGATAAAATAAATTACAAATGTTGTATTGTTCGATACATATGCGTACCGAACCGAAAGCACTGTATCGAACGGTTCAATATCGATACGAATATCGTTGCACCCCTAATAAATACATATTTGCTTTCCACTGTTATGATAGGTCGTACACATTTGTGTTTTATTGTGAAACTTTTTATGATTTTTACCTATGAAAAGTGCGACATAATTCTTTTAATTTAAGTACTTATATTACACAGAGAGTTTCAATCCTGAGGGTGCTGTGGAGTAGAAGTGGTTCTTGTGTATAAACTCACAGTGAAGGACAACCTTCTGATTGGTGGGCTACGCTCACATTAGCAAAGAGGGTTGCCTTCATCTGAAGAGTGTATGAAGCAGACTTAGCCACATAGCAAGGCTTTCTTTGCATTAGCTTTGCTCAACAAAACCCAAACCCTCTATGAGAGGTAACAGGCATCACAGCGGTGGCTATCAACCTTCTCTGTGGTTCGTTAAACTTTTTTCGACAAAATGGACCAATTGGGTTCTGTCCACTTCAGTCAAGTGGAACATGAATAAAATAAAATAAAAACTTAAAAGTCAGCTACTGCCTGTAAAGCTGTCATATGTTAAACCTGACTTTAAACAAGATTCTGAAAAACTGCATTCAGGTGAGATACTGTCCCAAGAAGATGTCACTTCAAACAGAAGTGTTAGACTGGCTCAACATCCATTGTTGCTTATGTCTCAAACACAGTTCTGCAGTGGTCAGGTTGGCAGACTGTCATCACGAAAATTCATACACAGGAAAATATGCAATACCATTTTGAAATAAATGGGGAAAACTGTGATAAATTGATGAGACATATTTTTTAATTAAAATTTTACATTAAAAAAGTAGTATAATACAAAAAACATCATCGAAGAGAGCATTTTTAAATTGTCTAACTATTGCAAAAATAATACAGTATCATTACTTTTAGGTAAATGTGTATGACAAATATTTTAAGATTGTCAGGTAGCTTAAAAAAACAACAACAACAACAACAAAACAACAACATTACTTTCAGGCTGTAGTGTTGTGCTTCTGCTGACGTTCCCATATGTTCATTGCAGGTCAAATAGAGTGGTACAGTAGGTTGCTACTGTTTTCCATCTAGTTGATGACAGACTTTTTTCAGCTTCATTTTGAGACTTTAAGAGAAACCTAACTCTTTTTACAGACCATTCAATTGTTTATCCTGTTAAAATAACACAGTCTAGTAACATTAGTCACAGGCAGGACTGATGACGCTGGCTGTGCAGCTCTAGCATTGATGTTACTGTTTTATTACTAGCCATAGCCGCTAGCCACTACCTTAATGATAACAACATAACAGTTAAACAGCTAACAGGTAAAGTTTAGCCATTAAATATATCATAGTAGAATAAAATATAATACAATTTAAATAATTACATAAATGTGGTGCAGAACCTGCCATAGCAGTTTGGGATTTCATGGAAGACAGACAGTAACATTGTAAAGGAAAAAGGAGCCATGGATTTTTAAATGCAAGCATCACTGCTAAAAGAAATGCAGCACAACTGATCAGCGCTGTTGCATTCACATCAAATGCCACATGCTGAATCTCCAACTTCAGCCTCATGGCGTTCCGGATGATTTTAATACAAGTCATATTTATTCATCAAAAAGTCCATTACAGCCAGTTTAGAGCAACCACAGAAATACAGCTGCAGAGAAAACTAGTCAGAGCTAAAGAGTGGCACTTGTTGGAGAGGATCCTGGAAAAAGGGCTCTTCAACACAAACAAATAAACTTTGGGGGTCCCCTTAACACTGTTGGCATAGGCCGTCTAAGCCAGGGCAAAAGAACAGAGAAGATGAAGTCTTAGCTAGATAAGCTGAATGTATTTCTCCTAACACAAACTTATGGTGAGAAAACAGAATATGCAAAGAGGCATACAAGTGACGTGACATAGGTGGACCACAACTTTTCTATACACGGTCCATCTAAATGAATCATCCGATTACAAAAAGCTTTTTTTTTTAAAGTAATGGTCACAGAAACCTAAAATTTTAAAATACATGGCTGAATATAAAGTTTTACATACGACACTTACAATGTTCGGCAAGCACTTAAGGTGCGCCCCCCGGATGCATGGCACATGTCCAGATGATAGTCAAGCTGTCTGGAGTCACTGCAGCCACTGCTGTTGTTACTCTACCTACTGGCATCCATGGGAAACTCACGAATCCGCTCTTTCTAACAGCATGCCTTTCAATCGGCACTCTGAAATCTGATCATTCTTTTTGATACACCCTGTACTAAAGGCAAGCGAGTACCAATGACAGAGAAGGTTACTGGTGATTGACATATGACAGGTTAACAAATATAATAGAGTACCTAAAAAAAAAAAATCAACAGCGAGAACGCAATGCATGCTGAGTTAATCGATTCCTCTATTGACACCCTTTTAGCCTATAGAATAATAATAAAAAAAACAAAAACAAAAAAACATCACGGCAGCAGCTGAACTACCAGTATCCTAAAACCAACTGGTGAAGTCACAGTAACTATGACCATCTTTTTATGTACAGTTTGTAATACAGTCTCATTAATGGAAATGATGCCTGGGTCCTCAGGTGCTCGAGCCCTGTACTGCATTCACCTGACCCAAAGTAATCCCTACCCCGAGTACATGGAAATGTAGGACGATTCTGACGAAGGCAACGTCAGACCTAAAAATCCAGCATGAATGATATGGGTCAGTGCTGGTGAAGAATGCGTGCCCTGCAGCCAGGTAATCTATGACCAAACTTCAATACTCTACTTCTACGACAAGTGGGTCAGTAGCCACATTTACAGGAAGCCGTTAATTCCACGAACAATCAGAATAGCCCACTTCCAGTCGGAACGGCTGCCACAGGCATACAAACAACTCAGGCAGAAGAAACTCGCACTGTGGAAAGTGTCTGCCAGATGTAATACAGCCAGATATCACCTCTCCACTGACAGCTGGGAAGATGTAAGATTAACATCTCAGCCTCATCCATTAACGCAGTAATGTGCAGGCATAATATGGAAGTGTCCATCTCTAATTTCTACGGCGTTGCCTTTTCCCTGGTGAGCAACTAAGGTTACACACAACAATGCAGTGTGTTTATGTTATCCACCCTGTCACTCTCTAATGTCTCTGCAGATGTGACAGTAGCCTTTCTGGAATTTAAAAAGAAAAAAGGAAAACAAAAGAGCAGCAGTATGACTTGAAGCCAACAGGGGCAGTGCACAGACTCACCCCGCAGCATTCCTGGCTTGTCCTCTTGGTTACAGGCTGTGGACTTTTCATGCTTTGGAAGCCACACGGTCATTCCCCCAACCCCACAACTTCACAGGCAGGATCAAGTGAGATTTAGCTTACAAAGTGGCCCTTGAGTCCTACAATGGGTGCCAATTCCTTCTTAAAGGAGCTTTATGTTAATGCTGCTGCATGTGACTGCTCCTGCCCTGGCAAAGTGCTCTTCAGCAACATACAATGGGGGAAATATAAATATAATAAGATCTCGTGCTGACGATGACCTCTGAACTTCCTCTGGCAGGGTTGGCGGAAAGAGGGAGGTGGGATTATCAAGAAATCCAAAAATACCTTTTTAGTTAGCGAAACACAAAGCAAAAGAAGTAGTTGGTGTAATTCCCACCTGACTAAAAGACCGTGAGAAACACACAAAAATCAGTCTTGAAACACGTGAATAATCCACGAGAAATGGCACAAATTAGAAATAAAACTTCTAATTAGTTTTGTTGCTGTGGTTCGTTTTAAAATAACTTGAATTCCCGGAAAATTCCTGCACCATGATAAACCGCATTGCAAACAGTTACTCAGCCTCCGCAGGAAGAAACCGCTGTATGTTTCCCCAGAACAGAAACACTAAGCGGGAGAAACTATTTACCTTTACCCTCCTTTGACAAACTAAAAGAGACGTAACTGCTCAAGCTAAAGAAAAAAAAGAGATGTCAAACTCCTTCTTTACCACCCGCTGTGACAGCCGACAGCACAATACGTCGTTTGTGAAACAAAAACCAAAGTTTGGTCAAGTTAACCTATAAATGTCTTAATTAATCACTATTTGTCACAGGAAAAAAAAGGTAAATTGGGTACAGGCAAAGTAAACTCCGGCTAGGCGGAATTTTAAATTAGTTGCTAACGGTAAAAAAAAAGAAGAAGGTATTACCTTTTATTTTTATGTTTTTTTAATTTTCCTTTAGCTAATTTAACGAGTATTTCTTACTTCTGTGTTTGCTGGCAGTCCACGACTGTTTCGCCATACTTGGGCTCCGGATAATAGCTCTTCCAGCAGACCTGAGGGCATCCATGTCGGTGTGTTGAAGTGCAGAGAGTCGGTGAAGTTCCCCGAAGTGTTCCAGGAGAAATGTTGACCGGACTGCTGATGGGGAGAGAGGATGGACCTGTGGTGCCTTCCAGTGCAGTCAGAAATCCCGGTGTTGTGTCAAAAAGTCATCGCCTGCCAAAAACTTTCCGTGTGTTTCTTATATGTAATATTTTTCCTACAAAGGGGTTATATATAAAATTAAAATTACCTGTTTTTCAAGTATCTTCATAACTCTGTGTTATTGTACTGACATTATAACCAATCCGGTCCTTTTTGTGCACTTAAAATATGTTTACACAACTATTGTTATATTTGTTGCAATTTTTGCTGTCCTCTTAGGCCAAAAAATATTTTTAATGTCAACGAGGTTTTTTTTTAACTGGATAAGTCCGGCTTCTACCTTGTTACAGGAATGTTGATTGTGGCTCAAGATGACTTGATATCATTCATGAGGGATACATTTCACAGGTTTCACATATTATAGACACAAAAACTTATATATAGAAATTTAAATACGAGCAATCATTTTTTGCACAACACTGACTTTACTAGCCGAACAGAGGAGTGGTGCTGCATTTGAATTACATGGGACATTACGTGGTATCTGAAAGGATGCTAAATAAATAAATTAAAAAAGAAGAGACGATTCATATGGAAGAGCCACATAAATATGACCAAATCAGAACCTCAACTATAGCTTTCAGGACACAATTTTAAAGAATGCTCTTACAGTATAAACCCAGAATTGGCAGACTGCCCGTATAACAACTTGGTTAGCAAAATGCATTTATAAACTATACAGGCACAATAGACAGGCATGTCTGCTAATCAGTGCTAAATAACAGACAAGTAAATCTCTAGAATTTCATTCACTAAAACTGAAGCAATTACAGATTTCATTCTTGACATATCTTAAGATAAGAAGTAGTTTCTGTTTTTTTTTTTCTTTCTTTCCTATTTCTGTTTTCGTTGTTCCTATTTCCGCTGTGTTTTGTGTGCTTTTTCAGCGTTTTGCTTATTGCTGGTGTTGTCTTAAGTTGCAGTTCGTTTGGCCTCTCAGGGCCACCGTAAGAAGTGTAACCTTAACATCGTCTGTTTTCTCTGCAGGATAAAGAAATGTTGCTCTAGTAATGAAATCTCTCAGCACAACTCTTAAAAATATATATGCACTTATAAATTGATTGTAAGTGTATACATTGTATTGTGTGCAATGGATACAGAGTGTATTTCCTTTGTATCCATTATTATTTCCATTTATTAAAAAAACAAAACCCAAAACAAATCTATGTAGTAGATGGTGGAGAAAAGGAACATTTCCATCATTAATTAAAAAAAAAAAAAATTACCTAATTACTTTGGAGTACCATGAATAACCTCCTTTGCATTTTCCAAAGTTGTGCAGCAGGGCTGAATTGGAGTCTTTGCCTAATTCTGGGCCTTATGTTTGACCCCCCTGGTCTACCTTATGAGTGAATGAAGCTTATATCAGGTTACGTGGGAGGGGGGGAGAGAAAAAAAAAACAACAAAAAAAAACAGAGTAGGTATTTACAAATAGCACCTGAAATCACCATTGAATTATAGGACATGTGTTTTTTGTCTAAGTTTAGACATAACAACATGAACAAAACAAATAAACCCAGATTAAAGGTTTGGGAGGTGTCAGCAAGCTCAAGCTACTGCTTTAAATGAGTGTGAATAGAAAACAGCACATACAAATTACAAGTCTCACAAGTTTCGATATTTTCCTTGAGAATACTGACTGGTACGTTTTTTTGTTTACTTTGCAAATTCTGCAGATCACACTGTCCCCATGTTGTGATAAGTTTTATGTAAAAGGCCTGTGAAAGTCCACACACAGAACATGACGCGTACACAGACTCAACAGCTTTGCGTTGCCACCAGCAAGACTTTCTTTAATAGTGATGACCAAAGTGAAAAGTGTGACACAGCCACCATCACTTTGAGTAAAGAAAACAAAAACATGGTGGAGCAATAAAAAGATAAAACAAAGCACTTTTTTAAACCTTCTCTTCCTTCTACACAAACTTGTAAAAGCAACTTGAGAACTGAATTCACAACGCCAGAGCGATCCACAAACAATACTTTTTTTTTTTTTCTTTTTTTCTTTTTTTCCCCAGGTAGGCAACATGACATCACAACATGGTCAAATGGTTCAGGGGTAACCTTTTTCCAACACGACACATTCACACAATCCTTCCTGGTTAGAAAACACTGGAAACCAACTGATCGTGATGGGAAATATCAAAGAAGTGTCACTCAATTTAAAAAAGAAGGAAAAAAAAAAGGCTGTCACAAATAAATAAATGTGCGAATAACACGAGCAGTCCGACTGACCATCTGCTTCTGCTGCTTCATCATGATCGGCCCGGAACCTTTTGTAAACACAACACTATCCGAATATGTTCTACTGACAAAAAAACAAAACAAAACCGAAAAACAAAACAAAACAAAAACATAACAGCACTCTTTTTTTTCCTGCAAACATTATGCTAGCTACATCAATCGAAGTATGGATGGAAACAGAATGGCAACACTTGGCACTTAAGAACCCAAACGAAAGAAAGAAAACATTCCTCAATAAGTCAATGTACATCGCTGTAAACAACAAAATGCCGGCAAGAAGGCAAGACAATCAGTTTGGTTTGGTGTTTGGCATACCAAGACTGTGTCACCGTGAAACGATGCGTACCATGTACCAGAGTTAGGCTTTCCCTTTAAATTCGCAGCTGGTCAATTAGCTGCGATATGACACGTAATCGGTTTAGCTTTTGAATACTGATGAACGCGTGTGAGTGGATGAACAGGATAAAGAGAGAGAAAACAGGTTTGAAGCTTTTAGATCCCAGGATTGCAAAGTATGTATTTTCTGCATTTTTTTTGAAAAAGAGAAACTGCAAGGCACTGTGAGATCCCCAAATAAAGGTAACGGGAGGGACGGGGTGGTTACCTCGACATCATTAAATCCAGCGAATGATATGGCCTTAACCGGTTCTAATTTGGTCCAGAAGGGAGAAGAAGAAGAGAGGTGTCTGCAGCAAACAACTGAATGGTGATGGAACATTTTTCTTTTTTTCGGCAGTGCCACGTCCAATCAAGGAGTAGTAGTCTACATCTGCTTCATCCACTTACTGATAATCCTGGAGAAACCGCTATTCCAGCATCGAGAGACTAAAAGTGTATCCGAGAAACACAGCAAATGATCATCTGTTCAGTATCACTAAATCAGAAGAAATGTACATCGGCGTGACTGAACTGAAATATTACAAAAAACCCGAAACAAACAATCACTGATTTATGTTAATGCTGATATCAAAACATGAACAGTATTACATTCATGTATCTCTCACAGGGCTTTACTTTACAGGTGAGCTTCGAATTCACATCTGCACTGAAAGTATGCCTTCTGTCATCTACAAACCATCATGGAAAGAAAAAAAAGAAGCTAATTCTTCTTAAACTAAGAGCCTGGCTGTCAGTTTAATCCAGACGACAAAGAGAGAGAGAGAGAGAGAAAGAAATATATGCCTGTGAGGGAGGTTCACGCTTTACACTAAAAGAAGACTGACACGAAGCGATGCATGATGGCTCGTCAGTACATTTGGCCAAACAATGTTTGTTCCTTTCTCCAACCTTCAAACAGATCGCGCTGTCTGATGGCTAAATCCAAAAAAACAAAAAAAAACAAAACAACAACAACAACAAAAAAAACAACACACCCTCAAAACTAAAAACAACCCAAAATGAACAAACAAGCAAAATTCAACCCCCCCCCCCCCTAAAATAAATAGGACAAAAAACCCAAATAAAAAACACCCAGAGCGAATACCCAGATGTCTGGAGGGGCTGTGTGTGTCTGTGTGTGTGTGTTGAAAGTGCAAAAACTTTCCGGGGCTTTGTAAGCTTGAAAATAATGTAAAATAACCCGAAACCAGAACTGAGATCAAAATAAAGGAAAAGTCCCGTCTGACAAACGTGGATGTCAGAGTCACTTTTTAAGGGGCTGGTAAACTGAGGCGTTGGGGTCCAGGGAGGAGGGACTATTGTCCATGAACTTGGAGGAGTAGTGCGGGGTCACGGGGCTCAGGTTGCTGCCATCTGACGAGTAGGACAGGCTGGGCATCACTGCCATCACCTCTGCTATCTTCTGCTTCAGCTCTGCAATCTCCTGCTCCCTCTGGTGGATCTGACCTGGATGGGATGAGATGAGATGAGTGGGAAAAACACAACGTTCATTTCACAGTATTACAAACAGCAGAGGGGCAGACAGACCGAACATCAAACAGCCTTAGGTGTGCTCTCATAGCAAAGCCTCATTTCTGACTTCCTTCTGGGCTAATACAGCCCGAAATATTAAAGGGATGGGATCAACTTTATAAACGTGACCAAAAGAAAAAAACTAAACTACAATAAAATAAAAGAACAAATCATGAGTTTAGATGAATTTCTCTCATCTTCCTGTTCTCATCTCATTATTAGGTAGGCAGTGATGTTTCACAAGACCAGTTTCCCAGTTATATTAAAGCCACCTTCTTTTTAATTAAGTTTTACTTATATTCCAAGAAAAGCACAACAACAGTCGCCTCAAGGTACTTTATATTGTAAGGTAAATATCCTACAATAATACAGACAAAACTTCAACAATCAAATGACCCCCCTATGAGTGAGCATTTGGTGACAATGGGAAGGAAGAACTACATTTTACCAGGAAGTACCCTGGGGGGTGAGGGGGGGAAGTCAAAACAAAGACACACTGTACAATTTTTTTGTGTGTTGGTTTTGGTTTTAAACATGAGGGGCAACAAAAATATTAACAGTCCATGGCTTTCATGCAGTTTGCAACATGATTTCAGGGTAATTTTTCAGTGGCTTCCTAACTTATCTACTGTTTTTCAGTAACATTGCTGAAGACCTGTTTTTAGCCTGTAGTAATGTCATTCAAATCTGGAAACCACAGCCACCATAAGGAGAGTAGCTAGTCCCACACTATGCAACCAAGGGCCGTAATAGCTAGCTAAAAATGCCGTAATTCACCAAGTCAAAGAATATAAAAGCTAGTAGGAAAAAGAAGATACGGTGTCAAGCACAGGTGGAATTAATAACATATTTTAAAGGTGATTAGTTTCACTTGGGCTTTGCCTTCTTTCATTAAAATCTAACTGCAGTTTACTGAGATTAAGTCAGCACTTGACAACCACACTCTCACGTGAGGTGTAATGAATTACAGCATTGTGTTCAATAAAAACACCATCAACATGATCAATTACTGTTTAAAAAAGTATTTACACACTTGACCCTCATAGTTTAAAATAATTATCATTCATCTTATTCATTTTAAACCAGTCTTGGTATGGCATGTTTTAGCTCTCTTCCCACTCTCTATGAGACGTCTTCAGATTAGTTGCGCTTGAAAACAGGAAGTTTTAATAACAGGTGGGTGGGGCCTGTGTCTGAGATGGACCCATCCAAACACACAAATATAGACAGACACAGTCACAGCTATGGCAAATGTAGTGTCACCAATTAAACCAGCATTTTGAATTTGGGAGAATATGCAAACTCGACACAGAAAGGCCCAGCTAACCAGTCGATTCACCTTCTTATTCTGCTTCTCTTCCTGTTAAAAGGGAGTTTTTCCTTCCTTCTGTCTCTAAGTGTTTGCTGATAAGGGGGTTGTCCAATTGTTGGGAATTTCATTATTATTATTTTAGAGTATTTACCTTAAAACATAAAGTGCCTTGAGGCAAAATGTAAAATGTAATTGAAATTCGTTGCTTTGCTGCTTCTGTGTTTACACAAATGAAACAAAGCGAAGACATGATCCTCACTGCAATCACTGAAGTAAGATGTGTGAAAGTAATCACTAGATAAAACTAGGAAAAAAGCCACGCTGTGATGCTGAAAGCAAGACCTCAAACGCTTCCTTACACTCGTGTAGCTGGGGATTTATGGTGTTGCTGTAGCGGCTGTCGTTTATCAATTTTGCTCCCAGAGACAGACGGAGGTTTGTCGAGCCATTAGGTTACAAAAGATTATGGAACAAGTTTAGAATTGCTGCGCCCCTAGCACTGCAGTTTCAGCGTCTCATAAAAATATTTCCTCATTTCTAATATCCTCTTCAAGAGCCCTTTAGTCATTGTGTTAGAATTTCATCCTCTCTATTACAGATGACACAGTTCTTGTGAGCAGGCAAGTGCTTCATTCAAAGGGAGAACTAGAAATTCAGGAGCAAATGACTGGATTCCTACAGCAGCAGTTTACCTTGTGCTATCTCCAGCTGCCTCTTGGCATCCCCCAGTGCAGAGAAGAGGTCCAGTTTGATCCTGGTCTCGGCGCTGAGGCTGTTCTCCAGGTGTTGGGTCTTCTCCTGCATGGCGGACAGCGCTGACATCAACACCTCGGTGTCCTTCTCGTTCTCTTTATACTTGCGCAGCTCCTTTGTGAAGCAGGAGTGAGAGAAACAGAAAAGGAAAGTGAGACAACATTATTATGCTATAAAATAACAGTTACTTACACTAAGCATTTAGAACAGGGGAAAAATATGCTGGAGTCCTGCAGCAGCCCGTTAACTGCATTTATATTCGGAGCAATTAAATAATGTACTTTCCAATCAATTTAAACCTGGTATGCAAACACTGACAAGAACAAAGCGCAGTTATAATAAAGGAAAGGCTCTGCTTCTCAGGCTCACCTGACATTTGCCCTCCAGGTCTCTAATCTGCTCCTCTGCGAGTTTCATATCCATGCTGAGCTTCTTACACTCTGTCTCCAGCTCTCTGATACGACCGCGGAGCGAATCGGTCGACTCCACTCTGTTGGGCAGAGGAGGAAAAAAAAAACTTTTTAGGAGCTGAAAATCCCCCAAAACAAAACAGCTAAGAGTCAAAAGACAAAAATAGTGAGGGCTTGTACCTGGTTGCAGCTGCAAGAGCTACAGCTCTGGCGGCAGTGGCCTCTTCCATCTTCTTCCTCTTCCTTTCCTCAGCCAGCTGTTTCTCAACCAGAGCCCGAGCCTCTTGCTCAGCCTTTAGTCTCTTTTCCAGCTGGGAGATGGTCTGCTTATCCTTCTGCTTGGCCTGGACAGCACTGTGGAGCCTGGAGGACACAGGAAAAAATAGTCAACAATGAAATCATTGAGAATATTTGGTGTATTTATTTAGATGTTATAGGCCCAGGCTCCTGAAGGCTTCCTTTGATCCACGTTTCCTCTTCATTAACCTCTTTTCACTCTCTATGTATTTTTAAACCACGCTACATTTAATCATTCATTATTATTATTAATCTCTATTAGGTCCGGTCTCCCTCGCTTCCCATCCCTGAGCCTGGTTCTGCCAGCGGCTTCTTCCAGTTAAAAATTGAGTTTTTCCTTCCCACTGTCTCCAAGTGCTTGTTCATAGGTGGTCGTCAGATTGCTGGAATTTTCTCTGTATTACTTTGGTGTCTTTACCTTACAATATAAGACCCTTAAGGCGACTTTTGTTGTGACTTTGTGCTATATAAATTAGTGCTGTCAGCGTTAATATTGTTAAAATGACGTTAACGCCATAACTGCATTAACGCGGCAAATCTCCGGCTAAGTCCACACTAATGCGTTTTCGCATCGTTTTCTCTCCGTTTTGGCCTCCCGTCCACAGTGAGATGCTGTTTTCGCTGATGGAAAACGCAGCGTTTCGAAAACGCTCACATTTGAAAACAGTGCTTTCATGGCAGTGTGGACAGCGAAAAGGAGACTTTCTAAAACGATGACACATTTTAGTCATGTGATGCAGTCATGTGACCAATTAAACAAAGATAGCGGAGGGCATTACACAGCAATTGTTTTGTTTGCTCTCAATTTTGACAGCGCATTAAAGATTAATATCAGTCTGTACATGCTCCAGATAGCTTTTCTTCAAATTCTTTAATTCTCACTCGCTTTTGCAACTTTGTACTTTTGTGTTACCCGCAGCAACAACTCCACCTCATTATTAGTCCATTTAAAAAAACTTGGCGCTTTTCATCGACATTTTGCGGTGATGGTTCAACGAGCCGGAAAGTAAATAAACAACAGACAGAAATGAGGCAGGTCGAAGTGTCTTGCCTTTTATACATGCGCAGAACTGGAACGTAAGCGTTTTCGCCAGTTTCAATGTTTCAATGCTCGTGTGGACGCAGAGCGTTTTCAGACAAAAACGGCGTTTTCAAATCTATCCGGGCTAGTGTGGACATAGCCTCGATTAGCGAGTTAACGCAGATCACCTGTGCGTGGGGCTGCACGCCGTCAACACGTTAGCTCGTTAACGCATTAGCGCCGTGCAGCCCCACGCACGGGGCAATCCGTTCTGAAAAGTATTATATAGTAATGTTAAAAAATGAAAGCACACCTTCTTTAGAATTATAAAGTTGTACATATTACCACATTAAAAAAAAAAATAAATCACCTGGTCCTTGGCAGGTCTTAAATTTGAGGTAAATACAATCTCAGATGAACGACACACGAAGCCAAAATGCAAAAAGCACTTGTGAAAATACATTCCATGACTCTGTGGCTTGCACAACCACCTCCAGCACCAATAACTTAAAGTACTCAGTTTCTGTTGGTTTAAAAGGAGTGTGGCCTTAAACAGGGAGAAGCTCAAACAGCTTGTTTTAAACAGTGGATGAACTAAAGAGCTGCACCAATGCCCAGTAGAAGATAAACGGGGATTATTTTAAACTGTGACTCATGCAAATTTCTCTACAGTTCCTATGAATAAAAATATAGAACTGGAAACGAGCTGAACAGATGAACCAAACTTGAACATTAGTGCAAAATGATGCATGTTCACTGCTCTGATCTTGGGCCATGAAGTTTAAAATAAATGTGCACTGAGGTTCTAAAGACAAATCTACACTCCTACAGTCGCATTATGGGAACAAATGGCACTAATCTGCCTCTCTTCAGTGGAACACGACTTTAGAAACTTGAATCTGAAAAACTGTGAAGAAAAAAACCCAGACAAAAACAAAAAAAAATGCAAATCACACATAGTGTTAGCAGGCAGGCTACAAAAATCCAGCCGCAGTCCAGGCAGATCAGCTCAACTCCAGTGAAAACACTACAAGGCTACTTTTATGTTTACATTTATCTGACGCTGTGTCACTATGCTATATATAATGCGCTATACTACTAATGAATTTTAATGCTGCTACTGGCACCTTGTGGCAATAGATTCACACTTAAGATTAGATCAGATTAGTGCATCATCAATGACAGTAACTCCTTGGAATAGAAGGATGGAAATTCCCCTTACTTTTGCTTGCACTAATAAATAAATGCAACAGCGTGCAAGCTGTGATCAAGAATAAAATGTGTTTTTCTATATCATTGTAAATATCATTAGGACAGATTTCCTTAATATACAATTATCCTTGAGGTTATATCACTAACCCAAACTGCCTTCCCCAAAATATCTTATCTGCAAACCACTTTACAAACCACCTCCACCCCAGCTTCTCCTTTCATGTTATATCTTTCATTATGGGTGTCAAACATAAGATTTAGGGGCCAAAATTGGGCCTGGCAAAGACTCCCAACCGGCCCACTAGACATGTTTCCAAAATATTAAGGAGGGCATAAGTTTTGAACTTCAAACTGTATTTTACATTTTACAGCTTTTCCTAAAGATAAAGACCTCCTCCACAGCCATTTGTATTTACATCAAAGTAACAAATAAACAATGATAACAATAATAATAACAATGACAATAACAACAGACGTCCTGTTTTTTTTAACCAATATAGAAATTTCTGTTTGTTTGGGGTTTTTTTTTTTTTAACAACGGGTTCGAAGCAATAAAAATAAGAAAAAAAATAAAACAACTTTCTGTTTTATAATAAGCTACCAGAACAATTTCTGTATTTCTTATCATTTATGTGTAAGAAATAAAAAAAGTTGTGGCAGAATATTTCTTTCACTTGCATTTCTTTTTCTAATACCAAGCTATTGCAGGGATTAGGTGTACCGTTAAATATCTTTATGTTGATAGAGAGGAGTGTTTCACTGGTCTGCCCCGCTCAAATCGGGCTGTTGCTCACAGTTTAAAATGAGTTTGACATTCTTAGATAATCAGTATTATATCTGTTGTCTTTCCTGCTTTGTTCTGTGCTAGCGGCTTGCTGCTGCCTCTTCTGGCTTTCCATATATGCATATGGAAGATTGGGGAGGTCCGAAAACAGAGTAATACAGTCAAATATGAATCACTTCAGTTGGAAATACTGATCTTTTCTTTTGACTGTAGTGGTCCTGACAATTAAGTGTACATGCACTCACTTGTTCTGTAGCAGCTCGTTGTCCTGGCGCAGCTGGCTCAGTTCGGAGCGCAGGCTACGATCCTGGCTGCTCAGAGAGGAAAGCTGACTCCGCAGCTCCGACTCCAGCTGCCTGTTGGCCTGAAGATCTGCCTTCAGACGCTTCACATCCTGCTCCAGTCTTTGGGAAGGGACACGGCAATATTAGCAAACACATTTCCGAAAAGAATCAGTTTCAGTGTAGAGTTGTTCTAATATAGTACATAATGCTAGTGTTGTTTTAGCAGCTTCAGTGTTGAAATATGACTAAGCTGGCTATCCAGCAGAGATAGACAAAAGGAAACGTGGCAAGTAGTGAGTGTCCCTCAAAGTATCCAAGTAAAAAATGGATGTCGGAAAATGATAACGGGGGTGTCTTACCGCACTAGAGCATCTGGCTTTCCCAGCTGGTTATTGGGGATGCAGTTCTCCACCGGATCCTTCTGCCCCTTCCCTGCTCCCTTCTGCTTCTTCTCATTCTTATTAGCTGAGGAACTTGGCGGCACGCTGCCGTTGGCAGAACTGTGATTCCGAGGTGACGAGTTGCTGCCTCCGCCTCCTCCGCTGGCATTTTTGTAGTTCTTCCCCATCCCCCCAATTTCCTCTTTAGAAGAAGTGTGCGTGTTGGTGTCGGCGTGCGTGTTGTCGCCTGCCAGGTCGTTGTTCAGTCTTTTTGCCCCAACGTAGTTCTCAATATATTCCGTCTCCTGTAGTTTGGAGTCCAGTGCGTGTATAATACTGTTGTTATTGATTCCAACTGTGTTCTGTTTTTTGCCCTCTTTTGCAGAAGTGTCCTTCCCTTTTTCCCGGTACTCCAGCTCAGGTAACGGTACTGAAGTGCTTTTCTTTCCAGGAGGTGCTCCGTTTTGGGACACCACTGTGGGCTCTACCTCTGAGATTCCTTTAGCTAAGGCAGCTGGATGAAAGCAATTGAATACAGCATTAGAACACACAGAAAAACACAGTAGATGAATTGAAGCAAATACTAATGCAAACTGAATTCATATTTGGTCATAAACAGAGAATGAGTGATGACCTTGGCAATCTATATATCATATATATACATATATGTGTGTATAAAAAACAGCCTTGTGGCAGCAGCCGAGTTTCCTGTTTTGTATTAACAGAAAAGAGTGATTTCAGACCTAACCTGTTTAGGGGGGGGGGGGGACCAAATCTGGTGCATTTCCTGTTTTGTTCAGTTTGTCTCAGCAGGTGTACGCGCTGTCAAACAAACTCTAAAAATCTGGGCCGAGCCGCAGAAAAAAAAAGCTGGGTCTAGTTCTGCATCTCGGTTTGTATGTGGTTTGAAAGCAAAGCAGAGCATCCGAAGCGTAACAGATCATTTCAAAACATAAACTACCAACTTGTGAATTTCTAAGAAAGCGATGACTAGTAGCCACATCAGCATTTTCTGATGAAAACTGAAAGGTTAAGTTAAACAGGTGTGCACTGAGTCATCTAGTTTACATAACACCATGTAGTGAAATGATGCTGTACGTCCCATCCCATGACGAGTTGAGGTCTGCTTGTATCACCTAGTCTAGGAATGTGATCAACCAACTTCAACTATCACATCCGAATGCCAAATCCTTACCCCGACCATGACCCAACTCTGATGTTAAAGCTTGACCAACAGGCCTTTAGAAGGAGTGTGAAACATATATAGGGTTAGCCAAACAGTACTCTCTTCTTATAACTCTTTCATCCCCTTTAACATCAATAACTGCAACTGTTACTGCATTTGTTTATTTCCCACTTCAAGCCCAAAAGGTAACATATCCACAAGCAGGATACCAGCCTTGTTCATATACAGCGATGGCTGATTACGTCTATGCGAGCTTATGAACAGCTCAACATTTGTAGCAGTGTTAAAGTCAGAACATTTGCTTGTTTCTTTATTCTCTTTTTAAAAATTCTTTAGTTTTTTTTTTTCCAAGCTGTTTTTATACAAATTCTTAACACGAACAGTCAGCTTATAACGCCAGAGGTGTCAAACATGTGGTCTGGGGGCCAGAATCAGCCAGAACAAACGTCCCTCCCCGTTATTGGCATTTAAACTACACCAAAGTAATTAAGTAAAACATAAACAATTAAATGATTAAAAAACGTTGCTGTTTTTCCACTATCCACTTTTTGATCACAGTTTCACTGGTCTGATCCAGCCTGCTTAAGATCAAAGTGAGCTGTTTGTGGCCAATGATGTAAAATGACAGTGACTTCACTCTTTCAGCTTACATTGCTTACATGTGAAGTGTTTCTGTCATTTGTAGCTTTAAAGGGGAAAAAAAGGAAAATAAACTGGGTTCAACGCTCTGTATGGGATCTGTGCTGTACTCGACGCCTCACTTTCTACATTTGGAATTATTCACTGGACAAAACAAGAAGCAGCACGATGACAAGTGTCAATGCCATCTTCTGCTAAAGATTGAAATCAGTGTCTGAAGCCTGAACTGACATCCTGTACAAGTATGTGTTATAATCAGCTGCAACTTAATGAGCTGTTCATGACAACCGGACAGTTAATGCTGATGCCTGCCGGTGCGTCCAGCTTTGGGAAAATGCTGACTGACGTGCCATTAATCACCACAATGTGACTGGCACGCAATACTTCTGATGGTATATTAGACACTTGTTAGTCCAGATGGCCTCATATCTAGAGCTCTTAGTTCTTAAGTAAAGCTAAGTGCTAGAAGACAACAGTGTGCAGACTTTTTCTAAACTGCATTGGTGAAAGCACGCCTTCAAGTGAAAGCTTCAATAATAATTAGCGATCACATTTTTCATTAGCCCCATGACACAGTGGCAAACTATCTGTGGTTAAACTGTTTGGATAAAGAAAGAAATGAATGGCTATCCATCCTGTCTGAAGCCCGAGTTTCTGACTAGCAGGGATTACGTCCATATATATATACACATTTTATTATTTGAAACACTTATTTAATATGAGAACATACAATAGTACCAGAATATAGATGAAAGAAATGGTTGAAAAATATTACAGAACCCCTTTAATGTGTTTTTGTGACTTACCCTCTTCTGCCTCCCGCTCTTGTCTCTGCAGCATCTGCTGCTCTGGAGGTAACGCCTGCTGTAGGAGCTGCATGTAGAACTCATTCTCCTTTTGCACTTCCTTCTGTTTCCTCAGTCGCATCTTGTAGCTAACGTAGCTCTTAAAGCCGAAGCCTAGAGTCACCACTGGATAGCCGATACTGGGAGGTAGGGGGGAAACAATTGGTGCTTTGTACAATTATTAGAAAAATTAAGGAAGTCATGATTTTATTTCTTACTACTGAACATTGAAAATTGTTGCAAAAATCACAAACTGATGTTCACCAGTGAGCAGCAAAGGGTCGACACAGGTCTACATGAAAGTTCTTCAGATCTTTGAATCGTATGGCAGCTTCGATGTACACAAACAGGATCCACAGCGATACAGTGGGTAGACAGACTCCTCTCTCTGCATGAAAGGAGGAGACGCGGGGAAAAAAACATCAAGTTAGCAGAGAAGAAACTTGGCAGCTTTGAATTTCTTGCGCACTGAGTATTTGAGGTGAAAGTGGCCATTTGGCTGCCAGAAGGGAAAAACAAAGCAAGAAAAAAAACCCAACTTGGACTAACCTGTGTGCCAGACATACTGGACCCATACGTAGGTGCTGGCAGCAAAAAACAGCCATTGGACGGGGATGAAGAGGAGGCATATGATGTCTGATGTAAACGCAACACACACAAAGAAGACGGAGAATGCCTAAAAACGCGTGGGAGAGAAAAGGATGGAGATATTAGATGTTTCATCTTCCAACGTGCATTTATACTGAGTGGAAGGAGCGGTGTGTTCAGGGTCATTACAACTAAGCTCTTACCAGCCCCTGATATCTGAAGGAGTCGTAGACACTTCGAATGAAAAGCCAAAAGGGCCACAGATACTCAAAGCGGAACTCGAGCACAAAGTCAGCCAGCAGGACCAACACCCACACTACCAGGAACTTCAGGTACAGGAACGTGCTGTGGAGAAGAGACAGAGGAAAACACAGGGGAAAAAGGAAGGTGAATGGACAAATGAAAAAAGGAGATAAAGCAGAGCCACTAAAGATGGCTTATTGTGGATTTAGATACAGTTTAATGACAGTCATGTGGGCCTCAGGTTTATGCAACAGTCTAATATGTTTATAGGAACCACATTTTCAGTGCGACCTGCAGTGCTAGCTCTAGGATTGAAGGCAAAAGTAGGAATAATCCTGCCTCCTGCTGAAAAACTGGTAACTGGTACGTGCATTTGTTACTTCTGGGCTCGACTTCGGTAGTTTGTTATCCGGTTGTCCTAAAAGCTCCCTGAACCATCCTTATCCCTTAGGTATACTGCTATAAGCTCCTGGGGCTGAATGCTTCTCCTCTGCACTCCGTGTTTTATACCAAACTATTGCATGGCACAGACATTCGTCTCTCTCTCCCACAGTGTCCCCAGCCAATTTTGGGGGTTAGTGTTCCTAATGGCTGCCCCTTCCTGAGCCTGGCTCTGTCAAAGGTCTCTTTGTCTTAAGAGGGAGTTCTTCCTCCCCATCATCACCACATCCACCCATCCACATTAAGGGGACGGCTGTGGAGCGTGTGAGCAGCTTCAAGTTCCTGGGAGTCCACATCTCCGAGGATCTCACCTGGACGACCAACTGCTCCAAGCTGGTCAAGAAGGCTCACCAGCGCCTCTTCTTCTTGAGGACTCTGAGGAAGAACCACCTGTCCTCAGACATCCTGGTGAACTTCTATCGCTGCACCATCGAGAGCATCCTGACCAACTGTATAACAGTCTAGTACGGGAACTGCTCTGCCTCGGACCGGAAGGCGTTGCAGAGGGTCGTGAAAACTGCCCAGCGCATCGCCGGAGCACCACTTCCTGCCATAAAAGACATCTACAGGAAGCGGTGTCTGAAAAGGGCTGGGAAAATCATCAAAGACCCCAGTCACCCATCACATGGACTCTTCACCCTCCTGCCCTCTGGGAGGCGCTACAGGAGCCTCCGGACTAAGACCACCAGGTACCGGAACAGCTTCTTCCCCACAGCTGTCAGACTCCTGAACTCTGCCTCCTGACATCTGACCCACGTTAAACTCATGGACTGAACATACACACACCCACAATGGACAACTGTACCCTCAAACACACAATAATAACATGGACTGAACCACCACTCACAACCACTAGCACTTTATATAGCCTCTGTAGAAACTATCTACACCCTCACTTATCTTAACTGCACTACTGTATAGCTCTGTGTAAATAATCATTCTGTACATTCGATAATCTTTAATCCTACAACTGTTTACAACTTGCATAGTTCCCATTTCTGTATAGCTGTATATCTCAGATTCTGTAAAGTTATTTATTTCATATTCTGTATAGTTTTTCATATTTATATCCTGTTCATATCCTGTACATAGCTTGTACTCACTACAGCCTGTACATACTTATAGTTATAGAATATTCACAACATACTTCATACCGTGTACATTATAACATACCATAATAGACCCATTTCTGTAATATACTCACATATCTATATTATTGCTAATATATATTGTAATATATCTATATCACTAAAGCACTTCTGGATGGATGCAAACTGCATTTCGTTGCCCTGTACCTGTGCATGTGCAATGACAATAAAGTTGAATTCTATTCTATTCTATTCTAAGTGCTTGCTCATTATCTGAGGATCACCTGGTCCCTGGGGTGTCTAACATTGTAGCAAGGCTGACCAAGCTTCTCAGTTTATGATGGGGGTGCACAGCATTTTGTGTGAACAGAACAGAAGCTCAAATAACACTAAACTGCATTTTTGAGTGAGCATGTGACTTTCAGGTCTACTGCAGAAGACCACAAAAACTTAAAGCATAAAGCTTCCGTTTATGCTTATATTAATTTAATTGATGAAAGAAGTGGGAAAGTTGTACACAAATGGAGCTTATTTATCTTTCACACTATAAAAGCTAAAAATATTTAATTTCAGAGAAAAAATTAACATAATAATACCACTAAAAAACAGTGAAGCACAGAGCGCGGACGCATACAGTTATTCCCATCAATAAAAGATCAGAACAATGTTCAAACCATCCAAACACCTTTGGGGGCAAAACAGTATGTACAGAGTTTCATGTCTGGACATGCTAGCTTGCTGCACAGCTGTCCTGGCCTGCCATCTATCAGTCTATAGGAAAGGCCATGCTATTTTGAAATTGCGAGCCGTGCTTGAATCGTGTGTGGCTTTTCCGGTCCGGGGACTCGTTTTGTTTACTGCTAACGGTTTCCACTGACGTGTTTAAATTTAGCCCCCGGTGTATGGCAGACAAAGCACAGGTGAGAACCCGTTCCACTTCAAAACGAGCGCCTCTGACATTGCTGCTGTCATCTCGAGCACGAGCAGGATTTTCCCCCCCACGACTTCACGGTTTTGTTTAGTTTTTGTTTGGGATTTTTTTGTCAAGCGGATTGACCGCTGAACGCAATTTGCATTATTCTTTTACATTTAACCCGAATTTGAATTTAACTGCCTAGCCGTGTAAACGATGCCACACTAGGCCTATAATTATGACAATAAGCGGGCATGTTCATTCAGCTCGAGAACAAAGCATCAATACGCTTCAATATGAACATGAGCAGAGACTGGCCGCCTTGTCTTGACATATGCAACGAGGCGCCATTGTTATACAATAACGTCCCCCCGGCCCCCTTTTTGTACCTGCTATATATACCCTCGGTGATTCGGTTCCGTTTTAACGGCCGTCGGAGTTTGCTGCAGTCCGCATTGCGCCGCTTCATCATCCCCCTGTTGATTCACTTGTGATATCGGCCTGGTAACTATGACTGGACACGTCATTCGCTCATCCTAATATTCACACTTCTTCAATTATCCACCATTGTTGTTGTTTTATGCACATGAAACAAAGAAATAAATAAAAACAGTCCGCGGAAGGCCCTCCCCTTTTCACGACACGGCGGCGTTGACTCGCTGACGTCTGACGTCACGCCGCTGTCGGAGGCGTCCGAAACATGGCCGCTCCCAGCTAGCCCAAGCGATTTGCTCAGTTTTCGCTCTTAGTTGTCCTTTTTGAACGGTAAGTGTCGCGGTAAAACTTTGCAGCGATGCTCTTTTGGATTTGTTGCCAGGTTTAATCGTGTTTTAAGTAGAGCGAGCTATTTATTGCTATTCTTTTGTGGTGAAACGCGTCCATGCGTGTTCAACCACGTTTGTTTTGGAAGGGTCCGCCGGGTATTTAAGCACATTTTTTTTGATTTCTCGGAAGAACGGTAGTAAGAAAAGTTGTTTCCAATCTCTGTTTAGATAAAAGCTCCATAAAAGAGATAATTTCGGTAAAGCAGTATGCGGTGTATTTAATTTTATGTTATTTATTTCTGGTGTGGGGTGGACTTCAGAAACAAACTCCTTCTTTGGGGGACGTCATGCCACTCTGCCACAGAGGAAAGTTGTTTTGATGTATGAGCTAAAATCTTACTGTACTTTCAGTGGTTACTTGGACATAAAAACTGCATCTGAGCCACGATTGCGGGGCGATCGTGGCTGGGAGTTAATCGGAATCGGAAGGTTGCCGGTTCGAGCCCCGGCTCGGACAGTCTCGGTCGTTGTGTCCTTGGGCAAGACACTTCACCTACCGCCTAGGGCTGGGCGATATATCAAGTTTTTTTTTTAAAAATATCGATATATTTTCATACGAGATATATTCAAATTTTTATTTGTCACGTACACAGTCATACACAGTACGATATGTAGTGAAATGCTTGGACAACTGCTCGTGACCTAAAGAAAACAAAAAAGGAAAAGGCTATGAATAAGATAGGAAATAAATATGAAAAATTAAAAAGGGTAAATTTAACTAGGAAGGAATAAAATATAAATTAAGGTTAAAAATGAAATAACTGTACAACACAAATTAGAATGAAGGGTAAATTTAACTGGGAGAATAAGATAAAATATATAAATTAAAGTTGAAAATAAAATAACTGTACAACAAAATACACAATATAGAACTATATAAGAATGTATGAAGAAATATAAATAAATATATACACAATAACAGCAGCATATACACAATAACAGCAGCGTGATTTAAGTAATGAAGTGAAAACAATGTCCAGAATGTCCAGTGTGTGTGTAAGAACTATATGTGTGGGTCAGTACTGTGTGGTGGTGTGATTGAGAGACCGTATCGCCTGCGGGAAGAAGCTCCTCCTTAGTCTCTCTGTGTTGGTCTTCAGGGAGCGGAATCGCTTTCCTGACCTCAACAGAGAGAACAGTCTGTTGTTGGGATGGCTGAGGTCCTTCACGATCTTCCTGGCCTTGGTCCAGCACCACCTGCTGTAGATTGAGTGCAGGTCAGGGAGCTCGGAGCGGATGGTGCGCTCAGCTGACCGCACAACCCTCTGTAGAGCTCGTCTGTCCTGCATGGTGCTGTTCCCGAACCAGGTTAAGATGTTTCCCGTCAGGATGCTCTCTATGGTGCACGAGTAAAAGTTCCTGAGCACCTTGGAGGGCAGTTGGAAGTCTCTCAAGCGTCTGAGGTGGTAGAGACGCTGACGGGCCTTTTTCACCACGGCGTTGATGTGACAGGACCATGACAGGTCCTGCGTGATGTGAACTCCGAGGTATTTGAAGCTGTCCACTCTCTCCACTGGGCACTCGTTGATGACAGGGGTCTGGTAGTTCCTCTCCTGCTTAGTGCTGAAGTCCACTATCAGCTCCTTTGTCTTACTGACGTTTAGAGGGAGGTTGTTCCTCTGGCACCAGTTCTCCAGATTCCTAATCTCCTTCAGGTAGGCCGTCTCGTTGTTATCAGAGATCAGGCCCTCCACGACGGTGTCGTCAGCAAACTTGATGATGGTGGTGGAGCTGGTAGTGGCCACACAGTCATATGTGTACAAAGAGTACAGCAGGGGGCTCAGAACACACCCCTGGGGGGCTCCAGTGCTGAGAGTGGTGGAGGCTGAGACATGTCCGCCCATCCTTACTGCCTGTGGTCTGCCAGTTAGGAAGTTGGAGATCCACAGACACATAGATGAGCTGAGTCCCAGATGCTCCAGCTTGGTGGTGAGTGTGGAGGGAATTATGGTGTTAAATGCAGAGCTGTAGTCTATGAAGAGCATTTTAACATAATTCCCCCTTCTAGTGTCCAAGTGAGTGAGTGATGTGTGGAGGAGATGAGAGATGGCATCGTCTGTGGAACGATTTGGACGGTAAGCGAACTGTAGTGGGTCCAGTGACATAAGATGTGACAATATCGTTTATATCGATATAGTCTATGTTACGTTATAATTATACTTGTGGAGCCGCAGGTTTGCCTCTCTTTCGTCCACTTTTGTCTCTACGCAACGTTACTCAGCCTCGCCTCTCCTTTACTGAACACAACTCCCCCTCCCTCATAGCTTCACCTGCAGGCAATGACAAGATGAAAGCGGAAAATCTCCGTTAGCGAGTTACCGCGGATCGCCCGTGCGTGGGGCTGGACGGCGTCAACGTGTTAGCGAGCTAACCGCGCTAACAAGCTAACCGCGCTAACAACATGCAGGAGCTGCACGGCCTAAAATCCTTTCATTTTCTCAAAACTCGACAGTGCGCCTTATGTATGAATTCTGGTTGTGCTTACTGACCGCGAACCGATTTTATGTGGTACACAGCGTTCAGCAATCTGTCAAAAAATGTTTTAATATGACTTTGCTAAGCTACGGGGCTGCACCGCTTGATGTCGGAGGATTATGGCTACCGGGGAGGAGCCTCGCGAAGTGATACGTACTGTGCTTCAACGTAATATTACCGTACTGTGTGTGTGTATAAGGACCACAAATGGCACCTGTTCAGAGACGTGGTGCAGCTGTGAAATCTGTCTCTTTGTTATTATGCTCAGCGTCTATTAGTTTACATTTTGACTGCACAATTGTGAGCTTTTTGTTATGCACAAAAACAACATTTTCTTTTATTTATGGACCATGATTATTTAATAAATGCTGATAATTTATTTTTGAGTAATTTCTTCATGTACATCTACGCTGTATGTAAATAAAAGTGCCCGTGTGACATCTGGGACACAGTGTGACTAAGAACTCTCTTTTTGTTCTTAACTTATGGCTTTAAAAAAAAAAATCGAGATATATATCTTATATCGCCATCCAGCTAAAAAATATCGAGATATGAATTTTGGGTCATATCGCCCAGCCCTACTACCGCCTACTGGTGTTGGCCAGAAGGACCGATGGCAGCCTCGCTTCTGTCAGTCTGCCCCAGGGCAGCTGTGGCTACAACTGTAGCTGCCTCCACCAGTGTGTGAATGTGTGTGTGAATGGGTGGATGACTGGGTGTGTAAAGCGCTTTGGGGTCCCTAGGGGGGACTAGTAAAAGCGCTATACAAATACAGGCCATTTACCATCTATCTAATCTGATAAATCAACTTAAAGTGTGTCACCATTGCCCCAAAATAATTTTTTTAACCCCACCCTTCACCTCCTAAAGTCAGGATTCTTTGAGTGGCATGCCTCTCCTTTAAAGCCACTTATAGGTGAAATGTGTAAAATCTCACCCCTAGCCATCAGTAGATTGTAACTAAGGTGGTCGCTGTAGGACAAACAACTGTGACCAACGCTCACCTGTAGTGAGTGTAAGCTGCCAGTCTGCTATTTACCTCAGTTAGTATCCTAAAAACTTTGTGAAAGGAGTCTGATACGAGTCAGTGAGGCTAACGTCTGACTGATGATGGCGATACAGAGGTGAACTGTTGAGGATATTTTGAACCTTTTGGTCAATAAGCACTGCTGTGTATGCTGCTGTTAGCAGACATTAGCATTAGTGGTTTCAACATTGCTGCACTTACTGAATAAATTCTTATATAAGTGAAGATGTCATCAAGCTGTTTATCAGAGAGAAAGCGTGATTCCTATGACACTCAAGCCTAACGTTAGCTGGTGTAACATTGGGTCATAACCAGCTGTTCTTGTTGTTTAGCTGACCTGTTGTCAGCTGTGAGTAAAATATGGGGGGGTCAATAACTGATCAATAACTAATTGCAACAATAACTGGAGTAAATGAACATGTTTGTGCATATTTTCATGTCGTAGCGCCCTGACTTTGTTTAGAGGGTTGAGGTGAGGAGGAAGAGGATGACATTTTATCCATATGGTGGTGGCGTTGTCTCTTTCCTTCATTTTCAATTCTTTGGTGAAGGTGACTCCTTCTCACATGATAAAACATAGGAATGATGTTTCATATCATTTGAAGGTGCAGACACTAATTTAAAAGACAAGAGTTTAGCTCAGCCACTGTATTCAACATGACAAGACAACATGGTGACTTCCACAAATAGGCAGCCGGTCCTTTGTGGTTTTAATACATTAATTCTAAGTTTATGAGAATGCATCTGTTTGTTGGAGGATGTAATAATCTAATTGATGTATATTTATGATTACAACATTTTTTTCTATATTAAATAACCTCAAATATCAATGAACTGCACTTTGAATTTTTTATGACGGTTCGCATTCTGGTTACTTAATATGGGGGTAAAAAAAGATCATTTCGCCCTCACGTGACTTTTTTCTTTTGCACCATTGCTAGTGCTGCACTTCTTGCTCTTATTGCAGTATATGGATTTATTTTTCAACAGATGATGCTGCACAAAATGGAGAAAATGGTGCCGTCTGCTGAGGACAAAGAGAAGGAGATGGAGGGAGAGACAGATGAAGATGAGGAAGAAGAAACAGAAGAGGAAGAAGAAAGAAGTGAGAGGGAAGAAGATGAGGAAAAAAAGGAGCAGGAAAAGAATCCCTTACCTGATCATGATGAGGAGAAAAAGGAGGCAGATGTGCTGAACCTCAACAACGAGGTGGTGAAGATGAGGAAGGAGGTGAAGAGGGTCAGGGCATTGATCATAAGGAAGCTGACACGTCAGATTGGCGCGCTGAAGAAGAAGAAGGGGAACGAGACCGAGATGGAGAGGAATCAGAGGAGAGCCGCCAGACTTCTGGAAGAGATCCACGACATGAAGAACCTTGTACCCGATCAGGTGGGCTTGTTGTCCTATCAGCAAATCATTTCTGCAACGACTTCCAAGCCATTTCATTCTTTATCTTTTCATTTTGAAATATTTTTTTCAACTTATCTACAGGTGACCAAGACCGCCTTACAGAAGAATCTCAGCTTTGAGCAGGTTTGCAAGAACCCCAAGTCTACCATATCTGACCGGGCCATCGCTCGCATCACCACCCACCCTCAATTCAGCAGGAAGATTGAGAACATCAAAGCAGCTGTAAAAGCCTTCAAAGAGGAGCGGACGAAGAGCGGGAAGCGAGGAGGAAAGGAAAAAGTGCAAAATCAAGGGAAGGCAGTGGAAGGAAAGGTGACTCTGCAGTTACAAGAGAAAAAGGAGGGAAAAGAGGAGCTTAGGGAAAACAGCGAGGAGGAACGTCTTAAAGAGAGTGAAGATGGAGCTGTTGCCGAAGTCGGAGAAGAAACGGAGAAAGGTGGAACTTCTGATGTTCACGCACAAAAAAAGACAGAGCCTAAGAGTGTTAGAGCAGCACCAGGAAAAACTAGTGACATAAAGGAGATTGTGAAAAATAAACCTCCAGTTAAAAAAGAGAAACCCATTATCCAGGCTGAGCCAGCTGAGGAAGAGAGTGATTTAGAGTCATCCGGTGATGAAGAGAAAGAGTACTTTGATGACAGCACGGAGGAACGGTTCCACAAGCAGTCATCGCAGTCGGAGGAGAGCGATGATGATGACGGCTTCTTTGTAGGAAAAGTGAGCAAATTCAAGAAGAAAAAGAAAAAGCCAAAAGACGAAAGTATGGAGAAGATGGCGGCGGATAAGAGAGCTGAGGCAGGAAAGGACTCTGCTGAGAACGTGTCTTCGGACAAGCTCGAGAATCAACTCGATGAGCTTGAATCTAGGCTGAAATCAAAAGCGACCAAGCTGGAGTCTCTCTTTTGTCCTTCTCTGGCTGGGACCAAGGCAGCTGGGGGTAGAGGTGCTGGCAGAGGGAAAGGTGGAGATAAATTTAGGAAACACAATAAAGATTTCAATAAACAGCCCAAGTTCCAGAAGCCAGAGAAAAGTTCAGGGTCTAAGTACAGCAAGCCCTACCCCGATGGCAAACACCCCGAGTCTGAGGATAAGGGCTTTGCTACCGCTAGCAGAGGAAGGGGACAAGGCAGAGGCGATGTTCTGAGACAAAAAGATCACAGGGGTGGAGGTGTCTTCTCACATCGGGCACCACAGCAGGCATTGCATCCATCCTGGGAGGCCAGTAAGAGAAGGAAGGAGCAGCAAGGACAAATCTTGGCCTTCCAGGGGAAGAAGATCAAGTTTGGTGATGATGATGACTGAAAGTTGTTGGCTGTTTGTGTAAAGTTTAAAGTTCAGGGATGATGGGTTGGAAGGTTTAAACTCTAAGATGCAACCTGTTCTGTGATAGCTTTGTCAGTGGGCAGCAGTTTAAGCAGCGCATTCATTCTATGGCTGCACTATGGTAATGGGACAAATTTGAATGTAGGACACTGGGAAGCTGTTTTTTGTGTATTTGAACGTGTGCACATTTCAGGTTTTCTGTCCTTTTAATTCCAGCGATGGTTTTGTGATGATGTTATCTACTTTTTTTTTAAGTCCTTCATTATTAGACATGTTTTAATAATACAGTTGTAATCTTGACACAAGCATATTGTGCCATTTTTTGCTGTAAAGTTTTTATCTACAATATTGTGTAAATGTCTTGAGCCACCACTCATTTCAGTACATTTTCCTTCCAAAGAGACAGACTTGTATTTTTTTTTTTTATGTAGTTCTGACCAGTAGTTTATTTTTGTACATTGGCTTCTTTTTCACCCATTTTCAGTCCAGTCCTTGTACCTGACCGTTTTATAGAGGAATGTATTTTCTCTCTCGCTCTTTTGTTAAGCTGCTTAACACTGATTTATGACTCATTCAAGCATAAAAAAGATACCTAACTCAGTGTTCTGCCTACACAACTGACATCTGAGTAAAGAACCAATTTTAAATTGTACCTTTATGCAATTTGTTATTTGCAGCCTGTCATAAAAATATATCATTTGTTCCCATTCCCTTCATCAAACCTACAAAAATTGCCAAAGGTAACATTTTTATATAGCTCCAAATCACAACAACAGTCGCCTGGAGGTGCTTTATATTGTAAGGTAGACTATACAAAAATACATACAATAATAATACATGAATAAAGTATAATTGTTGGTATTTTTGCACCAACAAGGTGATTCTCAAAGCGCTATTAGCGAAAAACCTGGCATATCTCAGCGGGTATGGAGTTGCAAATCAAATTGTCATCAGTGTGTAGAGAGGAGGAGGCATAGTATTTTTATGGTGACAATAGTCCCAACCACACTTCCAATGAAGTAAAAGCAAACCTGGATCAAAAAAAAAACCCTCACATGCCAATGTGGGTGGCCACCGGACCAGCTACGGGGCTGCAGCTGGAGGCGCGGGCGGCCCCAGGAACCACCTCGTCACCGGCGCCGCTGGATGCGCGGGCGACTGCCAGAGTGGACACTTCCCCGTCCGGGCCGATTCCCTCGCCTGCTCAGCGGATCTGGGGAGTAGGTTCGGCCGGATGGACCCCCGGCCTCAGGCGGGCGATGGGGATGCCGCTGCATGTGAGATGGACTCATCTACAGTCATGCCTCGCCAGATTAAAAATGTACTCTTGTGTTGTTGGTGATGTGTACAGCTGGCAGCGGGAGAGCTGCAGCCGTTGAATGTACTGTTACAGCAGCCGTGTGATTATTGTGAGAATAAAAGATGCTGCGAAGCATGAAAATGCAGCCGTGGTGGTTTGGTTATCAAGGTTTTTTTTTTTAAAGATTTTTCTTTAAAAAAGGCAGGAGAACCAGTAAGCAAGTTAAAACAAGTACTGTTGAGAAACTATAATATAACTGGTGAAAATGTGTAAACAACTTAACAACCAAAGCGTCTAAGTCACATCACATGACAGCGCAACACCTAAACACAAGAGGGGGGAGGGGAAGCAAAGTGCGCCTTCTCTGCGCTGACACAGGAGCGGCGAGTCCGGCGACCTGGCTGTTTCATCTTTGCCGAAAGCACGGCACTGCAAACAAGAGCAAAACTTAAAGTAAAGAATCGATCTCACCAGGCTAGTATCGATAATACCAATGCTGACTTGGTATCGATACAGTCGATATTTGGATTGATCCGCCCACCACTAGCGTGCATAGCCGATATCCTGTCTCGTGAAAATCTGGTTTAATACCAGGAAAATTGTTTCCATCTTGAATTTAAAACATTTTAAAACCCCGTCAGGATGCTCAGTAGAAATCATGATAAGGGTGACTGTTTCTGCTTGACGGTAGAAGAAAAGCTGGTTTCTTGTTCTCGGAGAGCCTAACAGGAGTGTACAGAGGCTGTGTGGACCCTAGGTCGGGGCCGTTTGTGTGGGAATCGCTGTGAAAGTGGAGTTCTTGGAGGCAGGCAGCACCAAACCCCAGAGACCAGAGGAAAGTGAAGCTCGAAAAGGCCTGAAGGCTTATATTTGTTACGGCCGTTTATAATTCAGAAACGAAGTGCGGTTTGACAGCTGATGTGGGCATGTCTATATAACGGAGACTATTTTACGCAAGCGGTGAGACTTAAATACTTGGTGGTTTATCAGTTAAGGTTATTATCGGTCAATCGCGTGCTGGTTAGCCAGGAAGTACCTTTTCAGAATAAAGGCTTGTCCGAAAAAGTATTTAGTTTTAAAGTTGCATAGGTGTCCTTGCTGTATAAAAATCAGAGTATAACGTCTAAAATGATCAACAGTAGTAAAAAATAACTGTAGATGCTAAGATTTGGTGTAAAATGTAATGTTTTTTGTTTAGTTTCTGCTGTTTTTATTATTATTTATTTCTTTTTCTAATTTTCTTCAAACTGGTTAAAAAACACGACACAATACAGAATCTAAACAGTTTGCATTAATAGTTAATATAAGATTCACTAGCTGTAATGGACCACTTCATACTTTAGGTTTAAAGCCATTTTCATAACGATGTCATGTTTTAATGTGTGAGTATGATTTTATTTAGAAGGGTGGACTGTGACCTTTCGCGAGCTTTTGTGTATATCCGGTAGATTTACGCTCGTTTTACCTTCGCGCATGGTCGGGGACTTGTGTAAATGTCGGACTTCGGGTGCCGTGTAATCTGACTGCACACTTCAGCCGTCGAGTTTGTGTGAGGAAACATTGGTAAGGAGCCCGGTAGCGGGGTGCTGTTTATCATTGCTGCAAAACAACTGTCGCATGCTCAGCATGGGAGGGGGATGGGGAGTGTTCCTACTGTTAGCTTACACACACACACACTGATGAGGGAAGCTAGCTTCTGCCCCAGTTGCGAAGTAATAAGTGACAGCTTGAAATAACTAAAACAATTAGTCCGTGAAGGCAACACTGGTTTACTAGTTTATGCAGAGACATGCTCACATCTTACAATTACATGGTTCTCAAGTAAAGGCAGTGGGCTAGTGACAAGTTTATATTACTGCAAAAATTGCAGCCCTGTGCCAAATTAGGGGAAAACACATCCCAAGTTGCATGATATTGCAATATCAAGCAGTAACTTCTAACAAGTTGTCTTAAATATTTTCAGGCAAAGGAATAAAGCTGGAGCTGGAAGACGGTGACCCGCCCCAGACCTCCAGGATGGAGGCAGTGCTGCCAGAGGTCCATCTAACAAACACAGGAGAAACCAGTAAGGCTGTGTGATGTAATAACTTGTGCTCTGGATTATCAGATGGAAAAACATGCCCATTCCAAGGAAGAAATGGATAAAACCTCTCGGACGCAGCTTTACAGTTTACAGGAGAGCATAGTTAATGGGTGATATTTTGTTCCAATGGCATGTGTAGCAAAAACTTAAATTAATAAGTTAATGGTGTCAAATGCTTTGATATGCTTCTCCTTCAAAAAATGGACTAACTGGGCCACACGGCTTAATCACTCAGTTGAGGTGTTGATTTAATCCCACAGTCACAGGTGTATAAAATCCAGCACTCAGTCATGCAGTCTGCCTTTGCAAACATTTGTGAAAGACTGGGTTATTCTCAAGAGCTTAGTACTATAATAGGACTGCACTGTTGCAGAAAGTCTGTTCATGAACTTGGTCCTCTCCTAAATATTCCAAGATCAGCTGTAAGTGGTTTTATTGCAAGCAGAAGTATTTAGTAACTCAGCCTTGAAGTGTCAGAGCATGCACTCTTGCAGAGCAGGATGACAGAGTGCTAAAGTACACAATGTGAAAAAGTCATTGCCAAGCTAGGCTGACTAAGTAACTGCAGAGTTTCAAAGGTCCTCTGGCATTAACATCAGGACAAAAAGTGTGCATCAGGAGCTTTGTGGTTCTCCTGTGGTTGGTGATATGAGGCTTGCATCAGACAGAGTGGTGTAAAGTATTCACTGGACTCTAGGACTGCAACAGCAAGTCAGACTTTCTAATTCCAACATCAGCATTTGACCTCATAAGTGCTCTGCTGGATCAGCGGGGCAAAAAGTCCCACACACACTCAATCTTGTAGCAAGTCTTCCCAGAACAGTAGAAGCTGCTATAGATGCAAAGGGTCACCAGATTCATCTTAAAGCCTACGGATTTAGAATGAGATCCTGTAGGTCTAGTGTACAAGAAAGGACTGGAAGGTTTTTGGTCATATTACCTGTTAGACAGTTGTGTCATTGGTGTACTGCAGAACTGTGCTGGTAAAAAAAACTTAAACTCAAAATTGGCATCATCTTCATCCTTGAATGAGTCAGTGACAGATCCAGTTTGGGGGACTTGATGATTATCACAAGGATTAATATTTTGAAGTTTTTGGGTCATGAATGGCAGCCTTACTCACTAACTAGGCAGTCAGACGCTGCCCATCTTTGAACTCAGCCTTAACTGTAATCTCAGCTACATGCATGTAAAACTATCTTGTTGAGAGAAAGTTCTGACAGACCATCACACATACACAAGCACCAGCCAACCTTATTCCTGCTGTAGCTGTTGCCTCCAGGGCAACTATAACCTAGCCAGATACTATAACCTAATGGAAAATCCTGAAAATCACGGCAAACCATGCCGAGTTGATCTGAGTAGGTAGTCAAGGAAAAGGGGGGTTAAGAGATACTCCTATGGTGCAGCCATTACCAGCAAGAAAACATCTCAGTCTCCACCTGTCCGTTTATCCTCCAGGTCTCGGTTCCCTAATGTGCAAGCGGGAGAGGTCACGCTTCGATACGTCGCTGGGTTTCTTGACCCGGAAGTTTGCAGAGCTCCTGAGGTGCTCCACCGATGGGGTTTTGGATTTAAACGTAGTGTGTCGGGAACTTGGCGCCTCTAAGAGGCGCATCTATGATATCACAAACGTCCTTGAAGGGATCCAGCTCATCAAAAAGAAGTCTAAAAACCACATCCAGTGGTGGTAAGTATAAACTGGGCCAGTAAGTAACAAACATAGACCCATTTTATGCATAAATGTATACAGTGGCTTGCAAAAGTATTCGGCCCCCTAGAACTTTCCCACATTTTGTCACATTACAGCCACAAACATGAATCAAATTTATTGGAATTCCACGTGAAAGACCAAAACAAAGTGGTGTACACGTGAGAAGTGGAACGAAAATCATACATGATTCCAAACATGTTTTACAAATAAATAACTGAAAAGTGGGGTGTGTGTAATTATTCAGCCCCCTTTGGTCTGAGTGCAGTAAGTTGCCCATAGACATTGCCTGATGAGTGCTAATGACTAAATAGAGTGCACCTGTGTGTAATCGAATACTTTTGCAAGCCACTGTATTTAGTAGGGCAAGGGGGCTTTTTTCTGCTCCTAATGCTCAGACACATTGGATACCTTGAGTGTTGCTTGTTTCGCTGTTGACCTGGGTGTTTTTGAATGCTTGTGCACAGGGGCGGACAACTGAATGAAGACTATCAGCCTGTGCTAAAGGCTCTTGGCGAGGAGGAGAGGAAGCTGGACGAGCTGATCCAAAGCTGTACGGAGCAGATTCATGAGCTGTGTGAGGACTGCCACAGTCACAGATATCCTTTGTCTGTTCAGCTTCATTTCACTCTTTATTGTCACCCAGGAAATACTCTGAAGGCAGGTTTAATGGGTAAAACTGCTAGGATAAAAATATTAGTGTTTGCAGTTAAAGTAACAGCACCAGGAGCCCTGAGGTGTTCTCAAAGTCTCAGTATGTCTGCCTTTCAAACTGCATTGACTTCATGAGACATGCAGGTGGCACTAGAGGTACATTTCTTTCTTTGTAAACTGTCAACATTTAATAATGGCTGACCAGAGACAGTCTTTACTGTAGTGGTGTGTGTGCTGTTGGCATAAAGGAGGAAAAGTTTATTTGTTCCAATCAAGGAAAAATACTAGCTTTCAAAGAGCAAACAATACCTGGAATTAATTATCAGTAATGTTTCAGAACGCACCTGCCTTGTGGTTAATAAAAAGCAGTGGTTGTCTGGTGATTGTGTTGAATTTTTTATTTATTTTTTCAAATCAAATTTGATGGCCGATTCCAAGTAGTTGCAGCAACCAGCTGGTCCACAATGCTCACTTTCAATCACAGGGTGGTTGGTTGCCTGGTGGGAGGGCAGTTTGTCTCCCAGCAATCGTGGATTGGCTCAGACCAACTGCAGGTTTGAAAATAACTGCCATCCAATTCATAACCGCAGACGGACTGATTGCACTGTGCCTGCGTTAAAGAGCGTGCCGGTCATTTTGTAGTTAAATCCCACCTGCAGCAGCTGTGTCATATTTGTTGGGAATGCCTGTTTTACATCAGTGACATTTTGGCCAGTAGTTAATGTGAGTTTTGATGTTTGTAGTTGGCAACAAATGTGTGAATTTTGCCACTTGATCACATTTGATTGATGTATTATCACAAATGTATTGTATTTAATTGCCGGCTTGGCTAAAAGTGGGATAAATCTGCCTCTCCTGTGGCAGGGGGAAAAACACCTTCCTAATGGGTCAATAGTGGGGTTTTTTGGTGTTTGTTTTATGAATTGTGGCTCATATTGGTGTAAAGAAAACAGGTCTACCTTGTGATAAAGAAACTGTTGCAGTGTGAGCATGCGGTGTCCTGCAGTCGTACAGTTATGATTTGAAAAGCTGACACGATGTAGGTGAAACCACACTGCTGGTGCGACACGTGCATGAGTTTTGGAGTCCGCTGAACTCTAAGCTCCAGCGGCACACAAACACCAGTCTGTTGTTTTTATTGTCTTCCTTGACTTTGTGGCTCACATACGCCTATTTGACTTACAAGGATATCTATAGGATTCCCGCTTTGAAAGATCAGACTGTGATCGTGATCAAAGCCCCCACAGAGACTCAACTCGTAGTGCCACACCCAGACGAGGTACATGTCAGTCGGACAAGGTGTAAGATTATTAGAGTCATTTCTGTTCTCTAGTGGAACTGCTGCTGTTTTTGAGTCGTTAATCAAAATCCACGTGTCTGCTTTCTCAATGCTCAGAGCCTGCAGATCCACCTCAGCAGCACTCAGGGACCCATTGATGTGTTCATGTGCTCCGATGAGCCCCTCCCCATCGAAGCCACAGGTTATTCAGCTGCTGACGAGGGCAGTGGAAGTCATTTAAATGACAGCGACTCCATGCTCGATTTGCCCTTCGCGGCCTTCGCTCAGTCTTCCAGAGGTGAGTCTTGTGTTTGAGCATCCTGTCGCTCTGGTGCCACAGAGGTCGAGGAAACGACATATCACCGTAACCGCGTTGCTGTCACAGGAGCCTTGAACAGTACTGTGCCCAGCTCCAACTCTGTTTTGAGATTTTTGGGTGATTTTGATCACTTTCTTCCTCACCGGTGTCTCCTCATTCACACTCCCGTGTCATTCCAGAAAACGCTAACAGCAGTTGTGGAATTGATAATCTCTCCAAGCTTCAGCCTGAGCCGACACAGCAGCGCTCTCCTATGCCCTCCACTCTCACCTCCCCCCAGCCCCCCTCTGAGTGCAGTTTTGTTGCTCTCAGTCCCCCTGTGGCCTTCTCTCACAATGAGGAGGGCTGCGTTGTGAGCGTGGCTGACGGGGAGGGCATCACTGACCTCTTCTCCTCTGTCGACTTGGACCAGTTGCCTCTGGATATTCCGCTTCTCTGAACAGATGTGAAGGAATAAATGGAATTTCCATGTAAATGGGATATGAACGGGATCCAATAAACTAGTTGAAGGAGCCAAACTAGTGAAGGAGACTTCCATGTAATTCCATTGCCATCCAGGCCTCTTTTCTTCTCTTTTGGACTGGAGCTGACACGCGCTCTGAGGCATGTTTCTGTTTTTGAGGCCTTTTTGACAGCTCTTCTCCACAATGTCAGTATTTCAGTGTCAACAAAAAGGACTGATTTGAACCCAGAGCTTTGTCAGTTACAGGGACACTGTGAACTGGTCTGGAGAGGTGACGTACACCAAAGGTTTAGAAGTCTGTCCAAAGTCATTCATTAGACTCTTGCTGCTTGTGTTGGAGCTCTGTGATGACAAACAGCTGCAGATGGCATTCGTACACAACTGTTTGATGAAAATTGTTGTGCTTTATTACTGATTCACTCGACTTGTTGGAGACACTAATGCAGATTTGTGTCTTATTAGTTACAGCTGGTCTTGTATTATCTTGCAGTGATGCATTTAAAGCAAACCTGTCCATTATTTGGCATTCTCCCATCCAGGTTCTTCATTTCAGATACCTTAAGTCAGGATGATTTATCGGTCCAAGCACGTGCTCTCATTGCCCTCAGATTTATCGTATTGCATCGAGGTCATTTGAATCGTCTCGATGTGCATTTTAAGACTGAGTTTGCGGCTCAGCGTGATGGAATAAAGATTTTGGCTATGAAGCCGTTTGTGATGACATAACAAAGTAACAGGTGAATGTTGATTGGTTAGGCTATGACCAATGACTGTTAAGGTTTACTGATGTGTTGGAACAGTGCATTACTCTGTGCTACTTAAACTGAACGCCTCATACCACAGTGTGCTATAAGCCCGTGTTGGCTTTTCTCAGGGTTCCAGTAGCTTTTACACCTGTTGCAATTTCATAAGTTAAAGGCTGATTCATACACAGTATTTACCAGAGCCCCACTGATGTAGGATGACTAAGACCTAAACTGATATCCGGCAGTTTAAAAATCCGACATAAGCAGCAATATTTAGCATAACCACATTTCCATAGGATTTGGCACATGTAGTTTAAAAGCACTCTAACTGGAGGTGCTCAGATCAGCTGCTTGTTGTCTGTGGTGTAACAAACAGGTGTTGCTTACTGAGAAGTCACAGAGGAGTGATCTCTGAACTAAAAGTTTGCAACATCAACACTCAAAATATGCTCTACAGCCATGTCTTCTTTCCACTTTTCAACTTTAATGCGCCATTAGAAATGCTGATATCGGCTGATATCTGTCGGGCTCTGGTATGTACAATGTTGTCCAGAGTTTGACGTGTACGAGAGCTTTGCTTTAATATTGATCGCCAGTTTAAAATGACACTAATTATGATGGCAGACATTTCAGCAGGTCACTTTCTCAGGTACCGCTGCGGCCTGTTTGCGCTCTCTTAGCTGTTAAGAGGAGCAGGATTGTCTGATGATGACACGCTGAACCACTAAAAGCACCGAGGAGAGGCTCTACCATTTAAAGCCCGTTCTTGTTTACAGAACATTTTAAATTGTGCCTTTTTCACGGCGCACACTTCAGCGAGGTTGTGTTCGGCGCCACTAAAAACAAACATGTTGCATTCGGGTGAACTGTTTTGTCATCGTTCTTGGAGAATGAAAGGGCTTCTGCTGATGAAAGGACTGTAACACTAAACCCTTTTCATGCTCACTTGAGCATCTCTCATGAATGCTCACCAGAATTCTTGTCATTTGTTGTCAGTATCAAACTAGGACAGCGCCCGGCTCGAGTGGCTAAACTGCTGTATTTACAAGGCATTGAACGGCTAACCACTGTTGGCACTCAGATCTGGTGTTCTGTAATCCACAGAGTGGGCTAGTCTCTTCATGATGTGTGTTATGTTTGCTTGGCAGAGTCGGGAGGCTGTGAAAGGAAAAACTGTTTTCTGTGTTTTTAACAATTCGACACTAAGATCAAATCTAAAGCTTCAGGTTTTTCCCCTCATGTTATTTTTACTGTTGTTCACGTATTCGCATCAGTTTTGTGTTCAGTTAGATTCATTCTCACTCGAGAGCCTCTTTTTACCACTGATTCTGTCCCCCTAATGCTGCTTTGTAGCCAGAAGACCTCTGCTGAGGGTCATTTCTGTTAAATATTGTATCAAAACTTGAATAAATTTGAGCTCATTTACTTATTAATTCCCAAGTCTATTCTGTTTTCTCTTATTTTTAAATTACATTTTGCTTTTCAGTGAGTCCACATTAAATTACTCTCATTATGCTTTTCCTTATATTCAGACAGCACTGAATGTTAAAGTTTAGGAGTTTTTCCAACTCGTGGCTCTCTATGATGTCACTGAGAGTGGATCACAACTGCTGTCCAGAGTTTCTGTTTATAAGGGTCAGAAGACAGTTTTAATACAGGCAGCCAGTATAAGTAGAAGACACACAGGTCTGAATCGTGCAAAGCTACTGAGATTAAAAAGAGCTTTAAATGAACATTGGATCCTCTAATGCAGGGGTGGCCAACTCCAGGCCTCAAGGTCCGGTGTCCTGCAAGTTTTATATGTCACCCTGGGTCAACACACCTGAATCAAATGATTAGTTCATTATCAGGCCTCTGGAGAACTTCAAGACATGTTGAGAAGGAAATTTAGCCATTTAAATCAGCTGTGTTGGATCAAGGACACATCTAAAACCTGCAGGACACCAGCACTCGAGGCCTGTAGTTGGACGCCCCCGCTCTAATGCCTGTTAAATGTTTTCAGACTAGTTGATTTAAGTGGTAGTGTAAGCCTTAATCAATTAGATCATGTAACACTGACCTATGAATCATTAAAGTGTGTGTGTGGGGGAGGAAAAATAAGCGCCAACTCAAGAGATGAGCTAGTGTTGTCTCCACATAACGGACAACTTAGCAAAGGACCAGTTTGAAATTGCATCATTTGTCACTTTGTTACAAGCAGCTTGTAAAAATAAAAAATAAAAAAAAAAATAAAAAAAAATAAAAAACCGCACACAATTAGTTCCGATTTAATGAGCCAATGGCATAAAATAGTATTTTTGTGCCAACAAGCTGATTCCCAAAGATTTACTAGGTCCAAAAAAAAAACAACTTGACACAGGACCTGAGAGATGGATCTGGCCCTTCAGTTGATCCAATCTACTGTTCTCTTCTTAAGAAAGGGAAGAGAAAAGACTGAGATATGGCAAATTGCAGAACTCATTACAAATTACAAGACTGAAAATGGGTGGCAACAGTTCGAATGAAATGAAAAACAATTTTGAAATATTTGTTTCAAATCAATTTGTACAGACAGTCAGGAGAGAGGTAAAACGGTGGAGGCTCTGTTATAGTTTGGCTTGCATCTCAGACAGCGGTGTTTGAGATCTTGTCCAACTACTGTTGGATTGTGATCCAGCATTCAGTGTCATCGGGGAAGCATTTGGTTTGCGTTGCGTGCACTAAAAACATGCCTCGAGTGGAAAAGACACAAACAAACCACAATTGAACATGATCAGACATGGACTGGCCTCCCCACAGCCAGGACCTCAGCATTATTGAAACAACATGGGATCATCAACAAGAGGCAACACCCAAAGAAGAGCTTTGACTGTCCTTCAAGAAGCCTGGAGAGCTGTCCCTGACTACTTAAGCACACTTTCTTATATTGTTTTTAAGTAAAGCTTATTAAACACTGAAGGCTTCAAATTTGTGGTTGTTAAATTTTCACTATATTGGAAAATTATTTTAACAATAATTTTAAGTGTGCTGGGTATTAAAAGGTAAAAGGGTAAGCTTTCAGAAGATGGATCTTGTTTTGATGAGCCAGCTCTCCCACATGCTGATACAATCCTTTAAAGTTTACACAAAAAGCACTTTTTCAAGTTTTCCTCTGTGAATTATCAGAAAGCAGAAAAAAGATCCAAGGCCCCAAGGCTTGTTTCTGTTACTCTGCACTACAGACAATCAACTGGGAGAGCTTTGCTTTTGAAACTGATATATCCACGTTAGTGATGTTCAAAGTTGGTCATGGAGAAAAATGTTCTAAAAATGTGCTTTTGGCTCAAGGTTGTGACGTGTGGGAAGTTCAACAGAGTTGAAACTTTATATTGATGTGGTCAGTTAGGTAGCAGAGGGGGGTGTTAATCAGTTTCAGCTGCTTTGGTGTTAATGAAATTAACAACAGGTGCATTACAAGGGCAACAATGAGACACTGCAAATATAGGATTCACAGGTCAAGGCCACTGACATTATTCCCCACGTCATCTGTTCTCATTGTATTTTCACTAGTTTTGCACTTAGCTTGGGTCGGTGTCGCTACGGGTAGCATGAGGTAATACTTGGACCCGACAGAGGTTGGACAGGTAATACAAATCCTCCAGGATGGCATATCAGTATGCACCACTGCCAGAAGCTTTGCTGTGTCTCCCAGCACAGTCTCAAGAGCATGGAGGAGATTCCAGGAGAGCTGGACAGGGTCGTAGATGGTCCTTAACCCATCAGCAGGCCTTGTATCTGCTCCTTTGAGTAAGGAGGAACAGGTCGAGCACTGCCAGAGGGGCAAAATGACCTCATGAGGGGGGCCTGAGGACTCTCTAATGGGGCTTGTGCTCACTGCCCAGCACCCAATTGGCATTTGCCATAGAATACAAGAATTAGCAGGTCCACCACTGGCGCTCTGTGCTTGTCACAGATGAGAGCAGGTTCACCCTGACCACATGTGACGGACATGGACGGGTGGGGAGAATCCATCTTTCTGTCATTTCTTTCAGCAGTGTATTTTCTTTTAAATCCATGCAGTTGAGCACTTCTAAATGTTTCCACAGTGTGGGGAGATCAGCTGTTTTGCTTTGGTACAGTCCCAGTGTGTGCTTTTAAGATCCCAAACTACGCACCAGGATGAAGCAGCTTGACGTTACCTGCTACACAACAACAGTCATGTTCTGTGCTTCTGTTTAGTGTTCATGCTGTTTAATAGCAGTAACAAAGCTTCAGTTTTCTTTAACCATCCTAATTGCCGTGTAACCCCCAGTGCAGTGCACTAGTGGGATCTCTCTGCCACTAGGAGGCACTGAGATCCCACAGAATCCTTCAATTACATTTTCACAAGCTCGTGTTGTTTTCAAACTGTGCCATAAAGTGTTGCCCATCTGAGAAGCGGCTTGTATAAATTGAAGTGGGAACGGGGTTGCGATGATATAACGTGGCACCTTGCTGGTCACGTTAAATCTAAATAGCGGAAGGAAAGTTTTAGTCATCCTTTACGGAAAAAATCAGCAGGAACAGGCTCTGTGTCAAACCGAACACCCACGTGCTCTGTTTTGTTTCAGCCGCAAACATCACCTCCCTGAGCTGTTGGAGCTATATTTATTCCCCGTGCCCACTTGTGCAAGGACCAGGCGCCTGCTGACATGACGATGTGACAGTTTGTCATCTCATTCAAGTGAAGTCGCCAAGATCGCCCCAGGCTACTTATCAGACATGTAATCTGAATCAGTTTTGGAGGCATTAGCGGCTTCAGAGGAGCCAGGAGAGCGGGGTTAAAATGCAGGTTTGACTGACATCATTGACTCTGCTGATCAGATTACCATATCCTTAGGCCGCTTACTGGATATGAAAGGAGAGACTGGTAATTACATTGAATGTATTTGCCCGACTTTCATGGTTGGAGGAAGGAGAACATGTTAGTGAGACTGAAACATTGCTCCACAGCTGAAATCCTCTGTGGCACATTGGTAGATGTGGGTGTTATTGTCAGATGATCGCTGATTAAATCAGGGTTCTTTTTTAAAAAAAAAAAAGTGATCTAAAATCTTCTAAAGCTCAGTTTAAAAAAAGAAGTGCCTCTGATGTTCCTCTTTATTTATACAGAAGCACCCGCACCTTGTAAACTTTTTTTCTTCTTTTCCCGTCCCTACTTCTCTTTGTCTGAGCCACAGCATCTTAGAAAAACACATCATCGCCCTCGACATGATGATGTAATCCGTCAGGTGCCTACAGCCTTCGAGCCTGACTATAGATGGCAGTGTGGTACCTTAAAAATCCCTCATGAACCCTGTCAACCCAGTTCCCCACAAACAGTGGCACACTCACACCGAGTTCATGAAGTCACTGGATCACTGCTATTATTGATTCATGTGTGCTTCTCTTGTTGTTGTTTCTTCTTTCTTTTTCTTTTTTTTGCTCTTCTCTGTGTCGCTTAAGATTTGCACATTGGAGGAAGGGGGGGAAAAGTGAATATTGAATTGGGTCATATCGAATTAGGTTCGACGTCAACCACCTTCCCATCTCAAGAGGGCTCACTTAAAGTTCAGTCGATACAACTGTCAATCGGGCGATCAATCATTCTGTGAGGTTTCTTTTTTTTTTTTCTTTTTTTTTAAGTGCTTTTCCTTGTTGGCTGCAAGTGCATGATGTGTGGTGGCTTTGAAGGTTTTGAAGCACTGGACAAAACACACAGATGGCTTGGCTTAAAGTGTGACATAGGACTAAGTCATCATCACTTAAGGCTCACTCCCTCAGGGAAGGGGGTTTTAGGAGTGACTCGAGGCATGTGACGCTGCAGGTTGGTAGGCTTGCCCGGCTGTTCCTTCCCTTTACCCCGCTGAAAACACAGCACTTGTTTCTGCGCTACACTCTCTTCAGCCAGGCGGTTGTTTTGACTGCTGTAATGCACTGAGGCTGAGAGAGAGAGAGAGAGAGAGAGAGAGAGCGAAAAATAAGAGAGGGTTAAAGAGGGAGCATGAAAACCAGGAGAGAGATGGAGCGAGCGTACTATTCGTCTCTCATTGGCGGGGGAGAGTACGGCGTCTTTTTGCGTAGCGCCGCCCCAGCCAATCGACGACTTGTGCAGTATTTTTGGGTTTATGAATGAAATGAATAGTGAGAAAGCAGGACAGGAGTAGTTTGATTCATCACCCGTAAGCTCGGGTTGCGCGGCGTACACCGAAGACACAGGTACGCTTGTTTTGCTACGCACGCGGCCTCAGAGGGCCTCTAGGCGCGGACAGAGAGATCAGTGGGCGGCAGCGATGCAGCAGCACATGCAAAAAGCACTCGCAGGCACACTTTTATCCATCTTTGTTATCTCACAAAGAAGTAAGTGCAGTTTAAACAGTGCATACACGCGTCAAAGCCTGATCAGTGCAGGTGGACCAGCCCGAGGCAGAATTGGCTGTTTACCTTCTTCCTGTTTTTTCTGCACACACTTGTTGTCATAGTCCAGCACAGTTTCATTCATGTAAAGAGTGACTGAAAGGGCAGCACGCTAAACTCTGTTAGTGGGCTTATAAGCTCAGCTGCTGGTGGAGTTCGTCCAGAGGTCAGGAGATGTTGAGTCACTGAGTTTTTACTCCATAATAACATGATTTGCACTCCTTTGGCTCTCAGTTCCTTCAGAGGTCAACAACGTCAAGGTGTTTGGGTATTAATCAGCTGGACTCAAATGTCCCTTTCCTCAAAATGTTTCCTGACAAAATAAAATGTTCACCTCTACCCTACAGATACAGCAGTGACTGCCGTCTTTATGGCGAAAAGAGTTAAAAATGTATGAAGACACAAGCTGTTGTTTAAACAGTCCACATATGGAAACCCCCACACACCCAAAGAACCAAAAAGAGACTGTTCAGTTACATATTTTCCTTCTTATCAAACCATTTCATCCTCTTATTTCAACCCTCTCAAGCAGAGATGTAAAACTCTTTTCACACTGCCAGGTTACACACATGGTTTGTACCAGCAAAACTTCAGTTTCTCAGTGTACAGAAATTTAATTACAGGTTTAATAAATCAGAAATCTTCATTTTAAAAAAAGACATGTATTCAATATATGAAAAATATATGAAATATATGAAAACACAGTTAAATTTGTGTCCTCCTTCATATTTTCCCATTAGGCTGTATTGGAGACTTCGCCGGGCCGATTCTGGTCCCCGGGCCTTATGTTTGAGACCTCTGCTCTAAGAGTAATTTAGACCATATGAACCAAATTATTCGTTCATTTCATGAGTAATGGGAATAAATGGGCTATGGAACATTTTCACATCCATGTATTTTAAAGTGTTTTAAGTGACACACTCTCTGTCCCAAAACTCTCCTGCCACATGGAGGGCGACACTGCACGAGTCAACCAATAAATGACAGCTCAAGTTCGGAGGTGTAGTTCACTAAGTTTACTAAAAAGAAAAAAAATCAGCGTGACTTGAAACTTAATTTAAATCTGAACTAACGGGTTGAGTCAGAGACAGACAGAAATGCATGGCTTGTTTACCTTTTCTCAGCAGAGTTTATGTACGTTTGAAATGAGTGCTGTATATGACTGTCTCATTTGGAAATCGTGAACACCCACAACGTTCGGTAAACCCAATAACTTTTAATGACTAGATTCAACAACCATGATCGTGAGATCTTTAATACCATTTTAAACACCCCCAAAAATATATCATTAAGAGCAGCTTCTTTGGTTTCTATTATATTTGGAATATGTGAGCACTAGTAAAAAGCCATATATTGGATTATTATGGACTGGAGCTCAAATGTGACAGGGGCGCCAGCAGGGTTGGGCAATTGGACGAATATATCGACTATTGACGATAGGCTGAGCCCATTGGTGATTTATTCATTTGCCCATGAGTAAGTTTGCTAATAGTGATGGAGCTAATAGAAGCAACCCACAGGAAAAAAACAAACATAATAGCGCTGTTTTAACAGCACCCTCTTTGATCTGTGAGCAATTTTAATTGCTGTCAGCGTTAACTGACTAATGACTAATGCGATTAACAATTAACCCTTTTGGAGTACAGACTGAGTCAAAATCCCTGAAATGTCTGTCAACACATTTTGGGTAGTTTGTCCAAAGTTTGTTCATTTTGCGCTCCAGATGGGTTAATTGTTAATCGCGTTAGTCATTAGAAATTTAATTGTTAATTGTGATGACCGCGTTAACGCTGACAGCCCAAATTTAGTTTGTCAATGTTTGGACTTCTGTGTTGTAAACGCACAGATCAGTCCGTGCATGATTACATTGCTCCGCCCATCAAAAAGTCTGCACATGCGCGAATATATCGCACATCGCGGTTATTGGACTGACAATTGTCGGTAAGAAAATTTGTACATATCGCCCAACCCTAGGCGCCAGTCTGTTTTGTGATTTCAAATAGTTTCTAAAATTCTGTGATTTCGGGGTTTATTGTTTATTAATTTTGATATGATCGAGGTTAATAACGATGATTTTTTTGTTGTTGTTCGTTGCCTGTAGTTTGCATGAAATGTGCTGACTTGACTGCAATTCAATTCAATTTTATTTATATAGCGCCAAATCACAACAAAAGTCGCCTCAAGGCGCTTCATAGATACAGAGAAAAACCCAACAATCAAATGACCCCCTATGAGCAAGCACTTTGGCAACAGTGGGAAGGAAAAACTCCCTTTTAACAGGAAGAAACCTCTGGCAGAACCAGGCTCAGGGAGGGGCGGGGCCATCTGCTGCGACCGGTTGGGGTGAGAGAAGAAAGACAGGATAAAAGACCTGCTGTGAAAGAGAGACAGAGATTAATAACAGATATGATTCAATGCAGAGAGGTCTATTAACACATAGTGAGTGAGAAAGGTGACTGGAAAGGAAAAACTCAATGCATCATGGGAATCCCCGGCAGCCTACGTCTATTGCAGCATAACTAAGGGAGGATTCAGGGTCACCTGGTCCAGCCCTAACTATATGCTTTAGCAAAAAGGAAAGTTTTAAGCCTAATCTTAAAAGTAGATATAGTGTCTGTCTCCATCCATCCATCCATCCATCCATTTGCTTCCGCTTATCCTTTTCAGGGTCGCGGGGGGCGCTGGAGCCTATCCCAGCTGTCATAGGGCGAGAGGCGGGGTACACCCTGGACAGGTCGGCAGTCTGTCGCAGGGCCAACACACAGAGACAGACAACCATTCGCACTCACACATTCACACCTAGTGGCAATTTGGATTATCCAATTAACCTATCCCCACAAGTTGCATGTCTTTGGACAGTGGGAGGAAGCCAGGGTACCCGGAGGGAACCCACGCAAACACAGGGAGAACATGCAAACTCCACAAAGAAAGACCCCGGCCTGATGGTGGAATTGAACTCAGGACCTTCTTGCTGTGCGGCAACAGTGCTAACCACCGTGTCACCGTGCTGCCCGCAGTCCCACAGTGTCTGTCTCCCGAATCCAAATTGGAAGCTGCAATCACTCCCCAACTAACTAGCAAGCACTACTGAAACGTAAAAAACTGTAACTCAAGCCTTAAATGGGAAATATTTACCTTAACTGTTAAAGTAATGCCTCAGTGCTTACATTTCAAAAGACATGTAGCATTTAGGGAGAATGGTCTCTGTTTGTGTGTGTCAAGATCTTCACAGTTTCGCTACCACTTTGCAACTCGTCTGCAAGTCACAAGACAAGTCAGTGTCTTCCATGCAAACAAGGGCAACTGCTGCGATCAACGAGTGACCAAAATAGTTGCAAGGATCTTTGTGACCACTTTCACCTAGTGACAATAAGCAACCTCCAGCAACCAGTTGCCATCCAGTTGGAGATTAAACTTTCTACCTAAGAATCTGGTGGTTGCAAGGACTTACTGACTGCTCTCTAGGTCTGCATGACTTGGGTTTTAGCAGTCGATTTTACGGTGACTGCATTTTCCCCTTGCGATGGGTGGTTGCCGGGTGGTCGCTAACTGGTTTCTAGTCCTGTTTTGACAGTTGCCGAAGCAGAAGTTTGATTAGCAGTTTGCATGAGCCAAGGCAGCTTCATACACATGGTGCAATAATTCAACCACTGTGATGAGCTTCTCCTTAGTTTTGATGTGAACCGACAGGCTGCCCTAGCAACCACCTCGCCCTCTCTGTTCATGATATGATTTCATTGGCTTATGGCAGCACTGGAGCATTTTAATAAACGTGTTTTTCTTGGCTGGCTCTTGAAACGCTGAACCTGTCTTAACTTTTCAGCGCATGCAAAAGCGAAGCCACAAATCGTTGGTTCAGTGGGGCAACACATGAATTTGCCCCGTTCAGAGTAAATGAGAGGCGAGAGAGCGCTGAAGCCTGAAGAGGCTGGGTGTGCGCTGTGCACAACCAGCTGAGACACACTGTGATGTATGGAGAAAAGAGAGAGGCAAGGAGACGGCCATTTCTCATACTTTGTGGCTCTTCTTTAATAGATGAAAAGAGACACAAACAGAAGCTGCCACTAGTTGATTTCCACCTCTTTTGATGGTTGATATTGATGGTTGATAGAAGATTGCAGGGAAAATTAATTTCTTGTGTGAGAGAATCCATACTGGGGGTCGGTACATGGACCAGGAAAGTCATTCTGCTCAGCCCGTTGGTCTTTAGGGGCTCGTCTCCGCAAAGATTTGACCTCTTCCCAGGGGGCTTTGGATTTAGATACGCTCTCTGTCAGGTCTTAAAACAGGCCTGGTAGGATTGCCAAAATTATATGTGGGGCTTTGTACTGTAGGGCTTGATCTCAGCAGTGAATATATAAGGCAAGGCTCCAGATGATGTAGGAGTTGGCTGGATCACACACAGCTGGGTCCTGGCTTTTGGTAAACGCGGAGCGGTCGGAATGTAACGTCTGGCTCGCTCGCGCTCTCTGGTCTGAGGTTTTGGATTTTTCCTCTCCTGCGCCGGGGCCGCGCGGTGTGGGTGTATAATGCCTCAGCTCTTGCGATGACAGCCTCGTGACCTGTTGTGAACCTCGTCCACCTCTCCAGCCCTCTCTCCAGTGGGTATTTACTTTCTTTAGTTCCACTTGGATACATTAAATATTTGCATAGACAAAACCAGACACGAACCTGAGCTCGTAGGCTCATACCCTTGAGCCAATGGAGACAAAGACCGTCAGTTGTCATTTGCATGCAATTTGCATCGGATCCCCCTGCGACTGTTTGCAATGTCAGGAGGCCAAATTAACCAGTGTTCCGTTTTAGCTTGATTTACATCTCATTTGCATTCGAGTTGCTTAACTAGGATTACTTAGCTGGGGTGACCCTCACGGAAACTCCTTGCCTCGCGCTCAGAGGCGGGCAGATAGTGCGACCAGCTAATTTCATTATGGGAAACGGCCGTTTGACTCAGAGTGCCTTTGGATGTAATCATTAAACGGGACGAGGGCTTCGCAAGCTGTTTGTAATCAGGCCGTTTCCACGTGCATATGGACATTGTGTCATATTTACTGTAAGGATGAAAGATTAGGCATGCAGGGGATAGTGGGCAGCATCAATCTCACTCAGCATCTTAGAGCAGCCACATTAATCATCCCATCTACGGGAAAATCATCCTCATCAAACTCCGGGGCCACAGTGTGCACACATGGTGATAATCACTGGATGGACAGAAGGAGAGTTAGTGGCTGACTGAGCAGAGGCACCGCAGCCAATGCCTCTTCATTGATCCTAGGAAGTTGGACTGGGTGTTAGGCGGTGTTTTGTCTCGCTAATGCCTTCATATGGTGCCGTCTGGCAGCGCCGAAGTCTCAGCTCTACCGAGCAGGCCAAATTGTTTAAGTTCCTCCTCCTCCGTCTTCTCCAACGTCGATCGGGAGCCCCCCTTTTCCAGGGTGAGGCTCCCGTTTTCCTTCCTTTGCCCCCCTCTCCTCCACTCTCCCCTCTTCAGTCTGCTTTTATTTATAGAGGGCGAGAGAGCTTTGCGGTCCAGATGGATCCCCTCAGATATTACGTGGTGGATTTCAATAAGGAGAATCAATTCTGGCTTTGTTTGCGGAATCAACCCCACACCACACTTCTAATACACTGACATCAACCGGGGCAATATATCATCCGCAGAAATTTCATCATGTTGTTTGTTTGCCTGGGAAAGGAAAAAAAACACAAAGGCGAGAAATGAAAGTTAGAGATCAGAGCCACATCCCGCGAGGAGCGGTGCCAGTGCTTCTATAAGTATTACCTCTCTCTTTTTTTCATTAAAAGAATGTTACATCCAGGAAAATCTGATCAAATCTTTGTTTTTTTTCTTCTCTCTCTGTCATACATTTTGTATATAGTGCTTGGGCGTGGGTCCAACAGTGTTCTCGATCCCGCTGAGTGGTTTTATTAGGAAAATTTAACTCCTGTTTGCTGTACGTGTGCTAATCCCATCTATACAAGGGAATGAAAATGCCCATGTTGGCTAAATCTGCAATTATTCCGTCTGTACGCGGACTAGCCCGCACTCACGCTCTCATTACTCTGTGTTTAGTGTTTAGTGTAGTGTGAGGCCGTACACGCGCACACACACACACACTGTGAGGCTGGTGGTAGGTCTAATGAGGGAGAAGGCCTTGAATGGTTCCTATGCTGTGATGCATTAAAGCTTAATAACCTGTCCTTTCAGCTCTCTCTTAAGAAAATGCTCCAGTGCTGATAATTGGAAAGATATTTGCCTCTTTCTCCTGCTCTTTCTTGTCTTTCTTTTATTTAATGGCTGCTTTCAGTTCAGTTCAGTCGGGTCCATTATTTGCCCTTGAAAAAATATTCCTCCTTCCCATCCCTCTCAACACCCCCAAATTCCTGTTTTGGCTCTTTAGCTAGAGCTTAGTTGATGAATTTAGGTGAAAGTGGCCAGTTTTGCTGTAGTTATCACTCAGACATGTGACACATTTAGCCCCAAAATGAATTGACGACATTCAGGAGGCGACAAAAGGTTAGTTGTGCCTTTTAAAATCTTTGGTTTAACCATGTGAAATTAGCAGTAAACAGAGCCTGAATGTAAAAACTCACCCGCATTAACCCGCATCGTGGCCAGAACAAAAAGGAAATGCTTTCCTTTCCAGGGGAGGTGCTGCGAACTTACCTCAGCCCAATTCAAGGTCTGACAAGCCGACAGAAGGAGAAATCTCCAAAACGACAGCTCTGCATGAAAGGCGTGGAAATAGAAGTTTGAGAAAACATCCGACTCCAGGTCTGTGTTGCAATCTGTTTCCAGGGAACTCAAACTTAACCCTTACCCTTGTTCGGTAGCTGCTGAGCTTGAGCTTCAGCAGCTCCATCTCCATGACAACTGAGCCAACGCCGTCGCTGGTGAAGATCATGAATGCAGCGAGTGGAAGGAGAGGACCTTTGTCTTGTTAGGTTGAAGTGCTATTTTGAAGGTCCTAAAGGTGTCGTGGGTGTATTCTTGGCCTTAATGAGCTCACATGTTGACAGATCCAGCTTTATGACAGGAAGTTCATTCAGACCAATGAGTTTGATGCACAGCTCAGTGAAACACGTCGCAGCACTTTATAATGACTGTTAATAAGTGGTAGTAGTATTTGAGTTAAACAGCTGGTTGGTTATTGTAACATTGTTGCTGTCTCTGGATGATTGAATAAACTAACAGTTACTATAAAGTGTTACTCGTGTTGTCATCCTTGTAATATATGTTCTGTGGCTGTGGAGGTGAGGCTGTAGATCATTTTTGCACAAATCCAACTCTAATGAGCCGGCTCGTAGGGATGCAGACTTGTTCCCACTGCATGTGTCATGAAGAACAAATCGCAGAACAAGGCAACAAGTCTCGTTGCTTTTAATGCTTAGACTGCTCAAAGTGAACAAGTCATTAGAAATTCACTTTTGTGGAGCAAAATTAGATTTATATGAAGAGCTAGGCTATAAATGTCTTTGCTGGTGGCGTCACTACTTTTATTTGAATGCAGGCTGTCACTTTCAGTTTGCTCGTCTGCACAATGCAGGCGGCAGTTTGCAATGGCGGAAGCAGCAATGGGCTGCACAATGGCTCAGCCACACTGGAGTAAAAATAGGACAGCAACTGCTTTGCGACTGGGTGGTTGCATTGAAATTTTTCCGCTCGCAGAGGCTGATTACAACTAGTGTGGGCAACCACTTTTAATTGCACGGGTCACCTGATGCAGGTAAATCAGTGTCCTGTGGCAACTATGTTGCTGTTGTGGAGGAATTTTAGTTTCAGATCTATAGACTGAGTTCATGTGAATTTATGTTTATTTAGATTTGCAATTTTTGATGATTTATCACAGTTCATCGCTGTGTTATCACAAACATTGCATATAATTGCCAACCAGACGCTATTCAGCTGCAGACTGACGGTCCTGTTTTATCGCAGATTGACGCAACAAAGCCATCTGAAGACGCCGAATGACTGTGATTGGTCACAGCCGTGATCCCCATCTTTGAAGCAAATATTTCAAAGGCAAGATTGCAAGTTCACTGCACACGGTTGCAGTAATTTTGGTTGTGCTACGGCATCTAACCACTGTTTTCCCTAGTCTGAGTGTAGCATTGATTTTCTTTTTGCATTATGTCCTTATACCCTTTCTTTGTACTTAAAAAGCAACAGGTTGCAGACTTTACTGATGATTCACCAGTTTATGGGCCACAGGGATTGTTGAACTTTGACCTTGCTTTGCATTCGACCATTCCTGCCCTATGAATTATGTGCATTTAGTGGGAAAAGTGTCATAGGCTGCAGTATATTTTCTATTGCCTGTGATTTTACATGACTAGCAACATGTTCAGTGATTAAGGAAAAGATTTATTTTTTCAGTGAAGGATAGCTAAACAAAAGAGAAGCGAACTGTAGGACTGAGCAGTGGAAATTGGCCCACGCTGACTAAAAAGTGCAACACTTCTGTTTCTCTGTCTTTGATTTTGAGCATTCTTTCTGAAATCCATCTCTGAGGTGTCTTACTTTAATACCATCTGCTTGCTGAAATACTCCTTTAAACCACTAGCAGCTAGCTAAATGGTGCGATTTGGCAGGGACGTGCTGTTCTTTCCTGGGTGACTGTCATCTGCTGAGGATCAGCCGAAGCTGGGCTAAATTTTTACCACCGGAGTCTAAAAGCCTGAGTTCCATCACGCTTCCCAGATCAGTCCTAGCATAAACAACCGTAGGAATGTGACATAAAAATAAGCTTCGTGTGCCCCGCTGACAGCTCAGTAACTGCACATCATTTCAGTCTCATATGTATTCCATACCATGTCCTGCATGTGTGTTTGTGTGTGTCCATTACCTTCCAGTGTTTATGCCTTCAGCAGCGTTCCAGGGACTGTCACTGATCAGAGTTTAGGTTAACATTAATGCCAGTCGGCACACACAAACTCCACCATTAGCTGCCAGGCTTTTGGATGTACTTCTGTGTGTGCGCCTCTATATGCTGCGGATTAGAAGAAAGGGCAACTTTATGTGTTGACGCCTTGAGCGGTGCCTGTACAGCTCAAAGTGAGTGCCTAATGTGCGGTCGCAGTCGGTGGAAGCACGTCCGCACCGCTGCGCCTCCACGGGGCCGAGGACCACGGTAGCTCCGTGCTGCTGCCTGTTTAATGTGAGCTGACCCAGAAACGAGCAGCGTGACCTCTTTATCTTAAGCTTATAGAAAATCTCTTGCTCTTTCCTTTCTCCTGCATACCTCTGCATTTCTACCCCTCTGCTGTCCTTCTGTCCTCTCCACCCTCCCCTTTAAACTGTCGCACTGAATCACTCTTGAAGTCTACACATTCATTGTCCTAGTCAGTACGAACTTGTATCCTATCCTCACCCTCACTATACTAGATGCTGCATCCTCTACAGTCTCATGACTTTTTTGTAGTGGAGTATATAATCTTTTGTTTGCCTTTTAGGCGAACAGCTCAGCCAGTCTGGTGACATGACAGTTTTTCTCTGGGTAACACGCGAGTGAAAATCTGGCATTAAAGCGGGACAGAAATTAAAAGTATTTAAGTCTTTGCTGTTTGTTTAGACTTGTGTTTGTGTTTGAGCCAAACTGCAATCACCAAAAAAAAAAAACCCAGAAGAGATTTACAGCATGTTTGACTTTGGTGATTTTGGAACAACAACAGCAACCATGAAAGCTCTGTATGCTTTTATGGTCGCTGTTGGCGGAACCAAGAAAGCATATAGACCGCTAACGCTAATGCTCCTTTTCATGTCTTTCCCAAATAAATGTTCGGGAGCAGGCCGTGATGGAGTAGGTGCTGAATAATCGTGGACAAAGAGTAACGTTTAGTGGAATTTGCCAGTGTTAGCATGCTAGATTAACTGATTAACTTTGTGGAAGTGGAAGTGGAAGCCAAGGAACGACTTCAGAGCCTGACAAATGAGGCCATTGCAGAAAGACTGGGACCTGCAGTTAATCAAATGGCCACTTGATTCTGTCTCCAAAAGTGGAAACCTACATTATGCTACAGTCACAGCAGGGAAAACTGTGTTTGGAGACCATTGGATGACCAACAACCATGTCCATTGGTCTTACAATTTTGTTGCCCTTGAAGTGGTTACTTAAAAGACGGCGTCCAGAGCTGCGACTACTCGCTGTCTTTAAAGCAACTTTTAAGATGTCGAGAAAAAAGCAATAAGACAGAATAAGTCTTTACGTTTGTGATGGAATGTGGTAAAGTTAGCATTTACATGTAATAGTGATTAATTGCAATAAACTGGTGTAAATTTCAAATCTGTTGCCATCTGCGCACACAGAAATTCACAGTAACTACGTCCAGATATTACCTTATAGATCTTAAACTGAAAATCCTCATAAAGGTGACGTAATTGCTCCACAATTTAACTAATTCATGGACAGACTGACTCAGATTAATTCCAATGTGTTGGTAAGCCGTTTTATAAATTTGACTGTCTGAAAGTGATTGCACTCAGTCTGAGTTGCACTGCAATTATTTGGAGACAGGTTGCAACCCAACAGATGACCCGTGCAATCATTTTGCAAAAGTGGTTGTCCAGAGGTTGAGGGTGTTGACTGCTCAACTGCTGGGGGACTTGCAATTGGTTACTGAATGCAGAAAAAATTCAGTATTGTTAGTGGACATTAATGATTTTTTGCAGTTGCAAAATTGGCGTCTATCTTTTCTTTAGTGTGACCGAACCATTAAAATAACTGTCTGTATAGCTGAAATAAACATTATTTGCTTTCTATAGGTATATTCTTTAAGCTTGCTTTAGCTAACCATAATTAGCACTCATTTAATATCATGGTGAATTACAGATTAATGCTAATCCGGTTGTTCAGTGATGACGCAACGAATCCTACTTCCGGGCCTAAAGTAGCCTGCGTTTAATATGGCTTTTGTGTTGTTAACATGTTTAATGTTATGTATTTTCTTCTATTTGATCTCAAAAAGCTCCTAAAACAGTCAGTGATCACTGTTGACCTCCCTCGGCTTTTATTACCGCTAATCATTTATTTAAGCTCAGTTTTTAAAACCTTAGGATGTAACTACAACCCAGCCCATGCAGCAGTATATGAATGACTAACCTCGTATTATGGATGGATTATCTCAGTTGTTCTCCTGGCTGAAGTTTGGTCCTTTTACAGCATCCTGCCATGCGATTACATTTGTTCCTGACCACCGAGAACACTCACGTTAACTTTTATCGAGTGGAAAAAAAGTTAGCTCGTTTATATTATGCTAACATAGCTGTGTTGCTAGCGGTCACGTAGCACATCATTATATACCAGCTAGCCCAACTTCAGTAACCCTACAAACGTCACTGCTTTTTAGTTTTCTGTCTTCATTTATGCTGGAAGTGATAACAGAGCTGTACGTTTTAATTTGTTTCCAAAACCCAGCAGTCAGGACATGCTATATTGTATTTAGATAGAAGCTAGCGAGCTAACTCCCTGCTAACTTCTAACGCCGTTAAATGTCATAAATTCCGTTTTCATGGATGCCTGGATGCTAAACTCAATTGTTACACCTGGTAGAGCAGAACGCTGATCATTTTATTAAAGATGAAAGACTTTAGACAGTTTTTCAACTCTCAGTAATGCCATAGTGATCGTTTGATATATGGACCTGCAGCGGAGTTTAGGTCCAGACACGGCTAGTGACGTCAGACTGAACAACCGGATAAGCAAGCTAACTAGCTGCCAAGCTAGCTATCTAGCTTGTAGTGCCGCTAGCATTTCCAATATGCACTTCTGTTTTAAAAATCTCATTATTAATGTTCTGTTCCATGCTTTTGTTAGCTACTAAATTTCTGAAGATAAAATATGATGTAACTGTCACTTATGAAAGAAGCAATATGAGTCTTGGTGTGAAAAATGACAGCTTCCCTGGGTTACTGAAAAAGTTGCAGAGAAGCTAGCATAAAATCAGCTGTTCCTCTCTCTGCTCGCACACACATTTACACACCCACGCTCCCCTCACCCTCTTTCCCCCCTGCGCCTGTTATTGTGACTTATATAAGTTGTGCTACTGTTTCTGTTTGACCTCTCACTGTGGCGACAGTTAGCGCTGTGAGAACACCGACCAGTCCTGTTGAATCAGGCTCAGCAGATATGTGCGCTTGTGTGTGTGTGTGAATGTGTGTTCATGCGCATAAGTGGATGGCCTTCTGAAATATTCTGCTCAAACAGAGCAAATATTACTTTGGCAGGATATAACTTGACCAGAAATGTGAGTGCTCCTGCAGGAAATTATATTTGAGTAAAACAGAAGAACCCCCCTCAAGTAAAAAAGGCTCAAAGAGTGACGGTGAGGCACAGAAATTTGTGAGTGCTGCGAGTCTATCAAGTCAAATAAGAGAAACTTGAATGCAATTGTTCCACAATCTTGTGGGTGTTTGCATATGTTTGTGCATATATACGGTATACATGTGTAGGAAGTGTACAAGAAAACCCACTCAAGTTCGAAACTCTTTGCTAAAGTGTAGGCTATATAAGTATTAGTTTGTTTTTTTTATCATAAATGCCTCAACTTTCCTGAAAATTAACTTATTAGAGCAACTTGAGTGAAAAGTGGGAAAGCTTGCATGGCTTTTTGTGTGTCAACATGTGTTTGTCACCCCCCCTCTATCTGGCCATTTCTAAATGTCACCCCCCCCTCCTCCTCTTTCCCGTATGAGGGAGATGTTATGCAACTTTATCCGAAACGACCGCAGCTCTCGTGGCATCAACAAAGCCTGCCGGCTGCAGATCTGTCCTCGACAGCCTGTTGTTTTTGTTATTTTCCTCCCTCTCTCTCTCTTTCTGTGATTACTGACTACATTAGCAAGTAAATGATGTGACCCGACATGTACCGCTTGGTGAGAATCGCGTCGGGAACGGTGGCTCTCGGTAGCCAGAGAGCCCATCTTGCACAGCTTTGATAAACAAGAAGAAAAGGAAGCAGGTTAAATGATGGCTGTCTGTCTGTCTGTGTGTGTGTGTGTGGTGTGATTTGTCCTCATTCTACTTGAGCTCTCCCATGCCTGAGCTAGGGATTGATGCCTTTCAAGGCCCATTTCTCGGTGCGCGCTCTCCCTCTGTTTATAGCTATGTAACTAGTGGCCTGGTTGTTGGGTTCTTGTGCACTGAATTCACCTCCCTCTCTCTCTCTCCCTCTGACCCACCCCTGGGTGACTCATCACAGGATAATCAGGCCCAGAGCTTTACAAGGATAACTTAGTCCAACAAAACAGACGTGATCTGACCCCCTCCGAAAACCAAAATAAGTAAATCGAATAATTAAATGCACAAATGAAAAGGCAAGAGTGATTAAACAGAACAGAAGAGATGATGATGAGTTTACTTAGCCTGTCTGCACTGCTGGCTTTGTGTACTTTGTGTATGCATGAATGGTTTTGTATGAATGGGCCCGTGCATGCTGTATGTATACGTCTACGTATGCATGCCAGTGTGTTCCTCTCCAGCTGGCTGAGATAGGTCACTGGGTGCAGTGAGTTGGCACATCAGGGTTTTCCCCAGGTTAGTGCCAAGGCCAGTGCCCAGGATAATTATGGTATTATTGCGTGTGTGTGTGTTTATTTTACCAGAACATTCTCCTCCTCATCCCTTCGTTCCCCTCACATTCCCCACTCTGCACTGTGTCTGAAGCCAGTGGTGCCATCTGTGTGTGTGTGTGTGTGTGTGTGTGTGTGTGTGTGTGTGTGTGTGTGTGTATACCCTGAGCTTCAGAAGGAGCGAGTACATTATGCAAATTAGAGAGAGAACAAGGAAAAAAAGCAGAGTGGCACTGAGCGGAAGGGCGGTGAAAGGGGGAGAAATGGAATTATTTTGTGTGGTTGTGTGTGTGTGTGCGTGTGCACGCGAGCAAGTACAAGTGTGTGCGTTTGCCTGTGCATATGTGTGTCTGAGCGTCTGCCCAAGAGCTGCAAAGTCAGCCATTAATTTGACCCCTTCCTGGCAATGTGAGTGTGTTGTGGTTTGACACTCTGTGACTGTGTGCATGTGTGAACTGGAAAGCGGCTGGTACCACCAGTTTCTTTTACTGGAAGCTCACCGGGAAGCTGGAGCCGTCCAGAAGTGTTATTTGGTGTGCTGGCAGCAGTTCCAAAATTCCCTATTCCTGGAGAAGTGAATCTATTGACCTCTGAATGTAACAGAAGAAGTGAATATTTAAAATATCCTCAGATATACCTGAGAGAGCTGAGGGAAAGGCTCAGGTGTGTTTGGTTGAGGTTGACAATGTGCAACGGCAGAGCTTACTAGCATGTGTTTGTGGATTGGACATTGGATTTACTGTAATAGACAGTGGAAATCTCATCTATGCTCTGGAAACCACACCCACTGGAGGGGAAAATAGTCAGACAACACTGAAACACTAAAGTTGCAAAAACACTGTGTCCAACTTTACAGTGTTAAAAAGCATATTTGCAGCCCACTAGTGGGGGGAAGTTACCTTGTTAATTGACATGTGTCCTGGGGGTGTTCTAGTCAGTGTCTCTTAGGTCTGGGATCAATGTTGATGCATAATCGAAATAAAATAATGGCTTGCTGTGTGTTATATATTAGTCTCCTACTTAGTCCTAATTAGCCAATATGCTGATGTTTATCTGTGCTTTGCACTCATACAGCTTATGAATGCAACTTGTTAGCTAGCTAGTAAAGGTGGGATGATCAATCCAAATGTCGATAGTATGTGTGCCAAAGTTGGTATTGGATCGGTACTAGCACAATGGGGTCAATACTTCAGTACAATTCTTAGTATTGGATTGGTGTTAAAATCTGCGATATCGCAGCTAGCTAGCATTAGCTGATAAATTAGCACACTTTAATTTAAACAAATTAACTTCTAGTTCCAAAAAGATCGTTGCCAGAAGGCTAACATAACTTTTTTTAAAATATCTGTGCTTCAGTCAGACACTTCTCGTTCTAAATGATTCATTTATTACATCAGCAGAGTCCATATTTCCCCATAAATTTGCTACATTTGAAAGGAAACTATCCTCCCTGTGCCTGCTGGTGGATGCATGGGCGGTGGAGGGGTTGAGACAGCAGACACCCATGCAGGCAGTGACGGCGCAGCTATTTGACAGAAGTCTATGCATTTTCCTGTTTATAATAATGTACCGAATTATGACAGGATGGGGTTTTTGGTGTGTGTGTCTGTGTGTGTAGTCTTTTGCTCCAACATGACACTGACCCAAGCGACATCACTTAATTTAATTTACCCTGGAACCACAAGATGCTTCATATGACTTGTTTCACAAAGGCAGTAATGTTCCCAAAGACTTGTAATCAGACTCTGATGAATAAAATCAATGAATAAAAATTGCTTTTCATCCTCTTTGGCACATTAGACCTACAATTTTGTATTATTGACTCTACACCCCAACAACCTTCAAAAGGCACTCAGAATTGTTCAGCTCAAAATATGGGTGTCTGACTTTCTGAAAAGATTGCATTTGGAGAAAAAGAAAAGGAAATTCTTTGTGCAACAAGGACAAGAGAGGCAGAAGTTCAAGGAGCTGAAGTCGACAAAATAAACCAAATAAACAACCAAACAAAACTGCTGCGGGACCAATTATTTGATTATAATCGCAGCTGTCCAGTTAATGACGTGAATGAAGAACCTGCAAGCAATTTAAAATGTAGCAGAAAAAAATGCTTTGCTCATGACATGCCTCGAAGCAAAATTACAAAGTTCTCGTCCATAAAAAAGCCTCAGTTTGAGAGTAATTTATTGCTTCCACCCTCGGGTCGGGCTCAGGCTACGACACGGCAGCACAAGCAGCTTTAGTTGCTCCCAGTTGCAGCGTGTGGTTTGAGCTTTGGTCATGTCAAACTTAAAACATCTTACAGTAAGAACTACTCAGAAGTTGCCACATCCGGCCTATGTTGTTGTGAATGAGCGATTAAGGCTCTGTCTTCTGCTTTTAGACCTGACTGGTAATTACATGAAATGCAAAATGTAAAGTCCTTCACTTGTGGCTGTTAAGCAGCTTCGACTGGCTGTCCAGTCAGAGGCTTCTCCAGTACAGTTGCAGTATTGGAAAAACTGGGTTAACTAGATCCTAATTTACCCTATAACAAAACTATTAGAGGTGATGGAGCGCCTTGTTATGCTGCAGCTGTAAATGCAGCAAATGCAACGTTTTAACAACGTTTCTCCCAAGATTTCTGATTGCAGTCACTAATAATGCAAATGCATCTGGTCAAAGCAGCCTTTAATTTGCAATCTGATGCAGATGCTGTGTCTAAATTATGGATATTCTTGGTGACTCATTTGTTAGTTGATTAAGGAGCAATAAGTCAGACTACATGGTCAGTCTCAGAGTGAGAAAACACTGAGATAGCAGTCAAAACTGAGCACAGTTTGACGATGACAAATGATTAGTGTGTAGGTATTCTTCTTTCTGCAGCCCCCTTTAGGGTCACCACAGTGGATCATCTGTTTCCACCTCACCTTATCCCTAACATCCTCCTCTGTCACACCAGTCCTCTGCATGTCCTCCTTCACAACATCCATGAGTCTTCTCTGTGGTCTTAGTACTTCCCTTCTTCCTGGCAGCTCCATATTTAACATCCTTTGTCCACTGTGTCCAATGTCTTTGTCTCCATCTGCTCAACCTGAGCTGATCTTCTGATGTACTCATTTTTAATGCCTCTGGCCGCTCTCAGTGGAAATCTTAGCATCTTTAAAGAGGCTTTGAAATGCCTTTAACCTGCCTTTGTTCTAAGAAACACTTACAAAAAACTAATTTAGGTGAATGTGTTACACTGTAAAATGTTACATATAATGGAATCTCGTCTAATGAAATGTATTTAATTGGTATACATTTATTTTATAACATGAGCATTTTCCTTAATGGTCAATTATTTGGGTAATTAAACCTCTGATTTTATAGATATGCACATATTAGGGGTGCACAAAATTCATGGTTCGGTTCGATACTTTGGTGTCACGGTTCGATATTTTTTCGATACAAAAAAATGTTCATGCTCTTTCAATTTGTCATTTATTAAAATTATAAATATATATTTTAACTCAAAAGTACAGTTTTTAAATTTAATGTTGCTGAAACAACAAAGGGATAAAATAATAAGTCTATCTGATCGAGAAATCACTCATCTTTGGAAAAGAGAATTTATTACAGAGAAATGGCTCTTTCCAAAATAAAAGCTGTACTATACTCTTCTTCTGGGTATACTCTCAGCAGCATATTAAACATATCAGGTCCCCATAAGGAGAATCATGTGCTAACGGCTGTCTAAATGACTCAGGTAAAGTTTGTAGCATGCGTGCTTGTTGTTTTTGTCTGCTTCCACTTGTCTTTGCACTAGGGTGATGTCGGCGTAAATTTTGTTCCCACTAGTGCCTTCAGCGTTAATCTGAAATGACGTTAACGCCATGTCAGGGACCAAGCAGTAAAGCATAAAGGACACAGGTGGTTTTAATTGAAAAAAAAAAGGGGTTTTATTGACCCAAAAATATGAAAACATATTTAACAAAGCCAAAACTTAAACAGGCAGACCAATAAAAGAGGTCAACTCAATAGACTAAACTCAAGATAAAAATTAACAAAACCTCAAACAAACATATGGTAAACTGACCTGCTGAAATGACACACAGGGGGACTTAAATACTGGTTTAGCTAAACCAAATGACACACACGGGGGAAAACAAGATGGCTGCCATATAACCAACTAATACAAAACAATTAAACAAACATGAAACACCCCCCAGGCAATGAAGCATGTGGTGCAATCCAATTAGGCTGTCAGTAGTACTTCAGGTCTCCCAGCCCTTTGCCACACCTTTTGCCAGACAGGAGGAGACACCAACCCCCAGGTAACTCAAAGAAAGAAAGATGTATTAATATAACATAAAACAGAACTTTGACCTTGCAAGGTTAATATGTGTGCACGCCATATAAACCTTGGAAGGTGTGATGGAAAAATGAATACATTTAATAAAGAAACGATATTGAACAATAAATAGAATATTTTAAAGTAGTGACTGTAAATTAAACTAAAGTGAATCAACGGGTGGTGAGGTGTGGAGCTTACCATGTGTGGCATGCCATCACACACCTCCCCTCTTCAGAGCTCTCGCTGGAACAGCGAGAGAGATAGTCAGCAGTAAGGTTCTCCTTGCCTGGTACGTGGTGGACAGTGAATCGGAATGGCTGTAAGGCCAGGTACCAGCGGGTAATTCGCCCATTTGTGTCCTTCATCTGCTCAAGCCACTGTAATGCTTTGTGATCAGTTTCCAAGGTGAAGTCTCTTCCCAGTAGATAGTAGCGGAAGGAGTCCAGGGCCCACTTTATCGCTAAGGTCTCCTTCTCTACTGTGGAATACCGAACTTCCCGTGGAAACAGTTTCCGGCTGATGTAAGCCACTGGATGGCGGCCTTCCATGGTTTCCTGAAGGAGGACAGCTCCCAGGCCCCGATCTGAAGCATCAGTCTGTAATATGAACGGTTCATCAAAGTTGGGACTGTACAAAACTGGTTGTTTACTTAGTGACTGTTGTATGTCATGAAATGCTGCCACTGCCTCCTCTGTCCACTGGATGTAATTGGGGGAACGTGATCCCGTCAGGTCTGTGAGCAGAGCTGCCCTGTTGGAGAACTGAGGGATGAAACGACGGTAGAAACCTGCCATGCCCAAAAAGGATCTCAGCTGCTTCCTTGTTTGGGGCAGGGGGGATGATTCCAAGGCCTCGATTTTGCTGACTTGTGGCCTGATAACCCCCTTGCCGATGACATGGCCCAGGTATTCTGTCTCAGCAGCAGCAAAAACACACTTTGACGGATTCACCGTCAACCCAGCTGAGTGCAGGTGGTCCAGAACAGTTCGCAGGTGTTCCACATGCTCCTTCCAGGTGTTGCTGTGGATAACAATATCATCCAAGTAAGCAGCAGCAAAGTCAGAGCAGTCATGTAATACCTGATCCATCAGCCGTTGGAAAGTTGCTGGAGCTCCATGTAGTCCAAATGGCAAGACTGTAAATTGGAAAAGCCCCCATGGTGTTCTGAATGCTGTGAACTCTCTGGACCGTTGAGTGAGTGGGACCTGCCAGTAACCCTTACACAGATCTATTGTGGTCAGGTACCTTGCTTTTCCCAGACGTTCAAGTAGATCATCAATTCTTGGTGTCGGGTAGGAGTCAAACATGGATATGGAGTTCAGGTACCTGAAATCAATGCAGAACCTCATACTCTCATCCTTTTTGGGTACCAAGACCACAGGGTTGCACCATTCACTCTTAGATCTTTCGATGATCCCTAGGGATAACATCAAATCAATTTCCTTCTTCAATGAAGGCAGCAGACGTTCCGGGATCCTGTAACTTAATCGTCTCACAGAGGCACCTTCTCGTACCACAATATCATGTTCGACAATGTCAGTTCTCCCTGGATTCTCTTGAAAGACTGCTGATTTACACATTTCTCTCACCTGCTGCTGCTTGTCCTCTGGGAGATGGCTGAGATCATAATCCAGAGAGCCAGCAGGTGGTAGATATTGCTCATCTGCTTCATCTTCTTCAGGCACTCGCCGTATGAGCATTGCATCTGCCTTGTGTTCAATACGCTCCACCCACTCTTTCAGAAGGTTTATATGCAAGACCTTGCTGGAGCGCAACTGCCCTGGGGTGGACACCTCATATGTGGTGGGTCCCAGCTTCCTCATGACTTCAAACGGCCCCTGCCACTTTGCCAACAATTTGTTGTTGTCACTGGGGAGGAGCACGAGCACCTTTTGTCCTGGCTCAAACGCACGCTGACGAGCAGATTTATCATACCAAGACTTCTGCTGCTGCTGGGCCTCCACCATATGTGATTGAGCAAGTTCACCCATTTTCTCCAACCGTTCTCTCATCTGAATGACATAAGACAAAATGTTCTTGGGTCCCTCCTCCGCCTTGTCTCCCTCCCAGATCTCCTTTAACAGAGTTAGAGGGCCGCGAACCTCATAACCATACAACAGCTCAAAAGGTGAAAAACCTGTGGAGGCTTGGGGGACTTCTCTATGAGCAAAGAGTAGATATGGCAGCCATTGATCCCAATCGTTACCACTGTTGTTGACAAACTTCCTGAGCATCTGTTTCAATGTCTGGTTAAACTGTTCTGTCAGCCCATCAGTTTGAGGGTGGTATGGTGAAGTTCTCAGACTCCGGATACCCAACAACTGATAAACTTGCTTTAACAGAGTAGACATGAAGTTAGTGCCTTGATCAGTTAGTATTTCTCGTGGAAACCCAACTCTTGCAAAGAACTGCACTAAACAAAATGCAATGGGCTTGGCCTTTATAGATTTTAAAGGGAACACCTCAGGATATTTTGTGGCATAATCTGTTACAACAAGCATGTAACGATTTCTTGCTTTGCTCCTCTCAACAGGCCCTACAATATCCATTCCAAGACGCTCAAAAGGAGTGCCGATGACAGGGAGAGGTTGGAGTGGAGCTCTATGGGGGATTTTAGCAGATGTTATCTGACACTGTGGGCAACTTTTACAAAACTGAGCCACATCTTTGCTAAGACCGGGCCAGTAGAAATGATGTTTGATGCGAGCTGTGGTCTTGTGTTTCCCAAGGTGGCCAGCCCACGGAATAGAATGCCCTAAGGTGAGAATGGCGTTTCTAACCTTCTGGGGAACCACCAGCTACAGCACCGACCCCTGCTGACGATAGAGAATGTCATTTTGCAAGATGTACTCACTGTTAAGAACCTGCTCTACTCCAGGTTCCTTTTCTTTGGCCTTCCGGAAAAGAAATATTAAAGATTGATCAGATTTTTGGAGTTCAGCAATTTCAGTTGGAATATTAAACCCTAGGGGTGACGGTGTTGGCTCAGCGTCTGTTAGTGTATCCACAGGTGAAAATTTAAATTTCTCCTGCCTTCTTTGTCTGCGGGTCTTCCGTGGCTTCACCACAGTTGTCTCAAACTCCTCATTAAAAAAAGGCAGGGCACTCAGGGTCTCAGAGTGGGTACTGACTTGCTTAGCCTGAGCTCTGGTAACAGCTACATTGCACTCCTCAGTCTGCTCAGACTCCAACAAATCAAAAAGCACAGGAAGGTCACGCCCTAACACGGCAGAGTAAGGCAAACTGTTCACAACACCCACATTCAGCAGATACATCTGGTCCTGAACTTTAATGTAGATGTCAGCTGTCGGATATCTTTTCTCATCTCCATGGACACAAAAGATTGAAATTGTATCACTGGTGCGAACAATATTAGGTGGGGCAAAATCTGAGTGAATAAGAGACCGAGAACTGCCAGAGTCAAGAAGCGCATTGAGTAGAACCCCATTCACTTCAATCTGACTCATTTTGATGGATTTGTCACTCTCCTGCTCAGGATCAGCATTAGAACGAGGGGCAAAGCACATTTGCACCATTTTAGCAGAATTTCTTGGGCACATAGGTTTTGTATGGCCCTCTAATCCACAAAGATAACAAATGAGCTTCTTACCAGAGGCCTTTGGTGGTCTAGTGGTAGACTGAGAGGTCTTACTGGTGCTTGTATTTGCTGAATCCAGATGGTTTTGCTGAGGTATCTTCCGGGTGTCCCTCGATGCCTTCCATGCATTATGGCTCCAAGATTATAGTTTCACCAATGTCATGAATAGTTTTACCCTTTGGCTGGATCCATTTCCCATAAAGCTCCTTCAGTCTCGCATATAGGTCACGAGGGCTTTCATCTGGTTGAACGTCCAGGGATCTGAACCTTTGCCTATATGTTTCAGGGTTAATGTCATATTTTGACAGAATAGCTGATTTCACTTTATCATAGTCTAATGAATCATCAATGTCCATGTGAACATAGGCACCTCTAGCTTTACCAGTAAGCAAGGGTATCAAATGAAAAACCCAATCTGATTTCTGACATCGATAAGCTGTAGCCATACGTTCAAATGTGATCAGGAAATGTTCAATATCATCAGCTTCAGTTAATCTTTCCAATCTGCCCTCTATTTGTAGGGGAAACTGAAATGCTGGTGAAATGGCTGGATTGGAATTAGTCATAACTGGTTCAGCCTGGGCCTGCTGAACAGAGGAAGAAGGATGAATATCAAGCTCTAATGATTCAGAGCGAGCTTCTGCAGAATCTGATGGTGATGTTCTGACTTGGATTTCTGACTGCAGAAGTCTAAACTGATGTTGTAAGGCTTTAAATTGCTGTTCTTGTCGTGCATTTAACTCACTCTGTTTTGCATCCCGGACATCCTGTTGTTCCATGTGAGCATGTAGCATATTGACTAGATCAGACAAAGTAGGCTCCTTTTCAATTCTCTCCACAACTTCAGTGACTCCTGAGGCTCCATTTTCCTCCTCTTCGCAGGTTTGCTGAGCAGATCCCTTTTTCTTTTCATTCTTGCCACCACGATGCATTCTTCCTCTTCATGGGGAAAAACAGAAGAAAGAAAAAAAGAAAAGAAAAAAAGACCTGTGTCCAATACTGGATGATCCCACCGCTGCCACCAATTGTCAGGGACCAAGCAGTAAAGCATAAAGGACACAGGTGGTTTTAATTCAAAAAAGGGGTTTTATTGACCCAAAAATATGAAAATATATTTAACAAAGCCAAAACTTAAACAGGCAGACCAATAAAAGAGGTCAACTCAATAGACTAAACTCAAGATAATAATTAACAAAACCTCAAACAAACATGGTAAACTGACCTGCTGAAATGACACACAGGGGGACTTAAATACTGGTTTAGCTAAACCAAATGACACACACGGGGGAAAACAAGATGGCTGCCATATAACCAACTAATACAAAACAATTAAACAAACATGAAACACTCCCCAGGCAATGAAGCATGTGGTGCAATCCAATTAGGCTGTCAGTAGTACTTCAGGTCTCCCAGCCCTTTGCCACACCTTTTGCCAGACAGGAGGAGACACCAACCCCCAGGTAACTCAAAGAAAGAAAGATGTATTAATATAACATAAAACAGAACTTTGACCTTGCAAGGTTAATATGTGTGCACGCCATATAAACCTTGGAAGGTGTGATGGAAAAATGAATACATTTAATAAAGAAACGATATTGAACAATAAATAGAATATTTTAAAGTAGTGACTGTAAATTAAACTAAAGTGAATCAACGGGTGATGAGGTGTGGAGCTTACCATGTGTGGCATGCCATCACACACCTCCCCTCTTCAGAGCTCTCGCTGGAACAGCGAGAGAGATAGTCAGCAGTAAGGTTCTCCTTGCCTGGTACGTGGTGGACAGTGAATCGGAATGGCTGTAAGGCCAGGTACCAGCGGGTAATTCGCCCATTTGTGTCCTTCATCTGCTCAAGCCACTGTAATGCTTTGTGATCAGTTTCCAAGGTGAAGTCTCTTCCCAGTAGATAGTAGCGGAAGGAGTCCAGGGCCCACTTTATCGCTAAGGTCTCCTTCTCTACTGTGGAATACCGAACTTCCCGTGGAAACAGTTTCCGGCTGATGTAAGCCACTGGATGGCGGCCTTCCATGGTTTCCTGAAGGAGGACAGCTCCCAGGCCCCGATCTGAAGCATCAGTCTGTAATATGAACGGTTCATCAAAGTTGGGACTGTACAAAACTGGTTGCTTACTTAGTGACTGTTGTATGTCATGAAATGCTGCCACTGCCTCCTCTGTCCACTGGATGTAATTGGGGGAACGTGATCCCGTCAGGTCTGTGAGCAGAGCTGCCCTGTTGGAGAACTGAGGGATGAAACGACGGTAGAAACCTGCCATGCCCAAAAAGGATCTCAGCTGCTTCCTTGTTTGGGGCAGGGGGGGATGATTCCATGGCCTCGATTTTGCTGACTTGTGGCCTGATAACCCCCTTGCCGATGACATGGCCCAGGTATTCTGTCTCAGCAGCAGCAAAAACACACTTTGACGGATTCACCGTCAACCCAGCTGAGTGCAGGTGGTCCAGAACAGTTCGCAGGTGTTCCACATGCTCCTTCCAGGTGTTGCTGTGGATAACAAGATAAAATGTATATGTATATGTATATATATATATATATATATATATGTATATGTATATATATGTATATGTATATGTATATATATGTATATGTATATATATATATGTGTATATATATATATGTATATATATATATGTATATATGTATATATATATATATATATATTATATGTATATATGTATATATATATATATATTATATGTATATATGTATATATATATATATATTATATGTATATATGTATCAGTTGCATTTTTACACAGAATTATTGCTTTATGTTCATCAAAGATGAATAATCGGGTTGCACCCTCTGGCTGTAGAAAGCAGTTGCTTTGACTTCAGTAATGACTTTCCTGGTGAAATAAGATGAGTTAATCGTACTGAATGCAACATTTTGTACAAAAAATTGTCAAAAAGCTGGGTATGCTTCTTGTGGGTCAGCCCACCCTTTAAACCTCATGATTGGTTTCCGGTGACGCAGTCTGTTGTGATTCAAAGATTTAAAACTACAGCAGCATGCCCGCTGTCCTTGTTTACCAGGAAGATGAATTGGAGATAACTTTCGTATTATAGCAACTTGAGGAGGTGGTCACTTGGACTATGGACAGCTTTGAGCTTAGAGGAAACTTAGAGACTCATGAAAATACCAAATACCAAACTGCCTTTCATTGTTCTTGTAACAGTGACAATAAAACACTATTCTATTCTAAAATGGAAATGTTCAAGTTGAAGCGGTTAAATTTGATTAGTGTGTCTTCATGCTTCATGTCTTACAGCTCAGTAATGAAAAAAAGGATGGGATCTCCTGGTGTTTAGAGGGAATTCCTGGTTGATGATTGGTTTGAACTTTTTCAGTTGCAAGTAGTTGTAGTGAGCAGCACCTTCAGCTTCTGGGTGACCACATTCGATTGCAAGGTGATTGCACAGGTCGCTTGGTGGGAGGCAACATGTCTCCAAACAGCTTTATCCCATTCAATCACAAACCATAGACGCCAACTGGCTGCAACTGCATATCTGGACGCCATCTTCAAAGCAACCATCTGAAAGGCAACAAATTTATTGCGAATTGATCCACTAATATCACAATAATGGTCTCCAACCAACATTGTTTCTAGTGTGACTGTAGCGTAATGTAGGTTTTGGGGAGGATTAGGCCACTTTTGGAGACAGCATCAAGTGGCCATTTGATTAACAGCAGTTTCTGGCACAGAAGCAGTTGTCAGTTAATCTGATACACCAACACTGGCAAAATCCATGAGACGGTACTCTTTCTCTGCGTTTATTCAACATGTTACTTTTAGACAATTGCAGAGGTCGTCTGATGGAAGGCAACCTGTCCCCAAACAGTTGTGACCATTGCCAATTTGATCTCATTCAATCACAAACCGATAGGAGACCGACTTCGTCTTATTGAACCATATGGACGAAAACAAACACACTTAATAACAATTTATTTTCCGCATTTCTTGTTTGCCCACCTCATTTCATGCAATGTCTTTTAGTGGATGACTAATACAGCCGTAAAATAGTCCCTGTTTTATCTAATCTTGTGCATGTGGCATAAATTAATGGCGCACATGCCCAGTCTAAATGGACCAATCACGCTGCTCTTGATTAATTTCTGCGCCGTGAATGTACAGCATGACCGATCAATCAATCAGCCGCTGAGCTGAATCAGACAGTCCCCGACATATCTCATCTCAATATCAGCAGATCTTTTATTACACAGGACCTTTCGATGTGTCACAGCTCCCCCCTCTGCCCCCCCCAAAAACTGGGTAATAACATGAATGATGGCTGCTTGGCTGCTTTGGTTTGATATTAACTTTTAAGCACATATTAAGCAGATTCCACATTTACCAAGTTTTTAGATCATTTTTTTTAAAGTCATCAAAAGATTTCAGTGACAGGAAGGTAAGAGTGATAAAAGTGAGCTGCAACAGAAAGGTCAGAGATAATAAAGAAAAGATAATTACATCGTTTAGTACAAATTCTTGGAGTATGAAAAGCCGTCTCTCCAGAATTGAATTTGGACTGATTGTGAGCACGAAACCAAGGCAAGAAACCTTAAAGTGAAGGCAACATCACAGAGCCTTTGTGTTTTGGTATTTTTTGGAATTGAAGTCATACTTCACGTCAGCAATGGAAATGAGAAATAAACATGGCTGTGAAGCAGATGTGAGAAACAATGATGCTCTTAGAGAGAACTAATGGGACGAAATATTCATTCTGTCAGGCAGCAGAGCAAAAGTAGGGGATACAAGTGAGGTCGGGATTAGAGCTGTCAGCCCACAGGGACGTCATTAGGTGAGATTAAGAGCAGCAGAGGGCTTGTTTTGTTTGGCCCATCGCAGCTCAGAGTTGTCATCTGATTGACCTTCGGCCTCCAACCGTCTTCTGTGGTGCAGCCTATTATTTGGATCTTGCGTGACCGTGTCTCCGACACTCCTGTTTTTTTCAGCGCCAGTGGAAAGGTTGATTATGTGTGCTTGCATGTCTGTTTGCATGCGATGCCTGCGTGGGAGTCAGCGTCGCTAGACTGTCCTTCACAGCAGCAGAAGAAATCTGCTCAAGTGTTAAAGATGGACAGACACAAATGAGGCCGATTCGGAGCCTGAAAGTCTTCTGAAAGCTCGTAGAGCGACATCGTTTCGCTCTGTCAGTCAAAATAGTGCGACTTGACTGACGAGTAGCGCAGCGTCTCAGTCTCCATAGCAAATTTTATTTCACTTAAATCGCAGAGCAGCGGCCTTAGACACAACAACAGACTAAGCGTCTTTTAGCTCCCGCAGCAGGCAGATTAGGATCGCTTTAACCACAGAGACACCAAAGACGTGACAGCAGTGGCGTTAAACTTGAGTAAGATGCGCGCGCGTGTCCGTATCTCACATCCCCGGCTGGGCGGGTGATATTCTCATCGTCCCACAGGAGTGTCTCCTCTCTTCCATTTTTGCCCTCGGCAGGAAGTGAAACAGTGAACAGGCCTGTAATTGTGGTAAACGCGGAAATGCAATATTCACACCAGGACTGCTCCGCTCACTTAATGGACGACTTCTGTCATCTGTCTCACACTCCCTCTGTTTTTGTTTTTTTCTCCCTCTTATTTTCTTTCAACACTTTCAGCACCCCAGGCGGCCACATGGCAAAGTTATCACCGACAGAAAAATAGGAGACAACAATGTCTTTAAAAGAAAAACAACCAAGAATTCTCTTTTGTAGATGCCTGTAAATATCAGGATTACAGCACGCAGCCAAGTCCATGGGTGTGACTGCCTGGTTTTCTGCTTCCCAGTGGCTTTGCAGTAGTGGCTGTGTTTCTGCCTTAAAGATTTGGATGCTTGCTGCTGGATGGCTTAAAATGGTGTTTTGGATAGCCTGAAAAAGGTGTAAGTATCAGCCTGATCATGTTGTATTGCAAAGCAGACTCCTGTTCTGCAGCGGTGCATCCCTGTTTAAGAGACAATCATTCTGAGATTTATGATGTCAAGTCAAAAAAAAGGTTTTCAAAAAAAAAGGAAATACACTCCGGAGCTACCACTTACATCGTGCTAAAACTTTGAGGAATTGAAGTTATTTGTCATAAATGTTTGCCTCCAATGTTTAGCTAAATTGTGTATGGATAAGTACCATGCATATAAATGTCAGCTTTCTTTTTCCAGGAATGTTGTACTGCTCCTAATGTAATTGGTGAATGTGCAATTGGTGACCAAAGAAAAATTTTTTTCCAAGTTACACTATGAGGACGTTCAGTTCAGTTCATCTTAGTTTTATTTATATAGCACCAAATTATAGTTGTCTCAAGGTGCTTTAAATTGTAAGGTAAAGACCATACGATAATACAAAGAAAACAGAAAACCCCAACGCTTTGGCAGCAGTGGGAAGGAAAAACTCCCTTTTAACAGGAAGTAACCTCCAGCAGAACCAGCCTTATGGAGAGGCGGTCATCTGACGTGATCGGTTGGTGGTGAGGGGAGGAAGACAGGATGAAGACACGCTGTGGAAGAGAGCCAGAGATTAATAATAACTAATAACGTTGCTATGTTATGTTTTACTTTGGTGTGACTAACAGGACTTTGCACTGTATTCACATGAGGCATGGTGCTTCTCCACACACAAAATGCTAAATCTTTTTAAGAGGGTTTGAATTAAAGTTTGGATAAACTGCAGTCAAGCCATCTTCTGAACCAATGAAGGTAATTGATTATGTAAAAGATATCTTTAGATGCCTTTTAGTAATTTAGATTATTTGGGTTCTAGCATGGTTTTCAAACCAGCCACACTTACCCAGTTATCCAGACAGGGTATTTCTTTTCATAACTATATTCAATTCTGTTTGCCATCTGCTTCTTTGTTGCTAATAACTATATTTTTCTCTTTCTCTTCACTGTCCTATCACACCACAGGCGTACAACTAGTAAAGACGAATGGCTGCCCCTCTCTTTTCCTGTTAGAAGGTTGCTTGTTCTTCCCAGTGTCGCCAAGTACTGCTCTTAACTGTCGAGTCATTTACATCCATTTGCTTGTTCTGTGTCCATTATGTGTGCAAACATTAAAACTTATCTTATACAACTTCCAGTTGACTTCCAGTCCAAGTCAACAGAGCCTCGAATGAGCATAAATACTGACTTGAACATGCTACTTATAGCGCCTTGAGCACACGAGGCAGATTGTCTAAAACTTTCACCACTTTCTCACCCTAAGGCTTCATCTCTCGCCTCTTCTCTTCTTCTTTGAGCAATTAAAGGAGTTAGCCTTGCGAGAAGGCTGTTGAGCAGCAGTTCGTTCGTATGTCTTGCCAGACAATAACTGCTCTCCGTCACTTTGGCGGAGGCGCGATGCACAGTCGGCCCAGACAAAAGGAGGGAAAAGACAAAGTGAGAGAAAGCACTGGAAGTTTGTATCAACAGAGAAATGTGCCCATAACACACTCATCATCATATCTGATGCAGACAGAATCACTCTCAAACCTAAGATGTGGAAGCAAGGGGGTGTGTGTGCATGCGCCCGCCTGCGCACCCCCTAATAACTGATTCCGATCACCGCCCCACCATTGTCTTGTAGATGCCTCTCGAGAAATAAAGCAGGAAAGATAAAAAAATGATGGCAGAGAGAGAGAGGAATCCTAATTAATTGTGATGAATATGCAGATTGGGTTGAATCCTCAGGATAGCCGGCTCCTTTCACCACGATCTGCTTCAATATTTAGACAGAGCTTAGGGACAAAGACAAGTCTACGCCGAGAATACAATCAGCCCCAATTTAACTTCACTGCTAGTCCTCGGACTTTTGTGTGAAAGTTTGTGCGCTCGCCTTCTGCCTTTTTGACAGTCGTCCGTCTGTCTCCTCTGCTCTGTTATCCACTGCAAAAAACTGACATCTCATGAAGTCTCAGATTTGCTGCTTTGATTTAAACGAGTAACATCTTTGTGTGATTTTTATTGGTAAAACACATTGTTTTTCTTTCTTTCTTTTTTTTCACTCAGTGGCATCCCACTGGTGTTATTTGACAACGTATGTTCTTTAGCAGCCACAAGCACACAGCAGCGACAGAATCATTGAAACAAGATGAATTTTTCTGTCGAAAACAAAGTTGGGATGATGTCACTGATGTCTAAAATACACTGCTTTGTCTGCAAACGTTTCTTGACCACTTTCCGTCTAAGGACAGTGTCTTAAACAACCTGCACTTAAACTACATTGTGAGATCCCTCTAAAACGGTCTCTTTTCTTTTCACCACTGTGGGTAAGAAGAGCATCAAAAACAATCCTACTGCAGCTCGTGCTCAAGTTTCTGTGTGATCTGCTGCTTGAAGAACGCATAATTATAGTGGAAAGACAAGCAAAATATTTGGCGAGGCTGTATTTAAACAAAGCAGTTCTTTGAGCTAAAAGCTAACATCGGCTTGCTAACATGCGCTCAGTGAATATGCTCGTGTTAATGTTTAGCAAATAATGATTGGCACGTTTGCTTGCTTAGGATGTGGTGTTAGCTTCAGAATGCATATTAAAAAATGGAAGTACAGGGTGGGCCATTTATATGGATACACCGTAATAAAATGGGAATGGTTGGTGATATTAAAGTCCTGTTTGTGGCACATTAGTATATGTGAGGGGGCAAACTCCTTAAGATGGGTGGTGACAATGGTGGCCATTTAGAAGTCGGCCATCTTGGATACAACTTTCATTTTTTCAATAGGAAGAAGGCCATGTGACACATCAAACTTATTGGTAATGTCACAAGAAAAACAATGGTGTGCTTGGTTTCAACGTAACTTTATTCTTTCATGAGTTATTTACAAGTTTCTCTTTGTTCACAGCCATTGACATGTCGAAGAGGAGGAAAATCCAAGGACACTACAGGGCCATGCCAATAAAGCATACCCTGTGAAACCAAGGATGCTAACAGCTTGTCATTAAAAGCACATTATCTAGTGAGCATAGCCTAAATCATTGTTTTTTCTGCCATAACATAAAACAAAGACAACAAATTTCATATTGTGTTCATTATGAGTCAAAGTGTCATCAGGAAAGGTTTAATTGAGGTCACAGAGAAAGGAAGCCACAGGTGTTTTTCTATAAATTTTTATACAGCAAGAAGTCTTTTTACAACTAGAGGAGTCGCCCCCTGCTGGCCATTAAACAAAGTGAAGTTTTAAGTAACCTACCAACTGGGTTTTCTTTTGAGGCCCAGAAGCTATCCTTACCTTTTATACCATCTATAGTTTGTAAAAAAAGATCAATTGCAAATAAACAGAGAGATCATTTGTTGCTGGACTGCAGGTTTAACTCTCTGTAGCCCATACCTCAACTGCAGCCGACTGCTGTGTTTTTAGTAGTGTTTGTGTATAAAAATGTTTTTATAATGAATAATGATGGCACTTCACAATTTATCAGGAGTAAAAACGGATGTGACAATAAAATGTTTTGCAGTATTTTATGTTTTAACCCGGGGTCACCTTAAACTCTGGCCAGTGAGTGCAGGCTATCAGGTAACTGTATACCTCATAATGCCAGATGTGGAGCGTCCGACATGAGTGAATGAGTTGGTTACCCACTTCTGTCCGAACCAAAATTCTTCTATCAGTGAATGCTGCTGTTAGCTGCTGTTAGCCAGCGTTACTGAAACTTTCTTCAAAGTGGATCCAACACTTTCAGCGACTCGGGCACTTAGTGAATAAACTTAGAGAATAATAAAATGTTTGTTTGCATTCTCACATGATGTGAGTTAACAACATTAGCTTCTAACCAGCTTTTGTTGATATAGCCAGCTCTGGCCAACTGTCCGGAGGCGAGAAAGTCGATTGTCTAATTTGATGGAAATCAGTATTTGGAGGATGTGGTCGAGATGAGGAAGGAGAGAGCAGTGGTAAGAGGAGGCAGATGAATAAAAGTAGTAGGAGAAAGACATAATGGAGGAAAGCCGATGAAACGTTCAAATATACAGATCTTAAATAATCATACGTGACTTAAAAGCACAACTTGTGATCTTTAAATTTCTTTAAAAAGCTTATAACTGATATACTTTACATCAGTTTTTATTTATTTGTATTTTTTATATATATATATTTAGGTGTTTCAAATGTTCATCAGATTTTCACCTTTTTTTTGGAATTCTCGGGAATCTGAAACATTCTAACAGAATTCTGTTGGGGTATAGAGGATGAAGGTACTTAAGCAGTGGCTTCATGTTATACAGACAAATAGTGCTTCCATCTTTAATATACATTCTATTATTGTATTCTGTTAGCAAGACAAAGTTAATTAATTATCAAAACCCAAAGTATATCTAAAAGTCCCAGATGAAAGCACTAGATGAAAAGTAAGGGGAAGAGCTCTTCCTGTCTGTTAGTATACTAGTTGCTTAAAAAGGGAAAAGATATTGAGGAAAACTGTTAAAACTGAGTGTAATTTATTGGAAAACTCCCCCCAAATATTTGTGGTTAAAAAAAATATTTGAACCACTACTTATATTATTCAAACACTCCTAATATGGATAACATTTTTGATCTTCTTTATACAGGGTTACTTCCACTTGCCTTTGCTAAATGTGCTCCCACAGTGCTCTTGCCTGTTTTTGTGATTTAAAAAGAAAAATCCAAATTGTGCTACTTTTCCAAGCTGTCACCTGCCCCACTTTCCACCAGTTGCAGTCTGCGGTCGTCTTCTGGTGCCAGCTAGCGAGGACGGCAACATTTAATTGTCTAGTGGATTAATTATGCACATTCCTAGTCAGTGCATTGCCAAAGTTATTACAATTTAACCAGAGGAAGAGACATGAACTGTAATGACATTTGAAGTTAAGATATTTCTGATATTATTAGCCCACAGTTGCAGTAGCAGAAATTATACCTCTAAACCATGTGTTCAGATGGCTTTTCTGCAACATGGTCTATAATAAAAGACCTGCTGCAGTATCTTTTTTTTTCTTTATTTAATGCTTTCATGTGTTTAATGTCTCTGTTCCGTTCAGTTTTAAAACACAGGCAGCTCAGAAATTCTCCAGTTTTGTTGAACAGACTCACACACTTCCAAGAAGCACAGAAAACAAGTTCAGACTTCCAGTTTGCTTGGTAATCAAATTAGAAATCCATATTTACACTTCAAGTCTGCGCAGTAACAGTAAGACTGTGCTAATATTTAACTTTGTGCAACTGCCTTTCAAGTCACTGTTTTAAACGTTTCCAAGCTGAGATGAAACAAGGATCCTGTTGGGTTTCAGGTTCGCTGCATGTTATTTCATTCTTCCAAAGAAGTGCCTCACGTTCGCTTTGATTGGCTGCTCGGCTAAAGCCCTGCGCAGCCAGTAGGCAAACTGAAGGCTCAAGTCTTCTGGCACCTGTGACCCATGAAAGAAAAATTGATGCACATTTAATGAAATGTCTGTCTTGATTCAGTTCATGAGAGAGGTTTCTAGTATTTACAGTTTGTGCATGTGTGTGTTTTTAGTCAATGTAAGAAAGAAAATAGGAAATGTAATGTTCTGGTAATGAAAAGTGTAAAAAAAAAAAAAAAAATTTTAAGGATTATCAAAATGAACAAAATCTTCAGTCAGAAACACCGTCTGCCTGAAAGGTCCTTCACAGCAGACCATTACTGAGAGATGAAAAAAATGTGTTTGAGGTCAGCGCAGGACCCAGACTCAACCTTAACTCTTTTCATCATCTACTTCCCATTTTTCTTTTCTTTTTCTTCAGCTGCTCAAGATTTTTCCCTTTATCACTCCCTCTCCAGCCAACACAGAGTGACTTCATCCTGACAAATGTGATGTGTGTGTGTGCGTGTGTGGGGTATATTGTGTGTGCTTGCACGCGCACGTGATTGTAGAGAAGAGTGATTCATTTTAATGTCCGCAGGCCGTGTTGTGATCTCTGAACCACAGGCTGGCCAACAAGAGGCGGCCAAACAGTTGGTCATCTGGTGTGGGCTGAGATATTGCAGCATGGGTGTAAAACTGTGTGTGTCTGTGTTTGTGTGTGTGTGAGTGAGAGACATGTGGAGCTACAAGTGAGATTACTTGGACCAGCCACCTGTGTACAGAAAGCACTGGGAGTTATGGATCCCATTGTAGGGTTGATGCTAAGATAAATAAAAGTTAAAAATTTGCAGTCTGGCTGAACTACAGACGCAGTGCACTCACTCGCCACTTTTAAGTGAGCTGATTGTTTCAAGCAAGTTTAAAGACACACAGTGAGAGACGCAGCTGTGTGTAAAAGCTGTTCACAGCAGTTGCTCAAAGGACCTGGAAGGACTTTGGTGAACTCAGAGATGTGATCTGGTTGTCCAGGTCTGCTGGATTAGCCTTAGTTTATACAGAGTTTCTTACATCTCATGCCAGCTAATTTAAACTTGCACAGAATGGCAACGTTCAAGTGGTTATTTCCTCTCCTGGGGGCCAATTTATTATCAAATGCTCCAACAATATGAAGAGCACTGGTTGGACAATAATAAAAAGTAACTCAGTAGAAAAAAAAGAGCTTTCGAGGTATCATCAAGAAAACATTGCATACATAAGTAAGTTGGTTTTCTGTCCATCTATGTATTTGTATTTATATTACATAAATGTCTTTAATTTAGGTAACAATAAATAATTAAATTTTTTCATCACAGTTCTTTTAGAATATTTGAATATGTATTAAACATGTCAGCAACACTTCCTTTTGACACAAAGGAATTACTGACATTTAATATTTCCTTTATCGAAAATGCACCAAAGAACTACATGGGTGTGTGAAACAGGTAAATAATTCACAGACGATTCAGATGATTATAACTTGAATATGTAGTTCCCTTCAGTTCTGAGGTACATTTTGACATGTTTCAGCCGATTTAGTCTTTCAATTTTCTTTTGGCTCCTTTCAAGTATTAAGTAATTACTTTTAGCACTATTTCACTATTTTAACAACTGCTGTTTCACATCATACTAACACAGCTTTGAAAAATTAGACATTCTGCTCTTTAGATATATTTATTATATAATTTCATAGAACAAAAGCGTAGTGGAAGGTCTTTAGTGATTTAGTAATTCATTAATATCTTGGTGGGAGAAATGAACAAATCAACATTCTTAAGTTAACAAAACATATTACAAAATACTGAAAACAATGTCCCTCAAGTGAAATGCTAGCATATATTTCTAATGGCATGGCATACATAGTAAGTGACTCTTTCAGTGGTCATTAAAATCTGTGTTTAAAAGTGTACCTGTGGACCTCCATGTTAAAATGCTTAACTTCAAGGGAATTAGCATTAGCATGCGTGCAATCACTAAAGCTAATTTCCACCATAATGACAACTGTAGACGTTTTTTTTAAATTTACCAAAACAGAAGTTTGTTCTTCAGTTTTGATGAGTGAAATTCACATTGTCCAACCTTTTAATGAGGAGATAGGGTACATATAGACATAAAACGCTTCTTTCGTAAGAAGATACTCACAGAAAATTGGCAAAGTGTTGCACAGACTCAAAATGACATTCAGAAACTAATAGTGACACTGTTTTGACTGTATATAATATACAGTCTATGATGATACATCTATAATAACAAGGTGAGCAGATAATAGTTACCATATTTGCTAGTTTAGTTTGGTATGTTAGCATGCTATGTTTGCTAATTAATGCTAGCTAAATCTAGGTTTAAAAAAAGAAGAAAAAAAGAATACTTGATAAAAATGAACTGGGTCTTCCCGAAAAGCAATTTATCAGGCCAGTCAAGCTGAGGGGAATAAAATGAGAGTATTACATACTATACTATACGCTTATACACCCAAAGGCGATTGGGTGTATAAGCGTAAAGAAAAGTTTCAATTTTGTTTTTGTAATGCAGCTTTATTTTAAAGCGTTAGCACAGACCATTTCTCTGGTAGACAATCCGGTTGTTAAGCAGGGCTGGACTGGGACAAAAAATCGGCCCGGGCATTTTGACTAGAGACCGGCCCACCAAAAATGTGACGTCATTCAGGGCTAAAACCGCAAAGGATTCTGGGAACTTGTGGCAAGAGGTACTAGCGCATGCAGGCTTTCAATTGAACTCCGTTACACAGCAATAAAAAGAAACACAAAAAATGGCAACAAGCTGTTGTATTATTAACTGCAATAGCCGGTGTTGTGCCAAAAAGTGATTGTTTGCCAAAAACTGATTTCCGGTATTTGCCAAAAACTGATTGCTCGTATTTAAATTGCTATAAGTAACTTGTTGGGCTATAATATGTGAAACATATGTCAAATGCATCCCTCATGGATGAAATAAAGTCATCTCTCCATCTCCATCTCTTTTATTTCTCTCTCTTGCTCCATCTCTCTCTGCTGCTCTTCTGTCTCCTCTGTCACAGACTTCTCCACTTTTGATGATAAATCAGCCTGGTGCAACATGTAAGGATTGGCACAATTTGTTAAGATTTTGAGGAGTTTGAGAAACTAACCTTAAGCATAAAATAAAATTTACTATCAGTAACTTCATAGCACCCGCCCAGCAGTATATAAACTCTGTCATGCTAGCTAGTACGCAGTACCAGTTATTCTAAGCGACTGTAAAAAGTCAGCACCACGAAAATAAACTACAACTAAACTTGGTTTATATCTGACACAGATAGACAGCAGGTCATAACTTCTTACCTGAAGTTCAGTTCCTCTGCCACTATGACCGGCGGCTGCCTCGGGTCTCTCCTCCTCTTGCCTCCCCTTTCCCTTATCCACCTGCTGGCCTCCACCACTTGCTGATGTTGCTAAATCTGTGGAAGCTATGCCATAGCTACCGCCAAACAATTCAGTTATTTTTACACAGTTGGCAGCGTCTGCCTGAAGGGCTTGTTTCTTTTTGGCCCTAATTTTTTCTGCACCTCCTTTCCTTTTTTTGTTCTCCATTTTCTTTAGTTCGTCTATAAGATTGCTAAACAAGGGGGAGGGTGCATCCGACCTCGGCTGTAATTGGTCTAGCCCAGAGTCGATCATGACCAATTGGCCAATCCAACACCTTTCATTATTTATACCCTTCCAAAAAAAAAAAAAAAATCGATCGGCCTATAAAAACAAAAAATCGGCAGCGGCCCACCAGGCAAATGCCCGGTATGCCCGATGGCCAGTCCAGCTATGTTGTTAAGTGATGATGTAACTTCAGTAACCCTACAAATGTCACTATTGTTTAGTTTTCTGTCATCATTTATGACGGAAGTGATAGCAGAGCTGTACGTTTTCATTTTTCAGAAATCCCTCAGTCAGAACATGGTATATAATCTTTAGATGGAAACTACCAAACTCCCTGCTAACTTCTAACTCCGCTAAACTTCATAAATTCTGTTTTAATGGATGCCTGGATGTTAAACTTAATTGTTACACCTCATATCGCCACACTGATCATTTTATTACAGATGAAAGAATTTAGACATTTTGTAAGTCGCAGTGATGCCACAGCGTTTGTTTGACTTTGGGACCAAAAGCAGAGTTTGGACCCGGAAACAGTTAATGATGTCGGACTTAAAGACATGATAGTATGACTGCCCATACAGTAAGTGGTTGAAGATCTCTTAGTTTACATTGAATTTTTTTCTGTCTTAAAGTTTTAGATTACAGCACACTAGCCCTGCAGTATTCCTGGCAGCATGCTCAAAATATTCCTGCATTTGCCTTCGAGTCCCTCCTGGATACAGGAAATGGGCGAAAGTAAATAATTTCTAATTGAGAAAAAAATCCTTCCATCAGTCTCGACAATAGGTGTCCAAAAAACACAGAAAGCCACTCTGCGACTGAATAAATAATTTGCTGTTGAAGATTCATGATAAATATACAGCTTTAAAGGGTGTCGGAACAAACACTGCAGGACTGAACTCTGCTGTTGTTCGCTGTGTTTGTGTCGAACGTTGGATTTCTGCTTTGGAGCCCTTTGATGTAATTATGTCTTCTCCCTTATGCCTCCCAATCTGGTTTTCATCACCATTACACTTTTCAGTAATGAGCACTCTTTTTCTTTTGAATAAAGGAAAACATCCCATTCCAGACAATAGAATATTTAGTAGCATTACGTGTCCTTGGATGGGTTTGCTCTCCTTTGCTGGAAAGCGTGAATACACTTTAGTGTGTGTGTGTGTGCGTGTGTGTGTGTGTGTGTGTGTGTGAGGGCTGAACCACAGCAGGAGGTTCAGACCTGAGATGGGGTGAGTCTTGTTGTCCTCCCTGAATTATTTAGCACATGAGGGAGTATGTGAGCGAACGCTAACCCCGGTTGTCACGGGAGACCGCAGAGCAGAGTGCGCTGTTTATTATCAGTCTGTGTCCTTTTCTGTTTTTAAGTGCTGTTTAAAAAAACTGGTTCACTGTGCAGAAATCTTCACACATCCTCAGTTCAGTAAGAGTGACCAATGTCTCGTTTGTCTTCTCTGAATTCAACAACAAACAAGTATTTAGGAAAAAGAAGGGAGGGGAACAGAGGAGTATATGAAAGTGTGATCTTTCCTGGTAAAGCCTCTTAGGGAGCTGTGGATTTACACTCCTGTCAAATGATTTGTGGTTTCGTGTGTGTGTTTCAAATGTCCTCACAAGGATACAGAGATGAGAAAATCCCCTAATGTGGAAATTGTTATCCTGAAATGATGTTTTTTTTTTCTTTTAGAAGTGTTGACTTGGATTAAGGGTCGCAGAATGGAGAACGGGTGTAGGTTGATGGAAGGTCCTCGCCGCTTTGGGGACACAAAGATGTGTGGCGTCACATTTATTCCGCAGTGTTGGAAGTCCCTGAACTTGTGAACTGTGAATCTAACCTTAGACACTGAGGCACAAGACACACACATGAAAAGACACCCTCTCAACACCTCTAAGGGTCCCTGCGGGTATCCCACGGAGTTCAGGATGTGTATACTTGCTATATTTATGCACCTTTACACTCATTATACCAGCATGACCTTCAGTCTGCCTACTTTTTCACCTTCGTGTGGTTTTGGCGCTACACCCAGATTTGACATGTTTTTTTCATGTCAATTCCCGGCCTCCCTTTCTCTCTCTGCCTGGCTACTAACCCACCCACCCATCCATCCACCAAGCATGTTGGCACACAAACACTGTTTTTAGAAAGCAAAACAACCTGGGGAATATGACTGGAATATGGAAACGCTTAATCTCTCTGGGTGGATGAGTATCAAATCCCCCAGCGAACGATCGAGGTAGAGAGAGAAAGAGAGCGAGAGAGACTGTGGAGGAACACTGTGTTCATTTTGCCAAGGCCAGATGGTGAGGGCAGCTTTGGTGCTGCACGGCCTCTCAGGCCGTGACACACACACACACGCACAGACATGATTACCTCAGCCTGTTTGTACAGCAGCAGTGTACTGTGTGTGGTGGCCTACGCGAGTCAGACTTATTAGATTAAGCTTTTATTTGTCTCTGCGCCGTTATCCACTGTTTTCCATCTCAATGTGTTGCTGGGATTAAGAGACAGTCTCTGGTTTGCGTTTTCCATGTTTGGATAGTTTGTAATCTGCTTCTCTATCTGTATTATTCAGCGCTGGAGGTTGGTTCAAATGCGCCAAGCAGCCTCACTAACACCAAAACTGACACAACCAGAGTATTGTGAAATTACCGCTGTTTCTTAACAAGGGATGTTTAATTTCAGCTTGCTTATAACTTGAATATGGTGTTGTACACCGCTCAGAAAAATTAAAGGAACACTTTGAAAACACATCAAATCTTAATGGGAAAAAGTCCTGCTGGATATCTGTGCTGATCAATCAATCAATCAATCAATCAAAGCTTTATTTGTCACAAGCAGGTTGCCCTGCAGTGAAATGGGACCCCCCCCGATGTGGACTGAGTAATGTGTTAGGAACAAATGGATGCGATTTGATGGAAATAAAAATGATTGGTCTACAGAGGGCTGAATTCAAAGACATCCTGAAAATCAAAGTGAATTAATGATGTGGCTAGTCTGTTTTGCCAAATTTTCACTGCAGCAACTTAAACTGGTACTCAGTGGTTTGCTTGTATACACACCTGGCAACATCAGTGCATGCCCCTGAAGGGTTTCCTCCCGGTCTGGACCAATGCATTACTGAGATCCTGGACCGTGTAAGGTGGAACCTGCATGGACTAAATGATAAAACAATATCCCAGAGGTGACCTGTTGGATTTATATCAGGCAAGCATGGGGGCCAGTCAATGATATCAGTTCCTTTATCCTCCAGGAACTGCCTGCATGAGGCCCGGCAATGTCAGCCTCATGTGGCAAGTTCAACATCGCCTCAATACATGAGGTAAGACAGTGTGCAACTGGAGGAACCCAGGACCCACTACACCAGCGTAGGTTTGACAATGGTCCAAGGATACCTAATGGCAGGGGGCCATTGCATAGCCTGTGGAGGTCTGTGCAGGCATCATTGACCCATAGCATTGTTCATAGCTTCTCCCGACCCTTTCATGTCTGTCACACGTGCTCAGGATGAACCTGCTCTCATCTGTGAAAAGCACACTGCACCAGTGGTGGACCTGCCAATTCTGGTATTCTATGACAAATGCCAGTCAAGCTTTACGGTGCCAGACAGTGAGCACAGGGCCCAGAAGAAGATGTGGGTCCCTCATTAAGTCAGTCTCATTGTTTGGTCAGAGACATTTTTAGCTCTGGCATTGCTCATCCTGTTCCTCCTTGCACAAAGGAGCAGATACTGGTCCTGCTGATGGGTTAAGGACCTTCTACAGCCCTGTCCAAATCTCCTAGAGTAACTAACTGCCTCCTGGAATCTCCTCCGTGCTCTTGAGATTGTGCAGAGATTGTTGATGCATGATGATAATCCTACTTAGGGCACCATGAACTGAACATGTAGTCTTGAATAATACTTTTTTCACATCTGCAGTGTTTATTCCATTGAAACTGGTTCATATTCCTACTTGGTGTAAACACAGTAAGACTGATGTGCAGGGTACATAAACGGTAAGCACAGACTTGCAGCTAGCTATAAAACTAATATAAAGTATTCACATTATGTACCAGGTCAGAAGACAACTGTTTTTCTGCCTCAGGCACACTAAGAAGTGGACTAAATGTTCTCACTTGGTTTGTAGTGGTCTATTTTGGTTCACTTAGTGTTTGCTTAGTTTTTTCTGTGTGAACAGACACTGAACCATGAGAGAAAACTATGAGCTAGATGCGCCAGAGCATATCTTTATATTTTTACATGCTGTAGTGCCATTTGTGGGAGCATTTTAAGTTGCTATATATCAATACAACCATTATAGCCCAAATTTAATAATATGTATGTATTAAGTCCATAGTAACTACATAAATTGCAAAAAAGTGCAAAAAAATTTAAAATCTTTTTTTTTGTTTTGTTTTTTTACATATATTTCTAGTTAGAGAAATGTAAGAGGTTTATCCCTCAAAACTGCAAATACAAAGAAGTTCCTGAAAATAGTTTCCAATAACAGGAAATTTATTTTGAGTATCTTCATAGTTTTATTTTTGAGATACACCAATTTTTATATACTGCAGGAAAAACAAATACTATAATGCAAATTTGTAAAAAACCAGCCTATGCATCAAAATAAACTATTTCCAGCAGTGTAATATGAGTTCTAAGCATCCCAGAAACTATTCAGAAAAGCATAAAGTCAAACATGACTTTTAAAAGCACCAGTATAGGCTTATAAGGCCTGAAGGTAAAAGAAAAATCACATTTTTCGTGAAAATGACACCACTTCCGGTTTTGGGCAGGTAATGGCGGACATGCGATAGTTCACACTGACGTTCGAAGTGTTATGAAAAGCTGATCTTATCGGCAAAGCGTGTTTCTGGAATATTATGTTTTGTGTTTGCTGCAATTGCTTTTTATGCAATTTTTGCAAAGCTATATGTGGAAGGAAATCGTGACCTAGGACAAGTTGATGGCATAAAATGTAAGTACAACTCCTCCGGTTTCATATGCAAAAATAATTATTGCGCTAGCTTACGTGGTTCCAGTTCTACAGGGATTTAAAAATAGTTACGCAAAACGGAGCGTGCCTGCTCCAACTGGTTTTAGAGGGTTAAAAATGCAACCATTTTACTCTTATTATGGACTGAAGCTATTCATTAGCAGGTGCATAATTACTATGAATGGCATTTAGTTGCCTACAGGGTTACTAGCTTTCTTGTTTGATATTAGCTAAGCTAATATGAGTCACAGAACTAGATGTCTGATCCCATATTCTTTTTTTTTTTTTTTTTTTTTTTAAATGACATCAGAAACAGCAGTATGCGACATTACGTGATGGCAGAGCTTCAGTTCATCCTTTGTCTTTTTTTTTTTTTTTTTTTTTTTGATAAATTTTTTTATATTTTTTATTTATTTATTTTTTTAATAAATAGGACAGGGGGAATGAATGAGAGAAAGAGGGGGAGAGAAAGAAAGAAAACCAAAGGGGAGAAGAGACGGTGAGAAGGGGGGGGAAGAGAGAGAAAAAAAAAACAAAAACAAAAACAAAAAAAAAAACAACTCCTGGGTCACCTGTATGGAGAAAAAAACAAACAAACAAACAAAAAAAAAACAAACAGAGGAGACAGCAAACAACAAAGAGCAACATAATAATAGAGAAAACAAAGCACCATCACAATAAACTAGCTAGTCATAGATATCAATAGTTACTAAATAATAAACGATATTGTGCAGCACGCAAGATAGACAGCGCACAGTGTGCTTTGAGGCAGCAGCCAAGAAAGCTTTAGTCCGCGTCTGTGAATACCCATGTGTACACCTGTGTGCATACCTGTGTGGATCAGCATGCTTGCATTCCAAAGGTTTCTCCATGTAATGATCTGCTAGGGAGTGTGGGGGGGCCACAGCCCCGTCCTCCAGGGTGTGAAGCGGGTATGGAGGAGATCAAAACTCCAGACATCCAGAGGCCCCCAGAACACAAGAGACCATGGAAGACCAACAGAGGGGCAGCCGCGCCACTGTTCCAGTAAGAGCTGAGGAGAGTCCCAGATGAGGGCTCGCCCAGCAGCCACGGAGCAGAAGCCAGGGGGAGTTGCAGTGACGCGCCCGTGAGCTCCGCCGGCCCCCAGCTGTGCCTGAGTGACCGAGCCCCAGGCCGAGAGGCCGGGGGCACCCCATCTCCAAAGGGGCCCGAGCGAGCCCCAGGCCCCAGGCCCCGACAAGCGGCCGCCAAGGAGTGAGCCGGTGTGTACCCGGACGCCCACCCCCAGACACAAAGAACCACCAACACACCGACACCTGAGGGAGTCCGCCACCGGCAGGGGAAGTGGTGGTGGGTGGAGATAGGCCTCCATACCTTGGAGGGCCTGAGGTGTCCCCAGAGAGGTGGCGTCTGATACCCAACCTGACATATAGACACAGACATACAGGCACACACAGACACAAACATCCATTCCCACCCTCATGCTCTCATATGCACTCACTCCACACTCAACCAACGTGGAGACAGACATAAAGAGACGCTGTACACACAATCACACTCCCCAAGCGTACTCTACAAACCGGGTCTAGGTACCCTTGCCCCTGGAGGGGGGAATTGCTCCCAGACCCAGGTGGTGTTACCCTTTTCCCTGCGGTGGGGAGAGGCAGACCACCCCGACTCCGCAGCAGCAGGGAGGCCCCACACCCCAGACCGCAGTCGGACGGCCAACTCCTCCTACTAGCCCTCCCGCTCCAGCAGGCAGCAGAGAATGGGGGTGGGAGAAGACTCCAAACCTCCCTCCACCCGCTCATTGTAGTGTTGATGCATATGTGTTCTAAGGTGCAATTAAAACCCAGGAGGGCATGGAGCTACCTGCCAAGGAACAGCAGGTAAGCGCATAGTCCCTCCTGCTAGCCCTCAATGACTAAGTGTATTTAAAATTGAGAGGTGGGCAACGACGTCAGGGGTGAGGTATACACCCTGATGGTAATTTGGACTCCGTGATTGTGCCCACCCCCAAGATCCTATATGTATGTGTAATGAGAGTGTGAATAATGTGAATGTCTAAGTTGTGGGATAAAATTGAGGCAGAGGCAGCCAGAAGGGGACAGAGGGGGGGGTAGCCTCCTCTGCACCCTGGTGACATACCCCTACTCCAAGGCCCTGCATGTGTGGGTGGTTGTGGAGGAGCGGGAAGAGGGAGGCAGCTGGAGATGGGGAGGGAAGGAAGGGAGGGGCAGGTAACCCCTCCCTGGGGCCAGCTCCCCCGCTGACCCCAGTAGGCACTCCCACCCTTCGCGACCCGCCAGGGAAAGGGGGCCCAGGCCCATCAGACCGGGGCCCAGTGCAGTAGCGCCCCCCGGCTCCACAGAGCCCTGGACAGTCCACCCAACCCCACCACAGAGAAAACTGCACCCACCCCACCATCCACTCATCTTCCAGACTACATAAGACGGTAAACGCCCAGGCTGAGATCTTCCTCCACCTCTCCTGTATCTCCCCCTCCTGCAGAGAGTTCCTGAAGAGAAGAAAGCTCCTGCAAGATGTGGCCATCCCCCCCACCAGTTGAAGAGCCCCCCAGGCGGCTCGACGCACCGGCGGCACCCTGCTCCAGGGCCGGGCCCCCATGCACCCCCCCCCCCCCAACCCCGGCAACACACCAACCAGGACCCAAGCCCCCGAGGCCCGGCCCGGGCCCCAGCCCAGAGACGGAGCGCCCCCAGAACCTCACGCCCATCCCGGACCCACCCAGGGGCAGCCAGGTTGCCAGGTCAGTAACCCACGTCCGTCAGCACAGACCCTCCCCTAGCCCCGCTGCACGCAGCCGCGTCTGATCCCATATTCATCGTAGTTGGAATAGAAGCAATTGTTGTACCATTAATTTGAAAAGTCAGTGCTCCAGTTTTAGAGGGTGAATTTCTGTTTTGTTATAAGTAGAGTACTTAGCACTAATTACAATGTATCTGTGTTTGTTTGATACACCAGTAAATTCTACAAAGGCAAGCTTGTTTAAAAAGTTTGCTTGTTTGCTAATAAGACAGAGCTTCAAAAAAAAAAAAAAAGAGTCTTCAAAACAGAACTTTACAGACCTGTAGGCAATGGCCATCCTTTATATACAGTCTATAATCTAATAATAAATTGCAAGTTAATGTAATGGATTAAAACTGAATGTCTTGTTAATCCCCCTTTTCATATGATTTTTAGTCCACAGGCTAAATACTGAAACTCTCTGCTTTTAAAGTGATATTTAAGAGAAAATGCATTTTCTCACCTCTCAAAAGCAATCCAGACTATCCAGCTGTCTACAGTAGCCACATAATGGCTCACATTTTCTCATACTCTACACCCACAAATACCCAAAGTTTTTACACTTGAAATCTAATTTGCTGTGTTTTCCACATGAACCTATAACAACTATCACAGTATGACTGTGTCTGAGTATCGGGCTGTGACGGCTGTGGAAACGTGGGTGACCTAGACCACAAAGTAAAGTGCCCGAGCGCCTCCTGCGTTGAAAACACTTCTCTGACCCCACCATGTATGGTTTGCTTATGCAATTGTCCAACCTTGTTACCTTCAACATGAGATGATTCGATGTTACGCTGCACATCATGCACAGGCGTCGTCAGCCATGTGAAAAAAGAAAAATCGCCACCCCGTTTCACCCCAACCGCTTCTTTACAGCTTTTGCTGTCACTTCAATTCACAAGCAACAGGCTAAAGCGGCTCGAACAATAAACAAATAAACTTGCCAAATTCTGCTGTTCCCCATGGGGGCCGCAGAGAAGCACTGGGTACGAACGGAGCATGGGTGGCTTGTGTGGAATGCGCTGCCATTTCTAGGAATGTGGCTCGAGGCATCAGAGCTGACGCATTCGCATCGTATAGGTTAAAAGCGTATGGACGAGAGGCAAAGACAGTTTGTCAACACAACACAGGCCGTCTTTGTTGGCATGTCCTAGTGGAAGACATGGATATGAGCCGGGTGACGACAGAAAAGCAGACAAATGTAAAGTAATTCTCTTTAAAGCTACAAAAGCCAAAACCTTAGGTCACAATTCAGCCAGTATTGTCTTTTTTCTTCTTTCTGGCTTTATAAGTTGTATATTCTTGACTTAATTGTCAAAAGAATTTATGGATGTATGAGAAGGAAACAGCGAGTCCTTGAAGAGATAAAGTTGGTGGTGAATACTCAGCATTGCCTGTTGTTCCTCGCTAAATTCAGCTTCAACTTTCCAGGCTTCACAAAGACTCTCTGTGGCCCTGAGAGTTAAATAGATATAATTTGTAATTCCTTGGCATGAAAACACTGTGAGTGCAGTTAGAGGTAGATATTGTCTGCTGCGCTCCTGTCCTTGTGTGAAGCAATATGTATGTGTGTGTATGTGTTGTATTTGGAAGGCTCTTATCTGCTCTTATTCCCACTGTATTTCTGGTCTGTTTAATCAACACTTGGCCCCGCTTGTGCTGGAGCACCTACGGCGAAAAACGCACTTTGCCGTTCTCTCTTCTTCCTCTCTCACTGATGCCGTTTTTAAAGCTCAGACTTCCTCACCCCGCTTTACAGCAAATAAAGGTGCTTTCGTGCCATCTGAAGTATCTGACTCTTTTAGTGCAGAATAATGTCCGCACCGCTGCGGAAAAAACCAAACACACACAAAAAATTGCAAGGGTCTATAGGTCTGCCTGTAAATGCAAAACAAAGCTGAAAATAGCTGGGCTCATTGCCATTCCAGACAGATAGGACTAGGCCCAGGGCAGCGTAGAGCAGAGAGAAACAGAACCAGTGTGGGGACAGAGCCAAGGTCGGCTCAGGATGCACACTCATCAAGAGGTCGATGATCTAGCCCAGGTGACCTCGTGTTGACCTCAAGAGTTTTTTAGCCTGGAGGGGAAATGTGTGTGTGTGTGTGTGTGTGTGTGTGTGTGTGTGTGTGTGCGTGTGTGTGTGTGTGTGTGAGCATAAATTGCTCCAAGTGTCTGTGTTTATGTATGTCTGCGAGATTTTTTTCCCTTCTGTTTTCTCATGGAGAATACATTTGGCCTCGGTTACAGCTGGATGCAAACTAATCTGTTATTATGAGTTTTAATACTCATTCTTGAGGTCACAGTGTCACTGATATGTTTCACTGCAATAACACTGAATTGTACCCACAGATGTGGTGAAGAGCAAATTGGATAAAACCAGGGAAGGGTAACTTACACTTTGTACGTCATGAAGGCCGTGAAGGATGAGCATGATTTAATGAGGCTCATGTCTGCCAAGTGTGAAAGCTGATATATATATAATAAAGTATACTGAAAAAAAGAGAAAGTTTTCATACACAAGGTCAGGCCGTGCAATGTTTAGGCAAACTACAAATAGAGGAAGACCTACATCTCAGACTCTACACTCTCAGAAATAGAGGTACGAGAGAAGAACATTTTTGTACCTATAGGTACATTTTTTAAAAATGTTCCCTTAAAAGTACAATACTGGTCTTTAAAAGTCCAGAAATGCCCCTTTAAAGGTACAATTTGAAATAAAGTACAAATCTGTACCATTTTGACCTGTACTGCAGTGACAGTGGCAGAATGTGGTAATGGGTCAGCATGGGAAAATCTGGATGGGCCTGGTTAATTGTAAAATTCATATGAGATGTGAGTGTGCTCATAAAAGCTACATGTTATAATCAAATCTGTTGGTCCTCTCCTCTGTACGTAAATTATCCTATGATGCAAAGAATATCTGTAACCTACCTTTGTGTAAGTTATGTTAAATTATATTTAAAAAAACACACAATGACATGCAGGCACAACCAAATGATGTTAAAAAAACTGGTCCATTTCCATTTTATTAAGTTCCAGTTATAATTTTTTAATGTTTTAAATCTTTCAAAAACGTGAAATCATTTTACTGTTATGTTTGGCCATTTACTTTTTTGCTTTTACTACATCCTAGAATTGTTCATTAATTGGGAGGTTTTTATGGAATTTGCAACATCAAGTTAAACCGAGGTTCTTTGGAAGTTAAAATGTCAAGCAGATTTTTATGTTACGGTGACTACATTTTGTAAGTTACAAATATAGTTAGCCAAGACAGCATAACGATTTCTAAACAACTGCGCATTAATACCACAATGTTGTATTTTCATGTGTCAAGTTCGCAACGCGCATTAATCCCAAAGGCTGAAAAGCCCAAGCAAAAGCCAGCAGCGATGAGTGCTCCGCCTCCGCGCTGACTAGCGTTGACGCAGAAAATGACTCTCAGGGGGTTATCGATGGAGGAGCTCCTTAAAAAGTTGATGGGAGAAGGCATTGATGTGTCAGACGAGGAGGCGCAAAGGTTTAGAGGTAAGTCGGGTGTGATTTTGTGTTTTTATAAAAATTACAATGTGTAATTTTACAGTAGAGTTAGCAAAAGTCCGAAGAGCTAGCTTTAACATGGGTGAATGCTAGCAGTTAGCTAAGTTTTAAACAAAGAAAGGTACAAATGTGGACTATTTAGACTGTTGGTGGAATGGTCAACGTCTGTCTGCCCGCCGTATTCCAGTGTTTTATCAATAAATAGTGACTAACCGTGTGCAACAATGTAAAAAAATCAATAATTTCTCAAAACATGCTAGTATGTAAATATAGCTATTAACAAAAACGTTTTCTAAGCAAAATTTATCACATCTAACTTGTTTCCCGCTCAAAGGGATTTTAAACAATGGAAGGTACACATTTGTACCATTTCACCTACTTAGTGGGATTTGGGATTTTCGAATATGAGAGCTGTAAGCTCTGCGCAGGGACACTGTCTGCAACCCAAGAATTGTTAAGATGATTGGGGAAACAGCTAATGATTTTTTTTGTCTCTAAATCTGATTATTATTATTTTCTGTACTAACTGATTAATCAATCTGTTTATTAGCTTTAGAATTTTTTGTTCAAGGGTTAAAGCACTTTACATTTATCTCCAGTCTGTGTCTTTAAACATGTCAAAAGTTTAAATCCTCAATGTAAAATGTCATTCTTTTGTCTATTCTGCTCTTTTCATTTCCAGTTGTGTGATGAGGTTGATTTAATGCATCCCTGCCAAGACAACATCTGTCGCCGCTTTAGCAAAAACTTCACTGCTGTTCTTCAAATGACCAAGGATTTGCCACTGAAGAAGGTCTACATGGAGGCAAGAGAGAATGCACTGGCTGAAGACATTACAGGTGCTAATTTGACCTCATACAAATAGTAAATTTTGTGACAATTCATTTGCTCTCTCTTCCAAAGATAATTGATGTACCATAGTGTCATGTGAAGAGCATGTTAATGGGAATTTGCATGCTATCAAAATCTAATGAAGTGCATTTGCATCTGTATGACCTAGGAATTGACTTCAAGGGGGCACTTCTCTTGCCATCCATCTTCAAGGAGAAGATAGAAGCTTTCATCATCCTTGGAGAGGTAAATGCATGATGCAATGCATAGCCTTTGGCCACAAGTTTCATTCTCGGTGTTTTGTTGGCATGGAGCTGAATTCAGCTGCGGTTCAGCATCACAGCTAAGCTAATGTAGGGGAAACACTGCTGTTAATCCACAGTGCTGCTGTGCTCTTGGGTTTTGTCTGGTGTTTATATAGATAGATAGACCTTTATTGTCCCCTTAGGGAAATTCTTCTTCACAGGTACTGTCACTGTCAGGGGTGATTGCTTTTGCCCTTGAATATTATGTCAAACTTTAGCAGCTTATCAAACACTACCACAACAGTCATTGGTCAAGAAGCTTTTTGTTTGGAGTAGGGCCATGTTTACAGGTTATCAGAATAGACAGTTTTGTTTTGCAGCAAATAAAGAAGGTAATTTGAGGAATCTGTTGAAAATCCACTTGGCACATATTGCTTAAACATACTGTATACTAATGTTTTTCTTCCTCTTCTGCAGAATACTCCCACGAGTCCATACCCAACCATTCGAATGAAGGATAAGAGTTGGACAACTGCCCTCTTAAGACAGTGTCGCTGTGTTGTGACAGTTGAAGGAGTGGATGTTTGCTCGTGCCGCTCGCTGGATGAGGCCTACATCTCAGCATTCTCCACCTTCTTCGTGTTCAACATGACCTACCCTGCATACTTCAAGAAAACACTTGTCTTTCTTCAGAACTGCATTGTCAACATAGGAGACCAGGGAGACAAACCCCTGCCAGTAAGTGTCACCAGGGTACTTAACCAACTCTATTAAATATGCCCCCACCCAAGTGTCACTACCTTATTCACTACCCAAGGCTGATTTTGATGTATGGTCCTCTTCGCCCTTTGTGGTGTATGGGATATGAAAGCAAGCATCAATATTTCAAAAATCTAGCGAGTAAATGCAAAAACTTTGTAAACATCACTGCAACTCTTAACAATCGTCATCAAATGAAACAGTGCTGGGAGTTTTCTTCAGATAAGTTGCTTGTTGACTTTGAACATTCACTCAGCACAAGTGTCAGTGTGCCATTTTCATCTCTGCCAGGTGACTTACAGAATGCTCTGGAAATGAACAAAAGTTTTACAGATGTGCATTTTCAGGATAAAGTGCTTCAGCGTGTGTCTGCTATATCTGTCAGCAGTGTCAAATATGAACTTGAGGATGTTTTTGTAGTTGGCCATGTACACACTGAAGCCATACCTATATTCCTTAAAATCAAGTATATTTTGAATGTTGATACTTGTTGGGTATTGTGTGGGAAACTGTTACTTCCTTGCACTTATGAATGTCATTTCCATGCTTACCAAGTGGCAGTTGACAATGACTGGATCCTGTTCAATCCAGGAAATGAATTAGACTTTCAAGCTCTAGACACCTATTTAGTTGATGATAGGCTGTTTGTGTCCTTGAGGTATTCTGTGTGACATGATTGCAAGCACATTTTCCATTGTGTTCAGGTGTTTAATGTCTTTATGTGATTGTTTACTTTTTTTTTTTTAAATGAATGTATTTTTCTTGACATGTCCTATGGCAATATACGAATGTAATCAAGGATGTATTCCTGTGGTTGTATAAAATGCTTTGATGTGATTCTATTATTGAAAATAAATGGTTAAATAACCAAATATTTTGGACTATTGGGGTACATTTTTGTCTCTTTAGGTACGAAATAGGTTGTCGCTGGGGGGGTACCCTCATAGGTACCCTATTGTTCCCTTTTCAAGGGAACATTTCTGTACTATAGTTTCAAGGTACATTTATGTCTTAGGAAAGTACATGATTGTACTTCAGATGGTACAACTTCATAAGGTACAAAAATGTACCAAGCCTAAAGGGTACAGAAATGTCCTTCAAAAAGGAACACCCCCAGCGACAAGCATTTGTACCCTTTTTGGTACACTTTGGTACCCCTATTTCTGAGAGTGTACAGCCTTCAGTTAAAGTTCTAAATGTTAAAGTTCACTACAAATAAGAAAAGGCTGAACTTGCTTAGAAAAGTTGCATAGCTAAGGTTTTCAAAGTTACAACACAACTTACCACAAGACTTATGGAACATTGTCCTTTGGAGAGATGAGACCAGTGGAGATGTTTGGCTATAATGCACAGTACCATGTTAAAATCTTGTGAAAACCTTTCTTTCACAGAACTACAGAACATGCCTATACAAGCTAGCTTGTAACTGGATGTTTTGCTAACTTGCTATTGACTTCTGATGGTATTTTTCAAAGCTTTACTACTAAGCTAATGTTAGCTTTTCAGCCTGGCAAGATAAGCTGCTTCAGAGCACTAGATAATGGAGGAGTGGTATACTAAATGGCTGATTAAAAAAATGAATTTGCTGAATATTTAATGGAAAGTTTGTGACTGATGTTTGTTGCTGACAAGTTAGGTGTTAGCTGCTGTTGTTTTGAGAGAGTAACCAAACTGTCAGCAGTGCTGGCTAGTCTGTAAGAGCTGGAATAAAATGATGTTAAATTTCTAATGTAAACATGTTTAGCTAAAAAGATACAGAACTGAAGTTACTTACTGTCACATAAGGGCTAGCCTATGCTAGTTTCTGTTACTCTGGGTAGTATCTTTTTCCGAATTTCTTTTATTTGTCTTAAAAATTTGAAATGTCTAGAAGTTTGCGCTCCAAACTCTGTGTTATAGCAGTAATTACTAGAAATGTTTATTATTTTATGAAAATTGAACAGCCGTTACATTGCGACCAAGAAAAAAATAACGGTTTTGGGGGGTATTTGCCAATGGAAAAGCACCCATATCACCCAATCCTGTTTCCAACAAATATTTTCCTGCTTCAGCTCAACTACTTGTATCAATTTTAAGTTCACTGAATCTGTCTTCTAAAGTAATGGTTAACTGTAATCTCTCCTTTGTTTTTTGGTGATTAGAGACAGCTCTTTGCTAGCCACGAGCCTGGTTGATCACCTACTGCAGTTCATGTTAATTACCTACAGCTGAGTAAATGTGCGGCCACAGAGCATCTGTCGTTAACGAGCGGGCCGCAGCTTAATTAGAATCCTGCGACTTTAAAATAGCACTCTGAAATTGTGATTTTTGATTCAGTAGCGGTAATTATTCAGTTCATTTGAGCCTCCTGACATGAGATGTCTTTCCATGGCAAAGCCATTTAGAGCTGTCACAGTAAGAAAAGCACAAATGCTAATGTCATTAACGGTGGCTCCATTCCAAATGACACTCACGCATTACAAACGGCACCTGGGCACTGTAACTGAAGCAGCCATATGCAATCCATGCATGATTTCTTTTGGTGCTCACACTTGTGTGTTTCTGCATTTTAAATCATCTTTAAAACGATTTGACGGTCAAAGCACTAAACTATTAACTTTACTTAATACCAAGTACTTCAACCAATTTTCTTACCACTAGTTGATTGCAAGCTGTATTTAATATGTTTTGGTCCTGATCCTTATTTAACAAAGCTGGATAGCGACAATGGAGCTGTTGGTCAACAGATAAGCTGCGACCTGCCTTAATTACGCCGCGATAACTCCTGAGGGGGAACGTGTTAATGAATCACTTTAGTGCACGTTAAGCTGCTTACTGAGCAGGAGTTACAAAACAACTGAGAAATGTGCGTGCATTACTCAAACATAAAATAATGTGTTGAGCAAAAGGAAACAAAAAAGCTCCAGCTTTCATGGTCGAGCCTGCTTTCAGCCTTGCACTGCATTCATTATAAAGTCAATGCCGCTTCAGAATGCTAATTAACAAATGTACACATGTTGACATCTTGATGCACTTCCCAGATAAAATACACTCCCCCCCATGGTAGTTTACCTGGCAGTATAAGCAGCAGTACTGTATATGCAGAGCGACCCTTTGATTTAATCTGCAGCCAGATTGATTGAACATAGCCCGAGGTCTGTGCCTGGCCCCTGGATAAACAGATCTAGTGTATGTTATGTTTAATTCAGAGTCCTTCCACTGGAATGGAACCAAACTGATCAGGACTTGTTTACACTCTCCGGCCTCAGCAAACCCTGGCCTACTTTTAACAACTTCCGTGCACTTTAAATGGAGTTAAGTGCATGTTTTCATGCGTGTGTTTGTGTGACTGACTCCGTGCTGCATGTGTGCGCACAACAAATTAGCTTTGCATGTATAATGCAAGACCCCTCAGCTGTAGAACCGTGTATATATATCGTCAGGGCTTGGGGGAAGCGCGATATGATGCGCCGGCTGGCCTGGGTGTGTGTGGAGACTGGTTGCATTTCCTCGTCTGCGTGGAAGACGTACGAACAGCCTCACTGAATGACCACTTTGGACTATGAGATCACTCGCTCGACTTAGATGATTCGATGACTTAGAAAATGAGCGTGTGCACATCGTAAATGTAGAGGACATCAGGGTTTTTTCCTTTATAAAACTGAGGCAGAGTTGCTGTATGTCAAAAGTACAATTATATAACCAAATGCATCCATACATACATGCTGGAGTCAAATCAGCCGCCCATCTGTCTCTTAGAACACGCTCCTCTATCAGTCGAGCGGTGACTTCACACACACAGCCATTTAAGCACAGATTTAATGTGTAGACTTCTGGACACAATCTCTGGAGGTGTGTGTTTCTGTGTGTTAGTGTGTCCCTGACAGCTCTCTGTACTAACAGCCCCTGTAGCAGAGCAGATACCAGCCAAAGATTAGGATGTAATTACACGCCACTTTCTGCTCCATCTCTCTGCCTGAGAAAGGAAGAGAAAGAAGTGAGGAGTGAGAGAGAGGCGGGGGTTGGGGGCGGGGGGCTGAGGTGGAGATAGGGCCGGGCTGTGAGTATCTGGATGTGCATGTACACCCCCTCCCCGCCCCAATCATGCTCACACTGCCAATAAAACTTGAAACAACCCCCCCTCCTCCCACCCCCCAAAAAAGATTAAAACCTTTTACCCTCCTTACCTTGCTCAAAACGCGCCAAATGTTTTGACTCAAGATTTACCCCGCTGTGCTTTCATTGGCCGTCTGTCGCCATGGCAACAAAAGGAACAACCGGCATCCCGTTCCGCACATGCGGAGGGGGTGTGCATGCCACACTTGTGCCCTAAGCGTCAGACATTAGGATAATCCCCCTCTCTCATTTAAATGTAAAGTCAGCAAAAGAAAAATTCGCTCTAGCAAATGTGTAATATATGTATGAGCGCGTGAGGAGGGGTGCGTGTGTGTGTGTGGGAGGGGGGGCTTTTTTGCTCCCTGACTGTGTCCCAAGTGCACACAAGGAAGATAATTTGCTGGAGGAAAAGAAAAAAACTTTAATGCCATCACATTTTTCCTTCTACTCCCCCAATCCCACTACACTTTAATATTCACCTGCTTTGTTTCTGTTTTGCTTCGACTAACTGTCTGCCCCCCCCCCCCCCCCCAATTTCCTGTAGTGACATTTTTAGGTCAGCCCTCAGTCACTTTCATCATTATTAGGAATGCATGCACGGTGCACACTGAAACTGTTGGGATGCGGTAGCGGGATGAAGGATGAGTCTCCGAGGGGACTATAAGCCAAGTGCCGGTCTCCTCCCACCCCCTGCACTCCCATGTGTTTCTTTTAGGTCTCTTTTTGAAGATGGGGGAACGCTGGCGTTAGACAAGGCAGTTGTCACAAATACACTTGGGCATCTTGCAGAGCCTTACCCTAGCCAGCCGTGATCTGTCCATGATTTTTTTGCGATATAGGTGCAGTAAGCAGTGAGCACTTCCTCAGTCAGGAGAGACGTGGACACGAGTGAGTTTTAGTGCTGCTTTGGAGAAAGAGGCAGACAGTGTGTGTGTGAGAGAAACAGAGGGAGAGAGGGGAGGAAAAAGGAGAGAGAATGAGGAGTTCCACGTTTGTGCAGGATCAAAAGCTTTCAGGGGATTTTGGAGCTCGGAGCTGGTATCTGTGTATGTTGGTGGTGGGGAGCTTTGACACAGATGTGAATATAGAAAAACAAAAACACACCCCTCCCATGTACACTCACGCATACACAGAAAACATTAAAAAATGAGATACACGTAATCATTTACAGCCAGCGGGCATGCACATCAGCATCCTTCCTATTTATTACACACACGCACACACACACCTCTCTATCTCTCACAGATATCCTCTGTCATCCACAAACAGACAGAAAAACAAATAGACTGAACTGAGTCACACTTACAGAATGTTGAAATTACAGCTGGATTAGCCTTTCAATTGCCCAGAAAATAAACATTACATTATACAGAGCTACAGACACACTTACTTGCTTATGTGTACTTTGAGTTGTTCAGTAACCTCACGGCTCTGTCCTTTCACATTTAAAATGAATTTATCCCTCATTTGAACCGTCTGCTTCTCTAACATAGATATATTGTGTAAGTGAAGGGCCAGATTTTGCAACCATGTGACATTTCACTGTTAGCTATCAAACTGGTTAAACTTGCAAGCTGGGCAGGGTGGTGGTGTTGCTGTCACTGCCCAGCAAGAAGGTTACTGGTTTGAACCCCGACTGGGACCTCGCTGTGTGGGGTTTTCATGTTCTCCCTGTGACTGTGTGGTGTTCTTGTAAACTCCTGCTTCCTCCCAAAGATATGCTATTAGCTTAGTTCAGGTTCTAAACTGGTCATGAATGTGAGGTAGATAAAATGGGTGAGTTGTTGATACTTATGAGCAGTCCGCCATGATGTATGGGATGATGCATCAGTCTGAATATTCTGAACACATTTTAATGACCAGTGAGTTTTACTTTCCACCACTGATTAGTTAAAACACAACTTTCAGCTTTTCCTGTGCATGTTTGATTTCCAAATACTTAAAGCATAGAAAGAAAGTATTGATCCTATCGCAATAGTATCAATCTGCCTACCTTTATTGTACTCTAAAGTACTTTGGTAGCCAGTAAGACTAGAAAAGTGCTGTATAAATGTGAATAAATTGGTTGTATATTACTTAGGCTATGCTGTCTGGAGGTTTTTGCCAAATTGGTCCTGGGCGAGGTACTAGATGAAAAGTGATTCAGGTGACCCCTGCGAGAGGTAAACTAAGGGGGACAGTCTAGCCTGCCTGGGATAGGGTTACTAGGGCTACGTCCACACTAGCCCAAATAGATTTGAAAACTAGCGTTTTCAGTCGTTTTCACAGAGTTGTGCGTCCACATTGAAACGGCCGAAAATGCTTACGTTCCAGTACTGCGCATGCGTGAAACGCAAGAAGATTCGACCTGCCTCATTTCTGTCTGCCGTTTATTTACTTTCCGTCTTGTTGAAACCTCGCGGCAAAATGTTGAGGAAAAGCACCGAGTTTTTTAAATGGACCAACAATGAGGTGGAGTTGTTGCTGCGAGTAACACAAAAGTACAAAGTTGCAAAAGCGAGTGAGAATTAAAGAATTGGGAAAAAAAAGCTATCTGGAGCATGTACAGACTGATATTAATCTTTAATGTGCTGTCAGAATTGAGAGCAAACAAAACAACTGCTGTATAATGCTCTCCGGTATGCTCTCATGGTCACATGACTGCATCACATGACTAAAATGCATCATTGTTTCCGAAAGTCTCCGTTTTTGGTGTCCACACTGCGACGCGAAAGTACCGTCTTCAAATGTATGTGTTTTTGAGAGCGTTTTCAAAACGCTGCGTTTTTCTTCGGGGAAAATGCCGTCTCAGTGTGGACGGGAGGCCAAAAGCGATGCCTTTTCAAACAAAAACGCATTAGTGTGGACGTAGCCTAGGGCTCCACCCTGGAGCCAGGCCTGGGTAGGGTGCTTAAGGGAGAGCCCATGGGGCCTAGCTTGGCCAACACGTTATCACTCCCAAAGTGTAAAGTTTTACCCTAGGTGGCAAATCATTGTTATATTATGCTTCTGGCCACCCAAGACGTCCCTATATTACGAGTTCGGAAAAATGAGGAAACATGAAAACCATTTTTAATGAATCTACACACGTACGTTCGTTTTACTTAAATCGCTTTGGAAAACACTATCTAACATGATTAAGATGGTGGTTAAGGTTCGCGTTAATGCTAGCGTTAGGGCTGGAATACACGGCTGGAACGTGTGTTACCGTGGGAGCGTCATTCTGTTCGGTTTCATCCACAGTCTGGCGCGTAGCATAAGAATGCGGAAGGTCACCTTTCGCTTTCCCATGGACAACTCGAGACGTGACAAACTGTCGGTATATTACGCGTTGGGAGTGAGAACGGGCTGGCTGGGCACAAACACCTGAAGGAGGCACCATGGGGGCTGGGTACAGTGCGTGTTGGGTGGTGTTCAAGGCCAGAGGTCCTTGCAGTCCGATCACTAGTTATCGTGGCTGGAAGAGTAAATATGATTAAAAAAACGATTTTAACAAATGTATTTAAAAACCAAGGCTTATTTCATAATTATACATGCTATAATTAATATATGTTGATCATGTTTAAGTAGCCTGTTTTTGTCTGCATAAATGAAAGAGGTCAGCGGCCCCCGCATTAACCAGCCACCCCTGATGCAGTCTGTAAAATGGGTTTGTTTTTCACACAGAGCCACTTGTGTTAACAGTGATTCATATGCACACATGTTCAGACACCAGTCACTTCCACACACAAACACACAGCCCCACCACGCTGACAGCATATTAAATTCATGAGTGGATTACCCAAGAGTTTCCAAATCATAGCAAAATCATAGATGGATTAATTCCATGTGACATCAGCTCGTCTGCGGCTCCTAAGCCATATTTATTTGACGATCAAAAAGCTTAACCTGGCCGGTTAATCCCATCCTAATATTCCAGTAATCTGTCCCCAATCCAAACTATAACAGAATCAGCTTCAGCTGTTTGTTGTTTGTCTTTGACTTTTTTCTTTTTTTTAACATTTTCCTTTCCTGCTTCAGATTTTGCACGCAAAGAAAGTTTTGAACAGAACACCTGTTTGTGTTTCTGTCTCTGAGCACGTGCATCCCCCCCCCCCCCCCCCGTAAATATTCCCCCATGTCCAGGCAGGGTGACTCAAATTCTATCAGATTCAGACACATTGTATCACACACAAACAAACACTCTCACCACTGCGACCTGATTGAAGCCACATACATAAACAGAGGATTAGAGACTTATCATCAAGTCCCTGGAGTTTGGATGTTAGCGAGGTTATGCTTCCTGGTAAGGTTCTTATGTTTTACTATAAGCAGACCATGTCCCAATGTTATTCATTCTGCTCTTTAAAGAGCACTTTACTTGATGAAAAAAACAAAACAAAAGTGCATACAACCTCCTGCTGTACTTGTTTGTTCGGGACAGATCAAATGCCATAATCAGATCAACATTCTCCACTAAAGATAGAAATGGGAACGAGGGCGGGGTCTGTGAAGGGGATGATGATGGTTACTATGATAAGGGTTTAGCTTTGGGAGAGACCAGTAAAGCGAGAGGAAAGGATATGAGAAGAGAAGGAGTGGAGCGGCGGGTGGAGATGATGGAAGGGGGCAGCAGAGCTTTACACTTGGGTGCAAATGATTTTTGAGTGGTGGGGGAGAGTCTTGGAGTGACGAATAAGTCTGCTGGTGTTGGTCTTTTTATTAAAAATCATTCATCAGCGTGTCACTGTCTCTCGTATGATGGATATGCGGCGCTTTGATTGAGCACATATTTATTGGGAAATTGATCAGTACCACAGTCAGTTTTGTCTTTGGGAAACGCTTAGACTGAATACTGATGACACAGTTTAGTAGCATCCTTCACCCGGGTCGTCCATGACGGTGCTCTCGAAATAAAGTGGAAAACAGAGTGTTGCAATTTAGCACAAGGAAAGGAGGGAGGGTTTAATGCAGAAAAGTATAACCAATTATACAAAAAAGTGTGGATCCTGTGGCTAAAAGACAAATTTTAGCTACTTAGTTGCTTAATGTATTTTTCTTAATGTGCCAGTAGGTTTTCATTTGGTGATGGGTCTGGACTTTAGACCTATCCCTTTAGCAACTGGACTCTGGTACTGCAGTTCTGTGCTGTCATGATACATACAGGTTATGTTTTTGCAGCATAATTATCAGCCACGCTCTACGGTCAGCTCCGCTACTCTCCAGCACATCTATTCAGCCAATCACATGGCAACAACTCAAAGCATTTAGGCATGCAAAAGAGGGTTGTCAAAAAAATCGATACTCTGATATTAATCGATAATAAGATTAATTTCGTAAAAAGATACTCCTTTGCAACAACATTGTGGCGTCTTTACCCGCTTGAGCTGACACATAATTTCACACAGCACGACTGCAAACGGAGAGGTGCACAGCTTTGCTAATGCTAACAATGTTCATAATGCTGAGCAACACTTTAAGAGGTATTTCAGAGTTCAGTGAAGCTCTCATTTTAACAGCACTTAAGTATTAAACTGTTCTCAAATGTTAACCTGACTGGTACAAGCCTTAAAGTCAGCCTAAAAGTCAGCTGTTTAACGTAGCTACATTAGCTACATTGTTTTTAGCTAACTTAATTTTAGCTTTCTTTATTTTTTATAGCTGTTGTAAATATATAAATTCCTGCACTATCTAACATTGTAATCTATCTAACTATCCATATGCCTATCTATCTACTGCTCATTTAAAAATCTATATAAAAATCAGAGGCCAGGTTTTCAGAAAATTTCAGTAGGATGTTCAACATACATTTATACAGTTACGAACAGCCGAAGATAAAGACCCAAAGGTTGTTTGTAGATTTCACTGAGACCTTTGAGGGACACTTTTACATTATTTATTTATTAATCTATTGACTTTATGACATTTTTATTGGTCTTTGTAATGTTAATACACCTTATATTCTGTTTCTTTCTGTTTGAACTGCCCTTAGAGAGAGCAGGGAGCATTTAATAAAGAAACTCACTTTCTTGTGTATCCTTTTGTAATCCCAGAAAGCATTGTGCTTGTCCACTACATAACAGAAAGCAGACTCAACACACACCCAGGTGAGGATAGATATTAAACATGCCATTACATGAAAGTAGCTCAGCAGCCCATGCTTAAGTTTAAAAGCATCAGAGGCCATCATATTACACCTCTTAAAACATACGCTGCATATTGTTCTTATAGTACAGAGATCCCAAAGCTCCACACTTGGGTGTTGTGATTAAAAACTTGGCCGACCCCATGACAACCCCATCTGCCGACGTGAGATGGAAATAAAAACAGTGGAAAAGCTTGCTATGGACAAACATATTACGTTTTAGATGCAAACCCTGGTTTACAGCAATTCAGTTTTTATATTTACACCAGTTCACCACAATAGTCCTGTGAATCAAATGAGGGTCTGTTAAAAACATCAAAGATTTCTAAAGACCACCTTCCCAAAAGTAAGAAAAACATAACAAAAAAATATTTCCCACAGTAAAACACTTGAGTTTGCTTCTGTCATGTAATGGGATCATGTTGTGGTGTAATGTGCTGATACACAGAGTAGCTTTCAAAGTTGCTGTCAATTTGCTCCTTTTTTTGACAGTCACAATGGAAAAGTATGACTCACATAAATAGGTGGTGAGGAAACAAAAAGAAGAGAAGTGATTGCCTGTTCTGACAGAGAGGGATATTGACTGGCAGCCAGTATCCAGAGTAAAGCAGGGTCAGCTTGTATAAGCTGCAGGCTGTCGTTTTCTCATAGATCTTTGTCTTGTAAAACTGGATCCGCAGAGAAAGAGTCCACAATCCAAAGGTTCCCATGTTGTGGGCTCTCTGCGAAAGTCTTCTGCAAACATGTGACAACCGAGTCAAATGCTGGGTTGAAACGGATCTCTTGACATAGAGGAGAGGCTTCCAGAGTTTAACTAAAGACTCTTTTTTTTTCTCTCTAGAAATTCCCATTTTCTGTTTTTCAGTGATGCAGTTGTTAAACTAATCAAATATATCTGAAAACAACTCCCGTTTTGACCAGTGTTAGCATCAGTGTAGTACTTAGCCTGGTAGCACGCCACTCAAAGTTCATAATTGTGATTAAACACTAATCCTGTAGCCACCTAAATTCACTGTTGTAGAAGAGCTGCCGATGAGCACAGACCAGCATTGTTAAAGGTTTCACAAGCATGTTTAAGACTTTTAGCACTTCTGGCGTAATTTGCATTTTTTTGTTGAAGTAATCATCAAGGCAGAGAATTATAGTATCCACTGAGGCTTTTGTTGGAATTTCTATACAAAACAGTCGATAATCGTGAAGATTAATGCCTCAACGGCTCCTTGCAAAAACTAACAAAGTGGTATTTCTAACTTGCCTGGCTATAAGTGAGTGTATAGGCTTGCCTTTATTCATTACACAAGTTGGAATGCTGGGTCATCACTCATGTTCACAATCCTCATGTGTCTTGAGGGCAAAATAATCTACTCAGCGGTTGCTAAGGGTTTTTTGCTACAACCTGCATGTCAGAAACAATATAGCTAGCTTTTTGTCACGGCATCAGAGGAAGCATTAGCTTGCTAACAGTTTGTCTCTGCTCGATGACAGTGTGGTGATGTAACTGGTCATTCTCTAATTATTCAGTTTCTTTATCTGAATTATTGTGAATGCAGCTGTTACAGCAAAAACGTGTATATTATCACTGACTGGTAGGCTAAAATCATAGACTCTATATAAAAGATGGAAATAGCCACTGTGGTGTTACTCATTGGTTTGGGACTTTTTTGTTTTGAAACCTCAAAGTTAATGTTTTCATTGATAGACACATTGGTTGTTGGAACCAGATTTGGAGTGCTAAGTTTTCAGCTAACGGTAGAAGGCTAGGTTAGCAAGATACAGTAATAAATTATACAAGTGCATACACAGACATGCATATCTGCCATTAGTGCTAAGTAGTATCTAGCAAAATATTTGATTTTTACCCACCAAACTTCTTGGGCAGGCTGTACCAACTAGCAAGCAGTGTTTTTTTGCCAGATATTTTCATTAGACATGCTCCAGAAGGCACTGACTGCACAGACACGGATGAGAGATCCAGTTCAGTGTCTCACTTAATAGAGATAAGACCTAACAGACAGATAGCAGCTACAGATGCCTACATTGGGACACCTGTCAATCATAACGACTCTGCCTCTAACTATTGTATCAATATGGATAGGTTAGAAAAATGTTCACCCATAGACTGTAAACTACCCTTATAGGCCAGAACCGTGTGTCATCCCAGGCTGTGATGCAACAAAGCACTTTAAACTGGGAATATGTCGGGGTTGTCACGGGCTGCGACGGCAGACCGTGGAGTTGTAGAGAAAGTAGGGCCCAAACGCGAGACTCTAGTGAAGGATAGTGGATTTATTTGTAGTGAGCGGACAGAAACAACAACTATATACAATTCCGGCACTGTGACTGCTGTGGCGATTCCCCTATGAATCCCACATAGTGCACGTGTCCATAACAGTGAAAAAGGTGACAACTCCAAAAACCCGATTCCACTGCGTGATTTCCCCTCATGACGACGTTCCTGACTCCCGACTCAGGTTCGACTTGAGTCGGGAGTATAATCCCGCACCGACTGGAGCTCCGCCACCTTCTTAAATAAGACGCTGCTCATGAGGCCATCAGCTGCAGCTGGTGAAGGCTAATGAGCGGCAGGTGGGGCAGCCTCCAATGCGGAAACACTTCCGGGTCGCCGTCCCCTCAGCGACCCCAAAACTTCGGGGAGAACACAGGGAGAAAGGACAAAGGGAGAGAAAACCACCAAAAACATAACATACTGAAAAACATACCAAAAATACATGAGCTCTGGGTCAACAGACCGAGGCCATGACAGGGGTCAAATTATTCTTTTGTTGCCAGCCTCAAGTGGCCATAAGAGGAACTGCAGTTTTTGACAGTTTGATGGATTTTTCAGCCCTACAGGTGATCCCTTGGTCTACATAAAACATTAAATATCAACACGTTCTCACTCCCAAAGCATAACATTTTACGCTAGGTGACAAACTGTCGGCATATTATGCTTCCGGGAATCCAACACGTTCCTATATTATGAGATCGGAAAAATCATTGGTATATTACGCGTCAGGAGTGAGAACGGGCTGTAAATATGCCTCAGTAACACAGGCCACGAGACTGGTCTGCAACCCCACAAATGTGAAGTCCCCAACTAGTTGGCAAGTGGTTGCTGGCTTGTTGCCATTTAAAATCAATCACAAAGAGGGTTCTGCGGCTTCCATGCAGACTTCAGGAGTGTGAATGATGTGTTCATATGAAAATAATATATCACTTTCTTTGTCCACATTTCTTGAGATATTACTGCTTGTGACGATTCCTGTGAAAACACATTTTACAACCTAAGAAACTACAGTGTTTTATGTACTCTTTGTGAGAAACCACATGTTAAGTTTTTCACTTCTTCGTGTTGAACAGATTTCATACTAACTATTTGCTGTGAATATTTTATGCTTGAGTTCACAGTAAGCTGAGGAGTGTGGTCAACGTCACACGAATCACTGAGACCTTCAGTGTGGATATCAGCCTTCAAACGCCCATTCTGGTCGGACCCTGGCAGATGGCAGAGTGGATGGGGGAGGGTGATTGAGTAATACGACAAGGGGAAAAGAAGGGATGATGATTGGACTGTCAGCAATCAGGATTAAAACTCATAGGAGCGTCTTTGGCACACTCTACAGGTCTTAGATTTAGTCCCCAGAATGAGTTAATTCAGGTGAAAGTCTCTGCTAAAAGTTGTTATCTACATAGCGTTGCCAACATGTCTGGATTTGTTACTCATTTCAAAAATTACTGGAGGGGGGTCACAGCGTGATTTTCAGCATCCACAGGATGATTTATTGAACATGGAAAAATATATTCCCAATGTGCAAAACTCTTCTGTTTTTAATCACGGTAATAAGAGTTTTAGCTGTCAAGTAATGAATATTTGCTGCCTCCAGGCTCCGTCTTGTAATTAGAAAAAGTAAAATTGCCTGTCAAGGGAAAATAAAACTTGTCATTTGGTATCAAAGTCTACCATTTTGTATATAAACACTTGCAACAGTGCAACGTTTGGAGCACAAGTAGGCGTTGATTTATTTTTTTGGGGGGGGGGGGGGGATTTTGAGCTAGAAGCTAAAGAGCCACAGTCATAAAGAAAAGAGTTTAGTCAAAGACAAACAGGATGTTGAAAAAGTAGACGGTGCGTGTTTGCGTGCACGTGTCCCGGCTTTTAAATTCGTTTTTTTCACGGTGAACAGCCGAATAAACCTTTCTTCCTCTGACTGGAAAAAAGCAATCAGGCCTTTATGAAAAAAATAGAACCGCTGAACTACATGATAAAATGGTCAACCCTCGCGATCAATAACCCATGAAGCTTCCCATTAAGGTTTCATTTTAGCACACAGCGTGATTTCAGCGTCGGAGGAGGGGAACGGGGTCGGTCACGGGGGTGTGCGGGGCTTGGTCGAAGGAGGGGTTGCACCATCTGCGACGGATCCCGTGACCCCATTCACCGTCTACCCTCCAATGAGAAAGCCTGCGTTCCCGAGTCACTGGGTCGTGTCCCACTTCAAAACACGATAAGTCACCAGGAAATGCCTGGGATGGGCATTTCAAGTTAATAAATTGGTTGTTTTTGTTGACTCTCAAGGACTGTATTACAAGAGAAAACCTCTTCAAAGTGAATTATACTGTTACATTTCTCTTCCTTATTGAAAAGCAATAGTGCGGTCAGTAGCAGTGTCCTCCTGATCTTCACTCCCATCCTATCCTTGTGTGCTCAGGCCAGCTTCTAATGCAGTACTGTTTAACTGCAATTAGGGTAACACTTATATAAGGTGGCTAATTCTGGCGTGCAGATAGATGCATACTGAATGAAGTCTTGCAGCTATAAGGCTGTATGTAATGACTGGGCCAGGATTAAAAAATAAACAGACTCTGAATCTGTGTTTTTTATTATGTGTGTTTGTCTCTGGATGTTTCTCCTTAGTAATTCAGTAGCATATGTTTAAGCGATCAATCAGTGACATTTTTTTATTGACGCCCTTCTTTCCTGCACATTGGGAACTCGCACTCCCTCGCTCTCTATCACTGTGTGTATGACTCAGGGAAATGGTGTGGGAGTGATTCATTTAGGTGTGATAGATGTGTCTGCAATATACTGATCTGTCGTCTCGCGTGACAAGATTACTCACACTGGACACCTCTCTTAATTCTGCATGTGTGTGATTTGAGTGGAGGGCAGCATGTGTCGGCCAAGAAGTGTGTTAGTGTGCTTGTGGGAAATGAGATAATCCCAGCGAGCAGCTGTGGTTCAGCCTATAGAGCATCTGGTCAGGTTGGCAGTATGCTTATATGACAGCCTGTTCACCTCATATTTCTGACAGTCAATAATGGCGATTAGGTCTGATATAATGATGATTACAGGATGGAACGAGTGCTTTATGTGCTATTGTAATGGCTGTTGTATCATTTTCTAAGGGTTAGCTCTAAGCCGCATCAGTTGTGACAATGGTCTCTTTAGGAAGGCAAAATGACCTGTCACAAGGACCTTCCTGCACCCACTCGTTAAAAAAAGTTGTTACGCATCCTTTTGTCAAGAGAAGTCAATATGTTGTCTAGCAAATATAAATTACAGGCCATTAATAGTTTTAATATTTTGGACGAAGTGAGTAGACAGAATTTTTTTGCCATTCCAAACAGTTTTCTAGATGTTTGTTTTACCACTCTGCCACCATTTTATGTCCAAAGTCAGGCTAAATTTCAGCTACATTTAAGCTAGGCTAGGTATTGAGTTTTGCTAGCTAGACTGCACTCTGCATTTATAAGTGAACTAAAGCCTCAGAAGCACCGAGGGCTAAACATAATCTGTCTTGTCAGTTTGTTAACAATGTTAGTCAACGGTAAACATGGCAAGACTGAGACTTGTCAGCAGTATCATGTCAGGACTGTCAGATATCTGTAGCAGTAACACACCACTAGGGATGGGTACCGGTATCCGGTGCCATCATGGCACCGGTTCTGACATAAACGGTAGTAACCAGACCGAAAAGCAGCGCACATTTCGGTGCTTTATTTCGGTGCTTTTTTTTCCTGAGATGTCATACACTTTGAATTCTAGCCAATCATTTTACGTTTCCGAGGATAGTAGGCGGGCCCAGGTACGTACATTCTTTTAGAGCAGAGCTACAGATTAAAAATGCCCAAGGTGAAGCGGTCAAAAGTCTGGCTGTACTTCACAGCAAAATATGCAAACTCAGCAGCCTGCAACAAGTGCTTTAAGCTGATACTGTGATACTGTCAAAGGAGGTAACACCTCGAATCCGATGAAACACCTGGAGATGCATAGCGTTTTTTTTAAAAGCCGAAAAATGCGCCGTATTTGATAGCTTCCTGCGAGATCTCACACCGAGCGCATCTACTGCGGGTGAGTTGCCTGTTATCGGACCCGGAGTTAGCAACATCCCCCAAAAACCCGAAGAGGAGAGTCCTGGCCCCTAGCCCTGCCAGTGTAGCAGAAATGATGACGGATGATGATGGCAGCAGCAGCCGTTCTTCTCTGAGTAAGAAATTTAATGTTCGTGTATAATTTACGTTGAGTAGGCTAACCACGTTATTACATTAATGCATGTAAGGTGAACTAGCAAACACCGTTGTAGTTACATGCGGCTGTCTTCTTGTTTGATGGCAGATACTCCCTTCAGCCTGGCCAAAAAGGCTAAAATGACCAAAGAAAAAGTGGAAAACAGTTAAACATGAGAGGTTTTTAGACAAAGTTGGTGTTTTTTTCCATTGTTTAAGCACTGCTTCCAGCCAAGAGTGATACCATATATGCCCTCTAGCTGCAGAAAAGGCTAACATTGTTATCTTTTTACAAAAAAACAGCTGAACATGAGAGGTTTTTGGACCAATTTTGTGTTCTCCATTCTTTAAGCACCGGTTTGAGCACCGTTTCAAAAGTACCGGTTTGGCACCGGTAACCTAAACGATACCCATCCCTACGCACCACTGTCACAGCAGCCATTTTGACATGTCATAACAGGGTAAACACTAGTGTAATTAATAACATTAATTATGTCCTTGTTCCATTTGGAAAGACCAGGCCAAGCGTGCTGGCTCACCAGAATGGCTGTGGCACATTAAATGTAACAGGACAGTAATTAATTTGATTAATTACACCTATGTTTACCGTGCTATGACACATCAAAATGGCTGCTAGAAAAGGACTGCCACATGAGACTTAACACCTTACTAAGAATAGCATAACAGGTGTAGCTGCTGCCACCAAATTTGGGCCACTTTTTAAAATAATTTAACTGTAGCTTAGCTAACCATAATGCTAACTAACCGTAACGCTAGCTAATAGTAGCACAGCATTTAAAGTTAAAACTGAAAGCTACTAACAGTCAGCTCTCTGACAGAGATGAGTCTCAGTTCAATTCTCACTTCTTTACATTTTGCTAGGAAAATTAGAAATAGGTGCAAACATAAATGGAAACAGTTTGTAAAATTGAGGTTTATTCTTCAACACAGCCCGAACTCACTTTCGGGCTCGCTGTATTTCTTATAATTTCTTTAAGTATTCTTCAGGAATAGTTCTCTAGGCTTCTTGAAGGATGCCATTTATTCTGTTCTCTGTCAAGATGATCCTGCTTTAATGAGGTTGTGGTCTGGGAAGGCTCGTCTATGACTGATAGTGTTTCACTGTGTGTTTATGGACAAACTAAACATTGCATCTACGGTGGCATCCCTAAGGACAGCAAAAGTGCATATTGTGCTTATGTTTTTATGCTGATGCTGATGTGATTGTTTCTATGTGATGTGCACAAATGTCAGGTGATTCTGTGCAAGCCAATTTCCACACAAATAAATCTATGTGTCTGTCTTTACAGAGATATGCCAAGTTTTCAGCTAATGGCTCTTTGGGAATCACCTTGTTGGTGCAAAAATGAATTTTTTTTTAATGCCTGTCAAACTGTGTTATCTTTGGCATTTTTCACAGCCTCAACTAATGAAATGAGAAGTAATTATGTCTTTTGAGACAGGCTACTAATAACAAAGTGCCTAAAGAAACAATTTAAATTTCTTTGCAAAGTTGTCTGTTGTATCTAGACACAACAGTGGTTCATCCTTGAGCCTTTCACACAGTGCTTTAAGCACACAAATATGTAGCTCTTGATTTTTTTTTCACAAGCTTTACTTTTTATTCCTATAATTTAACAAATAATAACCCAGATATACATTGTAGCTTTAATCTGTCCACACTCTTTTCTCAGCAGATTTACAGTTTTCACAGTGTTGCTCTATGCCCTGTAGAGCAGTAGCGCAATTAACCCCTTAAAAAAGCTACTAATAGGCTCGTCTGACACCAAGCAAAACAGTCTTGAAACCGAATTTCTCGTGTTTGTGTGTTTCAGCTTAGATAATTTATTCATTCGAAACAGAGTAGGGAGGATGTACTATTATCTGGCACTGGAAACAAACGTCTTTGAAGTCTTCTGTTAGGTATGTGTGTCTGTGTCCCAGTGTGTGTGTGTTTTTGGGCATATAGCTGGCCACAAACATCTGTCCTGGGTTACAGGCAGTCTGCTAAAAGAAGTATATGCTCTTCTGGGTAATTGGATTACTGAATTCCTCAAATGCAACAGCTCAGACCCCTGAGTACTAGTTTGTGCTTCCTCAGCAACCTCACCGCTTCCTGCTTCATCCTTCCTTCTCATTTCCACTTTCCCCAAGACATTGACAATAGAGACTTTCTCGATTTGCAAGAAACACTTTCAGAAGCGCCGGCAAGTAGCTGCAGCGGCACGGAGGAGGTGTGATTCTAATTCTCTGACCCATTTCCTGAAAAGTCTCCTCCCATCGTCTCCTGCTTCCAACTTTCTGCTCAGTCTCATTACATCGGCACGGGCTGACCTACTGTATAGATGTGTGTGTGTGTGTGTGTGTGTGTGTGTGTGTGTGTGTGTGTATGTGTATGTGTGTGTGTGACTCATTTGACTGTGGCGTATGTGTCAAGGTCAGCCCTTGTTTCATAACACATCTTCTCATTCCTGCTTCTATCTAATTGATCTCAAAGAGAGAAAAAAAGCTCCTATATACATAAATTTGCTTGAAATTGAGATCTGAGTGTGCAAGCCTGTGTGTGCTGGTCTGGGGGTAAGGTAATACTCATGGATAAATTCAGCTGAAATAGGAGAGGAATGATTTAATAAGGGGAGTGTAATAGAGGGAGGGAGAGGGACAGATAGGATAGATGAATGTTTTGATCAGAGCAATAAAGAAAGACCCCTCTCTCTGGCCCCCTTTCTTTGCCCTAGGCTCTGTATGAGAGTGTGTGTGTGTGTGTGTGTGTGTGTGTGTGTGTGTGTGTGTGTGTGTGTGTGTGTGTGTGTGTGTGTGTGTGTGTGCTTTACCCGGGCACCTCTGCTGTAACAATGAACTGGGATGAGAATGAAGGGAGACAGCCAGGGGAATAGTGTAGAAAACAGAGAGACAGCTTCAGTGGACTCCATTCAATCAGTGTAGCTCTGGACCCAGCTCATCTGCTCCCTAACAATGGAGAGGTCACTATGAATTAGAGACACGTAGAGATTCGGGAGATGGAAGGAGCTACAGCACACTCGAACACAGGCAGACAATACAGACAAGCACATGTGTGCACATAGTCTCTCGCTCACTTATCCCCCACCCATCCTTCCACCCAACTCCTCTATTCCCCCCTTTCTCTTTCCATCTCTATCAGTCTGTCTCGGCTCTAAACAGGTCCACCAACAGGCTAAGCACTATGCAACGCCCCCAGAGACCGAGTGTGACATTTAGTGCGCTGGGTTCCATTTCCCCTGTCATTATCGGCCGTCTATTCTACTGCGGTTCCACGACAATAGCCGCTGTCTCACTCCAAAACAGGCCGGCTGCTGTTGATGCCTTTGGAGAATAGGCCCAGTCCTTTTTGTAGGGTCCAAATTGCTGCGGTTTCCTGAAGGGATGTATCGACTCGGCATCTGATTCAGAGCAGGGTAGTTATTGAGGGATGAAGCGAAGTTTGCGGCCATGAAGGGTGTTGATTAGATTACCCTTTTATGTTATGTCTAATCTTCAGCTGTCCAAACACACATTACTGCATCATAATAAACCACTTTACTGCTTTGCAGCTCTACAAAAGAATAACTTACCCTGTGTTGTCGTGTCTCTGTTACGGATACATTTGGTGCTGCATAGTTTACTCCAAATTATGCGTCATTTATACCAGAATACTCTGAATAAAAACTGATGTAAGAGGGAATAAAGAGTCAGTGCTCTCAACCGTCAGTCTACAGTTAAAAAGTTAATAAATTGACTTTGTGAGGTAGTTTTTGTAGATTTCATAGGTGGGAACATGCTCCCAAAGTAACACATCATGTACACGCATGAACACTTTGGAAATACATCAAATGTGAAAAAAGAATCATGCTGGATATCTGTAGTGATGTGGACTGGAAATTAAAAACCTACAGAGAGCTGAACTGAAAGTTACCCTGTAACTCAAAGTGAAAAATTAGTCCAGTTTGCTGAAATTTCATTGCAGCAACACAGAATGATGCTCAGTATTTTGTATGTGCCCCACATGTTTACATGCATGCCTGACATGATCAGTGCATGATTGTAATACAGCAAAGGATGGTGTCCTGGGGCATCTCATCCCAGATCTGGACCAGCTCTCCCAAAGTAACTGCCTGTCTCCTGGAATCTCCTCCATGCTCTTGAGACTGTGCTGGGAGACACAGCAAACCTTCTGGCAATGGCACAAACTGATGTTCCATCCTGATTGTTTTGTACTACCTGTCCAAACTCTTTAGGTTCCAGGTATCGCCTTATGCTACCAGTAGTGACACTGAACCTAGACAAAAGCAAACCTAGTTAAAAAAAAACAGCCAGAAAAGATGAGCAGGGAAAAATGTCAGTGGCCTCCACCTGTGAAACCATTCCTGATTCTGGAATGTCTCATTGTTGCCCCTCTAGCTAACCTGTTGTTAGTTCTATAACACCAAAGAAGCTGAAACTGATTAACAACCCCCTCTGCTACCTAACTGACCACATCAATATAATGACCTGATGCCACTTTGATTATATACTGTTTGGGGGGGGCAGTGTACGAGGTGGAGGTATCGTCTGGATCTGAAGGTGATCTGCATTAGAACTCTGTTCCTTCTAATGGCCAGTAGGGGGTGGCACCTCTGTCTGGTCCTATTAAGAGTTAAAAGGGATGATAGATCAGAGAGAGCATGCTTAAGGGCAGAGCAATGTTGTGTCAATGCACAATGAGTTTATAGTGGTGCCACATTTAGATCCACCCCTTTCCACTCCTTGCTGTCAAGGAGCCTAAAAAAATCTAAGACGGCTGAAATGCTCATCACATGACTTCAAGATTTGATTTCACATGTCCATCCTTTATACACTGTCTATGTTCTAAAACTCAGATGTCAGTGTCTCAAAGCATGTGTGTAGGAACACGCTTGTTTTTTGTTTTTGTAGAAAAAATAGAAAAGCATGAATTTTCTATGAGGATTTGCAGTGTGTTATAGAAGCTAGTGGACATAGATCGCCTAGCACTGTAGTTAGTGTCATCTCAGCCAAACTAAACTATTTTAGACTGTGCTAGTGAGCTATATAATAATAATGGATTGGATTTATATAGCACTTTTCAAGGCACTCAAAGCACTTTACAATACCACTATTCATTCACTCTCACATTCATACACTGGTGGAGGTAAGCTACAGTTGTAGCCACAGCTGCCCTGGGGCAGACTGACAGAAGCGAGTCATATCGCGCCATCGGCCCCTCTGGCCAACACCAGTAGGCAAGTAGGGTAAAGTGTCTTGCCCAGGGACACAACAACCAGGACAGAGAGCCCAGGGATCGAACCGGCAACCTTCTGGTTACAGATGCGATTCCCAACCCCCTGAGCCACGGTCGCCCATGTCGTTTTATTTTCAGATAGATAAGAAATTGCTAAGAATAGGTCATTCTAACTCCTGCCAGTAACTAAACTACAGTAGATTGTCGTCTCATTTGTCTCCAGGGACACTGATGTAGCCAGCAGATATCAAAACCTAGACTTCCTGTTCCACGCATCGTCATTCTTTAAAAATGCAGCTGTAGTCCCTCTTTTGCTCAGCACATGGACTTTTTACCAACAAGCAACCAAAGCCTACTTCCTTTACTATACACTCGCATGTTACTTTTTTAGGTATACCTTCCTAGTGCCAGGTTAAACCCCCTTTTACATTCAGAACTGCCGTAATTCTTCATGGCATAGATTCACCATGGATCCATCTCCTGTTTCACCGCAGCCAAAGCAGCTCCGTTAGACTGACGAGGCTATTTGAGTACACATTGTCATATTAAAGAAACCAGCTTGAGATGATTCGAGCTGTGTGATATGGTGCGTTATCCTGTTGGAAGCAGCATCAGATGATGGATACACTGATGTTGGGTACATATTGGGATGGACATGGTCAGCAATACCATTTAGGCTGTGGCGTTTAAACAATGCTCAGTTGGTGGTAAGGGGTCCTCCATTATACCGACAGCAGCATGAACCGTTGATACAAGGCAGGATGGATCCATGCCTTCATGCTGTTTGCACCAAACTCGAACCCTACCATCAGAATGTCGCGGCAGAAACTGAGGTTCATCAGAGCAGGCAGCGTTTTTCCCAAAACTCTTATTTTGGAGTTCTGCAGGTCATGTTGACAACATCTAGATGTCTAAATATACTGGGTTGCTGCCACGTTACTGGTGGATTAGATATTTATCTTCAAGAACAGTCGAACCGGTGCACCTACAAACAATGGCGTGACAGGGACACCATAGCAAATTATGCTGAACATTATGCTGCTGTGTCCGGTTGATTCATTTGTGTTTCTTGCGCTTCCTCGTAATGTTTAAAACTTCAGCACTGTGACGTGTTTTTGAAAACGGATTAAGAGAACAGAGTTTCTCTGTCAGTCGTATCCTGCAACTCAGTTCTTAGAAAATCTCATCCAGGGAGGGTCGTACTGTGAAAGCCCTGCAAAGCCTTCAGGGGATTTAGTTTGAATTATATCAGTGCTGTCTCTGTTAAGTTTTCCCTTTCCAGTGAATGCCTCTGTTAATGATTAAATCGACCTTTGTCTAACACTATTAGACATCATCTGCCTCTGATATTACATTTGAGTTATTTTCTTATTCAGTTTGCTTTTGGCATTTTAAGTCATCGTGGCATAATGCTTCCTCTGTATTTTTTCTCTCCCACACACGTGCACTCTTTTGACACCGAGGTGAGCGAGAAAATCCACAACAGATGTGGCCCCGGACCAAGAAAAGAGTCAAAGCTGGTGATTAGACTCCTTTCTTTTACTTCGAGTGGTCCTTTTGGGTTTAGTCACAGACAAACCATTGCCTAAACATGTGATGGCCTTGAGACGGTGAGCTGCTGCTGCTGAACATGGAAATGTACATTTTCTCCCTGTAATCGCTAAAGGGCTACAATGTATCTTGTATCTCTGTCCTTTAATGTGCAGATGGTGAGACTCTTTCTTTTGCACTTTTACAAGCCCATAGGGGATCTTAACACTGATGTAAAGTAATGCAGCAGGGGGTCTCTCCCTCTGCATTAACACTAATATAAAAAGCAGTACTAACAGAAATGTGAGTATAGGAGTCAGAAAAGTAGATATATCCCAACCCCAGACTTTGTGCTGCATTTTTAATGATCTTGGCAAAAGCTGCCGGTGTTGTTATTACGAGTATGTTACACACAGAACAAAGTATTTTTCAGTACAGAGCTGCTTTGGTTTTACCTGATTTATATTCTTTCACATTACTAACCAGGCATGAGCGGCACAAAGAGAGATAGAGGTCAGTTTGTTCACTCTGCTCTTGTTTGCCATCTCTCTCTCTGCCTCCATCAAATGTACACACAGCCATCGGTGTGCGTGCGCGTGCAAGCGGGCCTGTTAAGCCGTTAAACACAATGTATGCATTTATCTGAGGGGCATGAATCCAGGGCATCCAACTGACGAGACTTGGTTTAGCATGATTAGTGTGACTTTGGGGTGAGAGGTAGGGGGGGTAAATGGAGGGAGTCTGCAGGGATGAGTCACTGCTATTCAGCCAGTGGTTAATGGTTAAATGGATGTATAAGCATGCGGCCTAACCCTGTTGACACAATGTGGATTTAATCTGCAGAAGTAAACTGATGCATGCGTGAGAACTGAAGAGAGAGTTCAAATCTGGCCTCCTCAGCACGTATGGGAAGAAAAACAATACGCGGCCGTGTTGAAAACAGCCAGTCACCCACAATTAAACTCTCACTGGCACGCTTATAAAGTGAACCTTCCTGTCCTAAAGCAGAGGTTATTAGCTGGTCTTAATAAGATGAGGCTAGATGGAGGATGTTAGCTAACTTGATTCATTCTGATTTGTCCTGCATTTGTTTAACAATAAAGGTCAGGACGGTGTTATAACATCACCACGGCCGGTAGCAAACTCCCTGAACTTCACGTCCCCCCTCCCGTCATCGGTGTCACTTCTCATTATTTTAAAATTCCCTCTTCATCCTCCCTTATACCTCTTTGTCTCTGTTAGGATTCAGACACTACATAGTCAGTGTTAAAATGCTTACATTAACAGTTAATGTGTAAACTACACAGTAGCCAAGAAAAAAATCAAATTTTATATAGTTTTAAAGTGACTGAGTTGTCCCTAAAACATTACATCATATTTACAGACATCGTCTCATTTACTTGTAAGTAAATTCAGGAACAGGACAACAGATTGAAATTAGCCCTTGGCTATAATCTGGTATGTTTACATTCATGTAATTTTTTTTTTACATTTATGTTCATTAACATGCACTGTCCTAAATAAATAAATAAAAGATATAATGTTAAAGTCTCTGCACACCCATTACACCCCCGCACATGTGTTTTTTAAATATCCTTGCTCATGGGACCTGTCCTCAGGTTCAAGTAGGGTGGGAAGCTTCTAGACTCAACTTCTAACCTGCAGTTTTGTGAAAAAAAGTTCTCAAAAAACTCAGAAGAGACTGTGATTCAGATGCTTGTTGAACCACCTCCTGGTGAAATTACTTTTCTGTATGACTATGAGTCTCACACACTGTTGAATTTTGGTTCACTCTTTTTTGCAGTGTTGCTTCAGTTTGTTGAGGTTTGCAGGCTTATTTATGCCTGCAGTTCTCTTAAGGTCCCACGGCAGCTTTTCTTTCAGGTTGAGGCCTGAATGACTCCAACCTTGCAAAGTTGATTCTTTTCAATTTGAGACATTCTGTTATAGATTTGCTGCTTTTCTTGGGATGATCGTCCTGTTGCATCACCCAATTTGGACCAAACTTAGTTTATGGTTGACTCAGTGACTGCAAGATGCTCAGGTCCTGTGACTGCAAAACAAGCCTAAGGCTACGTCCACACTAATGCGTTTTGAAAACACTCTTGAAAACGAATACATTTCAAAACGGAGCTGTCCTGTCGCAGTGTGGACACTCGAAAACGCAGACTTTCTAAAACAATGATGCAGTCATGTGACCAATTAAACAAAAGATAGCAGAGTACATTATACAGAAGTTGTTTTGATTGGTCTTAATTTTGACAGCCCTAAAAAAGATTAATATCAGTTTGTACATGCTGCAGATAGCTTTTCTTCAATTTCTTTAATTCTCTCTCGCTTTTGCTCATGCGCAGGACTGGAACGTAAGCGTTTTGGGCTATTTCAATGTGGATGCACAACGCACAAAAACGACTGAAAACGCCATTTTCAAATCTTTTTTTTCTTTCTTTTTTCTTTTTTTTTTTTGCCGTTTTCAAATCTATCCGGGCTAGTGTGGACGTAGCCTAAATCATCACCCCTCCACCACCGTGCTTGACAACTGCTATAAGGTGTTTGTGGTGATGCACCAAGCGCCAAATGTCTTCACTTTGGTCTTGTCTGTCTAAAGTATACTATTCCTAAAGTCTTGTGGTTTGTTCAGATGCAACTTTGCAAATCTAAGTTCTGCTGCCATGTTCTTTTTTTATACAGAGGAGGGCAGTCCTTCTAAACAACCCATACTTGTTCATATGTGTTCTGTGGGAACACATGTGAAGGTTATCCGACAGAGGCAGGGTGATGCTTTGAGTAATGTATGCTGGGAAACCTTGGGTCCTGCCATCCATGTGGATGTTACAATGACATGTAATGCCTGCATAAACATTATTGTAGACCATGTCCACCCTTTCATCTATGGCTGTGGCCTCAGGATTTCAGCAGGATATGTGAGATTCAGGGGTCTAGTGGAGTCCTTGTCTCACATATATTGGTGTATATAACTGGTCGAGAGAAGAGGACGCTAAAGACTGGGAAGACTGGCCAAGTTTAAATAGTTTCAGAACTTATACATATAACTTGTGTATATTTGAAAGTGTCACCATTTTCTTGTGTTCAGCTTTAGATTGATGTGAACAAAAACTGTGGGTCAAACAAATTAAAAATTATATGTTTTTTTTATAATCATAAGTATATCCACTGTTTTTCCTGGATTGGCTTATGCTTTTGCCTCCACTCTCCACCTCATCCCTCCTCTCTTTCCCCCTCGAACTGCCTGATAGTGTTTGGTTGTGTTTGCCACTCCAGGAAGTTTGAACAAAATGCTGGCATGCTTCTCTTTCCTCCTTCACCTCCACTTCACGTGTCCCAGCTGTTTCCTCTGTCCTCCCTTACTCTGCCTCAGCAGGCTCCCCTCCGCCTGCCTCCGTCCTCATCCATCAGCCCTAATCCCTAACCAGCATTTCTCAGCAGGAGACGAGGTTGGTGCAGAGCTTGAACAACTCTCCACCCTACCAGAACATCCATCCCACAATGCCCCTCATTTCCCTCCCAGCATGCTCTGCTCTCCTCCACCCTGGCTCCCTGGTGGTGTTGACTGCTCATATCTGATTGGCCGGCAGCTGCTGTGGCAGAATGGGACATTGGGGTGGGGGTGGAGGGGGTGAAGGAAAAACAGCCATTTCCCTCTCAGCCTAGAATTGAACTACCAACCCGCCATCAAGTTGAGCTATGCTTAAAGCGGGTTTGTTTGCTCTTAAAGTTTTTATAGCTGCCAAGTCACTGGGGGTTATGTGACCAGCTGCTAAGCGCATGCAAAACTGTTTACATCTGTCACTGAGAATTTATGAGTGAGTGTGACATGTGTGTGAATTCCAGGATGTTGGCGAAGCACTGCCACCAACCTCAGAGACAGGAAACCTAAACCCTTCCCGCTTGGCACTTTGTCATTGAGGAGTCAGACAGCACAAGGCCAAGCATTTGCAGTGTGTGTGTTTGTGTGTGTGAGTGAAAAATACTGTGAGAAACTGCTAATCATCCTCATAAATGCACATCAGGAGGGCAATTCAGAAACTTTGGCTTGTTGACAAAGCGTTTGGGTGTAATCATATTCTTCTTCCTGCTAATTCGAATGATAATCGGACCTGGTCGCATTAATAAACAAGTCGAGCCATCATTAGCAGACTCTGCAGGTAGCGTGAGGCGAGAAAAGCCTGGATGACTGCGTGGAATGAGAATAGGAGACAGGCATTAATGTATTCAGGGAAGTAATTATGTAAACAGAGCTATTGCCTGGACATGAGCAGAAGAGATTACAGGGAACAGGCCTGGGGATGAATCACGGTGCAGCCTGATCTGTCTGCTACCTCAGGTGGCCTGGTGGGAATAAACACAATTATTCACGCACAAACTTTGCATGCACACGAACAGCTCTGCTGGAATGTACAGGAACATACAATGAAAACACGGCGCAGAAAAAATCTCAAGGACTTTATTCAAAAACGTTCATTACACAACACATAATTCGGTGGTACATGCACACTTTCTGCCATACACATATGCATGTACTGTATATTAATCACACATCACGTACATAGAAGGACAAACAGTATTCTCTCAGGCATGGAGGAATGTGCAGATAACACAAGACTGGATTACTAAATCTGCAAAATAGGTAAATAGAGCCCAGGATCACTGAAGTATAACATTAAGAAAGGTGTGTACTGCATTGTTTCTCTTTTTTTGTGTACTCTAGATGTTTCAAATTAGAGTTTAGAGCAGTGTTGTTTTTTAATCAAACTTGGTGAGGCCTCAGTCACACAGCTCTAGAGACCAGTTGGTAACAACCTGTCACTAAGGAAAAATGAATATTCCCCGACCAGCTGCAGCTGGGGAGGATGCTGGCAGTCACTGTGATTGATAAGTCCCAGTCTCACACATGTAGAAATTTGGTCTGTGGGCCCATAGTAACCACCAGCCACTAAGGGAAAAATATATTCCCTTGATGGGTTGATGACTGCCTCTAGGTGAAATTGGTCTCAGAAAGGTACATAGTGCTGCACTGAAGAGCTAATCTCAATTGTCTTGGTCACCATCAGATTGCTACAGTATCCTTAGTTAAGACTCCAATGTGTAAAGCAAATCAAGACAAGTCCCTCCTTTTTGAAACATGTTGGTGAGACACTCGTTTTACTTTGAGCCCAACAGTCTCCATTTCTGATTTGTGTTGCACTTTTTTCACTACCTCCCATTGGTTACTCAGCAAGTGTTCACAAGTACGTTGGCGTCTTCTAAACAAACAGGCGACTGTAGCAATCTGCTTGTGAGCAAAGCAATCGCAAAGTTTTTGGTGCAGCACCCTCTTCATGACTCATTTCTCCCAGCGACAGCCAGCAATCTCAGACAACCACTTGCCAACCAGTCAGGGAGTAAACATTCTTCCCTAGTAACCAGGGGTTACCTAGGTGGGTGCCGACTGATCTTTAGGCTGATGTGATTGAAGCTGGGATGAGAATGCGACATTTCTATTAACATGGTAGTTGAAGACCTAAGTGAATGATAGAGCATGAATACCAATCAGCAAATGTAAGCGTGTTCTTTAGTTTTGTTACGTCCTCTAGAGGGAATTATGTTCCCTCTAATTTTTCATGTGCCTGAGCAAACATACAAACTCCCTGAGCAGACCCTTGGACCAATGTGAGCAACAGCAGACGTGTGCACTGTGGTCACGCCAGCATTGAATCCATCCAAGTTACATGGTTTATTAAAATAATCAAATTACAGCATTTACATTTATGTTAGACTACTTTTAATTAACTGCTTTAGCCCACTTACAATGAAAATAAAAAGAATCTTGTTCATGACCTGTGTAGTATGTTAACACTATTGGAAGTAAAAATAACTTGAACTCCAATTTTGAAAACAAGAATTTCTTTTTTTTTTTTTTTTAAAATAAGCTCTGACTTGTATTATGAGTCTGTGGTCTGGGAGAGAGTCTGTAACTCTGTCTGCAAAATACAGTAAATAATGACCAATGTTGGGCAATTAATTATATAGTTACTTCTTCAAAAAAGTAACTGAGTTTTGCAAACAACAAAGTTTTTGCAGCTGTTTACCTAAAAATGCAGCCAAGGTGTTTTTTTAAATAAACATTTCAAACTATTTACAGAACAATCAGCTGTTCTGCATCAAGTCTAATGCCACACAAATTATTTGTGCCACTCCAAAAAATAATTTCTGTCCACTATGAGATAAAGGAGAACAACAGCCTGATACCTGCAGGCCTGACAACAGGAGATGTATCACTGCTGTAACACCTGCAACATTCAGCAGTCGCCTCATTGTTCTGACACACACAACAAAACTATTGACTACACTACACACTGACTACACAAGATTTGCGCTAAATGTAGCAAATCTCTCACATCTCAAAACACCGCCGTCACTCCTTAAAACTTCCCCCTTCCTAAATGCCATGTTTTGACATGGTACATTTTTTGACCAATGGGAAAGGGTGGGGGGTGGTTTGGTTTCATCTTTGCTCACAGGTGGAGAGTGCTTTCGAGCGTTTTCCTTATAAAACGCAGTTTTTACCATTTCTTCCTGCAGTAAATATAAACAACGATAGTATTCAGGAAGAAGAAAACCAAACATTGCAGATATTTTTATCATAACTCTGGTTTTACGTGGCCTATCAACACAATTTAAAAACTGGTATAAAGTCCACACTTTTTCCGTCAATTGTTCTGTCTGTTCTGCTCACATTTTTTCTGCGCAGAGACCATGCCATCAGTGCGCAATTGCGCACGCGCACAGCTTAGAGGGAACATTGGTCCTGTGTGTCATGTAAGGGAAATTGAAACCAACCACTGTTTTACATTTATGACAGTTAACAGTTAGACATTAATTCGATGTGCTGTGCAGACTCGTTGTGTAGAATTTACAGTAAAAAGCATCAACTATACATGCGTCCTAAGTGGCAGACTTAAAATGGACAACAAAAAAGTATAACAGGAATGGTTACCCAGCCGTTGGGTCTTCAGCGGTCCTTGTCTGCAATGGAGTGTAATCCAGGCGTTAGTCATACACAGAGCACACACTAAGGCCTATCCATGAACAGCTTAGTTTTTACAAACAAAACATTAACATTAAATAATCGGCCATTGTGTTTTATGAGTGATGGCTGAATGACCATCTTGCTACAGAGTAAAATAAAGCCTGTTACTCCGACGACTAAAGGACTGCAGTCATGTCGGGTGTGAATTCCCTCCCAGCTTTGACGTCTGAGGTAAAAGGAGCAAAGCATAAGATTCGACGCACCTCCAGGTTTGTAGCACTCTGTGTTCTCATTAAGGCTTCCCCTTTTCTCTGTCTGCTGAGACGTTGCTAAACTATAGGAGTTCAAAGAGAAGGTGTAGATGGAAGCCACTTGTACTGGATTTGATTCCATCTTGGGAGGATAGATACTTGAGGTCATGTTAGTGTTATCTAGGCTTTACCAGGACAGTAGAAGTGAAACCAATAATATGAGTATGGTTCAATAAAGTGTATCTGTATCTATGATTGGTAGATACATCATGCAGGTAATAAAGTGGCTGAAAACAGCTAAAGCATGTCAGTGTAGATAATAATCTACACAGAGATGTGGCGGGGTGGGAGTGTCAGTGGTGTCAGAGTGCTTGATAATGCTGAGCCTGTGGGAGTGGGGAGGTTGTTCAAGCTAAAACTGAGTGGGGGGTTAAGTTATTCTAGGAAACGGGCCCATTCAGGCGTGTTTTATGTCTGTAAATTAACTTAAAACAACCTGAGCTCATCCATTCCTTTCTGCCGTCTTTTGTGAGCATTTGTCTTGCTGGGGAAAATAAGGATGTGTTATTTTTTTCTTTTTTTCTCCTATATTTTCAGTCCTGCCCACAAAGAACTCAGGTTTTCTCCTAACCACAGAAGCAAATGTCAGCGAGCACAACACCAGACCTTTTTAAAAGTGACTGTGGATGTATTGAGAGATCTTGAATGAGGATGGTGCTATCTAACAATAAAGCTGCCCTCTATCGTAAGCTGTGTGGACTGTCGTAAATGTTGATGGGTATGCTGACAGCCGGACAGAAAATTCTTCAGCTCCCTCCCAGAGGGTTATTTCAGCACTTGGTGCTATGCAGGCACAATAAACTCACAGACACGTACACACAAGACACCCACTCCCCAAGGCTAATAATTCCTGATAGTTTTAATGCATAATCCAACGTTGTTCTTTCCATGACTTGCTCTTCTCTCTCTCTCTCTCTCACATTCTGTTGTTTCTTGGAAAACACTCTGTTGTCGTTGGATGAAAATATGTGATGTAGACAGATGGGGATAGGGATGGCAGAAGACGATGGTTGAGAGAAACTTTTTAAAAAATGCCACCTTTTTCTTGCTTTAATGGAAAGTTGCTTTCAGAGCCAGAGGCTTGTCTTGTTTTTCTTTTTTTTTCTTTTACGATTTGTTTTCCTGTTAATTGAACTCTTTTCAGTGCTTTTCCATTTGCAAGCACAACAAAAACAGGATATCCCATCCTACCCTGTGTTATGGCTACGCATGTGAACGCATGTGCCCCTGTGGCTTAGTTTAGTTTTTTTCCCCTTTCTCTGTGATGTAATGGTAGTCAGTGGAGACAGCTGTTTGTTTGGCCTACTTTCTCTCTATCTGCTCTCATCATCTGGTAAAGGGGAGGAAAATCCCATGGTTCCCTTTGTGTGTATGTGATGGGTGGAGATGCAGGGTTTCACACCTGAGCCTGATGATAAGTTGCAGTTACTCCTCCTAGACACACACACAGACACACACACACCCAGCCAATCCCCAGGTTAATGACATAGACATGAAGGATATTTGCTTCCTCCCCCCCCATTCCCTCAGAGATCATTAGGCGGTGTTGTGCGACCTGATTCATCTTCCCCTCACCGACACGTGTCCGCTGGCCCGCAGTTCCACCAGATGTATGCCCTGCAGCCACAGTCGGGCTGCCATCTCTCACTGTGTGTGTGTGTGTCAGCGCGTGTTTCTGTGTTTTCTGGCACAAAACCCACCTTTTCCTGGCTGCTCGGAGCATAAGGAAACAGGGTCACCGTTACAGCAGTGCACAGAGGATTACAGGCTCCACCCATGCCTACCTAGAGCTTTCTTTCCATCCATCCAAAATCTGACCCCTCTCTGCTATCCATCTCTGCCCCCTCCGGGCGCTTGTGGCTTCTCTCATTACTTTCTCGGAGTCCGAGAGAAAGAGGATCATGTCAGGAATGGTCCCCCTTTATCTCCTTCACTTTTTCCTCTGTCGAGGACTGAAAAAGAGACACGGAGATCGAGTGTGAAACAGACAGAGAGAGAGAGAAAGAGATGATGGGGCTTGGTGGGGTGTAAATGGGGTGAGATGACAGACTGGAATGAGGAATTGAGGGGGTGGATTATGGAGGCAAGAGACTTAACAGAGGAAGAGGGGATGAGGATGGGGTGGCTGTCGTCATGGAGACAAGTCGCCGTGGAAACAGCCCTTTTTTTCCAGACAGACGGGCAGACACACGGGGGCTGACTGCTGAGTGTGTGAATATGAAAGGGGTATGTGGGTATGAGACAGCAGCGGCCACGCCCATCCGCACACGCTCTTATCTGCTCAGCTCTAATGGTATGGTACAGCTAGGGAGGACATACTGAAGTGGCTTAAAATTGGTGTTTTTGCAATGAAAAAAGAGGAAAGATTAAAAAGGAAAAGGTTTGACTTGGAAAGGAATAGCAAAAAAAAAAAAAAAAAGCTGTCAGCTTGAATAGAAAAACATGAGGGGGGAAAGTGAGGCAGGAGAACAGATGCTGGCCTCTATAGTGCTGTGCTGAGGCAAAGAGGTGCTCTGAACTAAAACTGCCTACATGTACACATCCAGCAAACGCTTCAATGTTGAATTGCTGAATAACTACTCGCATCCACACATCCAGATGGCTGACCCTGCATTCTATATGTCTAGTCCTGGTTGAAAAATTGTTCTAAAATTAAGTGTTGCATATCTTTTGAGTGAGGTTATCTCAACATCATCTCCTTCTTGGACTTTCTAGCAAGGGCAGGTTTGTTTACTAGAACTGTTTCATATGACCCTTTTATCAATTAGAAAAATGCAAAAGTCTGGCTCATAGGATTTGAAGGAAGGTTGTGAAGATTTCTCCATGAGTGAGAGTGCTAACTCACTGTTTTGCTCAGGAAACTATTTTGTAGCCAACCAGTAACCATGCCAAGAGGGCTGCACAGCAGGTTTTCTACGGTTGTCATCTGAGAGAGCAGCTGCAGTCTAGGCAAATGGCAATAAGTTCACCATCCAACACGCAGTGAAGCAGAATTTACAGATAGACATACTGTACCTAAATGTTTTGTATGTATAAAGTCATTAGACACTTTGTGTACACCTGTTTATGTGATTTAGTCAACCATATGGCAGACATTCAGTGCATTTAGACATGCAGATAGGATCAAGACAACCTGCTGCGATTCAATACAATCATCAGAATGAAGAAGAAAAGAATATTTAAGTAACTCGAACAACTTGTTTAATCATTTTTGAACAGTGTTGATGATTCACCTCTGGGGTTTACAGAGAATGGTCAGAAAAAGAGAAAATAAGTGTTGGTTCTGTGGATGAAAACGCTTCATTGCCAGCGGTCTGAGGAGAATGTCTAGACTATTTCAAGCTGATAGGAAGGCGATGGTATGTCGAATAACTGCTCTTCCAACCAACGTATGCAGGAGAACGTCTCGAATTGAGCAACAAGTGTAACCTTGAAACAGATTATCTGCAGCAGCCTTACAGCCCTGCAGCAGACCCTACTGTCAGCTAAGAACAGGAAACTAAACCTAGCAGATTATTGTTGCTGACCATGTCCATCCCTTTATGACCACAGATTACCCATCTACTGAAGGCTGCTTCCAGCAGGATAGATACAGTATCACAAAGCTCAAAATCTCAAACTGGTTTCTTGAACATGACAATGAGTTCACTGTACTAAAATGGTGTCCAGTCAGCCGATCTAAGTCAGCTAGAATACCTTTGGGATGACGTGGAACGGGAGTTTTACTAATCTACAGCAACTGTGCGATAATATTATGGACCAAAATATGATTCAAGCACCTTGTTGAATCTATGACACAAGAAATAAAGCAGTTCTGAAGGCAAAGGGGGTCTGACCTGGCATTAGCAAAGTTTCTACAGTAAACTTCAAACAGATGAAATGTACATAATCAGTTCAGTGTGTTCTAGTTTCTGTTTATCTAAGTAGTTAAATGGTTCATTTAACTGCTTTGGTTGCATTATGGTAAATAGTCCATGTCCTTAGCAAAAGCACAGGTACAATTGCATTTTTGAAAAAAAATGGTGTATGGAATAGGAAGTCTGATGCAGCCTGCAGATATCAAGGCCTAGTGTCATCAGAGAAAGTCATGAGATCAGAGTCTACTCTACTTTAGCTACTGGCAAAAATTAGAATTTGCTGCTCTTAACATTTTTTTTAATCTCACTAGCACGGTCTAAAATGGTTTCATTTGACTGAGGTGAGACTGTACTACACTTTAGTTCTAGGAGATACAGAACTGCCTGTTTTATGTTAACTTTATCCACATAAAACAGGCATCTTTTAAAAGGCTACAAGTCTGTGAGAACTGAATGAATAAGTTGTCAGTCAAAAACCAGTCAACAAAAAACAAGGACCATTATGTCATAAGCATATTTCCTGGAAAGTCACAATGTTGTCATATTAATATTTAGAAGGCATAATGGGATGTTTACTTTATCCATCCCTATTTGGATGATATTTATTTCTCCAGGGGAGTTGAAGAAAATTTGAGCTTAACTGTCCTAATCAATGATTTTAATTATGTATTGGAATGCCTGAGTATATTTTGCAGCCCTTCTCTGGTAATAATTATAGATGAAATTAGTGTTTTCAATAACAAGATCATTCCTTCGTCTACATTTATCAGCTCAGAGATGAGCTCACGAGATGTCACAGTTGTCAGTTAAAGAGGAGAAGCACCACTAAATTCAAATAAAACACACAGGATGATGCTTACAATTCATTTGTGAAGTGATTGAATGAGTGTAAAGTGATTGAGTACTCCAATGTAGCAATACTTTTAAACACTAAACAGTTTTGTCTGCTTATTTTTCAAATTTGTGCTTTTTGTCAAACAAAATATGTGCAGTCCGTTCTGACAGTACCAGATTTGCCAATGGCATAGCTTCATTCCCTCTGCTCGATTGTTCAAAAGTGGCTGCGAAATTTCTGACATGTCTGTTAAACGTGTCCACAACAACCTCCCAGAAATGTCACACCATCTGTTGCTCTCATTTACAAAGCACCCATTTGTGGTTGTGTGACCATTGCTGTGTATTGCAGAAAAAATATCTTTGTTTTTGTCTTTGAAAAGTGTAAAATGTGGCCAACAAATGAAGTTTCTCATGCAACTGGAAGCTCAAGATGCTTGCTGGCTTCATTTTTAAATCTGATTTATCCAGTTTTTCTTCCTGCAGCCATTTTCTCTTTTTGCTTTCTTGAAATCAGAACTTTTCAGTCATCAAAGTGTTAATAGAGTAGTTTACAGCATGGTGAAGGCTATACGCACGAGTTACATTAAAGGCAGTTAGCATTCATTGTTCTTGCAAAGATATTTCTTTTTGCGAGAGAGAACGTCAACGATGCTTTGGCTTTCAGTGAAGCCACAGAGTGCTAGAGGCCAAATCACACTACTCCCACTCCACACTGCTTGCGTTCTCGGGATGTGAGCTGTTGCATCAACATTTCATAAGGAGGCTATAAAAAGAAAAGGAATCCTATAAAGTCAACCTGCTTTGACTGCACTGTCATGTTGAATGTGTATCAGAAATCTCCCTTCGAGCGTTTCTAATGAATGGAAATAGCTCTTTAAGACATTTAGCAAAGTCTGTTAAAATTCTGTATAAGTGGGATGTCTTGTGTGGACAACATGTGAAAAACCTGTGTCAGGTTTGAGTGGTCAGACGGGAGTTAAACACAGTGTTCATTAAGATGCGTCAAACACATTTTTACACATTTGTGCTTGAAAGTGGTGTCAAGGACTTCGCCGGACATTTTTCACATCAGACAACGGGTCTGCTTACACTTGACAACCTGTTGAAAGTGTTAAAGACATTTTGTTCTAGTTAAAATAAATTAACTCCAAAGATCAAGTAACCCCAAGTCTTAAAAGTAAAAGGCGACAGCTAATTCTCTGTATAGAGCAGCTTAAGTATGATTCATAACTTTGGCTTGTATAGCATAAATGTAACACATTCTGAAACCCTACAGTGTATCTTTCGCCATAAACTAATGTGCGCCCCCCTAAAGCTTGATTTAGGGAGGAAATTTCATCCAGAAAGAGGTGGACGTCAGGTAACGCAGAAGGTAGCGGTGTAAGGTTAAAATGGAGTTCCAGTTTGGGCTTTACGATGCGATGCAAAATTATGTGTAAAACTGTAACTACACAGACAGTGGCGGTCCTAGCCTGTTTGGCGCCCTGGGTGAACACTCCCTCTGCCCCCCCCCACACACACGGACAAAACATATTAAGGATTAAATGTAAGGATAAAACTGTTGTACACACACACATATGAAGAGAGAGAGTATGCATAGTATGCAAACGGCTACCAAACAGCCATCATAGTTCGTCATACAATGAGAACAGGACAAATCAACAATTGACAATGACTAATTAATATTAAAATCTGTAACATAATATATTGTTTGGAGTCTGTTACTGTTGCTATTTTACCATTTCTTCTTGGAGCAACTGTAACGCACATAATTTCCTTAGGGATTAATAAAGTATTCTGATTCTGATTGTTTCAGGATGACCTGCCATTATCCAACGACACGTCTGCTTACCTGCATCTTTTGCTTGTTTCTCTTCCTCTTCTTTTCTCTTTTTTCTAAACTGAGGACCTGATTGCTTTGAACTTTTCTTGTCCATCTTCCATTGGTTTTAATTTTGCACTCCAGTATGAACACAAATCCCCCAACTCGAAGGTCACCACAACATAATCTAACACACCTACACCTTAGTTCACAGATTCACTTTGTTTAAGGTGCTTGGATTTACAACATTATAAATGAAATGCGCTCTATTTGGAAGCAGCCGCCCCCTCCCCTTTCGACGGGTTGTATGTGAGACTTTAAATCATCAAACTGTAAATTATAAATTTTAAATTGTTATTGATCCCTTTACCTCTAGTCCTAAAGTGTATATTTATTTTCTTACTCTTCTTTTATTTATTGTTTGTTTACTTGCACTGCTGTAACTGGAGCTTCGTCGTCTCGTCTCTCTATATATTGGACTGTATGACAATAAAGTTTACTTTGACTTCAGCAGCGAGCAGGCACACCGAGGGCTCTCGCGCTCACTTTTCGTGTGTAGAATTTCGAAAAAACATCGGCGCAAATTATAAGTCTGTATCATAATGTCTGGTGTTTTCGTGTTTGTTGGTTTGTTTTTATTTTGTTTTATTTTGCGAGTTGGTTATTAGATGCTGCTCCAGCCAGCCAGAGAATCCCCCGCCGCCCCGCCCTCTCCTCCCTGTGCCGCAAGCAGCGCCCTTACTCCCAGCAAATGGGCGATAGAAAACCGATCGGTGCCTATGCCATTCCCAATATGCGCTGGCATGACGTCGGGGCAGCATGAGTACGAGCATTTATTTTAATTTTTTTTTGCCGATGCCCGTGATGCCGCCCCCCACCACGATGCCGCCCCGGGCAACCGCCCGTGTCGCCCGTATCTAAAACCGCTACTGTACACAGACCTTCCACACAGACTGCCACAGTTGTGTTTAGCTCGCATGATTGTTTCCTCGAAACCCCACCACTAACAAGTGCTGGCCAACGAGGCACCCTGCACACGTATAAATTCTCGCAATGGCATCAGCTATCTGCAGAAGGGCTACATAGATTCAAAGCAGAAATATAAATTAAAGAGGCATTAGATAGCATTTGTGCTTTTATTTGTTCTGTGTAATATATACAATAAAGTGATATGATTGGTTACATTGGTTTCATCACTGGCATCAGGCTGGAATTTGTCTGTACTAAATCAGCTTCATTTGCTGCTTGATGTAAGCAAAGAGGAAGTACAACAGTAACTACACAAACAGACCTGGATGTGTTTAGCAGCTCGCTGGTGTGTAACAACTAGCTAGCATTTATTTAGAGATTCAGTTTTCTAGTGGAAACGCTAACTAGCTAACCTTTAAAAATGCACCAAAAAAATCCATAAAAAAAAAAACATAATTAAAAATTAAGGGCTGCTTTATCAGAGGAAACAAAGAAGGAGATAAGATGGAGTGAATGAAGATGGGACAAAGCCAATGTCAAGCTAGGATTTACATAATGGAGAGAGCTTTGAGTTATGATAGAAAAGAGATAGCTAGCTGGCATTATTCCGATAACATAACAAAACCTGGTTATCTGTTAGTATTAGTGTTTTTTTTTTTTTTATAATACTATAACATACTACTGAAAAACATTAATGTAGTTCAAAAGGACATTTTTCAGATTTCGTATTGTTTTGTACAGTAGCAACAATCTTACTGTTAGCCATCTAGCTAACCGTCAGCGGCTACCTGTAAGCAGCCTGAAAATGATTTGTGATTCAAAAATAAACAAGAAACCTCCACAAGCTAACGCTGAACTGTGAATTCTTTTAACTCTTCATGTTAGGCATGCCAACTAATGGAACCATGAGGTTAGCATGCAAAACAAGTAGGATCCACTGAGGGATTGCTAATGTAAACAGCAAACACACTCATGGATACTCCTTTTAATCTCCTCTTTGTAAAATAAGGGTTTTCAGAACATTTTAAAAACAGTAGCTGCAACAATAGAAGATTTAATTTTTAATGATGCTTCTAAGTATAAACATATATATATTTTTAATCTGTTCATTGTGCTGTATTGATAGTGGCTGCTAGTTTATGAAGAAAACAGGAAACTGATTCAGGCAACACGTGTTTTGTAACGTGTGCTCTACCATTAGAGTCGCTTGACGACCAAAAGTTATCTATTGTAGTTTTAAGCTTTAGTGAAAAACTAACTGTGCAGCTCGTGGATTTTACAGATGATGTGAGTAATAGTCTTATCTTTCAGTTCAATTCAATTCAATGTCAAATTCACAACAGTCCCCTCAAGGTGCTTTTTATTGTAAGACAAAAACCCAACAATCAGACGACCCCCTGTGAGCAAGTATTTGGCAAGAGTGGGAAGGAAAACTGCCCTTTTAACAGGAAGAAACCTGCAGCAGAACCAGGCTCAGGGATGGGTAGCCATCTGCCATGATCGGTAAAGGTTGCAAGGAGGGAGACAGGAAAAAAGACACTGATGTTATGTATCCTACTTCTACATGAACCTACTGACCTAAATATTTTTGTTGATCCTCATGTTCCACAATGGCAATAGCACTCCCAAACAGCAGCAGCCTCCCCCAGCAAGTCATTGCTTCCGGGCATATTTATTAAACTGTGGACGAATTGTTCTAAGAACACATAAAAGAGCCCTACCCAGCAACCCACAGTCAAAACAATCCGCTGCCCCCATCATAGTCCCCAACAACACAGGACACCACCATACCTCAATGGATCAAAAGTGTTTTGGCATCATGAGGGAGTCTAAAATCATGAGTGGGTACATTTCTTGGAGAACGGCAGTATAGGTACAATAGCTTGAGGGCATGACTTTGACATTGAGATCTGCTGCTTGTGACAAAATCACAAGTGCGTTGTGTGAAATGCACTTCACACACACGCACAGTTGTTTGTCGCCAGATGCCACGTTTATTTCTAGTTTTCATTTATTATGATAGTCCACAGTCTCAGCTGATTTCCAGCCTCCCCTCCGCTCCTCTCCCGTCTCACTATAAAAGGGGAAGGAAACCATCATCAGTCCAAACGCCATCAGCTGTTCTCACCTGCGTCTCCAGCACCGCCCCGTTGAGCTCACTGCACCACTCCTCCCCTGCAGCCGCGCCCAGGACCACACCTCCGCCACACGCTGCAGCTAATATTTGACTAGTTCAAAGCAACACGTAAAATGTAATTTCAGACGATCTAGTAAAGTTTCAGTGTGCAGACTTGTGGAAACCTGCAGGATTAAGTTTGAGGGGGAGATTTTGATAGCGCAGAAATTAAAGAGTCTCACGCCCATGTTTCAGGACTGCTTCCAAAGCAAAACACATGCATTCACTGATGAAGGTCAAGTCAAGAGGCAAGCCGGCAAGCCAAGAAGAGCACTGTGTATCGTTGTCATCACTAATCATGTCAAAGACCTCATGTCTTATTCACTGGTAAGAGGAAAGCAGATCAGTGTTTCTGAGTATACCTGTGGTAAGATTAGCTGATGTTAGGTAATATATTAGCCACAGTAGCAGATTAGCCGGTAAGCCAGTAAGTTATCAGCTTATCGTGTTGCCGTATTAACTGACATTTTTATAACGTGTTTCATATGTTTGGAGTTTGAAGAGTTTGGGCTCAGTAGAGAAACTCAATCTACAGCTCTTCCTGCAGACAGACTAGGAGAAGTGAAGCCTTGATCTCACCAAGCTGCCGTCTGAACCACTCTTGATGGATTTCCAAATTCTCATAGACAACAGAAGGGTTTCGCAGAAGCTTTCTTTTTTGTGAGCTGTGCAATAACTTGAAAAAAAGATGTGTGATTTCATTATTATTTTGAGCTTTTGTGTGGTCTAAAAAGACACACCAAACATACAGATGAGTTTAGATTTTTTGCTTCATTTATAAGTTAAGCTGACAGAGAAAGTTAAAAGTGACAGAATGTCTCTTTTACCCCCTCTCACACAGTGCACAGACTCCATTTGGTTTTTCATTTGCTGAATGGAACAGAGAGGCGTGTCTCTTTCAAGGGAGGAACACCTGTTCAACAGTCCCGTTTTCTAACCTTTTCTTTATTTATTACAAGGATGTCTCTTACCAAGGTTTTTAAAGCCATATATCAACAGTATAATATCGTTGTGGACCTGATTCATCAGCATAGCTTGAATTATACCAATGCAGACTTGGTGATAATTAGTTTTATTTAAGATCAAGACAATATTTACTAATAATATAGCAATGTGAAGTACCACTTAGAACTGCTGCCTGCAATAATTGATTTAAATGGTTATTTATACCACTGGAATAGTGTTCAAAGTTTATCTGTGCTGGTGCTGTATTAAATATGTGTTTCTTATGGTGTTTTCATCCTGAACTTTTCTAAATATCACCCGCTTGAAATGCATGTTGGAAAGTCTGCTGAGACATAAGCTGGTCTTTAATCTCCCATCTCCCTAGCACAAAGCCCATATGATGTCAGATTCTAGTGTGTGAATAGCACAGCTAATAGTCCAGGGCATTTACTTCCAGTGAGAGGGCATCATCTGTGCTGCCTCCTGTGCACTTTATCCAGGCAGCACCTTTGCCTAAACCACCTGCTGTATTTCCAATAGCTCGAACTAGTCTTAAGCAGACTCTCCTGCTGTGCTCTACATGTGAGACAGTATAATGGTGCAAAATATCCTCTTAAAGTGTCTGAAGTGCAGTGTGAAAACAGCTCTTTAAACTTGTAGGAGTCTGCTTTGATGGGTAGGCGGGAGGACAGTCATGTGAAAGAGAAAGTTTTCACAGGACTCTCTGCTTTCTTGTGAAAAACTGAGTATACCTTTAGATTCGGCAGCTTCAGCAGCAAGAACATGAAGGGGCATTGCTTCAGATCATTGAGGTTTGCTTGCATTAGTTTATGTACAGCATTCTTAAGGTTCCACAACAGTATCTTAACCAGATGAGGTCATTGCAACACCTTGATTCTTTTCTTTTTCAGCCACTCTGTTGTGAATTTGCTGCTGTACTTGGGATCATTGTCTTGTTGCTAACCAGATAACCTCAAGAATACTTTGGTGTACAGAGGAGTTCATGGTCGACTCAGTGATCCCTCCACCACCGTGCTTGACAGTTTGTATGAGGTGTTTGTGCTGATATGCTGTGTTTTCACCAAATGTGCCCAAATATCTCCACTTTGGTCTCACCTTGCTCCAAGTCTCAGCCTAGGTGTGCAAAGTTAGACTTTGCACACCTAGGCTGTGCTGCCATGTTCTTTTTAGAGGGAAGAGGCTTCTCCTGGAAAACAAAGTAAACAGATGGCCAAAAACGTTAAGGGCCCCCCCCCCCCAACGATCTTGTTGTGAAGTGACCATGCTAACCACCGCACCAACAGGCAGCGTGTGTACAGTAAATAAACCACCTGTATAGATGTTGGCGTGTTTTCTATTCATTTTTATTTTGGACAGAGCCCAGCTAACTGTTTTCCTCTTTCCAGTCTTTAATTTAAGCCAGGATAAAGTACCCCCGGCTTCACTCGATGCACAGATATCAACCTCCTTAACTCACTCTTGCAAATGTTTCCCAAAATGCTGCTTGAACTTCCTGCTTCCTGTACATGCACCGCACAGCCTGTGCGCACTTTTTGCTGTTAGACGATTATGCATTGTGACCCATTTACTGTAGATCTGAGTGATAAAAATACGACTTGTTACAGTTTGCACACGCTAACTCTCTGCTCTGCAGCACCACCCCCCGCCCCCCCATACACACCCTCTCTCCCTGCATCCTCAGATTGTCAAAATCAGCCATAATAAACAAAAAGCACGCATAATCGGGTCACATTTTGTGAGCTGGTGAGGTGAGGATGAAGTAGCAGCAGTCCTCATCTATACTGCAGTGACTCACAGGAGCTTACTGCATATAGAACAAGTCTGCAAGATCTGCTGCCAAGAGAACCACGTGGCTTCAGAACGTGTCCTCGGGTCACCTCTTAATATCCTGCAGAGGCTGTTAAGCAGCACCAATCTGTGGTCTTTGTCTGTTTTCTCTCTTTTCATTTTTCTTCCTGCTCAGTCCTATTTGTCTATATGATTGCGATATGGGCAGTATCGAGAGAGAAAAAAAGGCATCTTAATTCGGCTGAGTAAAAACAACAAAAAGTAAATGTAATTTTCTCTGTGCGAATGTGCGTCGCTTCATTAATCCTATTAGACGGCAGCATCTGAGTGCAAAACGCCTTTGTCTGCATCGTGTTTTATGTTCATTTCTCTCCACTTGCTCTGCACTGATTTGAACTCTGCTGTCCCCGTTTCCCTTTTCGCCCTCCCCTCCTCGTCCCTTCCTGCCTCCTCCCTTCATCTCATCCCGCCCTCACCTACCCTCCTGTCTCGCTAGCTCGCTAGCCCTGTTCCCTCCACCCACCCAACATCAACCCCACACCTTATTTTCTCCTCCCTCCTGTCTGTGTTAACTGCTCCTCTCTGTTCTCCCTGTTGTTTTATTTACCTCCCACTTTCCTCTAGCCTTAAACATCAGAGTTGACTTTAGGTAAAGAGGGTAGAGCTGGAGGTGAAGTGAGGCGACACAGACGGGAGGAGAATCGGAGAGATGGACTGGGGGGGGGGGGGGGGGGGGCAGAGAGAGAGAGAGAATGCGGTCGGGGTGAGAGGCACTTAATGAACTGTATGCCTGTGCATAAAGAGAAAAAGAAGAAGGAGCGGCGGCGGGTGGGGGAATCAAAATACTTTCCACGCACACTTTGCAGGAGCGCAGTCTGGTTCCACTCAGAGCAGCTCCCTGGAGGAAGACCAAGGCTGTTCTCACTCCTCTTCCTGAATGTTTAGTGCTGATAAACTGTTTGCATCCAAAACAAAGCCCGGTGAGATAAGGCTCCTGCTAAAATCATCAGTGGGCTCTATGTCTCTCATTTTTATATCTTTGTTTTCTCCCCCCTCTTTTTTTCCACTCCTTTTCTGGTCCGACAGGGATTAAGTGGCTGGTAAAACTGTAAAAAGACACACTCCCTTATCGCCGCTGTCCCTGCGTTGACACTGAAAATGTTTGTGTGCGTTTCCAGGAGTGTGTGCACCAGTTTATGCACAGCTGACACTCTGTGTGCTTGCACTGGTGTTTGAAATCATTGTGAGTCAGACACACTTGGGTCAAGGCTTCTCTGCACACTCAGCAGTTACATTACTTTGTCTCACCAGCAGGGCCTCTGTGGGTCTCGGCCTGTGTGCATATGTATTTATATTACATTATGTACGCCTGCATAGCTTGCCTGCAAATGTTGCACAGTCTCACAGTCTTTGATTGTGCATCTTTTTCTGGATGCATGTGAATATTTTAGCATACTTTTTAAAGCGTATTTAATTACTTTAGCTGTTTTGTAATAAATCTAACATGCAAATATGCAAAATTAACAAAATATATATACATATATTAGGGGTGCAACGATATGCGTATCGATATTAAACCGTTCGATACAGTGCTTTCGGTTCGGTACGCATATATATCGAACAATACAACATTTATAATTTATTTTATCAACTTTCCTTCTGACGATGCTGTCTGTGTTGAGCGCTCAGTGAATCTGCGTTCGACTACTCCGCCTAGGCTGCACTGTCGAGCGCAGATCCACTGAGCGCTCAACACAGACAGCATAGTCAGAAGGAAGAGCGCAGGGCAAGCTAGCGAGACAGAAGTTAAGCTCTCCTTGTAACATGGACCTCCCCCACCCTCATTCAGATCTGGCGTTTGGAATTATTTTGGTTTTCATGTGACGTATGACCCTGAAGGTAAGCGCGTCATGGACTAAAGTAAAACAGTATGTTGGATGTGCCACGCAATGCTCAATTACATGGGTGGGAACTAGTGTGTTAGCGCAGTTAGCTCGTTAACGTGTTGGCCGTCTAGCCCCATGCACGGGGCGATCGGCGGTAGCTCGTTAACGGAGATTTGCCGTGTTGTGGCGTTAAGGTCATTTCAACGAGATTAACCTGAAAGCACTAGTGGGAACACAACGAATATGACTGCACATTTACGCCGACATCATCCTAGTGCAAAGACAAAAAAAAGCAAGCATGCTACTAACTTTAGCCGAGTCATTTAGACAGCTGTTAGCACATGATTCTCCTTATGCTGCTGAGAATATAGCCCAGAAGAAGCGGATAGTATAGCTTTTATTTTGGAAAGAGACATTTCTCTGTAATAAACTCTCTTTTCCAAAGATGAGTGATTCCTCAATCAGATACAGGGCTTGCAATATCGCTAGCCCGACGTCCTGGGGCTAGCGATTTTTTCAGTCGGGCTACTACAATCTATCTCTTCCCTGCCCGTCGGCCTATTGTAGGAAGGAAAAATATATGTCAATGCTTTTGCATTCTTTCAGAAATGTAGCTGGGTAATTATGTCATTGGCATCGGTGAGCCACTGTCAATATGTGACATATTGAAATCGCGTTTGAATTTGCGCTTGTTTTTTTGCTTTCACTTTGCAATCGCGCGAACTGTGTATAGAGAGCGACAGCACTGATCTGTGAGTGATGATAATTTGTGCACCAATTCCTCTGACATCGTCTTATTAATCGTTAGCTTACTATGCAAACATGACAAGTGAAATCTCCAGCAGCAAGCTTAAACATGTGAGAGGTTGATCGCGCAGAGAATCGCTGAGCTTATGTGAGTGCATGTGTAAAAGCAGCAGGATATATATTTTAGTTTTGCTGAGCCAAATAAGACAGGTCAGGGTGAAGAAGTGACAGCCAAAGAAAAGCTTACCACAAAACGGAGAAGTTATGACAAATCAGACTATAAGGCAAAAAGAAAGTGCAGCTTTATGGTTTCATGGACAAAAGAATTTCTGTAATATGCTGCAATATGATGAGCTAAATAACCAGGGCTGCACAAAAGTGGTCCGCAGGTGCGCATTCGCTGTCAAAATAAAAAACACGCACAAGGGTTAGGGTTAAATTTAAAAACTGTACTTTTGAGTTAAAATATATATTTATAATTTTAATAAATGACAAATTAAAAAGGCATGAACATTTTTTTTGTATCGAAAAAATATCGAACCGTGACACCAAAGTATCGAACCGAACCGTGAATTTTGTGTATCGTTGCACCCCTAATATATATATATATATATATATATATATATATATGTGTGTGTGTTGTCATGTTAAAACAAGTGTTTTCACAGAACTTTATGTAGTTACAATCATTCTCTCTTACTGTTGTGGAGGCATTCATGAAGCTTTGCAGGCATGTGTTTATGCAAAGCCTTCTTAAGGTCCCATCATAGCATTTGAATCAGGTTGAGGTCTGGTCTTTGACTGGACCAATTCAACACCTTGATTCTTTTCTTTTTCAGTCATTTTGTTGTAGATCTGCTCTGTTTGCCATCATTGTCCTGTTGCATCACACAGTTTTCCAACCTTTATCTGCTGGACAGATGGCTTCACATTTGACTTTAGAAAACTATAGTATGCAGAGGAGTTCACGGTTGATTCAGTGACTGCAAGTGGCTGCAAAACAAGCTATAACCATCAAATGCATTTGATTAGCAGCACCTGGCTGCTAATTTCCATAGCAGCACTAAGAGTTTACTTAGTTTCTCACACTTCTGAATTTTGGCTTAACGTGTCAAGTTGTGCAGTTCATAGCTCATAAACTGCTTGTTATTCAGCTTAATTGTGTTAATGTGTTTTCAAACTGAGCCTTGGTTCATAGTTTTACTTTTCTTTATTGAAAAGTATTGAGTGTTTGTCAGTTGCAGGATTTATGAAGTTGAAATCAGTGTTACTGACTCACAGTAACGTAGATATTCCACTCTTAATACTGGTATGTACCAACGCTTTATCGTGATAGTTATTTCATGTGATTATAGTTGGGCAGATTGACAAAGAGTAGAACTAAAGACTTTAAATTCTTTTTCAAAATGTATTTTAAATATTCATTTATTTTATTGTAACCACAAATATCCTGTTATTTATTTTTTTCAGTTGGCTAAAAATGACACACTAGCTATAGCCACTAAAATCATGACACCCTCCAATCATCAGACCTTCCCGCTGTTAGCAAAATGCTTCCCAATGCCTTGATAGATAATTGAGCCACAGCTGGTTAAAAAACACGATGAAGAAAGAGTGCTTTTAGTAACAAAAACAAATTCATACAAATTGAGGAAAATTGGATACACATGATCATTTCCTTCCAAGCTTCTCTACCCATTCAAGTCAATATTTAGACCTATATAAGCATCTCTGGAAGCAAACGAAGCCTTGAGTTGATGTGGCTACATGTGCATTAGTTTTGTACATCTGGACACTTAAAAAACAGTCTGTATTTGCAAAGCTGCTCCAGCTCCATCAAGTTTCAATCTCTGACTTGGCCGCTGCAGGACGTTAACATTGTTGTTTTGAGCCCATTCCAGTGAAGCTCTGGCCTTGTGTTTGGGGTTAATGTCACGCTGGAAAATTCATTTTCTCCCACGTCACAGCACTGCTGCCGGCCACAGAAAGCTTTCCTCCAGCATTCCCATGTACTTCACAGCCATGCATTGTGTTAGTCTGACTGTGATCTGCTGGTTTGCAATTAGCCCTTTTCAAATTATGTCTCTTAGATATTTTACAGTGGATGCTACTTGGACCTTCCTCTTCATTCATTCTTCAGTTCAATTCAGTTTTATTTATATTGTGCCAAATCAAAACCTCAAGACACTTTATATTAAAAGATAAAGACCCAGCAATCAGATGACCCCTATTAGCATGCACTTGGTGACAGTAGGAAGGAAAAACTGCCTTTTGACAGGAAGAAACCTCCAGCAGAGCCAGAATTAGGAAGGAACAGTCATCTCTACTGTTATGAATATATCGATACGTAGTATATTATTGAACTATTATTGAATTATCGAACTGTTTTGATGTTAATGTGCCATGAGGATTTATTTGAATGAAAGACAATGGACTTGTGTCACTGTCAAACCAGCTTACATAAGGATTTTGATACAGTACTAGTAGACATTTCAAAAGGCAGTGATATAGTAGATAAGAGCAGAAAACACCATCAAAGAAAAGACTGTGACACTAGAAGGAGGTGGTGAATCTATCTGTAGGCCAATGGCTCCCAGCGACTCCAATTATGTTTCCAGGTAACACTGACACACTGTCAGAAAGAAGTTAGGAAAGCAAACTTGAATCCCTTAGCCTGCCATGATCTCCCACGGCTTATTGGATTAACTTTACAGTGTTCTTCATGCTCTCCTGTGCATCTGCCTGTGAGCGTCTGAGCAGAGTGTGTTTTCAGTATGACTGCATGCATGAGTGTGATCCACACATGTTGTCTAAATAGAAGAGAGGTGTTAGGTCACTCAGTGTCTGGAAGGGCGCCCTCTCTGTTTGTGTGCTTACACTGAGGAGGTCAGAGGATTTTTAAAAAAAAAAAAGTGCTAATGGAGAAGAGGATGAGGTCTGTTAAAAGGTTATTGGCCAAGTCAGAAATATCACTGAATGCAACAAATAATATGTGAAATGGAGCGTGTAAACAAATATACCGCTTTATACTTTACCTTTAACCTCGATTCAATCAATCTGAGCAATTGAGTGGGCTATATGAAAAACCCAGGTAGGTATGTACACTGAGCACCATCCTTGTCTGTTTGCCATGTAGCTGCAGCTAACTTTCTTCATGAAAAGTCAGCGCAGGAACCATTAATCACCTTACGGCGAGGTCACGTTTGGTGGGGCCAACTCTTATACTCTCAGGTAGTGCCCTTCCCTCAGGGGGAGGATGTAGAGCAGGTCGGCAACAATGTTTATGTGGGTAGTATGTATCACAGCAGGGATCAGGATCCAGAGCTTTCCAGCACAACATTGTAGGTACCAAGATGATCTGTATTTTAAACTTTACTTCTCAGTGGATTTTGTGGCAATTGTTTACTGCAATGCAAATGTAGATGTCAACTTAATTAAATGTTTGTCATAGAATTAATTCATTTAATTTCTTTAAACATTCCATTATAGTTGTGAACCCCTTCGTTTCCAGAGGACCATGCTGACTTAGGATAAAAATCAGGAAAGCACCACATACAAATCATCTGTAACATAAATGAAGTGAATTAACCCATTTATTTATCAGCTTTATCAGCTTCAAATTAGACGACACCCTTCCACATGCTAAGTAAGAAGCACTGCCTAGATCACTGATAAAACACAATGAGACTCAGTTAAATAGTTCGGACTCATTGCAGTTATTCACCTCAAAATTCCTTTTCTCAGTGCAACCTCTTATTGGGTTAGGTGCACACAGGCGCTTACAGAACCACAAGCAAACCTAAAGCTGGAGCTACACAAGAATTAGCATACAGTGTCATGTTTGCATTGTTCTTAGTTGATTCTCCAGCAGCAAAGATCACACAATACCTGGGGAATCAAGTAGTCAAAGATGTCATTGTATAGCTCATGGGCCACATTGGTCTGCTGGTTTATCCCTGACCGAGGTGTACAAATGATGCAGTGATTCCCATTAAAAAAGGACATTGATACAGAATGTGGAGCTTTTAACAACACATGGACTTACTTCTAAGCATTTATTTAGTGAAGCCACTTTGTTTGTGCAGAGCTGATTGCTGTGTTTAAGGATTACGGTTCACAGAATTGCCATTAGAACATTAAACACACAGAGAAATGTACAAGAACTTGACTGATGATTTTGAATGTTTTTCTTGGGATCTGCACAAGAGCTGTGATGTCTGCAACACAGCACAGACACTCATCCTTGTATGTAGGATAATGACAGAATTTGAGATTACGGAGGAGCTGGCAGCAATGCACTCAGTGAAAGGGACTAGAGAGCGATTTGTTCATGGAGGTGGAAAGGTATTGGAAGGTTGGTTGGTTCTATCCCTGTCTGCCTGCATGTCAAGTATCCTTGGTTAAGATAATAACCTCAGGTTGCTTTCTGATGCATCAATCGGAGTATGAATGCGTGAGAATGTTAAATAGAAAGCAGTTACATAGAAAAGAGTATAGGAAAACATGCTTTTGTGAATGTGTGAATGAGGCAAGTTGTTGTGTAACTCGGTGCTAAAAATGAACCGTGTTGTTAATTTTGTAACAAAGGACTGTTAAATAAGATAGTTCATCGGGGCAAGAGCTTTGAACCACAGATGGTTTGGTCCAAGTTTGATTCAGTACTCGCAGAGCGCTTTGACTTCTTGCCACTGCTGGAGTTCTTCTGTTAGAGAGCAGAACTTTCCTGGTGCTAGCTAAGCTCATTCAGCCCGGACTCACGGAAGTTTGTCAAATAATCACAACAAAGTGATTTATGCCTGATGGGCAAAATAGCATGAAAAATTTTACTCTGGACCAAAGTAGTTAGGTTTTTAATCAGGTTTTTATCAGACTTGACAGGGCAATCTGTTCATGTTGTTTCTGTGACAATTTAATTTGCAATTATGGCTCATTACCTATTATTTAGATACCAGGGTGCTCTTAGTAGTCTGAAATAACAGCCCAAGGGTGGCTGGTGAGTGTCTAGACTTGCCTATAAAGTTAACCTTCTGGCTAGATGGTTGGAGATTTTGCAGTCAACTGGCGGTAACCCTGGACAGTAAATGTCACAAACCACAAGTCATTCGGGTGCTTTTCAAATTCCTGGTATCATCAGAAATTTACTGTCATGTGTGGCAAATAAGCAGCAAATACTGTGTTGTAGGAGACACTGCATGGTTGAAAAAAATTGTATACATAATTAGTAGCCACAATAAAACTTTTTATTTTTATCTTTTTTAAATATCAGCCTGTGTACAATAAATAACTAAAAATGTTCATGTGTCTACTGATTTAGATTTTAAATGTTAAATCTATGTTAAATCTAACAAATGCTAATCTATTTTATTCAATTAAAGAAAACTCCACTCCAGCTAATTATGGATAAGGGATTAGCTCTATTATTTGCTTCCATAGCTCACGTTGTGTAGTGTCAGCATGCATTCATTCATATATTTATGAATTTTTGTAATTCACAAGTTCTGCGGTGTAATGGATGTTTTTTTCTTCTTTAGCTCTGACCCAGTCCGGTCCAAGTCAAGCAACAACTAAAGCCATGACCTTGTTTGACCTTTTAAACAATGAGTTTAACCTGAATCCCTCTCACACTGCTCCTCCCACGCCACATGAAGGGTTACATTATAGACTTAAGCCTCCTGAGTAGCAATTAACAGCTGCCAGCATGGCTAACAATCCTTTTAACCAAAGCCTAATGAAAGCCCTAGCACCTCTTAAGAGTCTCTCCAACTGTATAACAAGCTCTCTTCATTATCAGGCAACTACAGCTACACAACACCACGCTAATTATATAAGAGCAGCGGTGGGCTTTGTGGGTCTGATAACTAGATTTGTCAATGCATCAATTCAATGTTACTAACATCATTGTTAGGATGGACACATGTCTGAGCTAACCCATAAGGCGTGATTATTTTTTGTCATTTGCAAGACTTTCCAGATCAATCAAAATGTCATCGAGCAGCAGTTTAAAACTAAAAATATCTGCATAAGTAGCTGCACTGAAAGAACCTTATCAGTCGGCCCTCAGGCAACACAAGGCCTTCTGTCTGTGAACAGTGATGCATGCAAACACAGGATGTTGCCTTTGTTGCTGATATGCTTTAAACACCAGCGTCTGGAATGCGACCACAAACACTGCAGGCAGCACAACATGGTCTATTACTGACTGCAGGTGATCAAGTCTCTCTTTTGCTCGAAATCTGATTGGAAATCAGATTTTCATATGTTAGTGTATGTACATTTTCTGTAATTGCTCCCAGCGACTCGGTCTCTTTCTCACACTCTTTTCCTTGAAAACATCTTGAAGAGATTTAGAGTGGGTCAAGGTCTCCCGGGGACACAGGAAAGGCCTGCTCTGAATCTAAATAAAGGGGGATGAGGTAAAGCACAGCAGTGTGACAGGACATCAACAGGACATGCCTCACTAACACTACATCACTTTCTCTCTCTGGATCGCTCATTGTTGTCTTTCTTTCTGTCTTCCTGTCTTTCTCCCTCTGCACATTGTTACCTTGACATTCCTGTATCCTTTCCCTTTTCAGAGCGAGAAATTTTCTCTTTTAAATCATCATCTGGTCTGGAGCCTCATGCAAACTTCCAACTGCAACTACTGTCCTGCTGTTCACTCTTTTATACTCTTGCACACAGTACTCTGACACACTAATCTGATAAATGCTAATAAGATTCACACTAATGCTATTAAATGCCTCTTAAGGGAATACCTTTCATTGTTATTTGTGTTTGAGGTATTACACTAATACATTGGTTTGTAGATTTCTCTGGCTGAGATGAGTCAGTTGTTTTTTGAAGTTCTTTAATAGAAGATAAGATTATTGTACTGATAATATACATAGATTCATGTGCAATTATGTCTCCCAATAAATTAATGCTTTCACATAAACCTAGAGAAAAAAATTTGCCCTGCCATCTTGAATATAGTGGCAACGATGGACATCACTGTTCAATCTAATTGCATAGTATGTATGTGCCGAGCGACCGGCCACATATCTAATATGCAAAAGCAGAAGAAAGGAGAACTCGCAGGCAAATTTTCATTTCCGTCTGCACCATCATACTCAAAATAAAAAGGATCATACCTGTATTTTACTGTAAGCGCCTTGAGGTGAATGTTGTTGTGATTTGGCGCCATATAAATAAAACTGAATTGAATTGAATTGAATTATTTTATCATCTGAGAAGAATTCCCCTTCACGAAACAAGCAAAAACACAAAAACACAAAGAAGGAAAATAACACGGCTAAAATCTGGATGAAACCTTATTCTCTTCCTTTTTAACTCAAGATCATCTTCTGAACTGAAGTCAGGGCTCTAACAGATGAAAACATGCATAAACATGATATTGTTTGCAATTACTTATTGCCAGCAAATAAGACAAGCAACCCTGCTATCTCTGTACAGTTGACGAGTTGGCTAAACGTTATGCTGGCTAATATTATACTTGACTGCCCTAAATATCACGTATTCCTTCTATAAACAGTTTGTTTGCATTCTCACTTTGCTGGACTTGAATTAACTGTCCTACAATGTTAGTGAAACTTTCTTTCAGGTAAACCTAACGCCTAACAGCAGCTGACAAAAACACTGACAAAAACAACAGCTAAAAGAGGCTAACATCAGCTAACAGAGGTTGACAGCAGCTAACACCACAAAAAACAGGAGCGCTTATCAACCATATCGCGTACCAAGTTCATCATATCCTCAACAGCTCACCTCAGTATCATGTCATGGGAAAGAAGCAAGATTCACTGAATATTCAATTTGTATCGGACTTCTTTCATAAAGTTTTACGGCCTGGACTAGCAGCCTGCACTCACAACAGATTAATGGTAGCCAGAATTGTTTGGCCTACAGCGGGTACTGTAGCTGCAATTATGCACAATACTTTGGAAGTTGCCCATCCCCTGTGACCCTGAATTGGATAAGTGGGAAAGAATGAATTGATTGATGGATGGATAGCTACTCCTGCCTTACATAAAGTCTAGGTACAGGCTAACTTTGATGTTGCCAGTTTAAACTGTGGTTATTCAACTGTGGAAAGTCAGTATGGATGATTTTTTTATTACTGTTTATATTATTTTTTATTACTGTTTGCTCTTAGTGATGCAGCACATAGACTGAAAAAGTTAATAAAGCACAAACATATGAAACGTGGGTTTTTTAATCTGAGAAAGTGCAGAAGAGTTTAAAACAGTGATGAAAAATAAGTAAAACTTCCTTTTGTTATTGAATGTGAAAAGGTTATTTTGAACAAATTGAGTCAGTCTTTGCTTCCCACACATCGTTCATCACAAAAGGTCAGAGTCCTAATTAACAAAAGCACTTAAAAAAAGAAAACAAATGTAATAGATATCTAACATCTAATGTAATAATAGGGAAAAAAAAAAGGTAGTGTCGATTTATGACCAGTTCTACGCGCAGCTCAACTCTTAAATACAGTTTGTCGTGTCAGCTTCGATGAGTCACTTTACAGTGTGTCTGTGTTGTGCTCCACCAGCAGTAATCAAAACAGGAGGAAATGCTGGCCAACTTTTCTAAGCCTTTTCCTTCGATGTTGCTCCAAACAAACTAAGAGGAAGAAGTCCGCTCCACCAAAGAAAATGAGGGTCAACATGTTTATTTGTTCATTTGTGTGTGTGCATGTGGGTTCTTTGAATTTATTTCGCAACCCAATCTCCTGCCGCATTCCTGTATATGTCGGCTTTGATGCTGTGTGTGTGTGTGTGTGTGTGTGTGTGTGTGTGTGTGTGCGCTTGCCTGAGAATGTGTGTTTTGTCTTTATGGAATGCAACAAGACACCTCGATCTGCTGCCTCTAATTGCAAGGATACCGCAGCCCCGGGAAAAAACACATCCTATTTCCTGTGACATGGCTGCAACTTCCTGTCGCCCAGTTTTTTATGGACGCTGTCCCAGTCACTCGGTTGATTGGCTGGCCTCTGTGTGTATGAGTGAGACAGAGGTCTTAGGATCACCAGTAGTTTTGATTCCTCTGCACTGATGAGTTGCTTGCCAAGATCGAGATTGAGATGGTATCTGCCTCTACTCAGAGAGGAAACAGAGCTCTGTGAGTGTGCGGTTTTATCTTAATGAAGACCAAATGTCTGATGAAGATGGAAAGATGTGAGGAATGAGGGCATTTGGCCAGAAATCTGCACAGGGCTGGTTGAGGCCTAAACATGGATTTGGAGTTATGATTACGTCAGGGTCAGGGTTATGTAAAGCATTTTATGAGATTATGGAAAACCCTGTCAGTTCAGTTTACAGCGTTAAACATGTGCAATATGTATATAAATAAGTTCTGTAAATGAAAACATCAAATATTTATTTGAAGGGAGATGTTATTGGGAATTGCAGCTGTGAACACTAGCAACATCTGCTGGAATCCTTTGTTTGAATGTGATAACATAGTTTGACATACAGCTTGATAAAGGTGATACAGTTAAGATGTTAGTATATGCATCTAGCTGGAAAACAGCAAAGCAAGTTCAAAGATTAATTCTTGGTTCTGGTCTTTTTTATAAATTTTGTTTTGAGCTATCGGACAGATGGCTTCACGTTTTTCTCTAGAATACTTTGGTGTACAGACGAGTTAGTGTTTCTGTTATTTAGTTTGGTATTTCTAGCTCCCCTAGTTATATTTAATAGTCCTGATGTGTAGTTCTTAGTTTTGTTGCGGTGCCTTCCCTGCGCTCTTGTGTCTCATTGTCTCAGTTATGTTTCCATGTCTGTTATTTCCCGTTCTGTGTCGTGTCTGTCTGGGTTTAGTCTCTGTGTGTGTTCCCGTTACTTCCTGTTTTACTTTGGTAGTCTCCTGTCTGTGTGCGCCATGTTCTGTTTTGCTTCACTTACTTTGAAGGTTCCTGGTCTCATGTGTTATGTTCAGCTTTGCGTCCTCTATCTCGTTGTGTGTTGTTAGCCCCAGCTATGTTCCCCACGTGTTTCCTGTTTCCTCGTCATTCCCGGTGCATTTAAGCATTTAAGTTTTCTTCTGCTCGGTGTTGCGTTCTCACTGTGTGTTCTGCCTGCTTGTCTGTTTTGTTTTTTTTGTATTCCAGGCTACCAGCAATAAAGCTGAGTTTTTCTGAGTCTGATTTTGGGGTCACCTCTACCAGCCGCACACAGCAGACATAACTCAATGACTGCAAAACAAGCCCAAATCATCACCCCTCCACCACCGTGCTTGAATTCAGTGCTAATTGTTCCAAACAATCTTGGGATACGAAGATCTCGGGTAAACTGTATTTGTTTTGGAATATCTAGCTGCTGAAACGACTTTGAAACAATAGCTAGATATCAACTAAACTTCACCTTTAAATGAAATTTTACTAATTTTGTGTTCAATTTGGATATTTTTCAGATCTCTAAGCAATGGAAAAATATACAGTCATAATAGCAATGAAACTGTATTACAGGTTTGCCTAAAATACACCAGATACCCTTCACGACCAAAACCAACCCAACAAAGTCAGTGAAGAAGAAATGGTTGTCAATGGTTTTGTGGAGCAGCTTCCACTGATTTTTCAACTACTCACAATGGGCCTTGTTTATTAACAAGCACAAAGAATTGTACTTATTTGCATCAGCATATGTACCAGCCATTTTTGTTCTCACCAAAGTGTGCATGTTAAATAATCAGAATAATCCCAAACTGACAGGCACATGCCAACAGTTTGCAATCAGCATATTTTCACGCCCCCAATTCTGTCCATAGCAGCATACATTTGCCTAGAGTTGAAGGCCTACCATGGCGAAAGCTGTGAAGTTGTTTTAAGAGAAGAAATTCAAGAAAAGTTGGTGAGGTGGAAGTCAAACTTTTCTGAAGTGTCCCCTGAGACACAAACTGTGGCTCAGGTAAAAAGAAAAAAGTTTGATGTTAAAGTTGCTGTGAAAAAAAGAAGAAAAGCCCAGAAGAAAAAGAAGGAAACAGGGGGAGGATGAGAAGCACCAGATCTGTCAGCCCAAGATAACAGGTAGAGTTCCATAAGTAGGACATTGCCAATAAGTGAATGCAAGGGCGTAGATTTCGTTTTGGCATTGGTGGGGACGAATGATTCAGTTTTTTTTTTCCCGTTTTGTCTTTGCTTCTTGATAACAAAAGGAGAAATGTACTTGCCTACATATGCTATTCTACATGCTTTTACACCATTTAAAATTACAATTGATAGTTTTATATGTGAGTTATATAATGCTAAATTACAATTAAACAAATGACTAAGTATTTTAGACTTTAGTTTACTTCAGCCATATTCAATATAAATCAGGTATCATGCAAAAATAAAAATAACTTCAAATTCAGCAGGGCTGGACTGGGACAAAATATCGGCATTTTGACTAGTGACCGGCCCACCATGGTATTATAGGAAAAGTCATAAATCCTTTAAAGCCTTTATAATAAGCTTAAACTTGCACCACCTTCCCTATTCTGGTATTCTAAACAGTAACACCTCATTTATAATTACATATACCTATAACTAAAAGGGTTGCCAACTCCCAGCAAAAAAAGAAAAGAAAAAAGTAGGGAACCACTCCCCCACCCTCTGCCTCAAGATGCTTAACTAACAAAACCGATTTAAATTTAATGCACGTATAAAACAAATGCACATAAATCTATTATTTTTCTCCAGTAATTAAATAGATTCAACATCTTTCTTCAACAGAATTGCAGACTGCACAGATGGTACCTTCCCAAAGTAAAGAATGCTATAACTTACTAGGGTATATACTAACTAGACTTAATATTTACTGAATACAATAATGGATTTCTATACATTTTACATCAGATGAAAATATTGGTTGAAAGATTCAGATAATTATTTGTTAAAAGCGAGACATTTTAAATGAGAATAAGAAAGAAAAATATTTCTTTGTGCCCCCCTTTCCCTGTTAATGCCCTACCTGGCCCCCAAGAAAAACTTTGCTAGACCCGCCCCTGCACAGTTACCAGCTTTCAGCTACATAGAAAAGGATCCTGGTGTTATTTGTCTCTCAGAAACAGTTCAGAACTTTCCTTCAACTCATGTCACCTAAAAGGTAAACCTGTTTCTCCATCACCTGTTCAGCTCTGATGATTCAGTAAGGACATCTCCTGGTTTCATCTTCATGTTTCCCTCTCACCACATATCCAAACCGACATCATGACCAGCAGCTTTTACAGCTGTGGCTCCAGCAAACATCAGCTGATACGAGAAATTAATATTAAATAAATGCTAACAACAGCTGATCAAGCTTAAGCGTGCTGCTTGTTGTTTAATGCGACCTCCGCTGGTTTCCTCTTTCTGGCGCAGAGAGAAAAGCTGATCAGCTGATCATTGATCAGTTTCATGATTGAATTAGCAACTTTCTAGCTGAAGTAGTACGGGACAAATCGCGTTCCTTTTCACCTTAACTTTAAAGTTTGACCTCCTCGGCTGTAATTGGTCCAGCCCAGAGTCGATCATGACCAACTGGCCAATCCACGACCGTTCATTTATACCGTTAAAAAAAGAAAAGGAAGAAAACCCCATTGGCCCATAAAAACGAAAAATCACGAGCGGCCCACTGGGCAAATGCCCAGTATGCCCGATGGCCAGTCCAGCCCTGAAATACAGTCATGACAATAAACGAATATGAGTTCAAGGACTTAACAACATTACTTCAGTTACATTACACGAACATCTCTGATACATTAGCACTAAGGGAACACTGAATGACCTGGTGGTTTATGTCCATCTAAGATTACCACAAAGTAAAAGATCTCTCAGCAAAATTATGCAACATTTTAGCCACACTATTGCCCCGATCAAATCAGTGAGTTGGGATTTTTTATTCTAAGCATGAGCTACTGTTACAGCAACAGACATTGATACTACTGGTGTCTCACACAACAACTCAATGTCCACTATGTGAAGGAGCCAAACACATGCCTTCTCCTCTCATTAACAGAGATAAACTGCTGGCATATTGGTTTTACATCTATACTGTCCAGTTTCTCCTGGTGGACATACAGCAGCATTGTTTAATCTCATTTGAGTCATTGTTGACTTTAGCCATGTTTTTAATCTTCTGAGAGCACTGAAGCTTCTTTCAGCCTCAACTGAGGATACTGGGATGAATAAAAGCAGCCTGACAATTGTCATGATAATAAATACTAGTTAATCTATAGCACCAAATCATCAGTCAGTCACCCGTGACCTCGCCTCTGTCCGAGCTACAACATGGCAGAGCTGCCTCTGTCACCTGATAAATAACAGTGAGACATTCCACATACATGCAGTCACACGTGTGCTTCAAATACAGTCATGAACCATCAAGTCATCATCAAATTTCACCTCTGATCTTGTATCACCATTACTCTCTGAGCTTTGTGTTGGTTCTTCTGTCACCTGACAAATAGGACATACATGACAATAAGAATAAAATGGGGAGCTGCTTCAGTGTTTCTGTCAAATTGTGCAGATCTTGACACATCAGTAATGTTTGTAGGGTGAGTGCATTTCTATAACACTACAAGGTGGAATATTTGCAAAATCGTGACTACATGATATTTTGTCTCAAAAATTAACCCTATGAATATGTCAGTACCATTAGGATGAAATTATTGTGTCACCAACATTTTGACGTTAGACATATAATTTTAACAGCCTCTATAAACTAATATCCTGGCTCGCTCGAGGCTGCCGTTTTCTCCGACAGCTTCAGAGATAACTAATAGTGCTGCCTGTTGTGCAGTTAGTTTCCAAAACACGTTATTTGTGGTTACATATAATTTTAGACTGATGTGGGCCAAAGCCTAGCATAGCCTGTAACGTTATTATGACGGACACATTTTATGAGTGAACTTGAGTTTAAGTGACTTACAGGTTTCTTTGAAAAATACTTTCTTATATCCAGGTTCTTCCTTTTTGCTGCCGTCCTCCTCTCCTCCTCGCAGCGCAGGTTTGCCGCTGCTAAAACTAAACAGAGCTCCCTGAAAGGCACAGCCAATCACATTGGCCACATTTGTCACATGACGTAGGACTCCAGTAGAGAACGTAATTTAACTCTTTCTGCACCGCTGGGTGAATGAGACACTGATAGATCGTTTTTTTTTCTTTCTATCAAGATTGTTTTTCTTTACTCGAAGAGATCCAATTATTGGTGGGGACAATTCAATAATCGCTGGATATTGGTGGGGACACGTCCTTTCCATCCATGCCAAATCTACGCCCTTGAGTGAATGTCAATCTGAAGACATATGGCAGCAAGGATGAATTAGTATTAATTTCACAATTACAGTTTGATGAATATAGTAAATGCATTAGTAAGTTAAGAATGTGTTATTTTTTATATTAGATTTTTTATGACAGAAATTTTCATTGTCACTGTCTGTTTTCTTATCCCACAATTCAAGTGCAAAATCCGATGTTACTGTAGCTGCTATAGGACAAATATCAAAAAGCATTAAATCTAGAGTACCACATAACAGCTGCAGCGTGCCGGTTTGTTTCTATTACTGTTGTGTAAAAATAAAATTTTTGTACACTCTATCTTTTAACATATGTGAATAATATTAACACTCAGTAATAAAGCTTAATATTAACTGCAATAAATCAGGAAATTAAAAAATGCATCACATCTGCTGTTAGCCTCTTTTAGCTACTGTTGCCTTCTGTTAGTTGAGGTTAGTGAAACTGTCTTTGAAGTGGATCTATCATTGTTGAAAACACACACACAAAAATTGTCATACAATGTAAAAGTGTAATCAAAGTGTTTATTAAAGGGAGAAAGGCATTTTTACAACTCTGGTGCCTAACAATGACTGTCATAACGTTCACTTGGTGTTTAGCCAGCTCGTTGTCAGCTATCTGGACACGGGAAGGTCACGCGTCTAATCTATCAATAAGTAGCAGATTACAATATTGGCACAAATGTAAATGTCCCTCCAGGGCATGCAAACACCTACAAATTCTCTGATCCTTCACCTTTAGCAAAATGGTAAATGGCCTGTTTTTGTCCCTATGGACCCCAAAGCGCTTTACACTACATTCAGTCATCCACCCATTCACACACTGGTGATGGCAAGCTACATGTAGCCACAGCTGCCCTGGGGTGCACTGACAGAGGCGAGGCTGCCGAACACTGGCACCACTGGGCCCTCTGACCACCACCAGTAGGTAACAGGTGAAGTGTCTTGCCCAAGGACACAACGACTGAGACTGTCGGAGCCGGGGCTCGAACCGGCAACGTTCGGATTACAAGACAAACTGCCAACTCTTGAGCCACGATCGCCCCATTGTGTATTACATTGTGTGACCAGTTTCTACCTACATACATAAAGCGGTTTTAGTCAGAAGGGAGATGTCCTGTCCTTACATTTGAATACATTTCTGTTAAATAACCTTGGAAAATGACTGACGAGGCCTTTAATACATATTTATTAATATATTATACCTTTTTACATTCACACCTTTCTCACCAAAACAAAAGAGAAGCGATAGAGCTTCCAAACATTTTACAAGTAGTGACCCAATTTTTAAATACTGTGCCTATTAAAACGATATTCATCAAAAAAGACAAAAAACAAACCAACCCCCTACCCACCCACCCTTGTAACCTCGATAGATGTTGTCACTTGCACTTGTTTCTGGGCAATCTCCCACTTATGGAGATTTTTTTCCACTCTTGCAATAAGTTTGTCGTCCTGGGTTCATGCCCTCCACCTGCTTGCTTCTTTTTCTTTTGCATCAGTTCGTTTATTTGTGCAGCTGAATGTGTTTAACCTGGGACTGTCTTTCATCTCGTTCTTTCATCATAATAAATGTGGTGAGAATTTCACGCCCTCACTTTTCATAGTTCTGATTTACCGTAACACTAATTACCAAACCACACCAGAACCCAGAACTTACTTTAAACTCATCTTTCACCACAGAGTGCAACATTCACACTTCAGTAGTACCTGCCAACACCTGACTCAGAAAAACCACCAGCCCTCAAGCCTGTGTAAATTAACTGGCATATTATTGCTGGCATGCATTGACTTGTTACTAGGTTAGCTAGTATCGACCAATATTGAATGTCCAAAGCAGTGCCATGCTGTGAAACTATGTAAAGTCTAAAGAGAGAAAAAGAATTAGTCTCCTGACCAGAATTAAGATTTCAGTTATAGTGTGGTCACAACACTTTAAAAGTTTTGTATCTGAATGATTCCCTCATTTATTTATTTATTTATTTAATCCAAGGCAGAGGGACTCTGTGGGGTTTGACATATTTTGGGAGCACCATTTTGAGTTATGTCTCTCCCTCTGTGCACACCCATCCCCGTCGTCCCTCAAATCCCCCTCCCTCTTCAAGCACATCCCCACCTTGTTATCACCCTGCAAAGCCAAAAAGCTGTGTTGCCATGGTGACAGCCTACCCATCAGAGACAGAAATGTGTGATTTGGAGGTGCCACAGCCATTTTCACGGCTGAAAGAGACACCATCGTTCGCAAGTCCCATACCCTCTCCTGCATCGCGCCATCATTAACACAGCATTTCCCCTTTACAACCGTATGTATACAATGTACGTTCCCATTCATGAATCAACACGTGTGGCTAAGACATAATGAAGATTATCAAAGCACTTTTCAGTAGTTGTGTTTAGCCTAAAGGTACCAGAATATCCTGATTAGCCCGTATACTAGCGTCCAGAAGTGTCACAGCTTTGGTTTATACATTAAATTAGGTGAAATATGACATGCAAGCTATAATTGGGCACATCAAAGCAGAAAAAAATGTAAATAGGACCAGTCAAGTGTGGCAAATTATAAATTCATGCAGCTGTCCTTGGGGCAACCACAGGGCAACCATGAAGAGGCAACCATCCAGAAATCACATCTGGAGAAGTGGCAAGGAATAAACGTGATGTTAGCATAGAGATTGAGTGTTTTGAACTTGCCTCAGAGAAAGAAGGTCCCAGGTTCACATCTTGGCCCCGATCCTGGTTTGAGTCCTAATGAGTGCTCCTGTTTCCTCCCCTAATACATGCTGAAACTCTACATTCTAGAGGTGAGAAACAATGTGCTCTCTGACAGAGTGGCAACTTGTCCCAGGTGAACTCAGCATCCTCTCACACATTGCTTGCTCTGGAATCTCAAACCCTGACCTTGAAGCAAGTATAGAGAATAGCTGCATGTGTGATAGGTATGAATAAAGGAGAGTGTATTTTACGCATATTACTGGCTAAACATTCACCAAAAACATATATGAAAGAAAAGGAATAATAACGATCTCTAAATATCCCATAATCATAAAAACATGATTGACTTTGTTATTTTGCAGTTTTTTTTATGGTATAATAAAATAAAGGAAATTTTGAATTTTTATTTCATAATTGTGGCAATTCTCAGACTGGTCATATCTGTGCTTGCCACATCTGTCGTGGATTTAGGAAGTGTGACTCCAGCAAAACAAAGAATTCTGGGAGAAGCAATTGGGAAATCCCCTGGACTGATTTATTCTTCCAGCCAGATACATCTGGACCAGTGTAAAACATGTTTTGCTGAAAAACCAATTGTTATATAACTGAGTGCATTAAACACCTAGTTATAAAGCAGTTGATAAGCATCATTAGTAAGGGATGTATTTTAACTCAAACAAGTTGATATGGCTCCAGGTGAAAAAAATACAAATCTTCATTTAACAAGAAAAAACCTAAATCAGATGTGTAGTAAAACACTGAAGTGATATGAATTTATGGAAAACAACAATGTACTACAATGCCTGCTTGGGGACCCCCAGACAAAATCCAGGCATTTGGAATAAAATGTGTATTCCCCAACCAGTTGGCAACTGTTTGTTGGCTGTCCCTGGGTGAAATTGGTCATAAAGAGGGCACTGCACCCAAAACTGCCTTGCGATTGCTTTAGTCACTACCAGATTGCCACAGTTACTTGTGGTTTGCATGGTAGATATCGACCTGTCTGCAAACACTTAGTAACTGACCACAGTGTAAGTGAGACTGGAAAAAGTGTAATGCAAGCCCAAAATAGTAAAAGTAAAGTGCCACTTATTAAAACATGTTCATTTCAGTGGCAATGAACAGCATTTTGCTCTGAAGGCACATGTTCTTCATTTTTGGTTGGCTTCTTCCATGCAAACTACCAGTAACAGTGTCAATCTGCTAGTGACCAAAGCAATTGCAAAGAGATTTTCGGTGCCCTTTATAAAAGGTGTAGCTTTTTGCAATCAATGTCATGCTAGTGATAGCAAACAATCTCCAGCAACCACTTGCTAGCTGGTTTGGGTATATACATTTTTCCGCAGCAACCAGTTTTCTTGAGCTGACAAGCCTTTTGACTTAAGGTTTGTAATCAAATTCACTGTAATCAAATTTTGGTAAATGCATTTCTTGGGGCAGCACGGTGGCACGGTGGTTAGCACTGTTGCCGCACAGCAAGAAGGTCCTGAGTTCAATTCCACCATCAGGCCGGGGTCTTTCTGTGTGGAGTTTGCATGTTCTCCCCGTGTTTGCGTGGGTTCCCTCCGGGTACTCCGGCTTCCTCCCACCGTCCAAAGACATGCAGCTTGTGGGGATAGGTTAATTGGATCATCCAAATTGCCACTAGGTGTGAATATGTGAGTGAAAGTGAGTGTGAATGGTTGTCTGTCTCTGTGTGTTGGCCCTGCAACAGACTGGCGACCTGTCCAGGGTGTACCCCCCCATGACAGCTGGGATAGGCTCCAGCGCCCCCCGCGACCCTGAAAAGGATAAGCGGAAGCGAATGGATGGATGGATGGACATTTCTTGGATTTAATTCATCTGTTAGCACAGACTAGCATCTGATGCACTCATTGAGTTCATGAATACTGCTACTTTCTAACAAAGCTAGCTAGCACTAACTTGGCGCTTTACCCCTTCATCCAAGTATGGTCACTTTTAGGCCTGACAACCAAAAATGCTAATGTTAAGTCCAAAATGCAGCAGGTAATGATGAGATTACAACCAGGCTTGGCATCAAAATGTGAGTGAAAATTAATGTAAAAGCAAAATTTGATCCCAGATGATTTTTCTAATAAAATGTAATAGAAAAGCTCCTGTATGTCGTTTGAGATGGTAGAAAGAAATAACCGGTGTGATCGTTTACATGGAGGATTCGTTGAGTAACAGCGATAAGCAGCACGTCCTTAAAGTGGAAGTATGACGTGGCAAAAACCGTGGCTAGGGAGTTTAATCTTTGAACTGACTGATCAAATCTACAAGTCTGCAAGCACAGTTGCAGTCAATAAATGTTTCTATATGCACACTGTCACAGTTGCGTAAGGACTTAGATCTAACTAACTCATGTAGTGTTTAGGACTGTTCCCGTAACTGCAATCAGCCTACCAGCCTGAAAATTACCTGTGCTCTCGGTGAGACCTGACCATGTTGATTCAGCAACCCATCTTCACTCTGCTGGGATGCACCCACTCCCTGCAACAGTCTCAATCTAATCTGGTTTGTTCAGGCGCTGAGCAACAAGACCGAGGGAGCATTTTTCTCTTCCTCGACTGCTGGTTTAAATGGAAGCTTACAAACGCCATCTGCCCACAGCTCAGCCAACACACTCTGTATATATGAATAGTCAATGTCAATTAACTTGTTTCTCAAGTGTTCTCTCTAGCATTGAGCTGCTCAGAAATCACACTACCTCTCCCAGGAAGTGTGTATGTGTGCATCTGCGTACAGTATGCATGTGGGTAGAGGGGGTCTTAATTAAAGCTGCTTAATATGCGTATGGGTTGGCTTTTTTAGGGGTGAAAACAAATTTGTGGGGAACATATGGTGCCCCAGACATGGGACACACACACACCCCCATAATACATAGACACTTGCAGGCACACACAAACACTTTCAATCTTCAAAGTGAAGCATACGCACACACACATACTGGCACGCCTGGGCTCCTGCAGAAACTGGAGTGATGGATTCTGGCTGATTGTGTGTAAGTGTTGGAATATCATTAATCCCCCTTTTTTGTGATTTGGGAAGGTGTGTGCTCATGCACATCTCAGGGTGCTTTTGTGAGAGATTATTTCTGGCAGATGGAGGGAACCATGGCCCCTTCTGCAGGGTCAACGGGGGGAAGTTAAGCAGCACAGATTGTTGCCTCTCCTCCTCGTTTCCTTTCTCTCCTCTCTTGTTCCCCTTTTCTCTCCTTCTTCATCCCTTGAAATCAGCTTCAACGCCCACCTCCAATCTATCTTCACACCCTTCTCTGTTTCTTTATTTTTATCTCGTTTAAGAAAGACGAAAGTAGAATGTGGTGCCAAAAATAAGGAAGAAAATCAGGGAAAGTGAAGATATTCAAAGCTTTATGCAATACAAGATAAATACTAGCTAGGTTGAACATTTAACAAGAAAAAAAACAAGGCACACAAAGAAAATCCCTTCACTTTTATGCTTGTTTCAGCATTGATCTGTGAAAAAATTCAGTGTTACATTGGCCATTCACTGGGTCCTTGATACTTTTTTCATACAGTCCAGGCCTTTAGACAGAAAACTAAACATTAGAATTACATGTTATGAGCATTTCCCACTTGTTGAGTTCTATTCAAGCCTTCTAAATGAAATTGAAGAAATGGAAATATTCCACTGCTAAAGGTGAAAAGAATAAGTTTAGACCCAGAAGACTTCCAGCACTTTTAGAAGGCCACTTCTCTTAGAAGTAAGATGTGAAAATTCTACCAATCTTTTAAAATGCTAAGCGGAGATTTGGACAAAAAATCAAGAAGAAACATCAAAGTAGTGATATAAGACGAGAGCACTTAATTCACATGTTGCAGCACAAGATGCTGTTTAAAACTTTCACGGACGATATCATGAATCCTTGTAGAGCTGAGATGAAGAAGAGTACAGTGGCCAAATGCCTGGGGATACATGGTCGCAATCCATACAGTAATTGACTTAAAACATCCACAGGCCTTATCACCGCAGTCCATATGTCTTAGTGTATGTGTGTTTAAACCACTCCACCTACATGTTCCAACCTGAGACGTCCAAGAGACAGAAGAAGCCGTGCAGAGGATTAGAAATCAGTATGCCCAAATCCCAGACGCGAGGTTCCTCCACCAATCACACAGCAAGCAGTCTGCTAACCACCTGGGGAGCCGTGCTGGGGAATCCTGGAACAATACTAGTCAAGGCGATGCCTGAAGGCAAAAGGGATCTTGGATCGGAGCTTCTCTGATCCCCACCTCAAAAAGACTGCTTCAAAATGTCCTGAGTGAAAAACTGGGGAGCGGTTGTGCACAAAGGATTTTATTTCAGAACTCGGTGTTTACAGTCGTGTCAATTTAACTTGCATGCCTACATGTGGAAAATCATCCACAAATATATATATATATATATATATATATATATACATACATACATGCAAACCCTGCATTTATCCCCTCTGTTGCTGTCATTCTTCACCTGCCCCGCTTATTTCTGTGTTGGCGGTTTTCTCCCCACGGCTGCTTGTGGCAGAGAGGAGTGTTAGACAAGAGTGACGATATTGTAATAACAACATGCTTCCTCTTCCTGTCAATACTCGCCAATACCTGATCAAGGGGTGAAAAAACAGAAAACCAGTGGAGCAAATGTGGAACAGTTACAAAGTTACAACCTCTTACATAATGTATGTTGTTTTTTTCAAGTTTCTGTTTTATTTAAACATTTCTTAAAACTTCCGTGACCCTGGATGTAATTGTTTGCGGCTCCTGGAGGTTAAAATGCAGATTAAGCTTGACAGGAATGCTATTTCTTGTTTGAAACTCTGTCTTTTCTTTTCTTTTTTTTTTGGCCATGAGAAGGCATAAGCCAAAGCCTGGATGGTGTTTTATGAGAACCATTGATCGGGAGGCGCATGCTGATGAGCTGAGTCGAGACAGCGCTGTGAATGAAGCAGGATATAGTCGTGACCCAGGGGGAATCACACCACACTCCAGCCTGATCTCTCGCAAAGCCGCTTGGAACCCCAACGCCATCCTCCCTGATGAATGTACTCTCTCTGTGTCTCTCCTCTCTCTCTCCTCTTTCTGCCTCTCTTTGACTCCTCTGCTCTCTCACTCTCACTCTGTTTTCTGGGCCTGATGAATGCAGAGCGAATCAATAAATCTATTCCCCTGCTGGATACCTGATAAAATTTACAAGGACAAGCTTAATAAATTACTAATGGGGTGGCCAATTAGTTTGTGTGTTTGCATGTGCTGGATTGACTGTGTGGCTGTGTGTCTTGTGGGCCACATGACTTTCAATTCCTGCATTGTCATTTGCATGCACATGTATGTTGCGAGGTTGTTCCATGAAAATGCAACGTTCTTCTATTTTGTGAATCTAAAGTGCACACTGTTCTTTTTCCTTCTTAATTTTTATGATTTTTCTTATGACTGTTGTGTAATTGAGACCTAAGTCACACAGACCTAGAGATGAGTTGGTAACCCCGGCAACATCGAGTCACTAAGGACAAATGCATATTCCCCACCCGGTTTGTAAGTGGTTACTGGCTGTCGAATGATATTGATTGGAAAGAGGGGCGCACCAAAAATCTTCTTGTGATTGCTTTGGCTGCTAGCAAATTGCCACGTGCTCCACAGCCTTGTAGACATTTGGCATTGTAAACTGCAGACAGTGCTGAAGCTGGATTTTAGGTACTCTTTTAATGGCTGGAGAGTTTAGACTGTAGTTTATGCAAGTGACCGGTGCTATTGTTTGCTTCACACCTGCTGTTAAAGTTATGGAAATGAAGAAATAGCAACATGGATCTGGATAAAGTCTGTTCCCCAAAACAGCTCAATAAAGTGACTTTGTTGACACTCTGTTGAAAGACAGAAACTGACTGCAAAGTTTGGACCTGTGCTTCGGGTCATAGTCCTTGTCCTTGTGTCCTTGTGTTTACATTGAGACCAGTTTTTTTGCGCACCTGTTAGACTCTTTCTTTTAAGAAAGTAGTATGAAAATGTTGCTTTTTTTAAAGCAGTCTCCTGCAGTTGCATTATTAGAACAAGAATCATTTTTAAGGCTGTTTGGAGACTTAATGAAATGGATTGCTTCTTTAATCAGCAGATGAGTTTTTCAGATTTACTAATGATTATTCTAATGATCCCTCTAAGACAGGCTTTATATATGCAGAAACATGGCATTTAGACCTGAAGGCCAAGTCATGATTTCTGTAGACATTTTCAGACTTTCATGTGGTTATTATACATGACAGTGTACAGTGGAAAGATGACATGCATGTGGTGTACAAAATAACTACCCAGTTCATGTTGTACATGTGTAGTTGACAGTTCACATAGTTTCAAAAAGCATAGGAATGTCAAAGGAATGGATGTACACATGCAGATGCAAAAAGCACTAATTTGCAGCACTAAATACTTTTATAATCATTTTATATATTCACCAGACTCAGACTCTGATTAAAACACTGATTGTACTCAGCTAAAACTGCACTGAGGAATCTGAAGAGAACTGCTCACTTTAGTCAAACTCAAGAAACAACAGATATTTTTTACACCTCACCTAAGGAACCAAGGACATGAGCCAGGAAACTATGCATCAAGGATTGCTACAAGCTTGGTATTTTGATATGTCTAAAATTTGTTGCTGCGGTCTTGCCTGTCAACAGTGATTTAAGCAGCTAAGTGTAACCAACAAGCTGTGTCTGCCTCGCTCCTTGGCAGATGTTACTTGCGATGCACAATTTTATTGTTTGACAACTGAGAGAGGAGACAAAAAGAAATTAACGGGGTTTTTTTTGTTGTTTTTTTTTCATCAGTTTTGATTATGAAATTTCGATTCACACATCTTTTTAAAGTCTTAGTCCCAAGCTGCAAAACCTTCCCTTTAAATCGTCATAAGTTCTGGGTCAGGGGTGTCAGACTTGATTTGGTTAACAGGCCACGTACAGTACAGCGTATGTGTCCACAAAAGATGTTGCATTAGAGTATGGCCCTTTGGGTTATAACACTGGAATTCAATTAGGGCAAGCAGGGCCCTATCACTGCTTGGCAGCGTAAAAAAGGTTGGGGACCGCTTTAAATGACTGAGATCTTGTGACCATAGTAGGCTATTGACTCTGGAAGCACCTGGAAGCATCTACTGACTCTGTGTGTTGTGTAGAAACAGAGCTAGCATTAGCAAGTATAGGACACTCTATACTTTATCATTATCATTTATCACTTTTTTCCCCCGCTAAAGTTTGTTTACTTACAACTTTAGGGCCAGTAAAAGAGAAAAGGCATCATGTTAGGCATATTAAAGTTAGAGTGTAGTGTGAAAAAGTTTTTAATAACTCCATTACTACATTAATAAGAAATATTGTTATGATCAATCTTTCCATCCATCCATGCTTCCTTCCTTCCTTGGTTTAACCCTCTTCCTTTGCTGTGCTATGGCAGGCCATGGATAATGTCTTTGTAAGTGGGAAGGCTGTAAAACCGAAAATGAGTCAGACCTCTGGATTACATTTAATTAATAGCTGAGAGAACCTCTGCCGTAACACTTTCTAATAACAGTGATTCTTGATACAAAATATAGTGAAAAGTTCAAACATCTGCAGTTTTTACACCCTGCAAAGTCATCTAATGAGCCAGATTGGATCATTTGGGTGAATTCGGGCCTGGGGGCTGTGTGTTTGACACCCCTGTTCTAGAGAGTTATGGTTGCCTTGTGCACAGGGCCGAGGCCTCTCCAATCTGCACAAAAATAAAATACACTCTGTTGTCCCAAGCAATGCAGGATGTTAGGATTTTGGGAGAAAGAGTGAAAGACATCAGCTCTGAGTCTCCTAGTGTGTCTCCTCCATTAACCAGCATAACATCAATGAATCTTTTGAGGATCGCAATCTTCAAAAGGCCTCCCAGCTTCCCTCCCGCAGACAAGACTGTAATTATTCTACATTTGCATGATAAGTGTGTCTGCCTGTGTACGCATTTATGTATGTATGTATGAGTGCTTAAATGCACATTAGCCGCGGTCGGGCACGAATTCTCGTCTTTTATCTCGGCGCAGAAGACGAAAAGAGGCCTTTTTTTAAATGTGGAGACCGGATTGCTGTCTCTTGCTCTTCATCTGAGTGTTCATCATTAGCCACTGTCAGCCCGAGAGCTTTGAAGTGGAGTCAGGGGCTCGCTCACGATGTGGAATAGTTATGACACCCGGGCTCTGTATTTGTGTGTGCGTCCACTTACATTTATATATTTTCCCATCAAAAAGCCCTTCCTTCTTACACTTCCAGTTGAACTCTAGCAAGTGTGCTGCAATGCAAAGAGGCTCTTCATCGTAAAACTTGCATTCATATTAGCCGTGATGGTGCATGCCATTATAAGAGAGGAGTTTTTATTTATTTATTTAATTCAAAGCAAGGTATGTTTGGTTTTTCCTGCACAAGACAGAAATCTTTTAATAACCAATTATGCTTCACTGGGACTGATGATGGGAAGATGCAAATATAGTAATGAGAGGAAGCGAACAGAAACCCGAGTACATGAGTGTGATAAAAAGAGTGCATGAAGCTTGACTATGTGAGATGTCTTCTAAATGTGCTGCAGATTCTATACATTGCTTCAGGCCAGGAAAAACATATTGAAGTAGCAAGCAAACGAAGAAACATTTTCGGATGCGCACGATCTCCCAAGGCTTCATTATCTCCCGAAAAAGTGTGCGTGTGCACCGAAGCGTAGCTGCATACATATTGTGCATGGGCCTACAGCTGCTCATTCAGTCAACACTTGACTGGCCCGGAAGCCCCTCTCAGTGGGCAGTCAGGTTCACCATGTAGCAGCGCCTCGTTTAGCTTATTAATTATGAATCATGTTTATTCAGTCTACATTGTGTATCTTTTTCTGGCCCCTCTGCTTCTTTAAGCATAGACAGTGTCATCTACACACTCTATATGAGTTTCCCATGATGTCTGATGGGTGTTGGCAAGAAAAAGACAAGACAGCAAAGGAGAACTTCTTCTTTTAGCCACATTCTCGTTTTAAGCATGATGTTGCAAGAGTGTAGTGTGGCAGTAAAAAAGTCTGTCCTGTTTATGAAGCTTTTATTGCTGCCGGTTCCCGGTGAGCACTCCTCCTTGTTTCCGAAAGGAGGTGACTAATCTTGCGGTTTGCGAGAAGCCGAGTTAATCAGTTTAAGAAAACCATGATGTGGTGTTGATGTTGTTGTATGGTGTTTCTGGAAACCCACAGTATCCTTGCAGGTCGCTGTGTGCATTTTGTGCATACTGCACAAAATGCACACAGGGACCTGAGCAGGGTGGCTGCAGCTCAGGAGGTAGAGCTGGTCACCTACTGATCGGAAGGTTGGTGGTTCGATCCCTGGCTCCTCCAGTCTGCATGTCACGTATCCTTGGGCAAGATACTAACCCCAACTTGCTCTCCGATGCATCCATCGGAGTATGAATGTGTGTGAATGTACTTAGAAAGCACTATGTATAGATAAAGTGCTTGTGAGAATGGGTGTGATTGGGTGAATGAGACATGTTGTATAGAGCGCTTTGAGTACTCTGGGAGAGTAGAAAAGCGCTATATAAGAATCAGTCCATTTAAAGGTGGCTTATGGACATTAATTTAGACTTTATTATTCAATGTGTTTGGGTCAGTTACTCCTGTGTCTGCAGGAGCTTTTGATTGTAAAATGAACTGAATGATAGTAACAATCTCAAAATAGCTTATTTTTTGGGTAAAGCTATTAAATTTATATTTTATGGGTACAAATACACTGTCAAAGCACACTAAAAAATAATATTTTTTTAAAACACGATTGATGTACAAGAATATATCCAGTGTAATGATAGCTGCAGGAATGACTTTGATGAGCAGGCAACCATGCCCGTGTCACTTGACTGCTAGCTCGCAGCTCACAGAATGACATCATGAGTCAGCTGTTTATGTTTCAGTGTATATTGGCAAAACACAGGTCCTGTATATAAAAGATGGACATAAACGCAGTAGTGCCATTCAGTGATTTGCACACCCAGATTTTTAAGCCTGACCATCTCTGGCTTTTTGACCCCATTATGTTGGTTTTTGCAGCCACATTTGGACCAGAGGCTACGGTGCAAGGGTGCAATACACAGGGACAACAAACCTATTAATTAGTTAACTGAGTAAACTAATTAACTAATCAGATACTAGACTTTTAGTCACCAAAACTGAACCACTAACCTCTTGACAGTCATCATCACATAGCAAGCAGTGGTGTGTGATGTGTTACAAAGTAATTACATTATTCAGTTATGCACTAATGTAATGAGTTACTGTGCTAAATGCAATTATTGCATTACAGTTACAATTGTGTTATTACTTGCTTTACAAAGGTTCACACATCATGAAGACATAAAGATGCCCAGTTCAGTGATTCATTTTAGTGGATGTGAAGCTTAGAAGACAACTGACTACACCACCTGTAAATCAAAGCAACACCTCTGATGTTAAACCTCAACTGTATCCAAATACACAAGTTATATAAATACATATATATCTAATTTCACTGGATCCACTGATCCAATCCAGGGTTGCAGTTGGACTGGAGCCTATCCCAGTGTGAGAGGTAGGGTACATCCTGGACAGGCTGCTAATCTATCACAGGGCAAACACATAGAGACAACCATTCACACCTACAATGCTGGTCACCAGTTAACTAACTATGCATGTTTTTGCACTGTGGGAGAAAGCCAGAGGAGATGTAAAGCATTTGAACCCAGGACCTTATCGCCACAAAGTGCTAAAATCATAAAAAATTATAATAATTAATATTAAATTACATTAAAAAGTTGGTACAAAATCACACCGAATTTTTATACAAGATGTTTTTAAATAGATAAAACATTCATAATAATAATTTCTTTTTTAATAAGTATACATTTAATAATAAAAACTGTGACAGTGGATATTTAAAGTTGTAGTTTAAAGAAGTATGAACATATGCTGTCGGTACTGTGTCATATAAGTCAGGGTGATAGTTTAGTTGACACCAATTAGCAACAGGAGTGATGTCAGAATGAGCAAAAGTGGAAAGATTGCAGCTAAGACATTACATCAGATCAATAACACAGATCCATATAGTCTAAATTAGACTTCCCCACCCACTTCCACCTCCTCCACCTCCTCCACCACCATCACCACCCCATCAAGACTGACAGCTTTAATAACTGTCCTAATAACAGGAGAGCAGATTAATAAAGCATACCGTAAATGATTACCTCCATCATTAATCCATTCCACGGCTATTTAAAGCTGCACGTATTAACTATTTGGACAGGAGGTTTCATGTGTTAATGGCCAGACTGCACTCGCAAAGGGCTGAAAGTACATTAGAGGAACACATGATTTGATTAATGCCATTCACAGAATTAGAAACAAATTACACAGGCAGCACAATGCCGTTCACCTGAAGAAATCAAGTAAAAGGAAAGCCGGGAGAGCTCAGCCGAGAAATGAAATGTTTGCACTCGAACCTGTGTAATCCCCCCGCAGCGGATCTGAAATGAAACCTGGTTCTCATTAGCTGTATTTGGGCCAGATTGCATTGGGTCCACTGATTCATTTGGGAAATCCATCTATATATTGCGTACGCCCTCCTTATAGGTGTGCTTGAGGCTGTGCCTGTTAGAGTGTGGATGATGACAGCGCTGATTCAGACTTAATAAATAATATAGTGATACTGGAGGTATCACCTGATGAATATTGCATTCCCATTCCTAGCGCCTGCCTGTCCTCCTTCCTTCCTTTTCGTCTATCTGTCTGTCTAAGAAACTACCTGGCCTAATGCCAGCTTTCTTTTTTCTTTTTTTGTGGTATCCAGTGGCAATATCCAGTTTGGCTACATGTCGACAGCTGGTGAGGTTGGAGGCACTCTGCATTCAAAAACACCCACAGTGTCAGGCAGCAAATGCTAGACAATTACTTCTCGTCTCCAGCACTGAAAGTTGTTCCCCCCAAAAAAGAAAAGTAACGTCCCGCCCATCTGACACACACCGCGGGTGGATTTTGTGCCAGCTGGAGTGCAGAGAGTTGGGAAAAAAAGGAGGGGGACAGTTATGAAGACAGAGAATAAATTATCACCTTCAACAGATTATTACCGGGGAAGGTGTTTGGAAGTGTGGCTCTGTGTTCTGAGGAACATGTGTGGGCTTGCACTTTTATATTTCTTTCTGACTCACAGTAAGGATGGGTATATATCTTCTTATGTTGTCAAACCTAGTCACGAATACTGGTAAGAATCATTATTAATCTATGAAAAACAAGTTCTTCCATGCGTGTAACACCTGCTGATTTTGAGCTCTAACCGAGCAGAAGTGGGAAAACAGAGAGACGAATGCTCAGCGACTACAGTTGTGTAACACCACTTATTGCAAAAAATCTGTCAGAAACATTGTCAAAGCTGTTTTGTATGTGTGTGTTTTCATGCTGAGTGTTTCACAATCCATGAAATGATTTTTACTCGTGACAGGATTTTTTTTCTTTCTTTGTTAATTTGTTGTTTTTGACAACAGAAAAATTCTAATTTTTTTTTTTTTGCATAAACACAAGTAAAGCTGCAAATAAAAATCATAAATAGCAGCCTCGTTATGATGCAAGAGGAAAAAATAACAGTCATTATGGCCGTCCTCATGCGACAGAGGTGTTCTCTACCGATTTCCGTGGCAATCCATCAATACTCACGTAGACTGGCGTTAAGGAAGCATTAATTCAAAATCCAGGATTCTCCATACTCATTAGAATTCATCCTTTGGGTTGCATCAGTGTCTGTGCAAAATGTTGGAATAATCTATCTTACAGATGTTAAGATATTTCTCTTGGGGCCAGAGCATTAGAATGACTGACCAACTTTGTTAACATGGGTTAGGTTTAAGTTTGAAAGTTTAAGTTTGAAAGTTTGATAGGCGCGGCCACAGTGATGTAGCCCACTGGTTTCTAGATATCACATTTGGAAGTCTTAATTCTGGTGCTGCCACTTTTGTGTTTTGGAGACTTAAGTGATTATACTTAGACAACAGATTAGAATACTAGGTTATCTGTTAAATGTGATTGCTAACATTGCATTCACACAGGTCTAAAGGCCATTCAGCAAACACTGATCATGGGATAAAAATCTCTGTTCCACAAACAACTAGCTGGTCCCCATATGGAAAAGAAATAGTAAAAACTTATAAAAGACTTGCATAAGATGTGGCCTACTTCATATAGTGAATCATATAAGGCTTATATGATTTTACTCATGAAAGTGGCCACTTCCTCTTTACTTTCATATATTGTTTTTGTAAGTATCCAGAACTTAGAAGTTTCATTTATATAATTTTTCAAGGGAACCTTTATCTGTTTTCACTCTTGTATGCTTTTCATACATGTTAACACAAGACAGATACAAACTTTATAATATTTATATATATCTTTTGCATATGGGTCTCTAGGCCAGTGCCACTAAGACCACACCAAGCTAGGCATGCTTTTCTGATAGTCAAGGTGACCACAACCCTAATTTTAAGCCTTTTAAATAAAAGTCCTGACATGCTGTGATGTCGTCTTGTGTAAAACCTACCGAAGTTGTCCTTAGTCAAACATGAACTTTGTGAGCCAATTTGTAAAGTAGTTTCTAATTACTTCACTTATTATAATACAGAAGTACACAATATGATTTATTATACCACTGTGCTCTGTGATGTGATTTTATTGATGTTTTGTCTGTTTAGTTACAGACAAACTACAACAACTACAACTTTGACATCCGCTGCATTATATAGATGCTCTTTTCAGAGTCTTTGAAAACTTGTTATTGCAAACTCAGAAAACCCTAAAAAAGTAACTCTTCTGTGCTCTAATAACATTTGGAAAGTACATGAGAACAATCTAAATGTGTATTTTATCTGATTAGAAAAGTGGGTGGAGCCAACAGGAAGTGGCTTTGCCAGTGGAAGTCTCAGTGGAAATAGCTCAACTGTAACAAAGACAACACTCAAACTTTATGGGCTTTAGGACCAAAAACTATTGTGGACATCTCATTATAAAAGGCAAACTGAAAATTGGAAATTTGTTGCAGTGGACATTCTGTGTGGTGGGAAACTGTGTTGGGTGTGAGACATTCCAAATTATTGTGTTACTTTTTCTCTGTAATAAACAATGTAATTTATTCAAGTCAAGAAATCTGTTAGCTAACTTGTTACTGCCTTTCCTTGTTCCTTATGTTGATGAACACATTTGCAATGTTTCTGCCTCTCCGACTCTTTTCATGGTGGAAAATATCCAATCCTACAGTTGTGTCAGTGAACATGTTAAGACCCGCTAGCGTAATGAAAGAAAGACGACTGTTACATTGATTGTGCCAGGGTGATAATACTTTTCTTTCAGCTTTACATTTTAAAGACACAAATATGAGCCAATGACAACTTTGCAACACAGGTGGTGAGGCCCACTGACGAAGACAATAACATTAGCTTTTAGCTAAATCTGTCATTCTGTGAGAAGTCGTGCTTGTGTCATGTGATGGTAAATGCTAATAATGTCATTTCGCTATGCAGTGAGGAGGATTCGGACGTAAATTTACTAAATGTAAATGGACAGATCTACATTTAGTTAAATAGATTCTGGTCAAATTAACAAACTTGCAAATTTATGTTTAGATAGTTAAGCTAGCTGTAACACGCTATTTTTTTTTATCGGTAAAGTCTTGTTGTTTAACAAGTTACTTTTTTAACAATGATGTTACTCAACACTAAATATGGTTTTAAAAAAAGTTTGTTTTTTTTACTTGAAGCTAAAGAAAATAGAAAGCTTTTTTATTACTTTTTTTTAACCATTCCATTCTATTTTTTCTTTCTAGTTTTACTGCTACACGTTTTCCTTCCATAGATTTTACTGTTAGTGGTTTATTTTAGTGTTAAATCTACATTTCATTATCTGTGTTTACAGTAGAAGCCATAGTTAGCTTATGATATGAAAGATTTCATTTTATTACTGTTTGTCAGCATTATTTGGTTAAGACTGTTTTACTTTAAAATGTAATAAAGTTTAAAATGAAGTGTTAAGCCTGCACTGGGTTTCTGTGTTACGCTTTACCTAATTTTATAAGGGTTTTTGCAGATCTTTGACAATAAGCGATGATTATTTTAGTGTTTTCTTTTCCAAAATGAATCTGTGTTGGTAAAACTAAACCAATGCTGAACAGATGTTTGGGGCAGTTTTACCTTCATTTTCTAAGGCATTCCTCCCCCCTCCTTCTTCACTGTTTCTATCATGCATGTGCCAATCAAGTCTCAGTGTATGTGTGCGTATGTGGATCTTTGATTGTGCCAGCATGTGTCAACACTGCACCAGCCGGTGTGTGTCTGTGTTTGAATAGGAAAATACTTTTTTTTCATTTTTTTTCTGAAAAGGTGGAGGAAGAGAAAGGAATAAGTGAGGAGCCTAATCAGCCAATCACAAAGCAGATTATCAGACTGGGAGGGCTGCGGGGGGTGAGGTAGGGCTGTTACTACACAGGGAAAAATTATTTTCTTTTTTGGATAGCAACACAGCGACCAATCACAATCCATAAACAGACCAAAACAACTTTATACACCAATGACCCTGTCTGGGTGTGTGTTTGTGTGTGGAAAGATGGTAAAAAATAAGACCAGGCAAAACTGCCAGCTCCTGGGAATTTTGGCAGCTGCCCAAATGTTGTGTGTGTGTGTGTGTGTGTGTGTGTGTGTGCATGTGTGTGTGTGTGTGTGTGTGTGTGCATGTGTGTTTAAGACAGTCTCTCTCTAAAGAAGATGGGCAGAGAGTGCACAGACTTCTTCTAATTTGACATGGTTCACTGTTTTGGCATGCACTTGCTTCCTCACCATGTGTGTTTGTGTATATGAATACGTGCTTATGCACTTTTGGTTCTGTGTGCATCTTTGTGTGTGTGTGTGTGTGTGTGTGTGTGTGTGTGTGTGTGTGAGTGACAGCCCTGACCTTTTCAATATGCTGGTTAAACCTGAGCTCTTGTCCCAGAGCAGACATGCCTGTGTCAACTGCAGCACTCCTACATGAAGGTCAAACTCTCTCCTGTTGGAGTATTGGCACACACGCGCACGTACATGCATAGTGTTTCCTGTCATGTTGTTCTTCTTTATAAATAATGTGCTCTATGCCCTCGCTACCACGTCTAGGAAATTAACACTTCAAAATGATGCATTTCTCTTTTCCTTTTTTCTTTCTTTCTTTTCTTCCTTTTGGAGACTGCAGAGTTCTGGTCTTGTTACCGTGGTCACCATAACAGCTCCTGTCATAGGTTGGATGCTTGATAGGGTGTAGTTTTGATTGGGTGGTTTTAGCTGTGCTTATTTAGTTGGCAAATGTATGTTCTCTGGAGAAAATGCTATTCTGTCTCTGCAGATGATGGGTATAAAGGAGATTTAACGCAGAATAATGTTGGTGTTGGTGTTTCACAGATAGTAAAATGATTACACTATTAACAAATCCAGGGTAATAAAAATATGTTTGACATGTTCATATAGCTCCATTGTTAGACACATTATTGCGTTAGGGTGACTGTAAAAACAAAGGTTTATTTGGTAGTTTATTTTCACACCAAACCTGATGCTCTAAATCCAATATAACCTACGGTATCTCAATTAGTCTCAACATTTTTACTGTTTACTTATGTTCAAGTACTTTTAGATTAAAAACCCCTGTAGCTATAAAAAAATTATTTGTGGAAAGTTTTCAGTGGAATAGTAAAGCTTTTTTTCATTTTTTTAATAATTGCATATAATTCATTTACAAAAAGACTGTATGAGAAGAGCTGGATATGTGTCCCATATATGGTCAGTATGAAGCTAGCCAAAACTGTTAACAGTACAAACAACTTGTCTGACAGTAACAAAAGTGGCATGCTACAATGTAAGTAAAAAAAAAAATGAAATGAAATAAATAAAAATTAAATAATAGACTGTATTAAAAAATAAATATTGCTTCTAGAAAAAAGAAATCTGATGCAGATGTGTTTTAAACCTGCATTCTACCTAATGGCCAGCAGGGGGAGAACATAGAATCCAGTTGTGCAGAGGTTCATATAAAAATTATCCTACTTCCAATGTAATTTATGAATGTAGTAACTATGTTCATATTAAGTTTATTGTGTTAATTCATAGATTCAAGTCTTTTTCAATATGAGTATGTTTATCAACTTAACTCACTATGTTAATGTTTGTAAATTATTGTGCTGTGTAGACTAAATTAAACCCGAGTGAGCTCTAGGGTGTGGCTACATTGTTTTAATGCTACTATGATATGAGTCAGACCATCTTGTTTAAAAAAAAAACCCAACAACCCCCCAGATAACTAGATTACACTTCAGAATGCAGTTCATAAACCAATGGGTGATGTAACCGTGGCAACGGTTGACTGTGTGACTACGATGACCTGGATGACTGAGAACCTTCACAGACATATAACCGTGGCAACATCCATCTTTTACATACAGTCTATGGATAAATCAAATGAAGGGATAAGTGTTACAAAGTTGTTTTATTGTTACTATTGATTTAAAAGACGCCGCCTGGATGTGGCTCTATGGGCTAGAGTGGTGGACAGAATGTGTGTGCATCCATTCATATCTACCCAAGTGTGAATACAAGTGTCTTTGCGCTTTTGTTCCTCTGAACACATGTGGATGTATGTATACCACACTCAAACTCACTTTGTTGACTAAATGCAGCAGCGTAAAAGACTGTTGGTGCCTGTGTACATGTGAACATGCATGTGCTCACATCTACTTGTTTACATCCATTTTACCTTATAGACCTATGTAGAGCTTTGTAATAATGTGTGTGAAAGCATCTCCTCTGTGTGATCATCACACAGAGGAGATGCTTATAGCCCATTTGTCTACAAGCACACTGACCATTAGCTGGCAACCATACATAATGTATAGCAGTGACCTTTCTACACACTGCACCCTTAGGCCTATAAGCCATTGTTTGGTGTTGTATTGATTTTCAGCCCCCTCATAGATGGAGATGGTGATTTGAGGGGAGAGAGACTGAGTGCTGCTGTGTCTGGTGAAAGGACAGGGGAGGGCAAAGGCAATGGAGTGTAAAGAAATGAAAAGGCTTGTTGTGGAGAAGGACACAAACAACACACATACCTGTACCCGCTTCTAAGCACAGTTACTGCTTGGAGGCTGGCCCCTCCAGTGAAAGATGGGGTCATGTTCAATAGTCTTGAATATGGCGGCTTATACAAGTGCCACCTATACACAGCCCATTAGACAGAGTGGTGAGCGCAAGGCTTCATAGTAAACAATTTAAGCACAGACCCGGAGAGATTCTCAACATTCATTGAGCTCGACTTGGTGGAAAAAAGGGACATTATGGGGGGGAGACTGTGGTTTCCATCTACACTCCTTCCCTATAGTCTGTCAGAATGTTCTTTATATGCCTCCTTCTCCAACTGACAACTAAAGTGGAGGTACACAGAGGAGGAAAATGGGCTCAGAAAAATGTTTCGGTGTCCTACGGTGATGGAGCTATAGGTCGCCTGGCAGATGAAGGATGAGGGGAAGAAGAGGCTGATTTGAATTCAGCATGACTTTGTTGTCACCCAGTTGGCCAGGAGTTGATCTGTAGGAGGACTGGGACAGCAATTGGGCCTGTTGCTCTGACACCCGCCCACAGTGTTAAGAATATTGCACATATTAGTCAGAGAACAAAAAGTAGGAGACAATCTTATATAATATGAACTTACGTCCTGCTCCTCCTCCACGTTTTGATAGCACATACATGATAATATCGTAAATTATAGCTTACAATATTGCATGACACAATATCCATGGAGGAAGAATTCCCATATAATGTAACTGAGCTATTCACTTAAAGTTTGGTGTCATTTTTAAACTTTTCAGCAGATGGTTCCACTTTTTGGGTGAGGCACAGAGATGACAAAACACTACAGTGGTCTAGGCGAGTTTGTTGTTTGCAGAAAGAACAAAATCAAGTTAAGAGGATAACTTGACTGGAAACTTTACAGTAAAATCTGAAACCTTCCTACTTGTGTAACAGAATGTATTGCTGTTAAGGCTTGCTTCTTCTTTAAGCACCTGCACTGGATGAGCTTTTAAAACTGTTTTTAAAAAATACTCCTAATTCTTGGGTTAAAGTTTACGAATACTCATTTTTAGATCACTCTTTTTATTGTTGGACTCAACAAGAGTAGCTTTGCATGAGTCACTGTTCTCTTGTGATTGACCATATTGGGGATAAACTCTGCCGTTGACATGTTTCAGAGCCAAGAATTTTAAAAAAAGACATGTAAATCATGTAATTGAGTTTTTACAGTAGTCTGAATTCTGAGCATTTAGTTGCACTTATTCTGACCTTGTTATCTTAAACTTTGGTCAGGTGTAATGAGCATTTTCATATGAAAAAGCTTAATAGGTGTTTGTACAGTGCAGTTCTAATTTTACTGGTTACAAAATAAAAATATAATGTTTAATTTTTTAATATAAACCTTGATTAGAGTTGGTCTTTACTAACAAATAAAGCAGGATGAAAGTCAACCGCTGAGCCAAATCATGCTCCTCTTTTGGAGGAAAATGAGTTTTAATGGAAAAAATATGTATATGTAAGGATCTGGTGTAGAAGCCCAACATTAGGTTGTAAGTTCACCAGATAATGATATCTAGTCTTCGTCTTAACAGTCCTTTCAGACCTGAAGCATTGCGGCCATGCTTTTGGCCCGAAACAATGTGCATTACATGTTACTGTTAATGAAAGTGGCACACTGTATTGTAATGAAACTGTAATGAAATAATGAATGACGGTCACATTACCTGACTGCAGTTTTAATGATGAGGTTGATTGGTGCACTTTCACATTTTAATGGGAAGTTGTTAGCTAGCAAATAGCTATTTGCAAGTCTTACTGACACAGACCAACATTAGCCTTTAAATGGGAATGTGTTTCTGGACAATTGACATGGACTTTTTTCAGTTTTCACTAAGCAACTCTTGAGGACAACAGTACCAAACTATTTAGCAGCTTTATCATTTTCTATGCTCATCGATTAGCGGCTAACTTAATATGCTAATATTTGGTCGTTGGTAATTAGCGATCTTCTAAGGGTTCAAGTTGTAGGAAAATGTAACCTTCTTCAAGTTACTCTATTAATTAGACAAATAGACATTTTATTGCGTTGTTTGTGTGTGCAGTTTTAAGCACTTATGATGTTTAGCAAGCTTAAACTGAATACAGCAGTGCAGCAACATTGACAGGCGGCCTTGAATCTCTAAACCTGAATATGTTTCCCTTTGTACTTTGCTTGCCGAATGACCATTGCTAGCTGCCAGTTACAAATTATTCAAACTGTCACAAAGACCATAATCCCTGAAATGCATTTAGAATACTGCCTGATGGGTTTGATTCATTAATACATCTGATGTAAGTGCAATGGAAAGTAAAGCCATTTTGACTGAAAGAGAGAGAGAGAAATGTGAAGCCGACACTAATGCAGTGCTGATCACTCGGTTAACGGGGGAGAAAGAAAAAGGAGGGGGGGTGCTGAGGGTAGAAAATAAGTGGCATCCCGCAGAGCTTTCTAACTCCTCCAGGAGATTGACACCTGAATGTGCTTTCATGCGGCAAACCGCTGGGTGGCAACACCCTGCCAATCCCCCAACCCCCCGACCCCAGCTTTTTCTCCATCTCCATCCATCCCCCCTCCCCAGCCCATAGACCCCTGATCTCCTCGCGACCTGACACTGCATAGAATATCCATCGTAATGTCAGATTTAGGCTCAAATTGAGTTCTAAAATGCTTATTTGGTAAACAGTGTTTCCACACTTTGCTTGATGCGCGTCTGGTCGCATCAAAAGTAAATTATGGGCCCATTAAAATCAAGAAGAAACTCGCCGAGTGCATCAGAAAATCACATTTGAGCTAATGGTATGTCGTTAATTATTCAGTTTGCCCCATAAAGTATTCAAGCCTCTAATTTTTTTAGCACATTATGTTTATTAGATCATGATGTGATTATGATAATTATAAGGCAGTCAGTGTGGGGCTCTAATGCACTTTTGATACCTTTTTGGAGGAGACTGAGAGAAGTGTCATTATTTCTGAAAAGAGCAGTAGACTCCAGTATTTATTCAGGGGATTTTAGTCGAGTTGATTTGCGTTGGAATTAAGTGAAACTGCATTCCACTCCAAGTGCATGTGATAGTTTTCGATCACACGCACGTTCTACCTGTCATCTTCCTCTTTGTTTTTTTTTTGTTTTTTTTCCCCCTCCCTCGTAACATATTTGATCACCGCTGTTGTGTCCTTCTGCTGTTTTCCTCGGTTTGTTCTCATTCATCTTGCGTCTCCATTGAAGGTGGACGAGGAGGGAGGGAAAGAGGGAGGGTCTGGGGACAGAAGAGCTTCGCAGCGGGCCTCCGCTCCATTTATCAACATCAGGATTTCAATCGCAGCGCTGCGTCTTAAAAGCCAACTCGGAAACCCGTGCTTTTCCCTAGAACAAAAGCAAACTGAGCCCGACTTAAATATGAAATCCTACCTTTAACCTCATCATGCTGAGCTCACCTTTTCACCCAGCAGCACGCAGCTACACGAGTTTACTTTGCTTTCAGAAGAAGACGGCAGATAAAAATAAATGAAGAGCATTTACAGGAGCCTCCTTACAACAGCCTTGAGGCTTCTTGCATGAAAAAGCTTTTTTTTTTTCTTTAAAAAAAAAAAAAAAGTATTCAGTGCGTTTTAATTCTTCTGTTTTTGTCATGGCTTTCATGGTGCACCGCGCTGTTTCACCATGACAAGCCGAATTAAGTCTAGAGCGCTAAACACCTCTGTATGACAATCTTTTCTGTCGCCTCTGAGAAACAGTTTACTCGTGATATTCTTCAGCTCTCTGAGGGGCTGGCAGATAAAAAACAGCCATGGGTTTACATTGACCTTCCATACAGAAGCATTGTATCCTTGCCTATGTGTTTGTGTGTGTGTCTGTGTGTGGATGCATGTTGTCATTACTGGGTCCCTTCCACATTTAGCCCTCCATATGGCTCATGTAGATAGCTTTCTTTGGGTCGTGTCTTGGCTCTGCTTTAATTAGTGGATTTGCTGCTAATAGATGGAGCTAATTAACAGGGATTGGGGCTCCTGCATATTTACTATCACTCCTATCTGTGTGTGTGTGTGTGAGAGAGAGTGTGCACGGTCATATGTGTGCAAGCTGACATGTTTCTGTCTACCCAAAGATGGAGACAACGGATGCTGTCACCTTGGTAACCATGTAAAATGGATTCCAGGGGTGGAATCAGCCCGAGCCAATTAGACATAGACATGCTATGGAGTTGGCAGGGCGCACACAGACGCACACTCTGTGTCTGTGTCGATCAGCCTTCCTATCTCCCTCGCGCACAAGCACGCGCACACATACACGTGTAGGCAGTCAGACAGCGTCTTGCCCCAGGCAGTGTGGATATGACCATCATAATCACATCATCCTCTCACTCCGATAACAATAACTGCTCAGGGATGCAAATAATCTGTGCGTCCACATATCTTATTATTGCAATCAATAATAACGAAGCAGCACCAAATACACGCTCACTCCCAAAAATAACACTCCTGTCACCCTAATGAGAAAGTATAGCCTATTACCACACTCTGTGCATTGCTGTGTGTGCGTGTGTGCACGCGTGTGCAGAGTGTGTGCGTTTCAGCAGCTGTGTCCCCCTTCTTTAAAAAGCGAGGAGATCAAAATGGAGCAAAGGGCTCACGGGGCGTAAAAACTAATTTACTTTGAAAAAAAAAAGTAATTTTGCCGTCTGAGTTTCTCTATTTTTATTTTTTTTTTGCCCCTGCCATCAAATAGCCCCACTCTTCATCAAAAGCACAGTGAGTGAGAAATGGGCCAAAATGTTGAGGGTGAGAATCCACACGCACTCCGATCAGCGTGCGTGGGTACTCCCAAAACAAAACCATTGACCCATATGCATTCTCGCTTCACTCAGCCCGTCCCGATGAAATGGCCAGGGCATTACTGCTGACTTTGTGATAACGCTGTGTTGTGTTACTAATGTCTCAAACACACACAGCATAACGCCGCATCTCGATTGGCTGGGTTAGGCTGACTTGTAAGTGTCAATAAGTGAGTGTAAGTGTGTTTGTATGATGTGTGTGTGTGCTGATAAGTGAGTGAGTGTATGTGAGTGTGGATGATTGCTGATTTGTGGCAGGGTGTCTATTGTTAATGAAATCCTTTGTGCCGCTCTGATTGGCTCATCAATCAAACAGCAGTTCGCATATTACCCATAACCCCTTTCTGCTCTCTCCAGGTGGTGGATTACAATGTGACACGTGCATGTGTACACTCACATCGACATGTGATGGAAGGATTGAAGGACTGTCTATCTATCGGTCTATCTATACTGTATGTTGTTTATTAAAAAATATGTTGACACAGAACACAAAACATTCAAATCATCTGTTTAAAAATGTGTAGGAGCAAAACAGCGGAGCAGATTTGGACCTCTGGGAATGTCCTTTGGTGTCTGGGCCCTGGACCTTTGGTTCTTCTTGGGTGGGACAGTTGTGGAGGTCAGTGGAGGTCAGATTATGTAGTTTTTTGCAGCATATCATGCTGGTGACCATGTCTCCTGCTCAGAGAGGAAAAATGACATGTGCCTGGACTGGAAGAATGCTTTTGTGTGCTTTGAAAAAGTAGATAAACATGGCACTATAAGGACATGATCAATATTACTGACTTTACCTGTCAGTGGCATTAACATTGTGGCCGATGAGCGTACTGTGCATAGGCACCCCGCAGACTCACTAAAAGCTTCCCCAAAGTGTTTACCCCAATGTTGCTGTCATCTCGATTTCCATCCCCAGAATGAAGGAGACAATGAGACAGTGAATGCTTCATCTGCATTAATTTCTGCTTGATTCAAAGTGTCGTGGCTAAAGAGGGCAAAAGGAGGGGCGATGGGAGGGAGGCGAGGTGAAGGGGAAAGGGTGGAGGAGGAGAAGCAGCTTCGCAGGGGGGAAATTGCGAGAGGAGGGGTGTGTGAGAGGAAGAGGCCCTGGGGGACACCTCACTGCGGCTGGCCCCGAAGCTAAGAGAGAAACAAACACACACACACCGTTGCATATCCACTGAGATTAGTAACAGCAGACACACACGAGTGCACATAATCACATTCACATATATGCACACTCATGCAGAAAAGCCATAGACATAACGAGGTAAACGCCCCATACAATGGTTATGAAATCAATTGAGGATACAACAGAGACAGTACTCGTATCAGAAATACATGTGATCATGTACAGATTGGATTGTAGGCCAGCTCAGGCCCATAGGTGTAAATCATGCTTGTAGCTAATAAAGAACAAACCTGGAGGAATCCAGGTTTTAAACAAGGAATAAAAAAAGCATAGTGTGTGTACACTGGGATAAATTTTGAAGTCGTTGTGTACAGAATAGTATTAACCTGTAAGGGAATTGTTAGACTTTTATTTTATGGACTTAGTAGTTCATAAAAGGTGGATGTCCACAGTCCAAATTCTAAAACACAAAAAGAGGGTCTATTCTTTCAAAAGAAATCATAATTTCTTCATAAGTTTGTGTTTTATTTATCCCTTTTTCATGACTGCTTCATGCTTCCTGGTATTCTGGCACTTTTAACTAATTGTTAAATAAAAAACCCAAAATAATATCCAACAATCATTTTTAAGCGTGGCTTGCAGCCTTTACTTACTTCCAAACATACCCACAAAAGCCACAAGTAATTTCACCCTTAGGCCCCGCCCCTATAAGAGAATAAATAGCTTTTTAAAAATTTGTTAAACACATGTAATGTTCTAAATATTTAGGTCGGGAAGCAAGTGTAAAAACGAAGTTGAGCATAATTTCAAACTGGATTCTGCAAATATAACAAACCACACACATCTGTCTTTCTAGCTAACTAGGTGCATGCATGGTGGCGGTAATGACAGCTGAGACCAGAGAGTGCTCTTCTGTATCTAAATTATTAATTTTTAATTCTTAATTAATCATGTTAAAAAGGACAGAAGTCTTTCAATTCGAAGGTTTTACATATCAGGATGTCATAAAAAATCATCTGATCCTTAGCAGGTTTTAAATCGAGCTAAATACATATATCTCTGAAAAACAACATGACATATTACATTGTTTCATTATTTATCTAACATTACATAGAGCAAAAATGCAGAAGCAGTGTGTAAAAAACCAAGTTCACACTTTCTGCTTCCATAGGATTTAAGTAGGTTGCTAGGATAATAGGTATCTATGTGCTGCTAATCAAATACATCCAATTAAGTGATCATCAGCAAGTGTGAGCACGTCTATAAAAACAGATGTTTTTCTGTTTGCCTTCTGGAGCAATTCATGTATGTCATAATACACAGCAGAGAATGAAAGATATCGGAAATTATGTGGACTGCTCATAAGTCTGGGAACGATTATGAGTTAATTTCCAAGCAATTTTAAGTCTATCATTGATACAGTGAGATAGATTGGTCACTATTCAAGTGCCAATCTTCCCAGGTGTGGATGTCACAGAAAATTCAAGTAGAACCAAGAAATGCTTAGAAAGCTGCAAAAATCCAGGAGCTACATGTCACACTCTACAGGTAAACAAATGTTAGTGTTCATGACAGTGGAATTAGAAAGACTGACCAAGTATGGCATGTTTGGAAGGTTTGCCAGGATAAAGACTCTTCTCTTCAAAAAGAACATGGCAGGAGAGCTTAGGTTTGCAAAGCTGCATCTGAGCAAGCTACAAGGCACCCTTTGGGCATAATGCACAGGGCTATTTGGAGCAAAAAACAAACACAGCATATCAGTACAAACACCTCATAACAGCTTTCAAGCATGGTGGTGGAAGAGTGACGATTTGAGCTTGTTTTGCAGTCTCAGGACGTGGGCACCTTGCAGTTTTTGAGTCAACCATGAATCCAAAAGCTAAAGCTTGGTCCAAACTAAGTCATACAACAGGATAATAGCCATACAGTAAAGAATGACTGCACTGCAGAGTACTGCCTCATAGATCCATACACACAGCGACATGACCAAAGACAGTCTTGTCTCTGGCACACATTGGCCTTCCTGTGTTATGATATGCTTCCTGCTTGAACCACTAATACAATTGTCACTTAGAGAGGTGTTGATAGGACGCTGATATAAGGAAAAGGAGGCGGATTAGGTGACAGCTGTTGTGGGGAAAATGGAGGGATTGCTGCATCGCTATAGCTAACTACAGGGTTGCTGCTGGTATGTTAGCCAAACGCAGAGGTAAAACACACAACGACCGAACGTCTGTTTAGCCATTTAAAAAAAAAATAAGAGCACGTTTTGTGTCGGTGTAAACAGCATGTGTGCAAATGTAGGTTGAGAAACAGCTTTGGTAAAATACATGTGTAATAATTTGCTAATTAGCCATGTGCTCATGTTGCTTATGCTAATTAGCCATGTGGGCCTGTGATGGTTAGACCTGATTAAGGCATGCAGGTCTGGTGAAAGTGGAAATGTTCTAAGGCAGCGGTCCCCAACCTTTTTTGCGCCACGGACTGATTTATCTCGAACAATATTTTCACGGACCGGCCTTTAAGGTGTTGCGGATAAATACAACAAATAAAATACCGGTACCAAAAAAAGGACGATTTATTCATAACACACGCGAGAAGACCCAGGGAAACAGAGTTAACGATAAAAACAATAAAAAAAATAATGATTAAAAACCCCGAAAACCATTATTTTCACACCAGAGCCTCAACTCTCATGGCCTGGTACCAAACGAGACATGGACCGGTACCGGTCCGTGGCCCGGTGGTTGGGGACCGCTGTTCTAAGAGCCTACAGGTAGAGCATCAAATGGATATACATCAGAATGATGGAGCAAGTGTGTGTTGAGTAGTAGTAGTAGCTAGTATTTCCCACATTGAAATTATAATGTTAATGTATCATTATACAATAAACAATAATTTGGCTTTGATATGTGTCATTGATCTTTAAGGTAAAAAGATGCTAATTCAATTCTGCAGCACACACTGACTTTCTTATAACATATGTTTCTTGTTAAGTCTTAATTGATTCGATAGTACTCAAAAACAGGTCAAGACTTTAGACTTCAGACTTCAGATGCAAACTGCATCTAGAGCTAATCAATACCTACAAACAAAATGCTCTCAGCTTGCATTTTCCAAGGTGAACTCTCCTAATCGAGACAAGATGTGAAGTAGGAAGAAAATTTTCCAGCTGTATGTCTGATGGGCAGAACAGCAAAGTGGCAAAGCGACGCCTCCCACATAGTCGCAGAAGAGAAGCAATGGGAACAGCTGTGTTCAAACAGGTTTTACATGGAGGAGTCATCGGAAGGAAAACTTATCTGCAGCTTCATCACTAAGCCAACATCTGAGGTCTGTGAAGCAACACGGTTTTGGAAACAAGGGCTGCAAACAGATGCAGTTTAGATTGAGCTGTTTGGCCACAAGGTATGCTTGGAGGATAAAAAAAAGAAAAGGAAAAAGAAAGGAAGCAGCATTTGATGAAATGGACACCTTGCCAAATGCTGGGTGGAAATTTTCTGGTTTGGGTTTGCGTGACAGCCAGCTGCACGGGAAAGATTTCACATATCAGAAAATTTGTGGGACAAAAAATCTTGGTGGCGAGTTGAGAGAGTAAAATCCAAACTTTCTATAAAAGTGTGCAAAAAAAAAAATCTACAGTTAGCTTTAGAACATTTTATAGAGATACTGGCTTGATTCTTTATGTACGCCCTGCAATATATTATGTAATACCCATTTCCTAAGAGACTCTTCCAAGAAATAAGAAAAAGTAACGACGATACAAAGACACACATGCTGCAGAGAATGTGTTCTTCTTTTGGCATGAAAAATTCAGTAAAATAAGATGACAAGGTGACAAATTTATTTTCGCGTCTTTTTCTGTTTGACCAGTGTATGGCAAGAAGCAAGCAGGCGTCTTCTTCCTTCTTTCCCTCCTCCTGTCCGCCCCTCCATTCCAACCTCTTGTTCCACATCTCCACTCTTTCATCTCAACAGCCTGTCAGCTCTGGGACACAGTTATGACTCATCTGTCTGTCACATTGAGGATGCCAGACAAACAGACAGTCAGAGAGTCAGTCTTTATCTCCGGAGAGCAAATCACAATTTGGCGCTGGAAGCCCCGTCCAAAAATCAGGCAATCTGTGCTGTCTACACCCCTCCCTTCCCTTTCCCTGGCAGTTGGCAGTTTACTCGATTATACTTCATTGTAGATCAGATCAGAGATTGATTGGCAGGCTGAAGGAATTCTACAGCACTGCAGCGTTTTAATCTATTTAAAATCTGAAGTATTTTATGATTAGAGTTTTGAGTAACGAGATTATGTTTTTTTCCAGGGTTGGCAAAAATAACTTTTAGGCAGACAGCAGATTGTGTAGTAATATTTTATAAGTGTTTGAAACGTCTTTGAAAACATATTAAAGTTGAAGTGAAATGGGACTGAAATGAGCCCCTTACGTTGCTGTTAGCAGTCGATGGTGTAACAGATTTGCTACATGAGTAAAGGTCTACATTTCATCCACTCTATAGACAGTATAGACCATGGACATAGCTTCTGTGATGTCATCCATTGGATTCTAAAGTCTTATTTTGAAGTGTTAAGATGAGCATTTCTGCAGTTGCCCCATCTCTGTTGCAAAAAATATGCAAAGGATGGGCGGGTCTACCTGTGAAACCGCATTCTTATTGGCTAATGACCTCTGATTGACAGCTCGTTAGCCATTGAGCATGCAGTTAGTTGAAAATAGAAAGTGGTATTCCCATTTACTTCTGAAAGAAGGAAAGTTTTTTAGCAACCACAGCTGTTGCCATCTTCAGATAGAATCAGGTTTAAGGCACTTCTGCAAAACAGGCAAAGAAAAACTGAAGTACAAAACAACAATGACTTTGATTTGATGCTTACATGCGGAGCTCATAATCACTAAAGTCTAAAACCCATAACCAGAACATTTGTGCATACGTACACATGTGCTCATTTATGGGATGCATAGTTTGATATTCTGCAGTCAGTGCACAACACAAATGTTGACAGCCATGTCTCTATGGCAACGCTGGCTTTCAATGGTTGGTCCAATGCTGCCACGGGCCACAGACCCCAAGATGCTTGGTGCTTTACAGCAAAGACAGTGAAGAATTAGTCATCCTATTTTTCTTTTTAACTATATGTTGATTGAGCTGGGTTTTTTAACATAAGGCCATTTACCCCCCAAAAAGATTAATTGATTGTTTTATCTATCCGTGTGTGTGTGTGTGTGTGTATATATATATATATATATATATATATATATATATATATATATATATATATATATATACATATATATATATATATAGACGAAAACAGGGCGTTGTTGGAATGCTACTACGCAAGTAACCCCAGCGGAAGGGGCTACATGAATAGGATGACGGACCTATGGATTCTTCGATACCCAACATCCACAATGACGGCGAAACAACTAGTAGCTCAGTGTTCCAACATTCGAAAGAAGGGACTGCTCTCACAGCTAGAGATTGACGAGGTACAACACAAATGCTACGGCAAGGAGGAGTCAGGACGCCAGGTCAGGGGGGAGATATCATCACCGCCACCCGAGATTGGGTACATAGCCCCAAGTGCGATAGGAGAAGGATCGTTGAGTGCGAGAGGAACTGACCTGAAAAATAGGATAATGGCCAAGCTTGACACCTGGATCCCCCGTAGTCGGTTACCAAGATTACGTGATGTACCCTCAGAAGGCCTGCTAGATGATGTTAATGCAGCACTACGGACAATACCTACAACCACGATTACCGACACTAACAAGCTGATCTACAATACGGCAGCAGTGATCAGTGAGATGCTTGGCTACAAGTTGAACAGCCACAAGGGGCAGTACCCTCCATGGAGAAGGAGGCTAGAGGGCAAGATCAAAGTAGCACGAAGGGAGGTTAGCCAACTAACGGAGTTGCAGAAAGGTGCGACAAAGAAGGTGCATAAGAAATACAGCAAGCTGTCCATACCTGAGGCCTTGGAAACTGCCAAGCAAAGACTCACAGCCTTGGCCAGCCGCTTGAGGAGGTACACCGGAGAGATAGAAGGCAGGAGAATAAACCAGCTGTTCTCCACAGAACCAGCAAAGGTGTACTCTCAGTGGCAAGGGAACAATAATAAGAGAACAGCACCACCAAGGCTGGAGACGGAGCAATACTGGAAGAGCATATGGGAGAAGGACGCAACCCATAACGGCAATGCTCAGTGGCTAGTGGATCTGAGGGCAGACCACAGCGACCTCCCTGAACAGGGTCCAGTAACCATCACAGTGGCAGATATCCAAGAAAGGGTCTCCAGTATGAAGAGTTGGACAGCACCAGGGCCCGACATGGTTCACGCCTACTGGCTAAAGAAGCTGACTGCACTCCACGAGCGTCTGGCAGCACAAATGAACCAGCTGCTAGTTAACGAAAGACACCCGGAATGGCTAACCGAAGGTCGGACGGTCCTGATCCCCAAGGACCCCAAGAAGGGACCGGTCCCCTCCAACTACCGACCAATAACCTGCCTCAGTACTACATGGAAGCTCCTGTCAGGCATCATATCGGCTAAGATGAACAGGCACATGGGTCAATACATGAGTGGGACACAGAAAGGAATTGGCAAGAATACCAGAGGCGCAAAACACCAGCTACTGGTAGACAGAACAGTCAGCCGAGACTGCAAGACCAGACTGACCAACCTGTGCACTGCCTGGATTGATTACAAGAAGGCCTATGACTCAGTGCCCCACAGCTGGATACTGGAATGCCTAGAATTGTACAAGATCAATGGGACCCTAAGAGCCTTCATCAGGAACTCAATGGGGATGTGGCGTACAACACTAGAGCCCAACTCCAAGCCCATAGCACAAGTCACCATCAAGTGCGGGATCTACCAAGGAGATGCTCTGTCCCCACTGCTGTTCTGCATAGGCCTGAACCCCCTCAGTGAGATCATTAACAAGACTGGCTACGGATACCGACTACGGAACGGAGCAGTTGTCAGCCACCTCCTGTACATGGATGACATCAAGCTGTATGCCAAAAGTGAACGAGACATCGATTCACTGATCCACACTACCAGGCTATACAGCAATGACATTGGAATGTCGTTCGGACTGGAGAAGTGTAGTCGGATGGTAACAAAGAGAGGGAAGGTAGTCAGAACTGAGGGGATTGAACTACCAGAAGGCAACATTGCAGACATAGAGGACAGTTACAAGTACCTGGGGATCCCGCAGACAAATGGGAACCATGAAGAGGCCGCTAGAAAGGCTGCAACCACCAAGTACCTGCAGAGGGTCAGGCAAGTCCTGAGGAGTCAGCTGAATGGTAAGAACAAGATCCGGGCCATCAACACGTACGCCCTGCCCGTGATCAGGTACCCTGCTGGGGTAATAGGCTGGCCAAAGGAGGAGATAGAAGCCACTGACATAAAGACAAGAAAGCTCCTTACCATGCATGGAGGGTTTCACCCCAAGTCCAGCACCCTGAGGCTGTACGCTAAGCGGAAGGAAGGGGGCCGGGGACTGGTGAGTGTCAGCACCACAGTCCAGGATGAGACAACGAACATCCAAGAATACATTGGGAAGATGGCCCCAACTGACCGAGTGCTCAGTGAATACCTCAGGCAGCAGAAACCCAAGAAAGAGGAGGGAGACGAGGAACCATCATGGAAGGACAGGCCCCTGCACGGTATGTACCACCGGCAGATAGAGGAGGTGGCTGATATCCAGAAATCCTACCAGTGGCTGGACAAAGCTGGACTGAAAGACAGCACAGAGGCACTAATCATGGCAGCACAAGAATAAGCTCTGAGTACAAGATCCATAGAGGCTGGGGTCTATCACACCAGGCAAGACCCCAGGTGCAGGCTGTGTAAAGATGCCCCAGAGACGATCCAGCACATAACAGCAGGGTGCAAGATGCTAGCAGGCAAGGCATACATGGAACGCCATAACCAAGTGGCCGGCATAGTGTACAGGAACATCTGTGCCGAGTATAACCTGGAAGTCCCGAGGTCAAAATGGGAGATGCCCCCAAGGGTGGTGGAGAATGACCGAGCTAAGATCCTGTGGGACTTCCAGATACAGACGGACAAAATGGTGGTGGCTAACCAACCGGACATAGTGGTGGTAGACAAACAGAAGAAGACGGCCGTAGTGATCGATGTAGCGGTTCCGAATGACAGCAATATCAGGAAGAAGGAACACGAGAAGCTGGAGAAATACCAAGGGCTCAGAGAAGAGCTCGAGAGGATGTGGAGGGTGAAGGTAATGGTGGTCCCCGTGGTAATCGGAGCACTAGGTGCGGTGACTCCCAAGCTAGGCGAGTGGCTCCAGCAGATCCCGGGAATAACATCGGAGATCTCTGTCCAGAAGAGCGCAGTCCTGGGAACAGCTAAGATACTGCGCAGGACCCTTAAGCTCCCAGGCCTCTGGTAGAGGACCCGAGCTTGAAGGATAAACCGCCCGCAGGGGCGTGCTGGGTGTTTTTTTTTTTATATATATGCTTGCCCTGTGCTCTTCCTTCTGACTATGCTGTCTGTGTTGAGCGCTCAGTGGATCTGCGCTCGACAGTGCAGCCTAGGCGGAGTAGTTGAACGCAGATTCACTGAGCGCTCAACACAGACAGCATCGTCAGAAGGAAAGTTGATAAAATAAATTACAAATGTTGTAGTGTTCGATACATATGCGTACCGAAAGCACTGTATCAAATGGTTCAATATCAATACGAATATCGTTGCACCATCTATCTATCTATATCTATATATATCTCTATCTCTATATCTCTCTCTCTCTATATATATATATATATATATATATACTATATATATATATATATATTATATATATATATATATATATATATATATATATATATATAATTTAAGTAACAAAGTGTTGCAGGTTACCTTTGTGGTGGCCATCTTGTTTTCCCAGTAAAGAGGAAGCCTGCCTCAATTGCAGCTCTTTTATAGGCCAGTCTGTATTAAGAAGGTGTGTCTTTAGAGTATTTAAAGGGAGCAGGAAATGGATTGGGAGCCATTTTGAAAAGTTGTTGTCTGCATGTGCATGATGTTGGCAAGAGACAATAAAACAATTACTTTAATTGGGATGGAGTGAAGTCTGATGTTTCCCTCACCACCCCTCACTGCGTAACAGTTGGTGGCAGCAGTGGGATTTGGTTACGCCTGTGAATGAGGGACCGAACACGCTGAATGAGGGGTGTAGGACGTGGAAGAAACCGTTGGACAAGGAAAAACCCCCTTGCTGACATGGAAGAAAGAGAAGGTGGACAAACAATTGAGCCAGATCCACCACCTGAAGGAGCAATGGCTAATGAGGATGATTTTGAACCAGTAGTACGACCTAAGCAGACTGCAGTTGGTGTCGTGAGTAAAGAACTTTCTGAACCGGATATCTTTGATGAAATTAGAGAATTTATGCGGCATTCCAAAAGAACAGAAGCAATACTGTTTGAACAGATAAAACAACTGAGTGACAATATACCAAGGCTGCAACATGTTGAACATTCTGAACTTCAACCTTCTGTCCAGAGTGACATTTCTACAGCAGCTGTTTGTCCAAAGCAAGAGGCTGGGAAACTGCCTCCACTATCAGCTGTGCAGTCACCTCACGGAGCCACTGAGCACCAAGCTGAGCCGCCTTCTCCATCTCAACCACTGCCTGCACAGTCTCAAATGCATGTCGTTCAACCTGCTCCAGTGCAGAGAGCAGAAACACACCGTGGGGGTGAGCCAAGAATACCTGACTTCAGGGAAGGTGAGGATCCTGAAAGTTTTTTTGTACGATTCGAACGCATAGCTAAAACGTGGGGATGGCCACAAGTTGAATGGGCAGCTAGAGTGGTCACCTTATTGACTGGAAAAGCCCTTGAAGCTTATGCTGGCATGGATGAAGAACAGTCTGACTCTTATGAGGCCATTAAAGCTGCTGTGTTATCCAAGTTTAATGTAACAGAGGAGACCTACAGATACCAGTTCCGGAGCACCAGTGTACCCATGGGAGAGAGTGGGCGTGAAACCTACAATCGGATAAAGGGACTCTATAAGCGATGGATGCGTCCTGACAGTCGGAGCAAAGAAGAGATCGGTGAAACCATTATTTTGGAACAGTTTCTTCGCGTGCTGCAGTCAGATGTCCGCACATGGGTGAAAGAGAACAACCCAAAGACAGGAGAGGAAGCTGCAGATCTGGCTGAACGTTACCTAGCTGCTCATCGTGAACCTTTTAAGTCAAAGATGACTGTGGGGAGACCAAGGTTTGGGGAGGTAAAACCTCCAGGGGTGACTAGTGTTGAAAGCTTGGACACTAGGGGTGGTAAGAAGCCTATACATTGCAGTCAAAGGTACAACCTCATTTGCTATTACTGTCAGCAGCCTGGTCATAAAGCTTCTTTATGTCCCCTAAGAAAACCAAAGTCAGTAGAGTTGTGTGTAGTTCCCTCCACAGGTCTTGAGGGGGAACTTACTGGTGATGGTTTAGTGCCACATAAACATGTGGTAGATGTTTCAATAAATGGCCGAACAGTAAAGGCTCTTGCTGACACTGGTAGCTCACAAACCTTGGTTAAATCTTCTATGTTGCGCAATGTATTACCTGACTTTAACAAACCTGTAAATATTACTTGTGTTCATGGGTGTCAAAAAGATTATCCAACAGCAGATGTCACTATTGAACTTGAGGGCCAAGCATTTATGTTAACTGTAGGAGTGTTGGATCAGTTAGCATATGATGTCATTTTGGGAGAAGACTTACCAATCTTAGACAGTTTGGTTCATAATAACTCTGAAGCCTATTCCTGTGCTGTTGTCACTCGTTCAATGAAAAGGGGTTTAGAACCACTGCCTGATGTAGATGAAGACTTATTTGAAGGAGGGAGTAAACTCAGGAAAACAAAACGACAACGTAGGCAGGAGAAAAATAAAAACAGTGGTAGGGCAAGCTTTCCAGAACCAACCTTACCAATGTCTCCACCTATTGATCTTCAGTGGGAGTTTCCCAATAATTTTAGAGAAAGACAGGAAAATGATTCATCTTTAAAACCTCTCTTTAAGAAAGCATGCAACGTGGATGATGGAAAAGAAAATGATGTAGGGCTTAAAAGTGTAACTAGAGAACCTTTCATAATAAAGGATAAACTTCTGTATCTAGCGGACATGGAGAAACCCAGACTTGTTGTACCAAAAGAGTACTGATCAGTAACCCTGCATCTGGGCCACACTGTACCATGGTCAGGACATTTAGGACAGGCAAAGACTTACAATCGTGTTGCTCAACGTTTTTACTGGCCAGGATTGTACAAAGATGTGGTTGACTACTGCAAAACATGTCATGAATGTCAGAAAGTGGCTCCTACCAAAATTTCAGACAGAGCCCCGTTGCAAACATTACCAATAATGGATGTACCTTATGAGAGAATAGCGATGGATATCATAGGTCCTTTACCTAAGAGCAGTAGTGGTCATAAATATGCATTAGTCATTTGTGATTATGCCACAAGATATCCAGATGTTTATCCACTGCGTTCTCTGCAGGTCAAACACATTGTTCGATGCCTAGTAGACCTTTTTTCCAGAGTTGGCGTTCCAAAGGAGATCCTGACAGATCAGGGTACCAGTTTTATGTCACATTTGATAAAGTCTCTTTATGACCAACTTGGTGTAAAAGGTATTCGAACTACTCCCTACCATCCAGAAACGGACGGTCTGGTGGAACGATTTAATGGTACATTAAAGCAAATGTTGAGAAAGTTTATTGATGATACTGGCAAAGGTTGGGATAAATGGTTGCCTTTTCTGTTGTTTGCATACAGAGAAGTACCACAGGCTTCAACTGGTTTCTCCCCTTTTGAGCTGCTCTATGGAAGGCAGGTTAGAGGCCCCCTGGATATGCTGAAAGAGAACTGGGTGGCTGGAGTGGCACCGGGGTCTACTGAAGTGGCTTCGACGATGAACATCATTTCCTACATATTGCAGATGAGAGACAAACTGGAAACATACAGAGAACAGGTTAGAGACCATATGCAGAAGGCGCAGCAAAAGCAAAAGGTATGGTATGACAAGCATGCCTGTGAGAGAGAACTAAAGACTGGTCAAAAAGTTTTGGTACTTTTGCCTACTGGACCAAGTAAGTTGCTGGCTAAGTGGCAAGGACCTTATACTGTGGCCAGAAAAACTGGCCCAGTGACATATGAGGTCATTTGTCCAGAGAAACACAAATCAAAGCAACTGCTACATGTAAACTTGTTAAAAGAGTATCATGAAAGAAACGCCCCAGAACCAGGTGTGAAGCAAATCCTGATGGTACAAGATGTTCAGCCTGAAGACAGTGGCATTCTGGAGGTTGGAGAAGCTGAGATGAGCCCATTCAGAGGCATGCCCAAATCTGAAGACCCTCCTGAATATCTGACTGAAGATCAGTGGCAACAGTTGAACGAGGTGAGGCAATCCTTTCCATCTTTGTTCTTAGACACACCGGGGCGAACAAATGTCATAACACATAACATCATCTTGAAAGACACAAAACCTCTTCGTCTTAAGCCTTACAGGATACCAGAACGGATGGTGGAACCATTGAGGAAGGAGGTTCAGATGATGCTGGAACTGGGAGTGATTGAGCCCTCAAGGAGTGAGTGGTCAAACCCCATTGTACTTGTTCCAAAGAAAGACTCCCCTCAACTACGATTTTGTTCAGACATGAGAAAGCTAAATAGTATTTCCTGTTTTGATTCGTATCCAATGCCACGGATTGATGAGCTACTGGAAAGACTAGGAAAGGCTAGATACATTACAACCTTAGATTTGTGTAAGGGTTACTGGCAAGTGCCCTTAGAGCCGTCCTGTAAAGAATACACAGCCTTCCAAATTCCAGGAATGGGCTTATTTCAGTACACTGTGTTGCCCTTTGGTCTTCATGGGGCACCTGCAACTTTTCAAAGGTTAATGGACATTATCTTTAATGGTTGTTCAAAGTTTGCAGCTGCCTACCTGGATGATGTGGTGATTTACAGTGAGTCTTGGGAGGAACACCTGCAACATCTAAAGGTTGTGTTGGCAAAGATCCAGGAGGCTGGTTTGACTCTGAATGTGAGCAAGTGTGCCTGGGCACAAGAAGAGGTGAGGTATCTAGGATACATTGTTGGCCATGGACAAATAAAGCCACAAGTTGAAAAGGTAAAGGCTATACAAACAATTCCCAGACCTAAAACCAAAAAGCAAGTGAGGTCGTTTCTGGGCTTGGTTGGCTGGTATCGGAGGTTTATTCCCCATTTCTCAACCGTGGCAGCCCCTCTTACAGATCTCACGAGAAAAGTGATATGGAATGACGACTGTGAACATGCCTTCCAATATTTAAAGAGACAGATTTCTGAAGCCCCTGTTTTGCAAAGCCCGGATTTTTCCAAACCATTTGTTGTACAGGTAGATGCCTCTAATGTTGGACTTGGTGCAGTGCTGGCTCAAGGAGAAGCTGGTGAAGAAAAACCTGTGCTTTTCTTAAGTAAGAAGCTGTTTGACAGGGAAAAAAAACTATTCTACAGTAGAGAAAGAAGGACTGGCAATTAAGTGGGCAATTGATTCGTTGAAATATTATCTCCTTGGAAGAGAATTTATTCTTCAGACGGATCACCGATCCCTGGTGTGGATGCACTCAAAGCAACATCAGAATGCGAGGATACTGCGCTGGTGCCTAGCCCTCCAGCCATACCAGTTCACCGTCCAGCATTATCCGGGTAAGAACAATCTTATTGCTGACTATCTTTCCCGTTTGCCGGAGATGTGTCGACCAGAAGGGGGGGGGGGGGGGGGGGTAGTGAGTAATGTTGGGAAGCATTTAAGTAACAAAGTGTTGCAGGTTACCTTTGTGGTGGCCATCTTGTTTTCCCAGTAAAGAGGAAGCCTGCCTCAATTGCAGCTCTTTTATAGGCCAGTCTGTATTAAGAAGGTGTGTCTTTAGAGTATTTAAAGGGAGCAGGAAATGGATTGGGAGCCATTTTGAAAAGTTGTTGTCTGCATGTGCATGATGTTGGCAAGAGACAAAACAATTACTTTAATTGGGATGGAGTGAAGTCTGATGTTTCCCTCACTGCTATATATGTGTGTGTGTGTGTGTGTGTGTGTGTGTGCATTATTATTATTTTACTTTTCCATTTTTTTACAAAAATAAGCAAAATTGTTAATTCTGGTTAACTTTAAAATTTCAGTTGTATATATACTATTACAGTGATGGAAGCTCATATTACTCATAGTTACAAATAACTAGGTTAATGTATTTACAGGTAATACCAAAAGGTAAGGTTGCATACTGCTGTTTCAGTGGGGGTTGTTTTCACTTTCTTGGACTCTCCCCTTACCCGCAACCAATCATAGCAGACGGCCACCACTCCATGAGCCTGGTTCTACTGGAGGGTTCTTCCTGTTAAAAGGGAGTTCTTCCTTCCCACTGTTGCCAATGTGCTTGCTCACAGGGGGTCATCTAATTGTTGGGATTTTCTCAGTATTATTGTAGGGGCTTACTTTACAAAATAAAATGCCTTGAGAAAACTGTTGTTGTTTTGGTGCTATATAAATAAAATTTAACTATATGATCATTTCTGGCAAAAAAGACCCATGTTCACTGATGCTTAAAGTTTGTCCACTGCTCTAAGGCAAGTCTCCAAGTTTTGAAAGATGAGCAGAAATATTTCATTTGTGAGAAAAGTTAAGTTTGCTTCACAAGACAAAAGTTGCTCTTTTTTCCAAACCCTCAATGGCAAAAGCCAGTGTTTGTTTGTGCACATCATCTTCCAGAGTCCTCTGGGAGATGATGGATTTTTTTTTTTTTCAGAACTGATGTCTGGGCTCGGCTAAACTTTATAAAAGACAATTTTGAGGACTCAGACACACAAGTCACAAGTGACACTTTAATGCTGAAGTGTTTGCCCTGTATTGATATAATATTTGGACCAAATGCCTTTTGGCATAATGAATTTATTTACTTATAGCTATATTCTTGCAAGCTGTTTTTATATTTATAAAAGTGTAGAAAGATAATATATATTTGTTATCAACAAAACAGCATCTGTTTCATTATGTTGCCTTTGGTATTTTCAGACAGCAGAAGTTATGAGGAGTCCTTTTGTAATTTTAGTTGTTGTACATGTTTGTGGTGTCCACTTTAGACATGTAAGGATTTGAGATGTTGTCTTTTCTAATTGAAGAACAAAAACAAGAAAGAACTTTTTGTAGTTTATTTATATTTGTTTTCAGAAAAAGGCTTAAGATTGTGGATAAAATAAACATAATAGTCAAAAGCAATTAGGCCCCATGTAGGAGTTTTAAGACTGATACCAGTACCGATATTTGATGATTTAAAAATCTTATATATAAGTATATACGGGTGATATTTATTTTTTTACAGACATATGAAACATAAAGAGATTTACCTAAAATCTCTTTATGTTTAATTCTTTTTTTTACTTGTTTACGCTCTGGCTGACTCAGCCTGGATCCGCTGGTTGCTGTGTTCATGGCGCCAGGAGGTAAGAGTTCCCTCTAGTGGACAAATTATGCAATGCCAACACTTACAGATGAAGGGTGTTTCTCCAGTCTCTTCTCTACTTTTTCAGTTTTGATTTATCAGTCATTACAGGTACTGATATTGATAGATAGGCAAATAGTAAATATAGTGCTGCTGATAAATCAGTTGCACTCTACCAGAAATCCATTCCAATCGTTTCACTGTGTATAAATTGTAGCTCATATCACATACGGTGTGTTCACATGCTCAAAGTAGTATATGTTGGTATAAGCTGAACAAATAGCAACCTGGGTTTTTCCAGTCACCACGAAAAAGAACAAGGCGGAAAAGGGAGTGCAGGTCTTGACATTGCCCACAGCTCACAGATGTTCAGGTTGAACTGCTAAACATAAGTCACATCTTTTGCTCTCAGGGATATGACTCTGAGTGCGGTTTATATGGAACATTACCAACATTCCTTCAAAGTAGGACAGTAACAGACGACATCTGACAGAGGTCAGCAGAGAAGCCACTTTGTTGAAGCCATGTTGAAAACATAAGATGTGTGTGTGTGTGTGTGTGTGTGTTTATGTGTGTGTGTTGAACACATTGAAGGTTTCCAGCCAAACTTGAGCTGACTCTGGTTTAAGTGGAGAGACTCGGTGTGGCCTGCCAAAACACACAGCAGCCCCACCAACAGTGAACTCTGTATGGTTGGAGATGCAGGGATTAGTGTCAAAGAAGAGAGAGAGGTGGAAATAAAGAGACAGAAGAAGAAAAGGAAAGGGTAGATAGGTAGATAGGAAAAAGGAGGGAGGGCACAGGAAATGTATCATAACAAAATGTGCACCCTCTCCATCTAACTTGTGCATGTGTTCAGTAATGACAGAGTGACTGATGTAGTTCTGGTCTCAATGGGTAGATACCCTGTACTTAAAAATCCATTTAAGCTTGTAAAACCACTCACCCGTAAAACTTCAGTCTGGTTGTATGTGTGCGTATGTGTGTGTGTCCGTGTGCTACATGTCACTATGTGTCCATTGATTGCGTGAGCCGGGTCTTTGTGTCTTCGCTCATTAACTTTGATTGCAAGGGCGAGTGGGGGACGCTTGTCGAATAAAAACAACAGGTTGGCTCTGCTGTGAACTTCACAATTCATGGGAGGTGAGAGGGAGCAAGGTGATAGAGACTGGAATTCAGAATGAAGATTAAAGGAGGGGAGGAGGCTGTAAATAAGTGCATTTCAGTATTGTGGAAGGGTAGATGAGCAGGGACTGTGACAGGTTAGAGTCCGACAGCTAAATGGCTAAAAGTCAGAAGACGTGAAAGCAGGAGAGGCGCAGGAAAAAGCAAAGAAGATGGGTGAGGTTGGCTGTAATTGTTTATGTCACCAACCAGAATGAGTCTAAGCGTGATCGTTTGTCTGTATGTATTAACAGAGCGCTGTTAAAAAGGTGATGACACTGACGCTAGAAGCTGGAGATTTTAAATAATCTTTCAAAGCTTCTGTGTGAAAGAGTGTAAACTGTTTTTCATGGAATAACATTTATTGCTTTTGGGTAAACTGTAACTTTTAAGAGGAGACTTTGCCCAACTCTCTTGGTTATCTATGACAGACTATGGACTCATGGAAAGGTTTTAGACAAGAATTTCAGAGAAAATCCAAAGGGTGTGACATTTATGCTCACTTCATAGTGCCTTAATGAAGGCCTCAGTCACACTGTCACCTCTTTTAATTATTTTGTTGCGAGCTGATTACCATGGTCACCATTTACTCTCTGAGCTGCAGCGAAACTTGAATAAGTCTGACACAAACCTAAAATTCAATTCAATTTTATTTATACAGCACCAAATCAACAGTCACCTCAAGGCACTTTATATTGTAAGGTAGACCCTACAATAATACATTCAGAGAAAAACCCAACAATCATATGAACCCTTTGAGCAAGCACTTTGGAAACAGTGTGAAGGAAAAACACCCTTTTAACAGGAAGAAACCTCCGGCAGAACCAGGCTCAAAGAGGGGCGGGGCCATCTGCAATGACTGGTTGTGCAAAATGACATACTTCTTCAAAGTAAATGTGTCTGTGCTGAAACCAGTACGATTCAGAAACTGAGCTTTTACTTTGAAGGTGAATGGTCACAGTTTCACTACTTCTTGGTGAGTAGATTGCAAGTGTTTTCACACGTCAGCATCACACGTTGTGTCTAATTACACACCAGCGGCTTCCAGCAACCTCCATCAAACACATACCAACGGTTGCAGAACGCACACTTTTCCTTAGAGACCACCGATTACCATGGTATCACTGACTGGTTTCTTAGCCTGTGTGACTGGGGCTTTAGTAACTGGCAGTAACCTCCAGCAAGTACTTGCAACTATTTGGGAAATAATAATTTCTCCCTAGCAATTAGTGGAAATGACGGCAGAAATGCAGGAAATGATCTCTAATGCGTCTCTAGGCCTACGATTTGGCTTCACTTGTCAGGGGATTGACTAGCTGACAATCATTAGGTATTGAGGTGAAGTTGGCTTAAAGATCTCAAAAAGCAACACATCATGCCATGATCTAAAGAAACAGCTGCGAAATAAAGTCATTCCTAGAGCTTCGGGACTCTAGTGAACCATAGTGAAAGCTATTATTCACAAATGGAGAAAACTAGGAGTGGCCATCAGTTTGCCCTGAAGCTCAAGTTCACTCGATCTACACAGCAGGACAAAGATCCAGAACACACCATGAAGTTCATCTCTGAATGGTTCAGATAAGTAAAGTGAAGGTTTTGGGGTGATCTCGTCAAAGTATGGACTTAAATCAGGTTTAGCTGCTTTGGAACGACATTAAACAGACCGTTCATGCATCTTTCATTGTAGCTCAATTGAAATAATTCTGCAAAGAAGAGTGAGCCAAAATTATTTAACAGCAATGCGAAAGACTCAGTGCCAATTTTAACAAACATTTAATTGCAGTTCTTGCTGGCAAGGGTGGCAAAGCCATTTAGGTTTAGGGGACAATTACTTTTTCACATAAGGGTTGGATAGCTTTTTTCCCCTTTGTACAATCATTATTTAAAAACTGCATTTTGTATTTATTCTGGTTGTATTTGTCTAACATTACAATTGGTTTGATGATATGAAATGTGTAAGTGTAAGAAATATAATATGACTTTTTCACAGCAGTGTTCATCACTATTTGTGGAGGAATTTCAGCTTCAGCTGATAGCACAGTGACTGTCTCACTGCCAAACAGACACACCAAAGTCGCTTTGAAGATGGAAACTGACTGAGTGGTCGCAGACCTGTCCCCATCTTCAAAGCAACAATTTCAAAGGCAACAAAATTACAAATTCACCGGACACACTGAGTAATTTTGATTGCGCTGTGGTCTCTAATCACCATTTTCTCTAGTCTGACCGTAGCAATAATATGCTACCATGCCATCCTTTACCAGTTGCTTTTATTTAACTGTCCTTCATCTGTGAATGACTGTTATCGCTACATTATTGAGCTATCTTGCTTTGGAGAGCTGGACTCTAGATGAGTAGCACGTCTAACACTATAGTATGATAGCAGTTAACATCAGTTAAGTATTAGAAAATACATTAATAACTTTTTGGAACTCTGTATTTCTCAGTACTTCTTTTAAAGCTAGTATAAAGACGTTTTTTTAACTGTTGTAGAACTTGAAAACTCTTAGTAGAGTAACTGAACTCCATTCAGAACCATTAAAGAGAATTATTCACATGTACGTCTACAAAAATATGCCATTCAGGGAATTATTTGAAGTTTGTTGGCCTTAAGTACTTCAAGTACAACAATATTTTTAGAAGAGGACAGTCCAGCCCAGAGTACAACCCTCCCAAGAGTGCATTGACAGGCTATGACATTCTCCCTCATTGGACAGCTCTCAGCTGGGACAGTTAAGAAACAGAGGAGTCCACAGATGAATAACTAACTACCACTGACTCTTACTGAACACATTTTAAAGTAGGCTTGTTTATTCTCTTTGATGCTGTTACATAAAGCATCTTGATCTGACTGTTCCATAAATTCCGTTTATAAATAGAATAGCAGGGTTTATGAGTGTCTGCTCTGCCTCTCGTGTAAGGTAAATCAATTTAGATCAGTGCTATTGGGCCTTGTGTTAGATCCCCCATATATATCCTCTAAACATCATTCTAAGCCAACAGATGTTGCAACGTTATTTATCAGCAACGACAGTCAAAGATATGGGCTTGATGGATTTTTTTCGTTTTCAATATAATTTGATACAATTATTGTTGTAGAAACTTTTAATGTGTTGTAAAGTTTGACAGTGATGCAAAGCCAGTTTCTGGAATGCAATAAAGGCGCTGGGATTGTGGCATTAACCATGACCTTACTGAGACTCGTAACCTTTTTTCTACCTGACAGCATACAGAGGAGGACCGTGTGTGTGTGTTGGGACACATTCACCTTACACCCTCAGCCACATCCATAACTTTTTATGTTCAGCAGTCTGCACTTCTCCTCATTGGCATAATTTACTGCTGTTTTATGCAGCGTATCCTGTAGGTCGTCCAAAGTTTAACACCTCTGTTAGATTTTAACATCTGTGTGACTGCACCGTTCTGCCGGCCAGAAACAGGGACCTCTATTTTTCTGCATCCACCTCTAACACCCATTCTTTCAGTTCTATTGTATTAAATGAAGCCGTTTATTCAGCGAATTTCACAGTTGAGAAAATTCTCTCTTTCCTGTGTGTTAAGTGTTTAATCATCATTTTATCTGAGTAATTGAGGAAGATCATTTTGTATATTTCTTTCATTTCCACCCTCAGGCGCATAATTGAGACCATTAGAGGTGATAACGTCAGGAGCTGGGTTTTCCTCCAAGTCTTTTATGAGGTATTGAATTAGACAGACTGAATGGAAACAGTGAAGCTCCCATAAAAAAAGTGCTTATGGCAAACATATTTAGTGATTATAAATATATGGTGCAGTCAGCTGGAATAGAAATGAAAGTAACCTTGATCCAACACAAAGAAATGTCTAACATGTTGTAGCTTGCAAGATTTTAACTGCAGATTTCCCAAGGTGCATATCTGTAATTTTACTATTGAAATTAGTATTTTAAGTATTGAAATTAGTAGTATTAACCTTAGATCACACCAACCAAGGAAATTTAGGGGTTGTGCTTGCAGCACTGAACATTTCTTTCTGCTAACTGGAGTGAAGCAATGTTTAAGAAGAGGAAAAAATCACTCAGGCTGCATTCATGGCAGTGAATGAGGAGAGGATGTTCTTAGACAGATGTTACAGCAGAAACTGGGTGTGATCAGACCTGGCCAGGTCAATTGGGTCAGAGTGTTTGATGTTTAAAGGCCATCCCTGCCTTAGCATTGCTTTGTTGATGCCTGAGGTCAGAGGAGAAGGGCCAGACTGATTCATGGTAATAGGAAGGAAGCAGTAACTCAAATAACCACTTGTTACAACCAAGATATCCAGAAGAGCGTCTCTGAATGTGCGACATAATATCTACAAGATTCAGCTACAGAAAACAGAAACATTGATTTTTGCTCTGACATTCAGATGGTGGGGTCAGATTTTGGTGTAAACAATGTGAAAGGTAGGATCCATACTGCCTTGAATCAGAATTGGACCTTGAACCTTGTTGGTGGTGATGTAACGGTGTAGGGCAGGGTTAGGCAACTCCAGCCCTCGAGGGTCGGTGTCCTGCAGGTTTTAGATCTCACCCTGGGTCAACACACCTGAATCAAATGATTAGTTCATTACCAGGCCTCTGGAGAACTTGAGGTGGTAATTTAGCCATTTGAATCAGCTGTGTTGGATCAAGGACACAGCTAAAACCTGCAGGACACCGGCACTCAAGGCCTGGAGTTGCCTAACCCTGGTCTAAGGGATATTTTCTTTACGACACATTGAGCCGCCTAGTACCAAATGAGCATTGTTTAAACATCCCAGCCTACCCGAGTATTATTGTTGACCATGTCCATCCTTTCTTGACAACAGTGTACACATCTCCCAATGGCTGCTTTTCAGCCAATTCTGTGAATCTTGGGCAACTCGACTTGTATGAAATGTTCTCAGCTGGGCATCGTGTACCTGGAGTCAAGTGTTACATAAGTTGAAACTGCAGCAATTTTCTTTGTGAGTATTTATTCCACGGCGTGCTTCGGGGAAAATCCTGTTCTAAGGTTTATTTTTTAGCACCTGACGGCTCCTTTTGGCCTCTCATCCGTAAACACTCTGCATACTATTTCAGGTGATTCAGTTTATTTTGAAAAATCTCAACAGGATCTTCAGCTTTATTGTGAAAGGTTTATGTGGAAAATAAACAAGCGGACGGCGGAGCCACATGATCGTTGTTGCTAACGACAACGCATAAAAACAGCCGCTTGTCCGTACGTAGTGTGGTTATAGTAAATATAAGAGAAAGAGAGAACTTTAAGAAATTCTACAGTGACCATCAAAACGATAAAAAAATATTGCCGTAAACAGTTTATTTTGAGACACCACAAAACAAACGATAGACTTTTTTTTTATTGTGATCCGATATATATCGTTATATATTGAACAGCCCTACATGGCATGCATTTTTAATTTCTCTTTGCTATTTGGGTGGATTGGGAGCTGATGAAAAACAAGATGTAAAAACAAAGAACCTGGTTACCTGATTTTTGTTTCTGACTAAATGCGATCCACATATGAGCGCATTCATTTTAAATTTCGACAGAACAGTGGCAGTATAAAATCCTCGTAAGTGGATATCAGGCCCTTGTAGAGCAAAATTTAATATTTTGGTCCAGGCAACCCAAAATGCGATGTCCACATATGTGGATGCCAGGTCCTAGGAGTTTAAGGCAATTCTGAAGGCAACAGTGGGCCCAACCTGTTATTAGAAAGGTATTAAGAGAGGCATAGGTCAATCATGCTAGGTCATCACTTTTTTGCAAGCCTAACAGATAATGACTGAAGTTACGAACATGTCTTTCAACCTAAATGACCATTTAGGTTATTTGTCTCTCTGGAAAAGTAGCTTTCTTCACCAACTGTATAGGTTCAGGCATGCTTGCTTTGGTCTTGGCAGACTTTTGGAAGGTTTTTTTTGCAACATGGGATCTCTGTCATCACAATCATTTTTTTTATAGAATATTTACTGCTTAAAGAAGTCTCAACTATTGCTTTGTAATAATAAATAAATAGCAGTCTGCCAACTTTTATTGATCTGTCCAGCAAACCCGACTTAATCACCTACTTTAATTTTGCTACACTAATCGGTCGTAGGTGGAACTTTTACTGACAAATAAAAGAAGAAATGCCACTTGCCACTGAGTTTGGATGCTGTGTGGAAACACAGTGTTTACTCCTATTATTTTCTGTTCATTTACACCTGAATGCATAAAAAAAGCCCATCATAATAACAGAGAGCGTGCATGCCAGCCTGTGTTGAGCTATATACAAAATATTTAACAGGAGGTTTATTTACTCCTCATAGCCGAGAGCTGCATGTGCCAATTTTGCTCTCCACTGCGTGCACTAGCTAGCTGATGCGCATGTCAGCCTTGACATAACTTTACTCTGTTATCCCTTTCATTCTTTCACACTCTGCTTTCTTTGCCACCCCAAGGCAGAGCAAGGCAGTGAGGGATCCCAGTAAAAGCAATGATCAAAAGTAGCACTTGGATGCCTACAGGTTTCTCTGACATGAGAGGAGATTGTGTGGTGGGGGAGATAGATGGCGGAGCAAGATTTGGAAGAGCAGGAAGGAGGAGGCGAGAAAAGGAGGAGAGACACACCCTTAACTTGTCAGGCCCAAGTAGAGACTGGTACCTCAAAATTGGGAGAGATGTAAAGAGAGGGATGGGTGGGTGAGGGTTGGTGGTGGTGGTGATGGTGGCGGGGTGCAAGAGAGGATGAAAGGTTTGAGGCATGAAAGGAAGGCAGACATGGGGTGAAAATAAGCGGAAAAGGAAAGTAAAGGAGAAAAAAGGGCGAGAGAAAAAGTTGGGCTGAGCAGAGCGCGACATGAGGAGAAGAGAGAGCTGGAGTTGAAAAGCCGTCACAGGTGAATAATTGAAGACAGCCTCGGCTGCCTACACTCGTATACAGTAAAGTCAAAGGCAAGAGTGCAGATGCGAATGTGCAACCCTGAGCAAGACCGACATGGAAAATCTTTCGGTAATGAGGAAATTCTTGACTCAGTATAATAATATTTTCCCAGTTCGGAGAGATTGTCGTTCCTCAGCTCATTCAAATCCGCTGCCTGTATTTCACTTTTCTCAGAGTGGATCTGATGGCACCGCACAGGAGCAACTCAACAAGAAGCCGATAACGCCGGGTCTCTGATAAGCACTGAAGTACGACAATAACACGAGTGTGCCGGAGCTGCTCTCTGTTTAGATATTGTGAGCTAGGTTTTGTCTGGGCCTCATATAAATAATTTTACTCTCTCAGGGGCAATGCTCGCTGAAAGATTTACCTCCTCGCTAGTGTTGTCTTTCTGATGTCTGGGTGAGATATTTTCTGCCCCCGTGTGTCAAAGTCTTGTGCTCCTATGTGGCGTGATTTCCTGCTCACACAGCATGTATAATGCATATCCCAAACTATACTGCTTGTTACATGTTTGTCTGCCCCCCCACCTCAACACACACACACACGCACACACATCATCTCCAAGCTTGAGTCTAATGCACAGGCTTTTGGCACTCGTATGCTTTATTTGGCCACATATAAGACCAATTTCATCCAGATTTATGACTTCTGGAGTTGGGTTATTTCGCTGAATCCCCAGACAGGACACAATTCATGGCCGTTGTGTGTGATACCTGCTCTGTTTTCAAATCTGAGAGCCGCAACATAGCAGGCGTGCCAGGGGAGTTGTAAGGAGAAACCCTCTATATTTCCAGCAGCCCGCATCTTATTCAGCCCTGTCTACATTTGGCAGCTGAAAAAGAAAAGAACGCTCTGGGCAACTTTTATTACACCCTTTCCTCAATTACACCGTTGTCATAAAACAACACACATTTAATCACAGCCTCTGCTAACATGATGAAGTAGTTCATCACAAAGAAACGCACGGTCTTAACAACGGAAACATACATTTTAGAGCAGACAGATATTAGATATGTGTCAATAAAAAAGATATAGTTGTTGCCATTGTCGACGCAGCTCATGAATTATTATTGAGGGAGGGGATGGCATGTTCCATAACTTATCCATCTCCAGAGGAGACTGGTCCTGTGCTCCCAGGAGGAGAGCAGCATCCCCAGAGTGCGGAGACAAGGGTAGGCGGGTTGGGCTGATGCTCCCCCACAGGGGGATTCATGTGCTGTAAAGAAACAGTGACAGTCCATGTAGGGAACAGCGCATTAGAGAAATCCTTGGTGTGGGGAGACTCTCAGACAAAGAGTCTAAAAGAGTCTCTTGGAGGTACAAGGGGATTCATGCTGGCTGGTTTTCCCATTGAGATGATGGATGTGTCACCAACACGAGTCTGACACTGTTGTGACTTGACATATAAGCTAAAGATAGCAGCCAAAAGACACGAATACCAGAGCTCTTTTTCATAAACATATCAATGCACTCCTCTTTATACAAATGGTGAGCTTAATCCAGCATAATCTGCCCGTTCATGTATGTAGAAAAAAGCTGCTTCACATTCAAAGCGATTCAATCAAATAGGTTTTCAAATGTTTGAGTGCTCATTGGTGTATTCACTTATATTCATGATAAATAAAGTAGCCCATGTGATCGGAGCAACACCCTGTGTGCTTTCTGTCTTTTGTATCCAACTATTTCACAGCAGCAAATGCGTTTCAGGAAATAAAATGCTGATAGGATTTCTAGCAAATTAGTGAGGAAATGCTGCTAATTGAAATATCTGACAAAAATGTAGCTACATGTAGGGAAACCATTCTCTGTGTATTTAAAGCCAAATTCAAGCTTGAAATTGCTGTTGTAGCATTGTCTTGTTAAAATAAGCAAAGTATTGACTGAATGAGGCGATTGGTTGGAAGCAAATGTTGCTCAAAAACCTGTATATACTGAGCGCTGATAAAAAGCTGAATGGTCCTTCTGCTCTTCAGCCCGGGCAACACGTCATCCATGTTTTCCAAAAAGAATTTCAAATTTTGATTCAGCAAAATTCCACAGAACAGTTTTCCACTTTGCCTCACTTCATTTTAAATGACCTTTGATCCAGAGAAGACAGTATTTTTTCTGGATCGTGTTCACATATGGCTTCTTTTCTGTGCGCTGGAGCTTTAACTTGCATTTGTGGATGTCTGATGACAGTGATTTCTGGAATCCTGAGCCTGTGCATTGATTTCCATGACTCATTCCTGTTTTTGATTCAGTGAGGGCCAATACTGATTTTCAGCTTGCCCACAGAGATTCCTCCAGATATCTGAATCTGTTGATGACATTAAGTACTGTAGATAATTAGAATAGAATAGAATAGAATAGAATTCAACTTTATTGTCATTGCACATGCACAGGTACAGGGCGACGAAATGCAGTTTGCATCCATCCAGAAGTGCTTTAGTGATATAGATATATTACAATATATATTAGCAATAATAGATATGTGAGTATATTACAGAAATGGGTCTATTATGGTATGTTATAATGTACACGGTATGAAGTATGTTGTGAATATTCTATAACTATAAGTATGTACAGGCTGTAGTGAGTACAAGCTATGTACGGATATGAACAGGATATAAATATGAAAAACTATACAGAATATGAAATAAGTAACTTTACAGAATCTGAGATATACAGCTATACAGAAATGGGAACTATGCAAGTTGTAAACAGTTGTAGGATTAAAGATTATCGAATGTACAGAATGATTATTTACACAGAGCTATACAGTAGTGCAGTTAAGATAAGTGAGGGTGTAGATAGTTTCTACAGAGGCTATATAAAGTGCTGGTGGTTGTGAGTGGTGGTTCAGTCCATGTTATTATTGTGTGTTTGAGGGTACAGTTGTCCATTGTGGGTGTGTGTGTGTTCAGTCCATGTGTTTAACGTGGGTCAGATGTCAGGAGGCAGAGTTCAGGAGTCTGACAGCTGTGGGGAAGAAGCTGTTCCGGTACCTGGTGGTCTTAGTCCGGAGGCTCCTGTGGCGCCTCCCAGAGGGCAGGAGGGTGAAGAGTCCATGTGATGGGTGACTGGGGTCTTTGATGATTTTCCCAGCCCTTTTCAGACACCGCTTCCTGTAGATGTCTTTTATGGCAGGAAGTGGTGCTCCGGCGATGCGCTGGGCAGTTTTCACGACCCTCTGCAACGCCTTCCGGTCCGAGGCAGAGCAGTTCCCGTACCAGACTGTTATACAGTTGGTCAGGATGCTCTCGATGGTGCAGCGATAGAAGTTCACCAGGATGTCTGAGGACAGGTGGTTCTTCCTCAGAGTCCTCAAGAAGAAGAGGCGCTGGTGAGCCTTCTTGACCAGCTTGGAGCAGTTGGTCGTCCAGGTGAGATCCTCGGAGATGTGGACTCCCAGGAACTTGAAGCTGCTCACACGCTCCACAGCCGTCCCCTTAATGTGGATGGGTGGATGTGGGTCAGCATTCCTCCTGTAGTCCACGATGAGCTCCTTGGTCTTCTCGGTGTTAAGCAGCAGGTTGTTTCTGTCGCACCACTCAGCCAGACGATCCACCTCCTCCCTGTAGGCGGCCTCATCGTTGTCACTGATGAGGCCAATCACCGTGGTGTCATCTGCAAACTTAATGATGGTGTTGGAACCATCAGCAGGTCTGCAGTCGTGGGTGAAGAGGGAGTAGAGGAAAGGGCTCACTAATTAGTAGTGCTGTCAGCGTTAATCTCGTTAAAATGACGTTAACGCCATAACCGCATTAACACGGCAAATCTCCGTTAGTGAGTTGGCGCAGATCGTCCCGTGCGTGGGGCTGGAGGGCGGTTAACGAGCAAACTGAGCTAACCGCGCTAACGCGTTAGCGCCGTCCAGCCCCATGCACGGGGTGATCCGCACTAACTCGCTAATGGAGGTTTACCACGTTATTGCGGTTATGGCGTTAACGTCATTTTAACGAGATTAACGCTGACAGCACTAATACTTAGATATTCAAAGTCTTCAAAATTTCATGCTGAAACTCTTGTAGACACAGTTCTAATGAATTCTGCCTGTATAGTAACTGACCTGTTCCCAGTCAACTAAGTTAGCTGCAAAATGTTCCACCAGCTGTTTCTTAATATTCCCACTAACTTTTCCATCCTTTTGTTGCCCCCATCCAAACTTTATTGAGATGTGTTGCAGGGGTGCAACAATACACAAAATTCACGGTTCGGTTCGATACTTTGGTGTCACGGTTCGATATTTTTTCGATACAAAAAAAAATGTTCATGCCTTTTTAATTTGTCATTTATTAAAATTATAAATATATATTTTAACTCAAAAGTACAGTTTTTAAATTTAATGTTGCTGAAACAACAAAGTAATAAAAAAATATATATATATCTCGGGGCTCGCAAAATTTCAAAATCCCTGGTAGCCCTCCGGGCAGGGACTCTTCAGTTTTTGGTAGCCCAAAATAAATTTAAGTAGCCCGAATAAAAAAGAGAGCAATTTTTTGATTGATGTTTTGTTTCCTGTTTTGTTTCCTTTACAATATTAAAGTATAATATTGTAAAGGAAACAAAACATCAATCAAAAAATTGTTGAAAAACAAATTACAACATTGTATAAAAATTACAATCATCAACTCAAATACTTGGTTCTAATTGAACAGAAATTTCTATGAACTTGTAAGAACTGTGTAGGACATGAATCAGTCTGTGTCAGATCCTGAATTTGAAATTTGCACTGAAGTCACTGGTAAGAGGCAAGTGGAACCAAGATCGAGGCCGTTTGCTTTTTGAAGTTTGCAAAGACTACTAAATTTTGCCAGTGGTAGTTCACTCTTTGCAACATAGTACGCTGTTCTAAACAGATTTTTCAGGTTTATTTTTAGTATGTTATTTGCAATTGGTGTTTGTTCTGGGAAAGATATTGCAGACTGAGCAATAATGCGTTTCTTGCATTTCTCATGGGTTCTAATGGGGGCCTTTCTTAAAATGACTGGTCCCAGTAACAAAGGCGCTTATCGACTCAGAAATCGAGGGAAAACCAACAATACACCCGGCAGAACATTATGTTATTTACACAGGTGCACATAAGTGGTCCGCATGTGCGCATTCGCTGTCAAAATAAAAGACGCGCACCAGATAAGAAGTTGCAACGCGCGTTTGCGTCCATATAAAAAGCACTGTTTTTGTCCGCTAGAGTGGGATTTTCACGGCACATTCCGCACCACATCTCTGTGCGTTCATCATTTGTTTGAAGCCAGCTCACCTCCTGCAACCACTTTTCCGAGAATACACTTCTTTTGTGGTTCGGACTCCTTCTGACATTTCTTTGGAGGTGCAGGAAAACCAAAGTAATTGCTTAAAGGAGCTTCTTCGACATCTTTAAGAGTTCTAAACAAATGTCTGTCCTCCTCCAGAAAATCTTATGTATGCAAACACGCGTTGCAACTTCTTATCTTGTGCGCGTTTTTTATTTTGACAGCGAATGCGCACCTGCGGACCACTTATGTGCACCCCCGGTTATATAGCTCGTCATATTGCAGCCACAGAAATTCTTTTGTCCATGAAACCATAAAGCTGCACTTTCTTTTTGCCTTATAGTCTGATTTGTCATAACTTTTCCGTTTTGTGGTAAGCTTTTCTTTGGCTGTCACTTCTTCACCCTGACCTGTCTTATTTGGCTCAGCAGAACTAAAATATATATCCTGCTGCTTTTACACACGCACTCGCATAAGCTCAGCGATTCTCTGCGCGATCAACCTCTCACATGTTTAAGCTTGCTGCGGGAGATTTCACTTGTCATGTTTGCATAGTAAGCTAACGATTGATAAGACGATGTCAGAGGAATTGGTGCGCAAATTATCATCACTCACAGATCAGTGCTGTCGCTCTCTATACACAGTTCGCACGATTGCAAAGTGAAAGCAAAAAACAAGCGCAAATTCAAACGCAATTTCAATATGTCACATATTGACAGTGGCTCACCGATGCCAATGACATAATTACCCAGCTACATTTCTGAAAGAATGCAAAAGCATTGACATATATTTTTCCTTCCTACGATAGGCCGACGGGCAGGGCAGAGATAGATTTTGGTAGCCCGACTGGAAAAATCGGGGTCGGGCTAGCGATATTGCGAGCCCTGTATCTGATTGAGGAATCACTCATCTTTGGAAAAGAGAGTTTATTACAGAGAAATGGCTCTTTCCAAAATAAAAGCTATACTATACGCTTCTTCTGGGCTATATTCTCAGCAGCATATTAAACATATCAGGTCCCCATAAGGAGAATCATGTGCTAACGGCTGTCTAAATGACTCGGGTAAAGTTTGTAGCATGCGTGCTTGTTGTTTTTGTCTGCTTCTACTTGTCTTTGCACTAGGATGATGTCGGAGTAAATGTGCAGTCATATTCGTTGTGTTCCCACTAGTGCTTTCAGGTTAATCTCGTTGAAATGACGTTAACGCCACAACACGGCAAATATCCGTTAACGAGCTACCGCCGATCGCCCCGTACATGGGGCTGGACGGCCAACACGTTAACGAGCTAACTGCGCTAACACACTAGTTCCCACCCATGTAATTGAGCATTGCGTGGCACATCCAACATACTGTTTTACTTTAGCGCTTACCTTCAGGGTCATACGTCACATGAAAACCAAAATAGTTCCAAACGCCAGATCTGAATGAGGGTGGGGGAGGTTCAATTTGCCATGTTGCAAGGAGAGCTTAACTTCTGTCTCGCTAGCTTGCCCTGCGCTCAGTGAATCTGCATTCGACTACTCCGCCTAGGCTGCACTGTCGAGCGCAGATCCACCGAGCGCTCAACACAGACAGCATCGTCAGAAGGAAAGTTGATAAAATAAATTAAAAATTTTGTATTGTTCGATACATATGCGTACCGAACCGAAAGCACTGTATCGAACGGTTCAATATCAATACGAGTATTGTTGCACCCCTAATGTGTTGGTGCCATCAAATTCAAAATGAGCTAATATTTTTCATTAAATATGAAAATGTTCTAGTTTAAGCATTTGATATATTCTTTTATGATCTATTATCGATAAAATAGGAGTTTATGTGATTTGGAAATTATTGCCTTCTGTTTTTAATTTGGATTTTATACAGCAACTGAACTTTTTTGATTTGGGGTTATCATTGCAGGGATTAAAGAATGACTAAATGCGATGGAAGAGCTTTTTAGGGGAAACTTTATGATCCTGGTTTAATAGTGAAAGCTCAGGGAGTAGCTGGATGTTGCTGTTCTATAACACACATGGTTTTTTACTTGGCTTTGCAGAAGATTCCCCGGAGCGTGACCTAACGATCACCAAGAAGTGTTTCATCTAATGCTCAGTGATCGCGTCTCTTACAGAGGATTTCCTCACCTGAAAAACAAAAGCTTTCTAGTCAATTTTCATGAATGCTGTCACGATTTATGCAGATGCAGGAGTAGCAGTGCCTCCCACTGAGCAGGACAGATTGTAGAGTGCAAGTTGTCATTTAGGGTGTCCTACTTTAACCCCTGTAATTGTGGTTCCCATACTTTATTTTCTTTAAACCTCCATCACAATCCTTTCCTGAAGTTAACTGTGACATTATACATAGTAGACATGAATCACTCACGATGTTCCTAAAGTGCAGACTTCCAGCTATAATTCAAGAGGTTTAACAAAACACATCGTTTTCACATAGTCCCTCCGTTTTCACAGACTCGGATGTAATTGGAAAAACTAACACAATTATAAATCAAAACATTTTTGCAATGCTTAGATACAAGTCATTTGCAAGCAATGTCTGCCTTAAGTCTGGAACCCATGGCCATCACTAAATAATGCTTTCCTCCTACGAGACGTTTTCCAGGCCTCTGCCGCAGCTGCCCTCAGTGGCAGCTTGTTTGTGAACCTTCCCGCTTCAGCTTTGCCTCCAGAGGGTGAAAATCATGGTCGGCTGTGGTCAGTTCTGGTGACTGACTCTCAATCTAGAGTTGCAGAATTGTAGATATAATATTGGCACATTTCATAATTCACCCAATCAATAGTCACACAATCACACGTGTCTTTGCAACAGGGGATTCAACTCAACTGGCTGCCAACAGTTTGTACTCTTGTTAGATTCCTATATAAAAGCAAAGTTGCCGAGCAACCTTGTGAATGTCAACAATATCAACAACAATGTCATTTTACTGTTGTCATCTTGCAGGAACTATGTCTGGAGGAATTTCTGAACTCTATGAGATTCTGGCTGGACTCTGAATCTAAGTAGTTAATGTGAATTTGTCACGGTTCGCTTGAGGACTCACACGCAGGACTCAGAGGCACAGTTGGTATTTATTACAGTTCCACCAGGTGTATATACAAATAGTGCAGGGGTAGTGCTATATACAAAGCGGTGACAGGGAAAAGGATCCGGGGAAATCCAGGTAGGGAAAAGACACTTGCTCCTCTTCTGACTCTCTCCTATCGTGACCAGTCTCTCTCCAAACACTCACAAAAAAACAGGAATCCACTCGGGGAATGCAGGGTCGGGTCCAGGGGATCTATGTACAGAAGGAAACACACGTTAGAGGTTTTGCGCAGGGAAGAAAAAGAGAACTTGCTCAGAGCTGGGCTGCACTGACGCGAGTCACACACAACGATCCAGCGATGAGTAGAAACCACTCCCTGGCTTAAATGCTGGCTGCACTGATGAGGCCCAGGTGTTTCCTCTTCAGAGGGGCGTGGGCCGAGGGCGTGAACCCACCATGAGTTCCGCCCTGGCGAGAGAGCAAGAGAGAGAGCAAGAGAGAGAGCAAGAGAGAGAGCAAGAGAGAGAGCAAGAGAGAGAGAACGCTACTAGTCAGCGGCCTGCTGATCCCCTGGCTGTGACAGAATTTCTCTTTAATGTGACTTTCTGTGTATGTATACAGCAACAGATTTGCAACAGATTTGTGATTTTCACTGGTTTATCACAGCTGATCGTCATATTATCACAGATTGCATGTAATTGCCAGCTTGACCTCATTTACATGCAAACTGATAGCAGACTGCATTATGCTGTATGCCGTTTGGTTCAGCAGAGACCGTCTACCTGCAGACGGCGTCTGTAGTCCATGGAAGCAGTGCACAAAATGTGTAGCGCAAACAGTCTGTGGGCCACTTGTGCTGTTGGTCCGTCACCCACGGAGCGGAACGAAGTTCCAACATAAAGAGCTGAAGCGAAACCAAGTCTAAAAACAATGACGTGTCCATTACAACCACTGTGTGTACTTTTCTTCTCGTATCTTTGATGTTTTTTTCTGCATCAGCCATTCCTGGTGAACTCCACTGTTGCTCCATTCCCTATTCCAGCCCACTTGTTACAGAATGAGCATTCGAGTGGTGCACAGAATCATCCACATTCAGCAACGTGCAGCTCAGATTTTGGAAGGCTGCATGGGAACATGTTTGTGATGGTTGAAAACCCCTCTCCGTACACTGTCCGTATGGAAACACATACACAAATGGACACAACTGTGGTACTATAAATTACACAGTTTACACAGCAGACTGCCAAGTCTTGACTTGGTTAGATGTGGTGAAGAGGGTTTTTTAGACCAATGGAAGAGTTCTGTGATCATTCATTTCAGTTGTTTTCCGTGGTCTTTTAGGCCCCTTGGGGTCTGCTGACTGCCGAGTTCACCAGTGCCTTCCTTCTTTTTAAAAATCGACCAAATTATTGATGCGGCCACTCGTGAAGTTTCCTAAATTGGTCCTGAAATAACAAAGAAACCAGCGAAAAAGTTGCTTAACAGTCATGTGATCTATTATTTATGAGCGGGTGACAACATAAGAAGCACTGCAATATTTTCTTTTAATATAAGTCCTTGAATTAAAGTTGCAGACCTACACTTGGATTTCAAAATGCATTTCAAATGCATTGTGGTTCTATGCAGATGCAAAATTGTGTCAAATGTATCAGTGTTATGTTTTTGGGTTGTTGTTTTTTTTTCAGAATGCTGGACTCCAGAGCAGGACCGAGGAAGAATAAAAGTACAGCAGTTCAATAACCAAAGAAGGCTTAGAGTGCAGGAAGGGAAATCAGACCATTTCATGTAGAGTGGAAAAACATACGTGGGAAAACATAAGGAGACAAATGACAAGGAGGTAGCATTGGTGAAAATCACTACAAGGTCTGAGCATCTTTGCCACAATACAGGGAAATGATCTGGTAACGAGTGACAGGAAGTGTTTTATTGCAGCGGGACAGTAATCGGTGAATGGACTGCAGGTGTGCCAGCAGGGGAACAGAAACCAAAAGACGGTGCTCAAAAAACAAACAGATACACACATGGTGAGAGAGAGAGAGAGATGGTGATCAGTGCTGGAGGACAGAACAGATTGTAAAGCTTTTGTAATGATGACTTTTAACAGTTTTGGAAGGTGCTGTGCAGAATAAATAACCTTTCAAATTACAGACATTTCGTCATCAAATCCTGAAGCCTATTTTCCAAACTAATTCGAGTATTACCAAAAGTGTGTTTGTCATAGTTTTGCAGTATCTCTTTTTGCTCAGAGTTATCAGCCTTAATACAGTTGGGGAAAAAAGCCAGCTTGCTGCTGAGCAGATCTGTGAGCGTCTTAACTTGGCCAAAGTCTGCATCTTTGTCACACGCATAATCGGAAGTCAGCGCATGTGTTGTTTTATGTTTTGTTTTATTTTGGTGTGTTTTGAAGTCTCTCTTTGCTGTGTCTTTGTGCAGTAAAAGTCAGCTGAAGCAGCCAAGCAATAAAAAAGCTACACTAGCGAGCTAATTTATTCAGCATGCAACCTATCGGCCGGCCCGTGCACAGAACAGCTGCGCACCCCCCTTTTGAATCGGGGTCGAGGGTTGCCAGGCTTTCAGTGGCAGATGGGATGAAATCGTACGCGGTGTGTGTCTGATAGATAATCTGGTGAATTGGGTAAGGTCAGGGTAAACAGGCAAAATGTGTTCATATTATGGGTCATGCCAATTATGTGAGTTTCATGGGAGAAAGAGCAAAACAGAAGGGCAGTGGGTCTTAAAATAGGCTTAAAAAAGTAAGTGTTGGTAGGCATACAGGTATATATGCCTAGTAATGTTATTCTGATAAATGTTATTCTGCACAGTAGATATTACTGAAAAGGGTACCAATGTGTAGCTACACATCTAGCTTCCCTCTGACCATTTTAGAGCTACACTGTGTTTCAGTCACAAATGAAAAGTATTACTTAAAAAAGTTTGAAGTCAATCCTCATTTCTTCATTTTTTGCTTCCAAAGCAAAAGAAAAAAAGCACTTTGCTTCCAAAAGTTCTTCAGGCTTTCAGAAGCTCCTTCAAAGGTTTTCTTTGCAAAAACACACCATTTGTTTCTTTAGTTTAATTACAAAAACAGTGTCTTTTGTCCCATCTCCCTCGCATCACTGCAGATGGCTGCTCCTTGTTCTGCCAGAAGTTTCTTCCTGCTGAAAGAGAGTTTTCCCTTCCCACTGTCACCAAGTGCTTGCTCATAAGGGGTCATGTGATTGATGATGATTTCTCTAGATTTTTGTAGAGTCTTTACCCTTACAATATAAAGCAGCTTGAGACGACCGTTGTTATGACGCTATATTGAATTGAAATCACAGTTTGACAGGCATGAAATAGCATTTTTCCAACAAAGAGCTATTAGCTCACAACTTGGGATATCCCAACATCTATAGCAGATAAAATGTATCTGAGAATCATGTCCTTAAGAAACAGGACAAAAATCAAAATCTGAACATATATTCACCTACTGTTCACTAATGCTTCATAAGTAATGGTCTCACTGGTAGGATGGCCATTCTTACAACAGGGAGAAAAGGCTGAGGTATACCACATTATACAAGAACTACACTGAAAATCAGTGACAACAGCTCTTACATGTTGTGATAAATCCAAATTTGAAATTGTTGGTTCAAATCATTGCTCAGTATGTACGGAGGTCAGGAGAAAGGTGCAACAGTGAGCGTCTACAGCCTTCGGTAAGACACTGTAGTCTGGAGATCCATTTCAGCCAGCGATGTTGGAAATCTTGTCAAAAATGATGGAATTATGAACACAGAATCGCCATCACATTTTGATCCACCATGAAATACCATCTGGAAAGTATCCGATTGGCAATTGCTTCATTTTTCGGCATGACAATACAGTAAAAGCAAACCTTGATAGAAAAACACACAATGGAACACCGTGAAGCTTGGCCCTCAACATTATTGAAGCAGTGTGGGATCATCTTGACAGAAAATGTTATAAAGGCAGCCAACATCCAAATGCAGAGCTTGGAATGTCCTTCAAGGATCCTGGATAAATATTCTTAAAGATTTTAAAGAAATTACAAGAAAACTTGACTCTGGTAAGAAATACTGACTTTCAGTCTGGTTAGAATTGCACATTTTTCTTTTTCCCTACACACAGTATTTCTGTGTATCTCTGGTCATTTTTTTAAATAAATCATTGGAACTAGCACCCATTTTTAAAGCAAAATATAATAAAAGCAAGGGTTGGCTCAAGACTTTTGCACAACACTGAATGTTCTATGTTTTTTTTTTTCTCATTTTGAGGACTCATTTCCAAGAAATCTTTTAATGTGACATCTATAAACTTCTCCCAGTAAGGTAATGTTTACATACTAGGCAGATTTGTGGTCATTTCATTGAAAAACACACCAAACAAAAAAAAGGGGAATTTCTGTCATTTTCCATGAAGGTAACTTGATATTTGCTTGTAAGAAAAGCACATTTTCCAGTTTTGATTGGTCACTTCCTATCAACATGTGGGCAAATCTGGCCAGGCGTACGCTTCTCTTTACACATTTTCCCGCTACTCTTTACTGAGCGACATAAACGACAGTTTCAAAGCAGAGGGACATTTTGCTATAGGAAGAAGAGATGAAGAGGAGCTAAAGCAAACATTAGAGGCTGCCCAGAGACAGTGATTTTTATATCGGGGAGAACGGGAATGAGGGGATTTTTTTTTTCTTTTTCAGCAGGGAATTGGAGGGATAAAGAGAGAAACAGCGTGTCCAGGGGGCGTGGAAGAAGCGCTGCAATGGAGGAGCAGGTAGAGTGTAAGTGGGCGAGAGAGCTAGAGGGAGGCTGGGAGAGAGAAAGAGGGAGGGGGGGGGCTCGTATTGCATTCCTGTTGCATCAGTTCAGAGTAACAAGATTTGAAGATGCAGGCTCAGACATACTAATAGGTTTTGCACTCACGTCCCTCCCCCCACACACACCTGAACACACACACACACCCATAATAGAGAGTTCTGCTCAGCAACATGGCTTGCTTGCCACTCACATTTAGCCCCTGTTGCTACCTTCCAGAGCCAGTGTGCTCGAGAAAAACAGGAGTGACCGGCTTACACAAACCGCACAACAAGGAGAAACACTAAATAATCCCCGGCCAAAGAGCCAGATAAAGAGAATGACCTTGAGCGGCGGCGAATGGAGACATCGGCCGAGGAAATAAACACGAGCAAGGCTGCCGGAATAACACACAACATCTCTGCCTGAGCAAATCTAATTTAGACGTTTTCTTCTTCGAGAGCCGGGACGGTGTGGCCTTTTAGCGGCACCGTCAGACCCCTGGCTCGCCTGTGTTTTCTTTTTTCCCCGCCCAAATAGAGGATATTTTGTCACTCTCACATCCAGGATGAGAAAAAGCATCTCCCATGAAGGACGCCGCATTTTTTAATCTCAGCATTTCTTGTTTTCAAGTGGTTACCGGATCCGATGGATGCTCTCAAGCGCTCTAATCTCCACCCCAGCTGCTGTCACAATAAAAATCAGAAAGAAAAAAAAACACAACAGAAGGGGAAGCACGCAGGGCACTCATATCTGGTCATTTTTAAATTTTTGCCTCTCTAGAGGTTTGGGGATGTTTACTCTGAAGGGGTGGAGAAAAAAAAAAGATCCCAGGCCTGAGAGTAGCTTAAACTAACAATCAAAAACAGCGTGTGTTGCCATTATGTTGCAGCATCCTGGGTATTTTTAGTTGGGGGGGGGGGGGGGGGGGTGAAAAATGAAAAACATCTTCTCATCTCATCTTCTGGCATAACATATTATGTAAATGCACAAACATAGCATCAGAAAAGCAGAGACCATTAAAGCCTCTTCAAAGACATAATAAATTAAAGCGAGGCTCTCATAGAAAACTACCCTGCAACATGGATGTGTTTTTAACAACAGAATGAGTAAGTGAGCAGTAAATTTGACTGAATTAATGAATTTTACTCCACTTTTTTGTTTTTCTTGGTCCTTCTCCTTACAGCTATATAGCATCATGAGCTTAAAGTTGATCTGTTGTCTTTTCTTCTTCTTCTCCTTTTTCCATTCTCATACTCCAGTAAAACCATTACATTTCAATTCAGCCCGGGTTTAAATCCCCCGATGAGCGTTTCCCTCGAAGGACTCGCCCTCTTTTCTTCTATTCTCTCTTGTTTTTCAAGCTCGCAAGTTCTTTCAGGTCGAACTAGTACCTTATGTGTAAAGAAGAGAGACAGTGAATCAATAATCAAAGCTCACCGTCTTCATGCCCAAAGGCAAATGGTTTCTCGCTTCTCAGCCTGTGGAGAGGATCATTCATAGTGTATAAAAGGCATAGCTAATGCCTTGCTGCATGAGCGCGAAGAGAAGCCCGTACACGCTCTTTCTGGTTGATCTTTGTTGTTACACTGTCTTGTGATCCGGCACCACAAGAAAGGAGATCTCTTAGCTGGATGATAGAGCGCTTTGGTTTTGTTAATTTGCTTTATAGATAAAGGCGAGGGACTTCCCCAGGTGAGACAGGTAGCGCTTCAGATCTCTTTAAAGCGTAACCTGATAGAGTGAGTTATACAGCTTTGCTGTGACAAGCGTTTGGAAGTGTTCACTGCGGGTGGATGTCACGCACACTCTGACTGAACATAGAGCTGCAGAAATGCACACGAGGCAAAAAACAGGCCTTACCTATATCCCTAATGAAAGAGTGATTAGCTGTTATGGTGCACATTGATTGTTGGAGGCTGACGTAATTGCAGAAGGTAATCTGTTTAGCATCGTGGCACTCAGGGCTTGTAAACTGAACTCTTAAGTGGTTAAAGGCTCCCTTGGTTGGCTGTTTGACACGTCATGCTTTTATGGTATTTAAGCAGGAATCAATTACCATATACTTAACCCCTCCCTCACACGGTAAATGTCCAGTTATAGCAACAGCAGCTAGTTCAGACCCGTAAAGCTTTGGATTTTTCCATGTCAGCCTTATGTAAACAAAAATGTATTGACAGGTTTTTAAAACTAGAGTTTTGTTTGTTTTCTACCTTAAAAACTGTTTGATTACTACCATTGACTGGTTATAAAATATGGCTTAGCCACAGTTAGTAAATTCTGTATTAGTTAGCCCCAGTATTCATTTGTTTTTGATTTTCATATTTGCACTCTTCCTGTTTTATGTTCTTAAATAGTTTCCATTTCTATCTTGCTTTTGTTTCCCTCTCTGCCCGGTTATCCAGATTATCTACACCTGTGTCTTGTTTAACCCCAGCTAGGCCCCAGTGTGCATTTAAATAGTCCCGTCTCTCTGTTTCTTGTGTGCCAGAGTGTCTGTCTAACTGTCTGACCTCCATAGTGTTCTCAGTGTTATTCCTGCAGCTCCTGGTGCTAAATACACAAGTAATTGTTTTTTTTAAACATCTTTCTGCATTTGTTTTGAAAATCTACAAAAAAAATCCAACAAAAAATCTGTGTAGGGTGTGGTGAAGCAGCTGGTGCCAATATAACCCTAAGAAAAAGCCTAGAAAAAATTATATAAATTTGCATAATCTAATAATAATAATAAATAATGCAAACCCTAGACAGGCCATAACAGTGTGAACAGAGCCTGGATTCAGACTGATTAACTTTCAGAGTGAGCCTCAGGTGGTCATTTGAGGAACTGCAGTTCCTCTAAAGTTGCCCCTTTTATGACCATGCAAAAATTTAGGCTAATGTTCCCTCTTAACTGCATCTGAGGAAGTTTACATTCTAGGAATAAAAGTTAGATATTTCTTTGAAAATTGCAAAAACAAATAAAATATTGAGGCACTTTCTTGCTTGTCAAGTACATAATAATACTGTACTATAAGGCATACTTAAAATTCTTCATTTTTCTCAAAGATCGACAGTGCGGCTTATAATCCAGTGTGCCTTATGTATGAATTCTGGTTGTGTTTATTGACCTCGAACCGATTTTTTTCTGGTACACATTGCACTCAATGTGTTACACTCCTGACTACTCTACCGTAGTGAGGAGCCTCACATAGTAATCAGGGTTCAAAACTCCATCCGCTTTAGGTCCCAAAGTCAAACGAGCACTGCAGCATCACTGAGAGTTAAAAACTGTCTAAATTCTTTCGTATTTAATAAAATGATCAATGTTGCTGCTTTACCAGGTGTAACAATTAAGTTTAACATCCATGAAAACAGAATTTATTAAATTCAATGGAGTTAGAAGTTAGCAAGAAGTTGGCTCGCTAGTTTCCACCTAAACATGATGTACCATGTTCTGACTGAGGGATTTCTGAAAAAATTAAAATGTACTGCTCTGCTATTGTTGTGCCCTTAAACAGGGGAAATAGTGAGGAGAGGTGAAAGAACGGCACAGACACGCAGCTCTCACTCTCACTCGTCTGTATTGAGTTTCAGAAGCAATACAACCAAAACAATATTCTTATGGATGCACTCAGTCTCAGGACAACTGTATCCAAACTAAGTCACTATTGTTCGCTGCATTAGCTGATGAGAATACTTTAGATAACATGAACTGTAGCATTAGACAAAAACATCTTTTTAACTCGCACATGTTAGCTGACACAGTCACTAACTTTCCACAGCAATGAAATAATACTTTAAGTACTGCATGTCTTTCAGTAGTTAACTTATACAGATAGTAACAGAAAAATCTTCACACAATATGGCGGAGTAATAGCGAAAACTAGCATACGCAGCAACAGAGATTAACTGGAACTTCTCAGCAAAATAGTCCGCAATTCACATCTTCCGCTACAATGAACAATGATAACAATGTAATAATCAACAGTAACACACATTTATACAGATTTGTGCATGACAGTTACCTTAAACAGGGGAAATAGTGAGGAGAGGTGAAAGAACGGCACAGACACGCAGCTCTCACTCTCACTCGTCTGTATTGAGTGAAGGAGGAAGCGCGCGAACCCACCTACTGGAGCCCTGAGGCATTAACAATGGATCGACGCACAATCAACCCAGGCAAAGCTTTCACTACTTATCTCCCTCTATATTCCCACTGCATATTCTATTCGAAAACAGTCAAAGCAACAAATAAAACATTAATAAGGGCATGACATGAAATGTAAGGAACAGAGATGTACAACTTCAAAACTAATCAAATTAATTTATGATCCACCACATTGCTATCACTTCCAACATAAATGAAGACAGAAAAATAAGCAGCAGTGTATATAATGATGTGCTACGTGATGGCTAGCGACACAGCTATGTTAGCATAACAAACAGTGAAGTTGGAGGATGAACGCTAAATTTTTCCACTCCATAAAAGTTAACGTGAGGGTTCCCGAAGTTTAGGGACAAATGCAATCGCATGGCTGGATGCTGTAAATGTAGCAAACTTCAGTCAGGAGAACAACTGAGATAATCCATCCACAAGGTTAGTCAGTGACTACGAGGTTAGTCATTCATATACTACAACCACACGGCAGCTGCCAGAGAATTCAACATTAAAGAATCAATGGTACACAAGTGGAGGAAGCAAGAAGAATGAGTTGAGTAAAGTTTGACTTATCTAACTGTTTTGTTTTGTTTAATGCGCCTTATAATTTGGTGCGCATTATGTTCCAAACAATATGGTAATAATAGTGATAAGTTAAACAAAATTAAACTACATTTTGGTTCCATCGTGCTTACAAAAGGAGGAATTCTTGCAGTGTACTGTAGGTCCTCTCTATATAAAGCAAGCAGATATAGAAACCAAATATAATTTAATTTCTTCTTTTTGCCTTCAGTATTTTATTTTATTTTTTCACATGGTTCTTTTTAAAGAATGAATCAGACTGAAATAGTGAAATGTTATCTGGAGTCAACCTTCACAGGCAACTCATTAAGCTAACGTAACTGTAGGTTCAGTTTCAAAATCTGACTTCTCAGTTCAGCTGTCTCAAATAAAGAATCCACTGGCTTATGAAACCTTCTAAGAATTTCCCATGGTCAATTTGTCCCATTGTAGTCTAACTGAAAACAGCTTATGGAAACTTGTAACTTCAGCAACTTTGCTTTAAGTGGTTAAGCCTGGGTAAACACTGGCCATGAAAACCACCTCGCTTTGACGAGAAACCGTCAGTGAAATGACGTCTGTTGGGCTCGGTTACCTTCCATTTCGTGATTTGAAAGCACATTAGCCCACAGACGGTTGAGTGAGCTGTGACCTTTCAGTGCTTCCAGGTCAGAGGTCAGCCATAATCTGCCTAGCACCATTCTTGTCATAACCCATATGACATTTCGCCGACTCTTACTCCAAATGTCAAGCCGTAATCTGTAAGGGTGAGCGCTGCCTCTGCCTCTCACCAATGCATTTTCCTGTTTACTTTCCATTTCAACATTTTTCTGAGGATTACGTTACATCAACAAGCTAGATGTGTTTATGATATCAAATTCAGTTTGAAATGAAACTGGAAGCTGGCCACTGGGTTCACAAAAGTTTTTTTTTTTTTGTTGCTCTCCTCACAGTTGAGTGAGTTTGCGCGGGAGGTCAGCGACAGCCTGCCGCTTTGTTTGCGGGAGATAGATGGAAGGTAAATTAGCATCGCTGCCGATGTCGACTTCCATTCTGAGGCAGCGGAAAGACGGAAGGTGATCATTCGGTGCCGGTGTCCCCCATCGTAATTTGGAAAAGGATTGTGAGAGAAAGGAGTGTCGAGCCTCATTTAAACCTTGATTCCTGAATCTCTTTATTTATGTTTCTGCCACATGCTTTGGGCAGCCTGCCAGCAACTATGCAGCCATGTGTTCACGTGTGTTTATGTGTGTGCACGTATGCAAACTGCTAATGCATGCTCATTAAACTTTCATATATACACTATAGAATATATACAGTAGGCAGGTGCAGTGCTGGTCATTAGATTTCCACTGAGATTCAGATTTAGAAGAGCTATTTGACAGTTTCAGACGTGGTACTGACTGAGGATTTGGGCGAGGGCTGTTTACGATAGTGATGTGTCGGTCGCGAATGAAATGGCTCATAGAGCCGGATCTTTGACGTGAATGACGCGAGCCGTGGGCTTTGTTTTTTTCTTTCTCTCACCCTCTCTCTTGCACTTTTTTTCCCCTTCACTCCGCATGTGAGCCTTGTCTTGTGCTTTATGAGGATGAGGGGGGTAGTTACACTCAGTAGCATAGGAACAGAGCGGGAGGGAGAGACAGAGAAAGAGCCAGGGACAACAACGTCACATTAGAAAGGTATAGTAAGGTATAGTAATCATCCACAACTATTTTCAGTTGCGGATGATAAAGGATTCAGAAAGTTTATTCATGCAGGCACGTAAAAACTCCAAAATACGCACAAACTCCAAAACACGTAAAAACTCAGAAGCACGTAAAAACTCCAAAACACGTACAAAACACAACAGAAGTGCTCCAGGATGCTAGGCGCAGTGTTGAGCTTTTGTTACCTAGAGGCTACACAAGCCAGAAAGTACAAACGACCGGATTTGGTGTGTGGTAGCAGGGCTCTAGACTAACTTTTTGCCATGGTTGCACTGGTGCGCCTAAAAATAAAATTTAGGCGCACCAGCACAAAATTTAGGCGTACAAGCACAAAAGTTAGGCGTACCCAAATTTTTTAACTGCATTACTTAACACCGCAGTTTTACATGTTCACGTTTTTTTGATTTGTAAATGATTAACTAACAACCTTTCAAAATGATTAACTTGACACCCCCTTTGCTGCCCAAATTAACAGCAGCTCCATCAGCCCCCATAGCAATGATTTTATCCAACCAGTTACTGCACTGGTCCCCAAGAGCAGCAAATGCTTTCTTTGAGGCAGCATAAATTCCTAAACAAATTTAAAAAAATACCATTTACTTATCAGATCAAGAGTTTACAATGCAGTCTTTTTCAGTTTGAGTTTCTATATTCATGTATTATTGCTATGTTTAATTTTCAATGATAAGAATATGCTAGATATGGTTAATTCAGTAACACGACGTAATATTATTAATCATATACATAGGCTACGTGACATGACATGGCTTACCTTGGGCATGGGCATGCTGGACCTCAATGTGTCCAATCAGTATATTCGCTGGTCTTCCTTTTTGCAAGATACGAGCGTCCACAATGACACATTCTTTTGTGGCGATGTCTGTGTCTCCATCGATCAGGAAGGCCATGTATGTACTGTTCGCAATTTCCACTGACGTCTTTTTTTTTCAGTGTGTCAGCGATTACGCCTATAAACTGGGCGCACGCAACATCATTGCTGTATGTGGGGTTTATGTCCAAGCCATTTTTCTTGTGAAGAGTTATTTCTGACTTGAACTTAGTAAACGGAACTTCTTCTTTTGCAATATTGTAGGCGATGTTAAACTTAATGATCATCTCAGCCTCCTCCGATGACCTGTTTACTCCTGCCTGCCGCTGAAAGGCAGTGGGGAGCGGGGACATTTTGGCAGAGCATTTATCGCGGCATATAATGTGTCTTCTCGATGCTGTATGCTTTTTCAGCGTTTCAATTCGAAACGTATTAGCACCAGTGACAAATGCAGTGTTGCCGGCCATGGTCTTTCCACACTCGCGACAATAAATGCAGTGCATCATATTGTCAGCTTGGCTGTATCTTAGCCAGGGAAACTGGTCAAGCCACTCGATTCGAAATTTATACATTTTCTCACTTTTACTTTCAGTGGACTCCGGCTGGGAGTTGATCGTATGTGGCTCATTTTCTGATGCCGTCTCCGGACCAGTGTTTGACAAAAACAGAGAGGTTGATGGCTCCGTGTCAGAGCGCTGGCTCAGAATTTTGGACTGATCAGGCCTTAACTTAACGAAAAAGTTATCAATTGTTCTTTTCATATTTTCTCAATACCAACTTCATACACTTCTGACCTGGGCTACTCACCCTTCTCTATCTGCCCGCACTTTCAAACGTAAACACAAGTAGGTCTGCAGGAATATCTGGACCACGGCCAATCACAGACGTCCCCGCCTCTGAGTATCTCTGATTGGTTTAGAACACGACATGGGCATAATGTGTGTCTGTTGTTGAACACACGGAGACTTTCAGGGTTGCTGAAACTTTTTTTTCCGAGAAAATACTTGGTTGCACCGGTGCGACCAAGTATTTTTTATTAGTCGCACCATGGAGAAATTTGGTCGCATTTGCGACCAAATTGGTCGCACTCTAGAGCCCTGGGTAGTAACAGGTAAATGAACATTTGTTTTTTAATTATTTGAATATATATGAGTGCTTGTGTATAAATACACAAACAATACATATGTGCTTTCAATTGTGTAATTTAAGTGATCTAGGTAGCTCTGTTTTGGAAGTTCAGTTAATGCTAGAAATTTGTTTTGGAGTTTGTACATGCTCAAGAGGCCACCCCATATATTTATATATAAACATATATAAATAAAACCACTTGTTTTTTACATTAGTAATTCCTTTTGTGCATAATTTTATATTATTGTTAATAATAAATTAATTAAAGCAACAAAACAACCTGAAGAGCCGGTTGGGAGCCGGCTCTTTTTAGTGAGCCGAGCCGTAAGAGCCGGTTCTCAAAACGTCCTAAATGCATTTAGAGTTTATTTAGAACTACAAATTAAATTTCTTTTAGCAATTTTTTTTTTGAAGTCACAATTCCAACCCTGCTCCTTTACCCAGGCTTGGACCGGCAAAATTAACCCGAAAATGGCACTCTGGTGGAGTTACTTTGTGTGTGTGTGTGTTTATAAGTAGTTTTAAACCTTGTGATCCACAAAACAGCATAAGAGTAAAAGAAGAACTGACTGCGTTACAGTCAGTGCGGGAGCAGCGGCTTCGCTCATGCGCGATTCATTTGCAGTTTGGACGCATAAGTGCGAACATCTTCTGCCCTGATAGCAGCTGGGGGAGGACTATCCTCCACCCGTGAGCGCTTTGGAACGGGCGAGGTGCCCATGGCAGCACCACTGCTTGTTGAGAGTAAAAGCGATACGCGCTTTCACGTCAAAAAGTCGTCATAAATTAGTCTCCAATAACACCAGAAAAAGTTGCCAGATTTGTTGCTAGTCGCTTTTTAGAAAAAAAGTCGCTAAGGGGGATTGAAAACTCGCTAAATATAGCGACAAAGTCGTTAAGTTGGCAACACTGGAGACAGGGTCATCAGTCACAGCACACACACCTGCCTCTGCCACTTCGACGGAGCCCCGAGAGCCTACTGTACCACCCCTCCAGTGCAGCAAGCCAGAGACCGCACCCCTGCCACAGTTGTATTATGTAGATGCATGGAAGCAATTGCTTCTGCCTAGCTTGTTTGGTGTGATTAGACAGAAATAAAATTAATATATGAATGAATGAGTATTTGCACCAAATGGCGAAAACAGCATAGACACGGTTGAAAGTTAAGTACAGCGAATCAAATGACCAGAGATGAGACCTAGCAGATACCAATCAGCTACAGCACCTGTCAACCAAAGAGGCCTTGCCCCTTAACTTCAAAGGACCTGACGTCCACATATGTGGACATCACATTTTGGGTTGTCTAGACCAAAATACTAAATTTTGCTCTACAAGGGCCTGATATCCACTTACGAGGACTTTATGCTGCCACTGTTTCATCAAAATTTAAAACGAATATCCTCATACGTGGCTCTCATTTTTCTTAGGAACAAAAATTGGGTTAAAAAAAAATCTGGTGATTCTTTGTTCTTACATTCATCGGGTCCCAATCAGCCCAAATATCAAAGAGAAATTAAGTTAAATTAAATGCATGCCATGGAAGAGTTTTGGTCTTAGGAGGTTAACTGCAGGATCCAGATATGTAAGTGATTTAAAAAACAATCCAAAAAACATACATTGTTATCCATAGAGGCTGTAAAGATATGTACAGTCGTCCCTCGTTTATCGCGGGAGTTACGTTCTAAAAGTAACCTGCAATAGGTGAAGTTTGCGAAGTAGCCAGCTTTATTTTTTACAATTATTATAGATGTTTTAAGGCTCCGAACCCCTCACTACACACTTTATACACTTTTCTCAGACAGGCACGAACATTTTTACACTTTTCTCTCTTGTTTAAACACTCTCAAAGTTCAAACCTTTGTAGAAAAATAAGTCCAGTATTATAGAATGAAACCAAAGATCAAACCCTGTTTTCCGGTCCAGAACATTGGAATAAAGCAGCTGCGAGAGAATTCAACATTAATGAATCAATGGTACGGAAGTAGAGGAAGCAAGAAGTTGAGTATGAGTTGAGTAAAGTTTGACTTATCTGACTGTTTTGTTTTGCTTAATGCGCCTTATAATCCGATAAATACAGTAACTTCTATCTTCCTTTAGCATATCCAGAAGTCCAACTTTTTGTGCAATGGTTAGCGTCTTCTGCTGGCTTTTGGGTGGTACCGCAGGTGCCTTTGACGGTGCAAAACGTTTCGTCATCATTGTTGTGTTTGTTGAGGAGAAAACTTACAAACACACAGTACAGCACTTCAGAGTCACACTGCTAGTGATTGAAGGTTTATGTAAATTTGACAAGATGAATGCACTCTGTATTGTACAGGAGTACATGGAGGAGATTGATCGACAATGGTCTACAGTCAATCAGGATGCAGAACACAATGCGCTGTTAAAAAAACAAACAAAAAAAATGCAAAATTGCACAAAAAAATCACCGAAACAGCGAGGCCCGCGTGAGGTGAACCACATTATAGCGAGGGATCACTGTATCCCAAACTGAACTACTTGTACACAAAGGGCTACACCATATTGTTTGAGTTTTGTGAATAAGGTGAACCGTAATACCCACACTGTCATTTTCATTTGGACATAAATCTGAATATTCATTTAGAAAACAAGTAATCTGAGAAAGTCTGCTGACTTACCCTGTGGTGGTGAATTTTTCAGGCCTCCTAGTCAGTGCATATGCAAGCCAAGAATTTCTGTTTATCCAGATGTCATTGTTGATAAGTGGACTATTTTTACTGTTTATTTATATAAATCCCAAATGGTCAATAGATTCTCACTACAAACGGTTATCACAACCTCTCCCTCACTTGCAGATTCTGCATGAATATGCAGCTATCTAATTATAGAGATTAGAAAAGTTAATCTCATATTCACATAACATACATCAGATCCGGATACCAGTTTTCCATTACCATTAATGCCTCCTACTTTGATGTATTGCAGGAATTTAGGTCAGGAGGTTTTATGGCAGCACTTTAAAGGTTGATATCCATTCCAATAACTAAAAAAACTAAGAAAACCTATTTTTTTTTCTGGGTTTATCCTCCCCTGGATCCCCTGTTCCCCGTTCTTTCATCAGTCAGCCAACACCTACTTCTTGTCATGTACATGTCATGGGTCTTAGTCTGAATTCTGATGTATTCGGATACCTGAAGCGGTGTAAGAAATGTCAGATCTCTTCTGCTGCCATGTATCTGCGTACATTGAGGAACTTTTCCATTAGGCCCGAGTACCACCCCATCTTTCAGCCCTGAGGCTAACACATCATCTCCAGTTCCCCAACGACAGTCGCAGGCATCTTGGCTGGAGCTGCCGTGAACGTACATGCCAATCCACAGCATCCCTGCCATTTAGCCACGCTGCATATGAATGCTAAGCTCATCGCAGGCACTGTGACTCTCGTCTCACTTTTTTCCTCCGTATATGTTGAAAGTGTGCAGCGAGCACTCAATCGCCCTGACATATATAGGTCCGGTTTATTTTAGCAGTGTGCATGTGTGTGCGTGACTGAGAAATGCTTTTGTGTCAGTCATGGAGGCACACATAGATTAGCATCGCTTCCCCTCAATTACGATCTATAAAGAGAGGTGGAGAAGTGAGGAAGAAGAATGGTGTGATGGTAGAAAGAGGGGGAAGAAAGGATTGCAATTATAAAATATAAAACTTGGCCCCAAGCTTTGAAACCAACTCACATTTCTCCCTTTTCATTTTCAGATGGTTCAAGATTACTGCCACATATATCACGTGCGGTTCCACTCGCACAGCTGCTCGTACTCTCTCGGTGTGTGTTTTTCACAGTAGAACCAGAGATATCAGCCTCTGTGGCCTACATTTATTGCTCTGATCCATAATATGACATTATTGCATCATCTGTCCACCCAACATTTCTCAAGCCCTAAGGCACTCGTAACCAAAGTGACAGAAGGCGACTGTGTGCATGTATGTGCTTTCTTTTTTTAATGCATGTGTAGAGATGTGCGAGCGTGTACGAGCTCGAAATGTGGCGCACGTTGTGTTTGAGTTGATGGCCAATCGTTGTGCTTTTGCACGTCCATATGTTTCAACCCGCAGCTACATCCACCATCTGTCTCAGAATGACGCTAATTTAGCTCTCCTGTCATAATTGACTGCCTCTGTATTCCCCACTGTATACTGTTGCCTGCTTTGCTGCTCGGAAGTGCGGGAGCAGCACATACTTGTAACACACTTGTTATCAGGCCACTTCCTGCTCCTTTAACCGGTGCAGGTGGTTGGAAGTGAGAGCCCTGAGGGTGGTGAGTGTGTGTTATGGAGGGAAGGTTTGGGCCACGGGTTCAGCCTCTATATGGCTTGTTGCAAGCATAGCCTGGGGAAGCATGTCAGGATATTCTCTGGATAATCACTCAAAGCCGGGGTGTTTACCTGCTGCTTAAAGCGGGGGAAGGGTAGCAAACCTGCAGAGCAGTTTGCTCATGAGGGTCACAAGGGTGAAGAGTGGGGAAAATGAGTGCTCGTGTGCACACGCTGGTGCTGGTATAGTTCTGCGTGAGAACGGGGAGCGTAAAATTATGACACGCGTGCTGTACAAAGGCCTGCAGGGTAATGAAATGCAAACATTTCTAAATACCACATTTACACATATATACGTCGACGGACACGCAAGAGCAGTGTCTCTCAAACCCCGACATTATATGATGAGGTATGATAAAAATAAATGTCTTCTCATTTGGCCATTGTACTGCATAGATTGCTTTAGTTTTTACTTGCAGTGACTTTACAAAGTGGTTAGGTGTGTTTCACCAGTGCCAGTTCCCAGAACAACCACATAGAGCAGCCACGCAAAAGCTGTGATTATGTTTACTTGCACTTAAATAAACTTCACCTATTGGTGTTTAAATCAGTCCTGTGCAAACACAACCACCGGCAATAACAAGGCGAGATCACTTTAAATGTAATTAAAATGATTTAATTAAATGTCATTAAAAAAAGTTAAACGTAGTTCTTATGGTAAATACCAAAAGCTGATGTACAAGTAAGGAAGAGTCGTTAAATCTGTGAACTAACAGAAAAATTGAGCAATATCAGTTTTAGCAGTGATGGGTGTAACACGCTCCAAACTAATGTCTTACTGTGGTCACATTACATTTTTCAGCACGGCAGTAATGTAACACCATGCTGTACTATATTCAGTAATTGAATTACAGTTATAATTGTGTTGTTACTCATGTTACAAAGGTTTTTCAGTTCACTTGCACTGCAATCAGCTGTTTTCAGTTGATGCGCAGGACAAGGAAAATGACAGCGTGGTCTACACTTTCTGTAGAGTGAAAATATGAACAATATTTTTACTGTACAAAAGGACAAGAGTGTGACGGTGAAATGCAAACTGACAGAAAAAGCAAGATTATACTGTTATAACACAAACTGTGTTGTGTTTGTGCGTTAAGCTGTAGCCTAAGGTTTATTTTGCTAACTAGTAGTTATGTAACAGTGCATTTCAGGTCATTTTGTGGAATAATGTAACAATTAGTATAAAAAATGTTACTTTCTCTGGTGAGCAATAAAGTAATGTAACACATTAATTTCATGAAACCTAATGAGTAGTGTGTAGTAGATCACTTTTTTCATTGAGTAACAACTTGAATACTGAGCTTCAGCCACCAAAAACAAGTGTGCACACTAGATAAAGTAAGGTATGTCCATTACACTCATGGCTTTCTGATGCTTTTGAATTTAACTTTCCATTTTAAATGCAAAGGAATGTTTCATATTTAGTTTTTTCAATGTCACTGAGTCTTTGTTTAAGTTGTTAAAGTATGTTTTCACCTGCCTGTCAGTCAGACATACTTTACATGAAACACATCTGATTTCTTACTTTTGCTAATCTTCAAAGTCTACAATCAAAAAATGCCTAAATGAAGCACAGTGACTGTGACGGTTTTAGATCTGTTTGAACCTGACAGCATTTAACTTTGTGGAGAAACACTGAGAAGTTAGTTTGAAAAGTAGGCTTTGAACGATCAAATTGTCAGTCCCTTGTGATAACCCTTACATCACAAGACAGCAAACACAGTACCATTTTGAGAAAAGTTCATATTGAACCCCATATATTCTCAACCATTACAGTAAAATTAGCATTATCCACCCTGCACCCTAATCACATTATAATAATAGGTCATTAGTGAGACTTTTCCCTTAAGGACTGGTTAATTACCAAAAGTAAAAGAAGATTAATTAAAACCATCATCAGCAGATTACATCAGCACTGACACTTTAATATCAAAACAAAACTTTAACACAGGAAGTTATATCCTCATCACTAATTGTGCTCGAAGTTATTGAAACTTGTAGCAGCTTGTGTTCATGAGTTGCATCTTTTCTCCAAGTTTGTATATACAAACCAGAGTAGCCACGTGTAACATGGCAGACTAATGTACCTGTATTAATTCAGCTCCATATTATTGTGTGAAGTTGCACTGGGTTGGGAGTGGTTGTGTGTGTGTCACATTTTTGGTGAGCTGTAATGTGGTTGGACTAATTAGAGGCAGGTGTAATTGATTGCACTGATACACTAGTCTACTTATAGCCCACACTGCAAACACTGCTGTGTTATTTTGCCCCTCTGTGCAGGCCAGGGCCTCTGTGGAGGGGCATATGCCACAGCCTAAAGGCAGCGGAGTTGCAGAGGCTGGAGTGATTCAATTCAATTCAATTCAATTCAATTCAATTTTATTTATATAGCGCCAAATCACAACAAAAGTCGCCTCAAGGCGCTTCATAGATACAGAGAAAAACCCAACAATCATATGACCCCCTATGAGCAAGCACTTTGGCGACAGTGGGAAGGAAAAACTCCCTTTTAACAGGAAGAAACCTCCGGCAGAACCAGGCTCAGGGAGGGGCGGGGCCATCTGCTGCGACCGGTTGGGGTGAGAGAAGGAAGACAAGATAAAAGACATGCTGTGGAAGAGAGACAGAGGTTAATAACAGATATGATTCAATGCAGAGAGGTCTATTAATACATAGTGAGTGACCACTGGCTATCTACTTGCAGGGTGGTGGGTCTCAGAGGACAACTGCTAACCCTGTTGAAGTCGATGTGTGGAGTGCAATTGGCATTGTGGCATAGCTGGCTCTGGCCTTGGGACTGTGTGTTTTTACTTGATTTGCAAATGGGACACTGGGCTGTTTTATCTTTTATCTTTTGATTATTGTGTCAATAAATTATCTTTTAGAATTTTATTGACTGTCATTTTTTTGCCCACGGCTGAGACGGTTGGTCAGACTTAGAATCTCTTTGGGTGTGTTGCAAACGCCTCTGAATCAAATGTTTTGATTAGCTCCCACAGCATCCATTGGTGCCAACTGGGGTGTCGTAATCAGTAACACGCCTCTAAGTGCTGTGTAATACTGCAGAGTTTGGTATCAATCCAATATCAAATAAATAACGGTTCTAGTATTGCCGATACCAATACCATAACTTTTACCCTATAAAGGCAGCTTACGTAGAGGAGAGCAGTGTGCCATGATTTATGAGATGAACCAGTATCAACCTGCAAATTCTGAAACATTTTAATCACCACTAAATCCAGGTGATTTTTACTTTCCACAATAATGAATTAACACAACACAAACAAAACACACATTTCAACTTTTCATTAACTTTGGAACCTTTTTTTTTTTCTTTTGGAGACCTGGGATGTAAATTGGTCATCTACAAATCACTTTGTGTCAGCTTCTCTTGTGCTTTAGGCTATAAACAAAATAGACGTGACAGTCAACACAAACAGGTTCAGGCATTTTTCGTAGGACATTCGATTTCATTTAATTAAATTACATTTTAATCACAATAACGCCAAATCACAATAACAGTCACTTCAAGGCACATTATGTTGTAAGGTAGACCCTACAATAATACATACAGAGAAAAACCCAACAATCATATGACCCCCTATAAACAAGCACTTTTGGTGACAGTGGGAAGGAAAAACTCCCTTTTAACAGGAAGAAACTCTGGCAGAACCAGGCTCGGGGAGGGGTGGGGCCATCTGCTGCGACCGGTTGGGGAGATGTTATGCATGCATGTTTTAACTAAAACATACCTCAATAATTTCCAAACTAAATAACTGATTTAACACAATTCAGTTGGGATACATACTGAACTTAGAGGATAGAAACAAAGTATCAGTCCTATCGAGCTTGTATCGATCCACTACCAATACCGGTGTTGGTATTGATACTATCAATATTTAATTTGATCCGCCAACCTCTACATGGCTCTGAAGATGCCCAGGAAGGATGGTAGATAACAACAGATAGATATATACACATGGCAATTAACCAAGAGGAAGATCCAAACTTTTACCAACTTAACATGCTGATACTGACAGTGGCTTATAAGGACAAACGAGGGTCCAACAGATCTGCACCTATTTCTCTAATTTAAGAGGAACAAAGAAATGTCTGTAGTTCAAACCCTTAAGCAGTAATGGGTTAAAAAGGTTAATACATACTGTTTGCTCTTATGTAAAAAAGCAATGCTGTACGTCGTCCCTGTTCTGAGGTGAAGCATTGCACATAACAGTCCCACTGCTGTTTTTTATTAGCCCACGCACGTTCAGTATGATAACAAATACATAGAGACCTGCTTGAAAATCTGTTTGATCCTTCAAACACCGAAAAAAGCCCTGTCAGCTGAAAATCACACAGCAAGTTTAGGCAGTACATTTGTTCTTAGCCTTGAAGTAACTAGATGAAAAATCTTTTAATAGATGTGTTTGAAAATTTCTGAACTGGCTCATTAATAAAGGAGATGGCTCTGCTCCTGCTGACTTTGTTCTTCCACCTCTGAGTGGGAACAGACCCCATGCATCTCAGCAGACCTCCAGTTTTTTTTGAAGAAGAGGCAACTTTAAAACGGTTAATAGTGAGTATGTGTACTTTAATATAAAGTGTTGCCAATATTTTTACCCTAGACAAAAGAAGCTATCATAGTTGTCTTTATTGCATTTTTTACCACAAGTCAACCATCTGTGGTACACAACTGTGCAGACTTTGCAACTTATCTTAGGGGACAGATATTGGCGCAGCGCATCAAGAGTGTACGGTAATTAATGCCACGCACCATGTTGTTAGTGTAGTCCTGGCTTGTCCCCGGCGTGCTACAAAGCTGTCATGCAACCAAAGCTACTTCTAAGGGTTATGCATGCAAATATATACTTGATGCATGCATTTGATGGTAAAGATGGAGACATTTCCTCTGGGGCAGTGCTCACTAAAGGAATGGACATGAAAGAGGTACCGTATGTGTGGCACGGTGTCAGTATAGAAAAAAAAGATAAAGACAGCAGAAAGAGAACTGGGTGATTGTGTCATGGTCCTGGGCCATGTGGGCCCAGTATTCTTAGTTCCTTGTATTTTTGTATTTCGTTCCTTATTTAGGCCATGTTTCCTGAGTTGCCCTGTTGTGGTGTTCCCTAAGTGTTTTCCCTTCGTGACTCTTACCCCCTGTGTGCCCCTCTGTGTATTTATGAGCCCTCGTCTCTCTTTGTGTTTTATTCTATGTTTTCCCCAGCCCGTTATGTCTGCGTTCTCCCCGTGCTCTCTCTCCTCCTGTTTGAACCTCTGTGTACTTCCTGTTTTACTTTGCCCATCTCCCATCAGTGTTGCGTTCACTCCTGCCGTGTCTTGTTATGATTATCAGTGTCACCTGTGTTCCCCGTGTGCATCCACTTCCCCTGATCATCCCTCATGTGTATTTAGTCTCTGTGTTTCATACAGTCTGTGTCGCGTCGTCTGTGTTACCACCCCCTGTGTTCCGTATCTCCAGCCATAGCTTTTTCTTAGTTTATGTCCAGTTTAGGTTTTCTGTTTGAACTATTACCCTTATACTGCCCTCGCTCTGGTTTGTTCTGTTATCAGCCATAATAAAAGGCTCGCTTTTGTTTAATCCACTCCTGCATCTTCGCTTGTGTTCGCGTCTGGGTCCAACACACACATTCCCACACGGTCTATCTCCACGGACCGTGACAGATTGAGACAAAAGCAGATGAGGAGAGAGTTGAGGTTGTCCTGTCTGATAAACAGAAACATGGCTCATCATCATAGGGAGCACCAGGGGAGGACTGGAGCCCATCTGCCAACTAATACATACTAATGCTCCCCCTGCACTGTACAGTCACCATCAAAGGCACAGACGTGGCATTCAGTTACTGAAACAAAGGCGCGAGCAGTTGGGGGATTTCAAAGGTGGATCATGGTTGAACTGTGTAAGCAACAACTGATAGTGCGATATTTAATATTTCGTCAGTGCGTCTGTTCTTCACCTATCTCGATAACCATTCATCTGATCGGCCACAAACTTGTAAGCGCAGTGCTGAGTTTGGCATCATCTGAATGAGCAGCTCTCATATTTTGGCTGGAGGTTGTTCTCTGTTACCGTGTTCCCCCTCTAGCAGGGATGTCAAACAAACAGCCTGGGGGCCTGCCAAAAGGACCAATCTGGCCTACTAAATGGCTTTGCAGTATTTGAAAACTGCCTTGACAATGAATCACATCATGATTTCATGAAAGTCGGAGGTCTGAATCATTGTCAGCGTTACAGTCTTCTTACTGACAAATATATTAGCAAAAACCAGAAAGAAAAATAATGAAAATATGAATGAAATTAATAATTCATGGCAATACAAAATCAAGTGAAGACATGGAGTAAAATAGGATAAAAGTAAAGTTGTGCATTAAAAATCAGATTCTATTAGAACAGAAGGCCTATTATTGATGTTGTGTTACACCAAACTAAGTAAAGTGAAGTGATTAAAATGAGTTTGACACCGCTGCTCTATAGTCACTGTGCCTGCTCCTCGCTGTATGTGGGAGGAGGGACATAAAGGCGTGTTTGGGCATAGCCACTGTTGATCACCTGTTGGCACTAATTCACATTTGGATGCCAGATGGGAGGTTGAAGTGCTAAATGTTAGGAAGCTAGCAAGCTTGTATAGCAGCCATGACTGTATGGGTGCAATTAGGGCTGTGTCATATAACCCATGATAACACTGGTATAAATTTTTAAATAATAAAACAGTGTCATATAGCTCTAGAACACACAGCAATGACCCAAGCCCGGATATATCTGAGAGTGAGACCAGCGTGTAAGCCAAGTCGCAGGAGTGCTCGCTAGTTTCACTTCATGTGATAGAAAGAAGAGATGGTGGATGGAAATTACTGATGAGGTGACAAGGTGGTAAAGATGGGCTTTAAGCAGCTGGATACAAAAAAGATCCAACAAGCATCCAGCAACCAGCATCCATCGGAAATATTTTCCAATTTAAGTTTAGTTATTAATGATACTTTAACATTGTTAAATTACAGTTGTTGTACTTTGACTTAAAATTTCCAGGGAAACAGAACCTACCAGCTACTTTTGTGCTTACATTTGACTTACGCTGTGTCACTGAATATAGTGCCATGTCACTATCATTGCACCATAATGCTGTTGCTGCTGCTGCTGCTGGCACCTTGAGGCAATAGATTCACACTTTGAATTAGGTAGTCTGCCATCAGTGCCAGAGCTCACCGGATGGAATGATGGAAAATGTTCATTTTGTTTGTAATAATAAAGGCTGCTGCCTGCAGCTGCAATCACAGAAATAAAAGTTTAGCATTGTAAATACCATTATTATAAATTGCTTTAAAACATCATGTTAAAGTTTTGAGGCTACGTTGCCCACCCCTAGGTGTAACACACAGATACATATATTTGCTAAGAGACTGTATCACCAAGCAGGTTCTAATACTCATCTGATAAGTCAGCTTGTAAATAAGCTGAAGTTTGGCACAGCAGGCAGCTGCCTGCTTTTGGCGCACATTCACACACATACAGAAAAAACTTAAGTTGACGTAAACGATCAATAGAGACCAAAATGTTTTCTACCATGCCAGCATGATTTGTAATGTTTAGATGGGCATTTTAACATGAGGGTCTACGGAGACTGACTCCCTTTTGGAGCCAGACTGAAGTGGCCATTAGAGATCTTTTTTCTCAATGTAATTGAATTTGTTTTATAATTGTCTTTGAGTTTTCTGCTTTTTCTGTAACAACTAACTTCACTCAGATTAAACGCACGATTACACACACGTTCAGTGAAAGTTATGCTTTGAGGATTTTCCTTTTAAAACAGCAACATTATGATTTCCTGCAATATTATCTGCTTAGCATCCACTGGAAAATTGCAGCTACAAAGCATAGGTAACACTCTCTCTGAATGTGTTTAATTAAATTATGTTGATGTGGTTGCTATAGAAAGGTGGATCAATCCAAATATTGAAAGTATTGATACCAATGCTGGTATTGGATCGATACTATTGGTCTGCTATTGATGGGCTCAAGACTTTGTTTCCATCCTCTAAGTCCAGTATGTCGCCCACTGAACTGCGTCAAATAATTTTTCCTGGAAATGAAAAATTATTCCTCAAACATGCATAATGAAAAATGTCTGAACCGTTTTGTGTTGACTGTCACGTCTATTTTATTTATCCTACTGTGCAGAAGCTGATCCAAAGTGCTTTAAATGCGGGCACATTTACATTCCAGGTCCCCCCCCCAAAAAAAACAAAAAACAAAAAACCAGTATCACAATACATGAAAAGCTGAAAGGTGTGTTTTGGATTTTCACTGATTATTCTGGAAAGTAAAAAATCTCATGGATTTAGTGGTCATTAAAATGTGTTCAGAATTTGCCATTCGATGATGATTCTTCAGTCATACATGTCATGAATGGCACACTGCTCTCCCCTACATAAGCTGCCTTTATAGGTTAGAAGTATCGGTACTGGTCTTGGTATCAGCAACACTGATTGTATTTACTAGATATCATGTCGATACCAAAATTTGCAGCGTTGCGCAGCACTGGTGGTCGTCAACAGTAAATCCATGTGAGGAGGAGAAGTCTGCCAGTGTTCATCCAGCCTGCATCGCTTTCTCAGAACTGGAGCTAAATGTCCTAGTGATATGAATTTAAAACAGTTTCCAAATCAGTTTCACTTGTATGAACATCATAAATGCCTGAAGGGCTGAACGTGGCCACCTCCCTGTACAGTATGCTGCCATCCATGAAATGCTTGCTGGGACTCTTTCCCCGCTTTCCATTTTCCACCAGAATGTGTCTGCTTTGCTGGCAAACTGAATTGCACCTTTTCTCTGTTTTCCTCTCTCTTTTTCCTCATTAACCGTGAACACACGTGCAGAGGAAGGTCTGTCACACCGTGCAGTTTACTGTGTCAGGATGATTTCAAACAGGTCTAAATGCAGGAACGTTTAGGTTTAGACACCTGCCCACTCACACCGTTGCCTTTGATTTTTCTTTTTTTTTTCTTTTTAAGTTTTGAGTGTATGTGTGTGTGAGAGAGAGAGAGAGGGAGAAGGGTGTCAGTGGTGAAAACAGTGAATGTCCCTGGTGTCTTGAGGTATTACACTGATGCGCAGCCATGCAAACAGGCCTAGGAGGGCCTTTCTGAATCAGTGGACAGGACCGACGCGACCTTTTCAACTCACATTAAACCAGGCTCACCTCACTGTGCTACAAGTTAGTGGGAGAGCGACACGGAGAGGGTGGAGGAAGGGAAGATAAGAGATGGAGATGAGGGGGGCTTGCTATACCTTGTGAAAATGTGCCCTTTCATCTTTGTTGTGTTCCCATGAGCGTCTGTCTGTGTGTGTTTGTGTTGCCTGGCTCAGGAGAAAGCACATACAGTACACTGTGCACGTCCAGGATTTACTGTATACTGTACTGAGGTTCCAAATTTACACTTGATGAGGGGAAATAAGAAGTGATTATGCTCTAGTAGAGGTGATTGTTTTAATGCAGAATAGGCTGAGCACTGATCAGAGCATGCTATAGGTGTTCATGATGTCGTTTTTAATATCAGCTCGTGTCCAATCAAACCCCGGCCCTACATACCCTTACAGGCCCAAATAAAAAGGCACGCATGGCTGCACTTCTCCTACCTCAGCAACAATCTGCAGAAAAACGTCTCCACAAATCAAACTCTGTGTGTGTTTGTGCGTGTGTGTGCATGCTTTGTATGTGTGTGCACGGGTGTGTGTGTGTCTCAGTGCATCAGACCGGTGAAGAGAAGAATAACCCAATTACAGAGACAGTCTGCCTCAACGACATACAGTATGTACACGGAAAGAAAGAGAGGTGTGTGTGTGTGTGAGTGTCTGTGTGTGCCTGAGAGCGAGAGACAAACAAAGACAAGCACAGTGAGGAAGAATGATTTTTGATGAAAAGAACACAGCAGAAAAAGGGGGAGAACAAGAGCAGAAATTGCCAGGCGGCTCCAGCGTGCGAGCGCAGAATAAACCGGATGTGTGCTGAACAAAGGTGAGGCAGAAAAAAAATGCATAAAAGGCAGCTGTGGAAAATTTTAATATTTGGGGAGACCTCAAATATTGGAATTTATTTAAATGAGAACTCCTGAGGGGTGGTACTGCACCGTGCACACCTCAGTTCATGTACAAAGTCTTTTTTATTTCTTTTTTTTTAGGGAGAAAAATGGGGGGAGGAGGGGAAATTGGCCCTGAACCTGACAATTTGGTGGATTGGAGGATGCGGTTGCATAGCAACAGACAGCAGCCGAGTACCTAAAAAGCAAAAAGAAAAAGAAAGAAAGACTATTTGGTCTGTTAAATATTCACTCCCTGCTAAGACAACACTCAAAGGCAAATGTGTTTCCATACAACCAGATTTAGAAAAGCTCATAAGCTAACAGTTGTAGGAACACTGTTTATTTAAAAACTTTTCATCAAAGGTAGACACCAACATGGCTCAACCTTATATGTAAAATTGAGGCTTGCTTACATTATATAACAATCAGTCTCACAAAAAAAGATGTGTTCGACAGTGTGGAGTCACATATTTCATCCTCCACATGCATGGCACATATTGTGTTTACATATTATCTAATAAGCTAACGCACAATGGGGAATTTGCATTTGAAATGCCACTCGGTGTGTTTAGAAGCTTAGAGCATGCGGCGAGGGGGATCACAGCAGAGGTGTTTTGTCATATTACAGATAAACACGAGGCAATTTCCCCCTTCAATTTATTAACATTTCAAGCACCAATCCTCAATCATCCCTTGGACACCAGCGGACGCGTAGGACTGGCGCTCTCCTTCATTGTCCTGCAGGTTTTCAATAAAGCGCTAAGCTGCACGAGTTGTTTGTTGTCTGTAAAGTCAGCTGCAGATTATAACAGATGACAAAAAAAAGAGAGAAGCACAAATAAGATTCCCTTTTATTGGACATCTCCACTACACAATACCCATACATTACCTGCCAGTGAATATTACATTAGAAAAATCGGCCCTTTTTTATGGTTTAAATCTTGTTTGTGTTGAATCCACAGAAGTCCTGGAAATCAAAGCAATCACAAGCTTTTGCCAACTTCGCAGCCTCTCCTCTATCTGCGGCCGTGGTTATTAAGGTTTCTTTTGCACATGAATAGGGGCGCCGTTGCTCTGGGATATATTGTAAGTGACTGCTGTTCGTCTAGCCACCAGTGTTTCTCACAGAGCTGTGAATAATAGATAGGAAAGCTGACCAGAGATAATATGCCTCTCAATGAGAACATACCTCCCAGCGCATCTAGTGTCTAAGAGAATGCTAACAAGGAGCGCACATCCCCCCCACCATTTTTTTTTCTTTCAATAATTTTTGCAAAGCCGCAGAATGTTCCTTTTTCTTTTGGCTCTCATGAATTTATTAATAACAGAATTCCTTTCAAAACATCTAGTCTGGATAAGATGGATAACACGCTCCTTTTATCATGCGCCTCTCCTTCAGAGGCGCGCGCACACACAAGCGTGCGCAGCATATATCGCGCTGACAGTGATGCGCTGTGAAATCGGATGGGAGGGCTGGATAGCGGTTTTTGTAGATTTTTGCCGCATAAATTTGGGTCACGGAATAGATTATCGCCCCACACGTGTCACTCTGATACTGATAGACGCTCGCAATCCCACGCCACTCATAAATTACACATGCTTCATGAAAATGAATTTGCCGTTTAAGTTGGTAAATGATCATTCAGTGGAGTGATGCGTAGTGTAGTCACAGTTTCTCTTTCTGCCATGTGAATATGTAACGTTGACTAAAATCTGTTTTCTCATCTTCAGGAATTCCATAAAAGTTTCAGTCTGACGAGGCGTCAGTGTGACTGTTCCTGTTCCGGCTTCCTTTCAGGCGAATTTAAATAGCCTTGGTCCTTATACAATGAGGCACAGATTCTGGACGGCTGAGGCCGTATCAAAAGGATCCTATGGAAAAATAAAGGCAGACAGCTCTGTCGCTCAGCAGAGGCACTCTACTGTAAAGAATTCATAGTGTTTGAAGTCAATGACAGCTTTTAGGGATTTGGTGGAGACTCAAGCCGTCTCTTTTTCCACTCTTGCACATAAAGATGAGTCTTGGGTACGTGTGCGTCTCATGTGTGGATGTGCCTGAAGGTGACAAAGACATAAAGTACAATTTCAGCTCCCCTTCAAAGCCACCAGTGCTGTTTCTAAAGATTTAAAAATGACTTTTCCGATTAACGTCATCTCGCCTCGTATTTAAAGGCCTGATTTGCATTTATCTTTGCGTTCCTAAATGACCGGCGTGAATGCTGTGCTAAATTAGCGTCCCTGCTTTGTAGGACTTAAGATGATGTGTAGGCAAGTGAAACTTGGGCAGGGCTGGGAATAGATAACTGTCATGTCTGAGGCCCGGATAAGAGGTAAAAATCCAGCTTTCAGTGTAGAAGATGGGATGTCAACTCTGGTCAGTCCATCCGCCGCCCAGTAACCCCCCTCCTCCTCCTAAAGAAGGATCTTTAAAGACATTATTCTAACCCGACTGAACCAGTCTGATTACTTTGTTTTCTGGTGAAAACAGCCTGGACAGCCAGTGTGTGAAATATTAAGGGGGGAGGTTTAAAGACCCTAAACTGACATGTCATATCCAGTTTGCATAAAAACTACCAAATGCAATTTCGTCAAGCTCACCATGTACAGACAAACCTGTTAATGCTTGGTGTAGATGCAGAACAATTAAATACCCTAATAAATACCAGTTAATAAAAGGTACTAGAAACATTCCTCAGGTATTTTGGTCCATATTGACATGATGGCATCACACAGTCAGGGTGTGCGGGACTCCAATCTCTTGTTCCACCGCGTCCCAAAGGTGCTCTACAGATGACTGTGGAGGCCATGTGAATACTGTGAACTCCTTCCCACATTGAAGAAACCAGTTTGAGATGATTTGAGCTTTGTGATGCATAATACTGCTGGATGCAGTAAACCGTGGTCATAAAGGATTAACGTGGTCAACAGCAATGCTCAGGCAGGCCGTGGCATTTTAACCATGCTCAACGGGTACTAAGGGGCCCAAAGTGTGCCAGGAAAATATCCCCACTCCACTGTACCACCAGCAGCCTAAACAGTTTATACAAAGCAGGACGGATCCGTATTTTCATGTTGCCTATGTTTTTCCAATCTTCTATTGTCCAATTTCAGTGGGCCTGTGCAGACTATCCGATTGTTAAGTGATGACGTGAGGAATCCTTCTTCCGGGCCTAAAGTAGTCTGCATTTAATATGGCTTTTGTGTTGTTAACATGTTTAATGTCTTGTATTTTCTTCTATTTAATCTCAAAAAGCTCCTAAAACAGTCAGTGATCACTGTTGACCTCCCTCGGCTTTTAGTACCGCTAATCATTTATTTAAGCTCAGTTTTTAAAACCTTAGGATGTAACTACAGCCCAGCCCATGCAGCAGTATATGAATGACTAACCTCGTATTGTGGATGGATTATCTCAGTTGTTCTCCTGGCTGAAGTTTGGTCCTTTTACAGCATCCTGCCATGCGATTACATTTGTTCCTGACCACCGAGAACACTCACGTTAACTTTTATTGAGTGGAAAAAAAGTTAGCTTGTTTATATTATGCTAACATAGCTGTGTCGCTAGCGATCACGTAGCACATCATTATATACCAGCTAGCCCAACTTCAGTAACCCTAGAAACGTCACGGCTGTTTAGTTTTCTGTCTTCATTTATGCTGGAAGTGATAACAGAGCTGTACGTTTTAATTTGTTTCCAAAACCCAGCAGTCAGGACATGCTATATTGTATTTAGATAGAAGCTAGCGAGCTAACTCCCTGCTAACTTCTAACTCCGTTAAATGTCATAAATTCCGTTTTCATGGATGCCTGGATGTTAAACTCAATTGTTACACCTGGTAGAGCAGAACGCTGATCATTTTATTAAAGATGAAAGACTTTAGACAGTTTTTCAACTCTCAGTAATGCCATAGTGATCGTTTGATATATGGACCTGCAGCGGAGTTTAGGCCCAGACACGGCTAGTGACATCAGACTAAACAACCGGATAGCATCATTGTCTTGTTCTTAGCTGACAGAAGTGGCACTGGGTGTGAAACGCTCTTCTGCATACCTTGGTTGTAACGTTACTGTTCTCTACAAGCCATTCCTCTGACCTCTCACATCAACAGCATATTTTCACCCAGAGAACTGCCACTCACTGGATATTTTCTCATTTTCAAACCCTTCTGTGTAAACCCTAGAGGTGGTTCTGTGGGAAAATCCCAGTAGATCAGCAGTTTCTGAAAAACTCAGATCAGCCTGCCTGGCACCAACAGCCATGCCACGTTGAAAGTAACTTCACATCAGCCCTTTCTTCCTCATTCTGATGCTTAATTTCTTAAGTTTACTGAGTTGCTGCTGTGTGAATGAGTAACTAGATATTTATGGTAATGAGTAGTGGAACAGGCTTACTGAATGAAGAGTCTTTGCTTGAAATGTCTTGGTAGGTGGGGGAAGAAAAAATTAAAAAAATTAACCATATCTCAAAGACACACATAAAAACTACTTGAATTTTAAGCTATCTAAAATGTGAATTTCAAATTTCTAAAAGCTCTTTGCAAATGTTTTTTACCGTCAAATGTTAAGTGGAAAAACCCACCAAAAATTCGACAGTGAACAGGCAGCTAATGAGGTTTGTGTTGGTTCTTCGGCTGCCTGCTTGGATAGTACCCTGACTGCTCTGCCACAGCACAGCCAACCACTGATATGGAAAATACCCTGGCAGGTTCACTAGAAAGCCTCTAAAGCAGCGACCTGTCACAGGGTTGGACTTAAAATAACTGGAAGAATGCAAGAGGTCCAATACCTGGCTTGACATAAAAAGGAAAAAAGCAAAGCTGTGTTTTTTTTTCCAGCAAGGAAACAAGTTTGTTGCTTTCTGAGAAATATCAGGGGCACACCTGGCAGAAGAATGAATAAAAGAAGATGTTTGTGTGCCAGATGCTAGAAAAAAAAATCTGCAAGTGCAAAGTCAGTGTTGCTGATAAAAGATCAGTGGAACTGGCCCAGACAAGGCAAACAAAGATACTCCACGGAATCAAGGGTGTCTGGACAGCATATCTTTTATATGTACAATGGAAAAACCTGTTAAGGAGTTTGGTCCCATTTGAGCTTCAACAGCAAGTGAAGATAAACTAGTGCAGTGTACTGAACAAAGGCGTCTCTGATTGTCCTTAACGTAAGACATTGTGTATTGATTCTCTATCTGGCAGCTGACGGTTGTTGCAAACACATTATGATGCAATTTGAGGTTCCTTACAAAATAAGACTGGCATCAGGTAGTTAACCCCGCAGCACCAAATGCAGCAAATTATGAGTCAAATTAAATAAAGCTTAATGCAAATCACAAATAAACACAGCTCAGCAAAAATATGCATAAGTACATATAAGCCCCTTTTTCATTAGTACAGCAGTCCCTAACCCCCGGGCCACGGACCAGTACCGCTCCGTGAGTCGTTTGGTACCGAGTTGAGGCTCGGGTGTGAAATTTATGTTTTTCAGGGTTTCTATTGTTTTTTTTAATCGTTTTTTTCATTAACTCGGTCTCCCTGGGTCTTTTTCTGTGTCCGTGGCACAAAAAAGGTTGGGGACCGCTGCATTAGTACCTACCGGGATCGACTTGCCACAGTTTTCAGGGTTTTCCATTAGGTCGTAGTACCTGTTACCAGGTACTTTTTTAAATACTTGCTCGGCAGGGGTTTCAAGCAATCTGAGCAGGAACTAAAATGTGATGTGGTCAAACTGCATGCCACCGATTGGCTGGTCAGTAGCGTCACTCGATGAGTCATGAGAGTGTCTCGTGCATGAAAATTAAAACAGGCATTTTTAAAAATCCAGCAATGAGGGAAATGGCTACCAAAAAAAAAAGCCATTTTCCCCAAGTCTGACGAAAAGCCACAGACCGAGCAGCAGGTATATTCTTGCCTCGACGTCCCCCTTTTTTGTAGCGTTCATGTCGCATATTGATTACCTCACAGGACGCTCAGACACATTGCTATTACGATAAGCATGCATGTTAGCTAGCACGAGATTCTAATGAAAATCCAGTCGAATCAAGTTGTGGCGATCCGTTGCAAGTCTATCGGAGTAGTAGCTAATGGAAGGGGCTATAGTAAAACTTGAACTTGTAATGCTAAAAGGCTAAACCTTCTAGAGTAGCAGGAGTGCTACTTTCCAGCAGTGTTGCCAACTTAGCGACTTTGTCGCTATATTTAGCGAGTTTTCAGACTCCCTTAGCGACTTTTTTTCCCTAAAAAGCGACTAGCAACAAATCTGGCGACTTTTTCTGATATAATTGGAGACTTATTTATGACGACTTTTTGACGTGAAAACGCATATCGCTCTTATTCTCAACAAGCAGCGGTGCTGCCGTGGGCACCTCACCCGTGCCAAAGCGCTCACGGGCAGAGGATAGTCCTCCCCCGCTGCTATCAGGGCAGCAGATGTTCACACCTGTGCGTCCAAACTGCAAATGAATCGCGCATGAGCGAAGCCGCTGCTCCCGCACTGACTGTAACGCAGTCAGTTCTTCTTTTACTGTTATGCTGTTTTGTGGATCACAAGGTTTAAAACTACTTATAAACACACACCACACACACAAAGGCACACCAGAGTGCCATTTTCAGGTTACTTTTACCGGTTCAAGCCCGGATAAAGGAGCAGGGTTAGAATTGTGACATAAAAAAAACCAAATGGTAAATGGCCTGTATTTATATAGCGCTTTACCTGTCCCTAAGGACCCCAAAGCGCTTTACATATCCAGTCATCCACCCATTCACGCACACATTCACACACACTAAAAAAAACAATAATTGCTAAAAGAAATTTAATTTATAGTTCTAAATGAATTCTAAATGCAATTTTTACTCACTTTATGTCTCTTCCATGATGTTGTTTCTCTCTCCAACAACGTAGGTTACAATTACATTAGCATGACCAATTATGCAAATTAGGCGATGACATCATTTAGCGACTTCTAGCGACTTTTAGGACAACCAATAGCGATTTTCCTTACTGAGGAGTTGGCAACACTGCTTGCCAGATGGTAAGGCTACTAGCCATTAACCGTGGCCTAAAGCAGTTGCAGTTTGGCAGTTAAATCTTTGGACAGTTAACATATCAACAAAAATAAAATGGCATAAAAAGTGGGAAGGGGCTTTAAAGGAGTTAAGCTAATCAGTGTTGGCTTACTGTGTTTACGTCAGTGTTATCAACCTCAAGATTAGTGTTTGACTAGTGAACAAAGCAAAACACCTATATCTGATAGTTTACACTATGCCACAAGAAAGTATTGTGTTTTTTCTTTTGAAAATGCAGAAGCACTCTAAGTTCCTAAAATACTCACTGGGTTCAGTTAAAACAGGGTTTAACAGACCTCTTCCACCTTGTAGTAGTGAAAAAAAAAAAACTACAACCTACTTTTGGAGCAGGTTTCTAGCAGATGTCACATTAAAGCAAATTTGAATGACATGTGTAACGTACTGTACATAATGTGTATCATAGAGCCTGCTAGAAGCTGCCAATCCTCTTAGCGAGGCTCTTGTTTGTTTAGAAAATAAATAGTACCATAGATTCAGTACCATAATTCATATGTCAATAAGGATGTTCAACAGCCTCTGTGGTTTTGTTCTATGTTTTCCTGCTCCAGTGCTAAAGGTTTTACAGGAGATCTATTGGCATTCTTTTTCTTTTTTTTTCTGGTTCATGCAGCTTGGCTGTGAGGCGAAGCAGAGACAGCTTTGTTGTCTTATGTTTAGGTGACAGGCAGGAGGTCCACCCCTCTCGCCCCCACATATATCACCTCCTCTCCGCTTGGTGCACATCAAGGGGATTAGCGTCTTCCTTCTCGCGTGAAACGAGCAACATCAATGGAGACCTGCGAAAGATTCACCCGATGTTCTGCATAAAGCGCGAGCTGCCGAGCCGTTTATGCAGCCCTTTGTGAGGTAAACACTTCAACATCAATCGATCGGCTGGGGAACAGGCAGAGCCTTTTACGGATTCACCTTCCCCTCCCACGAAACGAGGGGATGCGGCATCATCTTGATGGGTTTAATTCTGGGGAGAAAAGAAGGGAGTAAAGGTGAAACAGAGGAAGCAGAAAGGAGGAAAAGCGAAAATGACGGCCTCCTCCCACTGGGTTTGGCTCCAGCTGGTGGGAGGAAGTAAAAAATGAAAATTTTATGAAGGCACTTTTGCTTTCTGTAAACAACATTTGTTTCTCAAGGCCCGTAAAAATCAGCCGAGTTCATTTACATCTAACCGTCATTATCATTAGAAGTCCTGATCCCAAAAAACTCTGGGTCAGACTCGAGCTGGTCGGATTAAAAGAAAAATGAAAATTCTAAGAAGACACTGAAAATCTTTCCTTCTTTTGCTTTCTGTAAACAATATTTACCTCTAAAGGCCGGGAAACATCAGCCGTGTTCGTTAACATCTAACCGTCATTACCATTAGAAGTGCAGATCCCGAAAAAGTCTTATCAGTGCCTCTATTCCTGCTGATATCAGCACCCTGCCTCCCCCCTTCCCCACTGTGGACACACACACACACACACACACACACACACACACACACACACACACACACACACACACACACACACACAAAACACTGTTATCTCTGCTATCTGGTATTTAGCCAACTCAGAGCTAATCCAGTGTGAACCCACTCCCTGGCTTCTGCTCAGCAGTTTGCAAACAGATTTGGAAAACAGACACACACACACACACACACACACACACAAAGGGAGTCAGAGTGTTTGGCCCTGGAGCAGGGAACATCACGCTCCAGTAATGTGATGCCGAGGCAACACTGCGCTACAGTAGTGTGGCATTAACATAAATGTGCATCTCAGTGCGAAGAAAGGGGAACATGGGGATATTTGGAGCTGTCTGCATGTGATAGCTGTCTGATTACCTCTGCTGTGACCTCGGTGTCCTCACAACAAACACACACACACGGCATTAAGCTGCCGAAATGTGTCCACCGTGACCATTCAGTTACTGTTTATTCAGTCTTTTGAGATAATCAAATTTTTCTTCGAGCAAGATGAAATTTCAGGCACTGAGGGAGATAATTACACTGCAGGTCAGAAGACTCGTGCATCGTTGCAAAATCGGGACTTGTTATATGTGACAAAATGTGTGAGAGTAGCAGTCAGACGGCGTGAAGCCAGCCTTATAGAACTGATGTACTCCTTGTGGTCATTTTATTTTACAGCGTGGGGATTTTCTGCCTTCATAAGGACCCTGGAATGCTTGTGTAACTGCTGTTTGACACCAATTATCCGTCCTACTAGAAATTTATGAGAGATATAACTTGTTGTTTAATGGCAGCACTCACATGGTGAACAGTGGGATTAAAATAGAGCACAAAGGTGATCCTATGAGATATTGTCCCTGTATTTGCATTACTTTTGATTTTAAGTAAATCCTGAACCACAAATTTGGGAGGAAAATTTCAACAGTCTTTTTCCCGGTCACAAAACACCGCAGTAGCTCTGTACCTTCTCAGTGATACTTCAGGGTGCGTGGGAGTTGATACAAGCAATCTCTGAGTGTTAGAGAAGGCATCCAGCTGCATCCCTTGGGTGCCCTGTGGTGGGTGCTTAAGGAGTGTGGGGTATCAGTATGTTTTCACAGGCCTTTCAGTTCATGCACAGCCACACTGAGAGCATGGCTCAAATTACTGGAAACAAGTCAGACTCGTTCCTGATCAGTACTGGATTCTGCCAAGGCTGCCCCTTGTCACAGATTTGGTTCATACATCTGCTGACCTCCAGATCTGCTTGCCTGATTTTTTGCGGACGATGTCGCCATGTTGGCTTCACTGAAAGGTGACCTCCACCTTGCACTGGGGTGGTTTGCAACCAGGTGCGAAGCGGATGGGATGAGAGTTAGCACCTCCATATCTGAGGTCATGGTTCTCAGCCCGAAGAGGATAGAGTCCTATTAGGGAGGAGTTGCTTTCCCAAGTGGAGGAGTGCAAGTATCTTGGGGTCGTGTTCAGGAGTATGGAAAGAAAGTAGCGTGAGATTGAAGGATGAATTGGTGCAGCATCTGCAGTGATATGGATGTGGACCAGTTTGTTGCGGTAAAGTGAGAAGGCAAAGCTGCTGATTTACTGTTGAGCTGCATTCCCAATCTCACCTATGGCCATGAGCTGTGACCAAAAGAATAAACTTCCTCCAAAGGGGTCTGGCCTCATACGTAAGAGATGAGGTACAGGAGGAGCTCAGAGTCACCAGTTTTCCTCCACACTGTAAGGAACCAATTGAGGTGGTTCAAGCCTCTGACGATCACCTCCTGGAGACCTCCTAGGGTCAGGTGTTTCGGGCATGTCTCAGATTGTTTGGGAACAGAACAGAAGATCTGAATGTGGTGAATGAGAAGAGGCAGCTCTGGGCTTCTTTGCTTTGACTGCTGACTCCCCTGCAACCAGAATATTAATACATCTGTTTTAAAAACCTTTTCTGTCAAGTCTTTGCAACTCGGGGAAAACAAACCCTGTTCACGTCTTTATTCCCCCAGTTTTAGTATGGAGTGCATACTCAATGCCTATCAGCATATAGGGGTAAATAATAAAGGTTAGCAAAAGCTTAGCAACTGCAGTAATCACATTACATGTAACATGTCTGTCTAATGTCAGTGTTTATTGTATATAAAAGGATCTCAGATGACCAGTAGCATCACAGTAAAAAGATATACTAAGTTTCAATGCCGGCTCTTCCACAGAACAGTGTTTCTCTGTGGTGAACTCTGAATCAACAGGACAAGCCCTTGGGGCTCCTTTCTCACCTGTGTGTGAACAGACCGTTTTGCATAAGCAGCTTTTTTTTTAATGAGCTACTGCTGTGTTTGGCAGCCACATAGATGAATAGTTAGCTTAGAGCCGATTGGTCACTTTCCAACAGGTCTACATAAACATTAAAGCATTAAAAAAGAAAGAAATCCCCCCTTTTTAGATGCTGTCTCATTTTCTTTTTTTTTTTTTTTTTTTTTTTTTCTCTTGCTGTCTCATTTTCCACGTCAACCTGTTCACACTTTTGTGAACTGCTTATGCACTGGCGATTTTCCACCCATATGTTTGCGTGACTTGGGCAAATTCTACACTAAACTTTCTCAGCTGTGAAGACGGCTGCTTTTCCCCCCCTAACAATAAAACAACATTTTGAGGCTGCAGCTACTGTGTGACTCATTAGGATGGATGCCTCGTGGAGTGCAGCGCTACACTGTTGATAGGACTTTAAATCCTTCCACTTCCCTCGCATGTTCTCTTTCTTTCTGTCTCGCTCACTCGGTCTGTGGTTTTCCTCAGGAGACCAGGTTAGATAAGACCGCCTGCGCTATAAAAGCAAGAAAGAGCCCGGGGAGAAGCGTACGACACACGGGAGCGCTCTCAGCAAGTTTAAAGCAGGAGACATGATGTGCTTGTTCTAAGGCGATAAACATTCATACACATATATGCGATATGTGGGTGACAAACACAGACAACCCATTTTCTTCCTCTCATCTGATCCTTCTTCTCCCTGTCTCCTCCTCCTCCTCCTCTCGAATGTTTCTAATCGTGGAACCCCCTTGAGGCTGTTGCGTTATTATGGAATTATTTTTATTGTTCGGTCAGTCTGGGCCAGCACGAACCTGTCGACCACGTCTCATTCAGACACACACAGACACATGCACACTAAGATTATATATATATATATATATATATACATATATATCAGAAAACTGTTTATTGCACCTGTTCCTGCTGTGTGCCAACAGCCTGCTATGACTGCACATACAGCTCCGCGCCGTTGACTCAGTGTTGTGTAACAAACAGATCGACTCTCTCCCCGCCACTTTGCTTGGGTTGGCAATTGTTTGATTTCAGTATCTCACAGACAGCACCGCGGTGGTCAAATTAATGAGCAAAAATCCACCCCCTCTTAGCGCTTTTAAAGGAAGGAGTTCATAAAAAAGAAGAAGAAGAAGCCAAACGCTGATCATTTTAACAAGCTGCACGGTGCGTTTAAAAAACTTTTTTCTTTCATACACTGGTGGGGAATTCCTCATGTGGAAGGGTCACATTTGTTTCCATTTTGGCAGTGCATGTGAACCAGCAGTGTATTAAGGAAAGTTCAAGAAGTACATTTGTTTTATAAAAGCCATTTGTTTCAGAATTAATATGATCATTAATTGAATAAAGGAATAAACGATCTGTCATTTATTAAAAGGTCGTTAGGTTTGTTCTCCCTGAGTCTGGTTCTGCTGGAGGTTTCTTCCTGAGTTTTTTCTACCCAGTATCACCAGGTTTGTTGTAGGGTTTTTACCTTATAATATGAAGCGCCTTGAACTGAACTGAATTCCAAAAGAAGAACTTTAGTCTTCCCTTTCTAGTATGTGTCTAGTTTTTAAGCTTTGACCAGCTGCACTCGCATGGAGTTGCGTTATGCTTGGGGTTGTCAGAGCTTTTACTGTATATACCGGGAGGATCGGGGGCTCTACTTTCAGTTTTAGCCTCATTAAAATCAGTTTCAAGCCAGTGTTTGTGGTGGAACTGTGCTACTACAAGTAGTGGTAAGTTTAGCTCACCCAAAGCTTTTATTGTGTCAGGAGGAAGTTTGTGTCAGGTAGGACACTGAGTGTGAAATCAAACACGCAGACCCATCTGCTGTGGCGATTCCTTGGGAAGTAAGCAAGCAGCTGAAAGTCTTTTAACATGACTAACTGCTATTTTGCTTCACTTTTGCTCGTATCTGATGCTGCTGGCAATAGTTTGGCTATTGCTGATAATTTTTTATGTTTCTATAGACGTAATTAGCAATATGAAAGAAGCCCATTGTGCTTGCAGTGAAGTAGCTTTACAAAGTATGTTACTTAGAACAAGGATGTCAAACTCATTTTACGTTGTGGGCCACATGAAGTCCACTTTCATCCCAAGTGGGCCGGACCAGTGAAAACCCCCCGTCCTGTCAGCGTACAGAACTTTAATTACACGTGTCATGACTGAAATATCGCAATGTAAGAAAAAGAAATTCAATTTCAACCACAACCTCAGTTTCTCTACATAATAAAGTACTAAACTGTTTGCTTAACTAAAAGTCCAAAATTTACGCCCTCCTTCACACCACCGAAGTCATCCAGTGGGCTGGATTGGAGTCTTTGCCAGTAGGGCTGTTCGATATAACGATATATATCGGATAACGATATAAAAACATCTGTCGTTTTATTTTACGCTATCGTTTGTTTCGTGGTGTCGCAAAATAAACTGTTTACGTCAATATTTTTTCATCGTTTTGATGGTCACTGTAGTGGCTATATTAAGTTCTCTCTTTCTCTTATATTTTATATAACCACACTACGAACGGACAAGCGCCTGTTTTTATGCGTTGTCGTTAGCAACAGCAACGGTAAAACCATCGCGTGTCCGCTTGTTTATTTTCCACATAAACCTTTCACAATAAAGGTCAAGATCCTGTTGAGACTTTTCAAAATAAACTGAATCACGTGAAAAAGTATGCAGAGTATTTACGGATGAGAAGCAAAAAAGAGTCATCAGGCGCTAAAAATAAACCTTAGACTCAAACGTTAGAACAGGCTTTTCCCCACAGCAAGCCGTGTAATAAATACTCACAAAGAAAATGGCGGCTGTTACAACTTATGTGTAAAAATGTATAGTTTCATGCATCGGTTAAAACACTCGACTGCAGGTACACGACGCCCAGCTGGAAACACTTCAGCTGCCCGAGAGTCACAGAATTTACAGAAAATGTTACACTTTTGTGATTTATATCGTTATCGGGACGATAGATGTCTTATATCGGGATATGAGATTTTGGTCATATCGCACAGCCCTATTTGCCAGGCTGATTCTGGCTCCCGGGCCGTATGTTTGACACCCCTGATTTAGAATATTAGCAGTTTGTTTCACTTGCAACCATCTCATACTGTCAGCAGAGTTTTTAGAAAAATGTAAACTATATTCACAAAACAGTAGGCAGTGAAGACTTAAATATATCCTCCCATTAGTTGGTGGAGAACAAAAACAGAGCTAAAACAGGTTAAACGTATCACAGTATGACTAGAAAGAAAACGAGTTAACAGTGATGTAGCTCCTGGCTAAACTAACCAGATTGCTAACAAGCTCAAGTAGTTCCCTTGAAAGAAGATAAGTCTGTTTTCTGCTCCCTAGACTCGCGTAAGAAAGATACAAGCTCCGAAATGACAGACCAGTGTAATTCATTTGTATTTATACTGTTTTTAAAAGCAGCAAAAAGCAAGGGGGCATGAAAACAAATAAACTGCATGCATCCCAAACTTCACTTTAATTTGTGTATATAGGCATCAGCTGTGAAAGCTGATATTGTGACTGCAGCTTAACTTGCACTGAAAAATAGCTTCTAGCTAGAGCACACTTGTGACAGTGGCAGAACCAATACAAAAACGACAGAAATTATAGTCACAGTAGTTCTTTATGTGTGAGTCAGATTTGTAGAAGTTACACTGGCTTCAACATACCCACACAGTTATATGCTCACATTGAAATGGATCTGACAAGAGGCCATCTCTCTAATGCTTATTTTATAGTACTGTTTACAGAACCTGCACAAACGTGCTCATGTGCAGGACTCCAAAAACCAAACAGCACGTAGCAGCGACTGTGCATAAGTCAAATGTGGATAGTAGGGGTGCAACGATACACAAAATTCACGGTTCGGTTCGGTTCGATACTTTGGTGTCACGGTTCGATATTTTTTCGATACAAAAAAAATGTTCATGCCTTTTTAATTTGTCATTTATTAAAATTATAAATATATATTTTAACTCAAAAGTACAGTTTTTAAATTTAACCCTAACCCTTGTGCGTGTTTTTTATTTTGACAGCGAATGCGCACCTGCGGACCACTTATGTGCAGCCCTGGTTATTTAGCTCGTCATATTGCAGCCACAGAAATTATTTTGTCCATGAAACCATAAAGCTGCACTTTCTTTTTGCCTTATAGTCTGATTTGTCATAACTTTTCCGTTTTGTGGTAAGCTTTTCTTTGGCTGTCACTTCTTCACCCTGACCTGTCTTATTTGGCTCAGCAGAACTAAAATATATATCGTGCTGCTTTTACACACGCACTCGCATAAGCTCAGCGATTCTCTGCGCGATCAACCTCTCACATGTTTAAGCTTGCTGCTGGAGATTTCACTTGCCATGTTTGCATAGTAAGCTAACGATTAATAAGACGATGTCAGAGGAATTGGTGCACAAATTATCATCACTCACAGATCAGTGCTGTCGCTCTCTATACACAGATCGCACGACTGCAAAGTGAAAGCAAAAAAACAAGCGCAAATTCAAACACGATTTCAATATGTCACATATTGACAGTGGCTCACCGATGCCAATGACATATTTACCCAGCTACATTTCTGAAAGAATGCAAAAGCATTGACATACATTTTTCCTTCCTACAATAGCCCGACGGGCAGGGAAGAGATAGATTTTGGTAGCCCGACTGAAAAAATCGCTAGCCCTGGGACGTCGGGCTAGCGATATTGCAAGCCCTGTATCTGATTGAGGAATCACTCATCTTTGGAAAAGAGAGTTTATTACAGAGAAATGTCTCTTTCCAAAATAAAAGCTATACTATCCGCTTCTTCTGGGCTATATTCTCAGCAGCATATTAAACAGCTGTCTAAATGACTCGGCTAAAGTTAGTAGCATGCTTGCTTTTTTTTGTCTGCTTCCACTTGTCTTTGCACTAGGATGATGTTGGCGTAAATGTGCAGTCATATTCGTTGTGTTCCCACTAGTGCTTTCAGGTTAATCTCGTTGAAATGACCTTAACGCCACAACACGGCAAATCTCCGTTAACGAGCTACCGCCGATGCCCCGTGCATGGGGCTAGACGGCCAACACGTTAACGCGCTAACTGCGCTAACACACTAGTTCCCACCCATGTAATTGAGCATTGCGTGGCACATCCAACATACTGTTTTACTTTAGTCCATGACTCGCTTACCTTCAGGGTCATACGTCACATGAAAACCAAAATAATTCCAAACACCAGATCTGAATGAGGGTGGGGGAGGTCCATGTTGCAAGGAGAGCTTAACTTCTGTCTCGCTAGCTTGCCCTGCTCTCTTCCTTCTGACGATGCTGTCTGTGTTGAGCGCTCAGTGGATCTGCGCTCGACAGTGCAGCCTAGGCGGAGTAGTCGAATGCAGATTCACTGAGCGCTCAACACAGACAGCATCGTCAGAAGGAAAGTTGATAAAATAAATTACAAATTTTGTATTGTTCGATACATATGCGTACCGAACCGAAAGCACTGTATCGAACGGTTCAATATCGATACGAATATCGTTGCACCCCTAGTGGATAGTACAGATAGTAGCTGCGGTGGACACTTTTCATAGTTTTAACACTTGGTTTCATTCTTTTGCTTAATGTTGCAGGCTTATGAACCCACATCAGCACAAGCAAGAGAAGCCCATACACTAGTTGTAGCACATATTTTGGACACTGCCTTCATCTGGCAGCAGACACTTTCCGTAGGGAGACGGGCTATCCATAGCCGGCTATGGTCTGCCAACAGAGAACCGTCCTCAGTCCCCTTCACCCCATCATGGCAGTAGCGCTGCTCAAGATGTGACCAACCCTCTAATGCTAATCAATGCAATACACCCCGGGCATTGCCAGGGACTGACCCGTGTGTGTGGCTGTCTGACACGCACACAAACACAAGCACACACCTCCTCAGACAGCGGACCGATTACGCATCACAACACAGCTGATTTGCCCCGTGGCTTGACACTTGCTGTCCACTTCGATCACGTTACCCTTCCCAGCAAGCCCAGCGCCGTGTGTTTGCCTGTGCCCGAGTGTTTACATGCACTGGGTTCATCTGGATATTGCTGTTATTCCACAGCGCTTTCAGCAATGTAATTTGTCACTACTTGTAAAGTGTTAAGCAGAGGGAAAAAAGCTGAAGGCAACAGGATGGAAGAAAAGTGTGTTGTGGATTTCAGTCTAGTAGCTCTGCATTTTTATTTTTTTTCTAAGAAGGGGTCATGCTGGGTGATACTTGGAAAACTGTATGAGGTCTTTGACAGAGCAGTCTTAGCCTTAAATATATCTGTGCTCAGAAATAGTACTCCGCCCGAGGCTTTGAGCCATTCCAATGATATACCGTGGCTCACAAGCCAAATAAAGCCTGTGCAAACAGCCTCGAATTTCCCAACAAACACTTTACTGGAGCTTCGCGTTTGAACCCCCTCTCCCCGAAATTGAGCTGGCCCCATCCCAGCAACTCTTAACTCTCTCTCCTAAGGAAAAAAACGCTCTCTTGTTCGCCTGTAAACTCCCTATTAAAAAGATCTGCGGGCCAGACCGCACTCCTCCACCGTTGTCAGATGGCCGCTGTTTGCAGTGGCAGAGGCACAGCATGAAAGGGTCTCGGGGTTTAAGGCAGCTGCTAGTTTGGACGTCAGAGGAGAAGTGCCTTAAGACAAAAGACTGCTGGGGCATAGGCAGACTTAAAAGCTGATGTGAAACACAACCTGTTGTTAAATATAAAATTGTAAGTTTTACTGTTGGAGAAATATGGATGCAGGCAGGGTAGGGATGTATGGGCAGATGTAAGATATACACCAGATGGAACCAGACACACATACACACTCATTCTGAGTCTGTACTATTTTGGGAGATGGGGGAAGAAAATGGTCTAACTTGGCAAGTGTAAATATGTGTACTAGTGTAAGCAGTGGGTCTCTGGCAGGTCTCTGTGCATATGGGGGAAGTATAGGGTCTGGCACATGTTTAGTGTGGTGTCCCATTTTTTTTGTGCATCTGGACTTGATAACTTTCCTCTTTAGCAGTAGCGAGAGAGAGAGAGAGAGACCTACGCAGTGACATCTCTATCTGTCTTGATCTGGACTGACTTTGAAACTTGGTCACAGCGGAGTAGTTTCTATATAATCAGGAAGGAGAGAGTGCGCGCCACGTGAAATGAGAAACACACTCCTTTCCATCCTCCATAGAAACATCCAAATACACACGTGTCTCAGTATGGACCGGTGTTGTTTTTAAAGCTGCTCTTGGTTTTTGTGATTTAAGTGGATGGTTTACATTTTGTGTAAATCTTTTAAGCCACATGGTGAGAAACTTCACCATTGTTTATTTTTGAAAGGACCGAGGTTACATGCTGCCATTTAGGGGTTCAAGCAGGTCGTTAATTATGGGGCGCCGTTTGTAAAGTGAAACATGCTGAAATTAACGGCAACATTTTTCCACATTTAGCTCAAAACAAGTCATTTTTTACAACATTTAGTAAAATATTTGTAACTTTTCATATTTAAAACAGAATTTTAAATGTTAAATCTAAATGTTAAATATTCAATCTAAATGTTAAATGTTAAATCTAAATATTATATTTAAATCTAAATGTTAAATGTTAAATCTAAATATTATATTTAAATCTAAATCTAAATGTTAAATATTAAATCTAAATATTATATTTAAATCTAAATGTTAAATGTTAAATCTAAATATTATATTTAAATCTAAATCTAAATGTTAAATCTAAATGCTAAATGTTAAATGTTAAATCTAAATGTTTAGGCTAACATGCAAATTTATTGCGCGGATCAGCGGAAATACCAAAATAAAAGCTTTCCGAAAACCTCCGGTGCAAAAGTGTGCCGGTAGTGGTCAGACACGTTCTCACTCCCAAAGCGTAATAATTTTCGCTAGGTGACAAATTGTCAACATTTTATACTTTCGGGTATCCAACACGTTCCTAAATTACGGCATCGGAAAAAGGAGAGCACATGAGAACCGTTTGGACTCAATCTACACGTTCGTTCATTTTCTAAAAATCGATTTGGAAAACACTATTTTACGTCATTTAACTGCTAGTAAAGGTTAGGAATAAGGTTATAGTTAGGGATAAGGTTAGGTTTAGGGCTGGAACACATGGCTGAAACGTCTATTATGGCGGGACCGTCATTCCACTGGAATTCAGCCATAACCCGACCATGAGAAAGCACGTCCGGCGATTTAGCTGAAAACATCGGAAGATCTGTTTTGTCGGCCATCCAAAGGTTTAGCAGTAGTGCACTCTTAGCAGCTGCAGTCTCCACTTCACAATTGCTGCAGCACATGTCCAGCAAAATCGCTGGACATGCTCGTAGGCAAGAAGTGAAGCAGCACATGACGGGGAGAAGTGAGGAGGAGAACAGACACAATTTTGCACCGGAGGTTTTCGGGAAGCTTTTATTTTGGTATTTCCGTTGATCCGTACAATAAATTTGCATATTAGCCTAAATATTTAGGTTTAACATTTAACATTTAGCATTTAGATTTAACATTTAGATTTAGATTTAACATTTAACATTTAGATTTAAATATAATATTTAGATTTAACATTTAACATTTAGATTTAACATTTAACATTTAGATTTAAATATAATATTTAGATTTAACATTTAACATTTAGATTTAACTTTTAACATTTAGATTTAACATTTAACATTTAGATTTAACATTTAACATTTAGATTTAAATATAATATTTAGATTTAATATTTAACATTTGATGAAAAGTTACAAATATTTTACTAAATGTTGTAAAAAATTACTCGAAAAAACAAGTTTTTGTAAGGTTTTGAGCTAAATGTGGAAAAATGTTGCCGTTAATTTCAGCATGTTTCACTTTACAAACGGCGCCCCATAGTTAATTTTTAAAATGAAATATTGCCAACTGGACCGTAATAAACCTCGAATACCCCAGATACAGCTTTGGTATCAGCATATCATTGGAACGTTAGCTCTAGTGTTTTTAACTGTATCGGCAAAGGCAGCTAGCTTTTTTTTAAAGTACTTAAATGTTTTTCTAAGAAAAGAAAAGTTTGTACTATTCTGAATATGTTTAAGACTTCATAAGGTTCATAATGGTTTTGGGAATAATGACTGGGATCGCATTGGGAATTATTCACTAAGGAAAGCATTCAAGACACTTACCAATTTTCTAATTTTTCAAATGCTGTGGGGACTTTAAGAGAGCTGTGCATAAATGAAAGGCTGCAAACCTCAATGAACAGAAGCAATGGTGTAAAGAAGAGTGGGCCAAAGTCCCTCTACTATATTTAAAGATTGCTAAGGTTACACAGAAACAATTAGTTTAAGTTATTGTCGGTAAAGGTGGTTTTACAAGCCACTGAATTGTCGGGTGTACACCGTGGGGTGTGTAAATAATGACACAGTGCAATGTGTCGTATTTACACTATTTTAAGACCTTTTAAAGACTCAATCATTTTTATGATGTAAAAACTCGATAGAGGGTGAACTTTTTATTTATTTGTACCATGACCTAAATGCACAAATGAACAACTGGCTAATGCGTCAGAGCTAACAGGCTATCTCTTTGTGCTCCGGGATTCTCTCCTTTCCTTCATTGGGGTGAATTACACCAAAGTCAAACTCCAAAAGCAAAGCCTGCAGACATTTGGCGTGCATGCTATCAGATCCACTGAATGTGACAACTGAAGTAGAAGGATTCAATTTTTAATCTAAAATTTCACTCTTAATTTCAAATGTTAGTGTGACTGAAGCCTAACAACATCAGACAGTACAACTTGAAAGAAGCAGATTAATATGGGGAGCATGCTTATTTGTTTTCATGGTGAGAGTCAGATGAGGACATCGATAGCAAGCTTGTGTCTGTGTACTGTAACATTGCCGGGGGCAGTTAGCGTAGCCTAGCATTACAAGTCGAAGCAGGGGGAACTAGCTTGTTTGCCTATGTCAAGTTTTAGAAAGTGAAGGTTACATTTCTGTTTAGCAGAAAAATTGCATTTTAGTTTACATTACAGCAGGAAATACAGCTGTTTAGCTAACCAGTTTGGGTCATTTATGTGAACAATCCCATTTTAGTGAGACCTTAAAGGTATACGGTGGATTTTTTTCCTCCAGTGTTTTGTTTGATTGCCTCTGATCTCTTCAATCTGAGCGAACCAGTCTTTCTGATATGTCCACAGCCACGACACCGAGGTTAGTCCTTAATAGATTAAGTTTGCCGACTGACAGACCACAATAAATCACAAAAGCTTTACAGAAGAAAACTAAACTAACCCTTCAAATGCCTGGACCAGCTTCCATTTTCAAGGTGCTGACCTAAGCAGAAAAACACAGAGCCAGCCGGATTTCACTGTACAATTTGATACATCGTTTTTTTTCTTCTGTAACTCCCCGGGGCCTAAGGATGTTCTCCCCAGGATAAAGACATTGTTAGTGTGACTGAGGTATGTGGCTTTAGAGACCGGCTGCTAACGTTAGCCAGATATATTTGCTTCACTATTGGTATTGATCCAAGTTGTCGATTCTTGCTCTGGGGAGCAATTATTACACACAGCAAGTCAGGACAGTCAGTGCAAGAATGGATGCAGTCGGTCCACCCATGGAAGAAAATGCACCTCACTGCACACACACACACAAACACACACACACACATCTACACCTGTTTGAAGAGTGAACACAACGAGCTTGTGCTCCGACGAAAAAAAGAAGAAAAAAAAGAAAAATTAAAACTAGCAGTGAGCTGAGTGAAGCTGATATAGCCTCAACAACCGAGCGAGAGATGCCAAAACCTCTCCTCCACACACACACACACACACACACACACACACACACACACACACACACACACACACACCTCCTCTTCTCCTCCTCCACCTCCTCTACTCTCTGCAGCTGAGAGGCAAAGCAGACAGATAAGCAGGCAGCCAGAGACGGACTAATCCTCCCACAGTGAGAGACATTCCGGATAGTATATGATGGGAATCAAGCTAAACTGACAGTGAGAGAGAGGGAGGCTACATCGGGAGATATGAGAGGCAAAAAAAGGCTAAAAGTGAGGTGAGGATACAGATTAGCAAAAGGTGAGGATGAAAAAAAAGGAGAGGATTTTTAAAACGTTCTTAGTGTGAAGCGAGGGCTGAGAGTTCGATCGGATCCACAAGTTTTTTTTTCTTCTCTCTCTCTCCTCCCCCTCCTCCTCGCATCGTGCCACCGTCTCGCACTGTTTTTGATAAACGTTGCTATTCTGCAACCATTTGCTTGCTTATTCGTCTCTCAATCATTCTTGCCGATTCTCTCTCTCTCTCTCTGTCTGCACCCCCCCTCCCCTCCCTAACCTCCCACAGCATCCCTCTCTCTTTCTCCCTCCCGCTCGCTCTCACTCTCCCTCTCTTTCCCAGTCTGACTGAGGCTGATGTAGGTCAGTGCGTCTGGAGCCTGTCTGGAGCTGCTGGAGAGCCTCAGAGCTCCACGCTTGGTCCTCGACGACCCTCGCAGCGGAGGGCTGCCTCTGTGCCCGAGCTGAGGATGGACGCCGTTCCCTGGGCTGTGTTAGGACAGGACCAGCTCGCCTGACCTGACTCGCTTGGAGGAGGAGGAGGAGGGAAGAGGAGGAGGAGGGAGGGAGAGCAGGGTGACGCGGGGTGTCTGTGTACTTTGGAAAGCTAAGGCGGTGCATGTTTGCATGTGGGTCGTAGATGCACGCGCACAACAGCAAGGGCGAAAATGCAAGAGATAGTAATCGTTGTCTCTCTTCTCATCGACGCACTTACAAGAGGGGTAGGGGGGTCATTTTCATGCAGTGCTACCTTCGCATCCCCTTTTCCTACAACACACACTGTCTCTTTCTGTAACTTCATCGTGATGCTTTATGTCTTTTTCCTAGACCCAATTCTTTGACGTATGCAGCCGTCGAAGTCTCTCCAAACACCACAGCGACCCAGCAAACTCCAAACTGATGCGCCTCGTACGACAAAAACAAAAACCAAAGAAAAAAACCCCATTTGAAAGCAACAGCGGTGTTCTTTCTTTCTTCTTTTCCAGTATATCCATTCCTTTGCGGCTCCTTACGGATCCACTCCGACTGATGTCCTTTCCCTAAAATACTGAATACTGAGAGCATCCTTCGACCACCGCGTGCCCCTTTTTTTTTTTAAATAAATGAAAGCCAACGAGTGCAAGGACGACGATGACGACTTTTGCAAGAGAGCGAAAAAATCCGCCACCGACTTCACCGTCTCCTGATTCTGCTCACCTTTCCCTTTGTCCCCCCACTTCTTCCTCAATCTCCGCACTCATTCTCTGCTCCTTCCCACTCCTCTGGCTTTTAGACAATGCCCCCCCCCCCCCCCCCCCCCTTAAAAAAAAATATCGTTGTATCAGAGTGTCTGAGTGCAGCTGTGAGAGTGGCAGTGTTGTATAGTGTCTGAGTCTGTGCTCTCGATTTGACTCTGAAGCACATCTGGTTCCTGCAGCGGTACGTCGGTGAGTTTGTTGTTGTGTGTTTACGCATCTGTGTTCGTGTGTCTGTATCGGCGTGACACAGCGAACCCTCTCGCCCGCCTTCTTGCTACCCGGAGCGAAGGACGTTTGGAATTCCTGGGGCGTGGCGTTGCCGGCCTGACCACACCTCGGGTGTTTCCCTTCGTCTGATGCCCGTTACCTTCTCTCCACCTAAACTCGTCCGAATCCTCCGGATTATAGCGGAGAGGGCAGAGAGTGAAGCCGGGACTCCGTTCTGAACAACAGATTTTCATTTCACTGTCTCGCCTCCTGCTTTGCATTGCCGCTCTCTGGCTCGCTCATATTGCCCCAACCAAGGATGCAACTCTACGGTTCTTAAATGCAACGGCAAAAAAGGACAGAGGCTTCAAAGAAGCACAAAACAAAGAGTTTTTTTCCCCCCAATGTGAACATAAAGAAGGAAGTAGATGGACAAAAATAGCTATTTTGTGTACAAAACATCGTAAACGCCTGCAATGTGTAACAGAACATCACGCAGCAGTGCTATGAATTAAGGCCCCAAACTCATCAAACAGACCTGTGAGGCGGTCCCTGATCTTTAGCCTGTTTGAACATGTGAGAATATGTTGGACAAAGGCGGGAGAGAAAACAAGCTGCCGTCAGTGCTGCTTATCAGAGTTGAAGATGAAATGCAGAGGGGCAAGTGGAATAAGTAGGCACTGTATGTTCCACAGTAACTTAAAAACAACTGACTTTGTTGGTGCTGTTGTGTAAGGGCTTACAGCAGTAGGTGGGTGATATGGTGAGATGGCCACCTGCACTGTCTGCCACATCCACACAAAACACAGAGGAGACAAACCAACTGTGGATGAGTCAGAGAGAGAGAGAGAGAGTGTATGCAAATCTGTGCTTACTCTTCAGTTTTTCTGTTTAACTGCAGGGTGGAGGGGACTTCCCACTGGTTCTCAAACATTCAATCCCTGGAAAAGCTCCAATTCAGTTAGAGCAGGACACACATACACGCACGCATGCCTGCTTGCGTACACACACACACATACACACACACAAAGGCCTCATTGTGTTTGACCCCGGATGACGAGCAGGCAGGTCAAAGTGGTGGGTCATTGAGAGGCGGTTGAAAAAGGCAAGTGCATGGTAATGAGTAGCTCTGCTAGAGATAAACACTCTCACATGCTTTCCCTTCCGTGCGGCCAATGGCGTGCACTTATACTGTGACTTTTAAAGCTTAATGTATCCTTTACACACACACGCGCGCACACATGTGCCAATGCTCATGGCAACTCAGGAGTAAACCCCCCCCCCCCCCATGACACGTTGGACATGACATAGACGAGCCACGGATCGAGGCGCTCTCCTCGTCCCAGCTGCCTTTCAGCTTCTTAAGCCCCGCCCCCTTTTTACGACACACTGTGATGACTGTGTGCCCCCCACCACCCTCTCCTGCTGGGTCATGAAGGTCTCAGCAACAATAAACTCCCAGCGAAGTCATGTGATGCACACTCATTAAACCTACAGCTTACTCCAGGGTTCTTCTAACATACTGGGTTATTGTTTATGTTCTACCTTTAAAAACAACAACAACAAAAACATGCATATTAAGCACTTTGTCTCTCACATTTGTTTTTCCAACAGCTGTACACCCTGAGATCATTTCAGGGACACATTCATGAGTTTTCCAAGGATGGCAAAATGGAAACACAACAAAAACGCACAAAACTATTTATTTCCCTTCCTTTAATGCACAAAAAAAAGCCCTGAACCACCCACCCCCACCCCCATCCCCAGGTCAACATCCTCCAAAAACCCACACCGGTGTAACTCCAGCTCTACACCCTCCTGCAGCACTCTCTCATAACAACACCCTCCTCTTTTTAGGTGTCAGCAGAGGTGGGACTGAGCGCCGGTGTGTTTGGGGTAAACACGCGACTCCGGCAGCTCCAAAGATGACTGGGCTGTGGGGCAGGGTGGCGTGATAAAGACCTGGCAGGGATCACTGCGGTGCATCTGCCGGCAACACGGTGGAAAGCTACCTGACAGTTGCTTCTCACACATCAGATAAGATTACAGGTAGACCTGCTCCACCTGTTTAAACAAACCCATGTGCACGCATGCCGTTGTGTGTGTGTGTGTGTGTGTGTGTGTGTGTGTGTGTGTGTGTGTGTGTGTGTGTGTGTGTGTGTGTGTGTGTGTGTAGCCCGGGAAAAAGAGATAGAGATAACAGACTAATCCAGTGGCAGGTGCATGCTTGTAATTGGGACGGCTAAAGATATAGACTGATGAAGGAGCTCATTATTATTTATGTGTTTGATTTATGTAAGCACAGAGGGTGTGTGTGTGTGGTGGGGGTGAGCTGTTTGTGTGCATTTTTAAAGAGTGTGTGACTTCTTTTGAGCTTCTCCTTGTGAATTAAGCACAACGCAGATGTTATGTCAGAGATTTGAAGACCAGATCAGACAGAAATAAATAGAAGTTAAACATCAGTTCTAGTTATCGATCAGCGACTAAAGGTCAGACGTCACCCCTGCTTTACTCGTCCGACGGCGCTCACGTCAGTCAGCTGCAACAGCAAAAAAAAAAAGAAAAGAAAGGAGGCCTTTGCCAACCAGCCGATGACATCACCTGCATGATTTAATGATGGCAGCTCAAAGCGGGCGATTACAGCATGGAGATACATCCTGCCATACACGGCAACACACAACCACATACATACACACACACCATACAGCGTGGCTCCTTTTGGCTCTAGCCTGACATCTAGCGACACAAGCTGTAATGTGATATTTACATGACACTGACATGTTAACATAATGGGTCTGAGGAGGAGGTGGTGGAGGAAGAGGAGGAATCTCTGCACTGTGGAGTGTGCGGAGCTGCTGGGTGTTTAGTGGGGACTCTTGTTTCTCACTTTAATAATTGTAAGTACAGGTTGTTGTTGGCTTCATGGTTCACCGCAGCCCCCCCTCGCACCACCAGGATGCACGGAGTAAATAAAAGCTGCCGTCATCTTACTTGAGTCTCTTTTTAAATCTGCCGGCTGTGATGTCATGGCGTGTTGTAAGGAGTCGCAAATAGCAGGTTTGGGGCGAGATTGTTTTTGGGTGGGTGTTTTCTCAGCATTTCCTTGCTTTACCCCTCCAACCGACAAACACTCAGACACATTACACAGGATCTATATTTAGTCACTACCCAACCACATGAAGCTAATTTGGATCTAAGTATATCCCTCACAGCCAGGAAACGGACACACACACACACACACACACATATATATATATACATATATATGTGTGTGTGTCCATATATATATATATATATGGACACACACACACCACAAGTTTGCCTTCCTTCAGTGGAGTCTGACAGGAATGAGGTCAGGCACACGGATCCTCATTGCACATTATTATTATTATTATTATTACCAGTTTTTTTTTCTTTTTTATTCAGCCAATGGCAAGAGGAGGTGGGAGTGGTCCGACTCAAAAATCGGGATGGCGACAGGCGCTGATTGGCGCTCACGTCTCGCGATAAAGCTATAAAAGGGCGAGGTTCTCGTTGTTGTGTTTACAGTAATATCAGGGAGCTCGCAGGGAAACAGGGAGACTATGAGAAAGCGCAGCAGCTCCATTCAGCCACATGGTCTCTCAGCCGCACGGAAGAGCTGCGCTGCTCACAGCCAGGTTCACGTAAGGGACTCGCACTGCTGCGGCCCACAGCGGCGCGCTTTCAGCCTTGCTCTGCGAGTGTTCAGCCGCACAGGCAGTTGAAAATTAGTTTCCGGATTATTAGTTTAAAAAAAAACTGTCGCTGAGAAGCGCAGAAGAAGAAAAGTTAAGAAGCCCGAGCGTCTCCAAAGCGTGCTGAACTGAAAAGAGAGAGACAGACTTGGATGGACTTTTTTTGTTTAGAGACCTGCTCACAGCAGTGCTCCGACTCCAACAAGAAGTGAGGAATACGTTTTTGAAAAACTTTGTGAAAGCACTGAGCGGTGTTTTCAGACACTTTGGAGAGAGATGGTGCAGCACATAAGCCAGACAGAGAGCGCCCACGCTCATTCCCCCGGCGGGGACTCCACGGACACGGGAGAGATGGACCTGGAGATGGATGCGTCTCCTACCCCGGGGTCCCCCTCCTCCCGGGAGCGGAGCGACTTGGCGTGGTGCAAAACTCCGACGGGACACATCAAGAGACCCATGAACGCGTTCATGGTGTGGTCCCAGATCGAAAGGAGGAAGATCATGGAGCAGTCGCCGGACATGCACAACGCGGAGATCTCCAAGCGGCTCGGGAAGCGCTGGAAGCTGCTGAAAGACACGGACAAGATCCCGTTCATCCGTGAGGCGGAGCGGCTCAGGCTCAAACACATGGCCGACTATCCAGACTACAAGTACCGGCCCAGGAAGAAAGTGAAGTCAGGGAGCGGGGCGAGTAAGCAGGCGGACCGCGGGGAGAAGAGCGGGGAGCGCGGCGCCAAGTCCGGGGTCAAGAGAAGCCCCGCGTCCAAAGGAGTGAGCAGGACGCACAAGCAGGGAGGCGTGAGGAGCGCGGCGGCGCAGGACTACGCCTCTCCCGGTGACCACCAGTCGCTCTTCAAATCCAGGTCAGTGTCCGGGGCCAGGCAGATCCCGGAGAAGCGCAGCGGAGAAGCTCGGCGCGCGCACATGTTCGGAGCGGCTGGCAGCCTGGAGAGCGGGCCTCCGTCCGTGGGAGTCCCGGCCAGTCCCGCCTTGAGCAGCTCGGCGGAGTCCAGCGACCCCCTCAGCCTGTACGAAGAGCAGAGCCCGGCGGCCAGCGAGACCTCGCACACCGCGCGCCTCAGGTACACCCGCCCTTCTTCTCCAACACCGTCGGCCTCTCACTCCTCCTCCTCCGTCTCGTCCTCGTCATCGGATGAAGAGTTCGAAGACGAGCGGCTCGACCTGAACCCGAGCCCCGGCTTTGAGAGCATGTCTCTGGGCGGCATGGGCTTCTCCGACGCGGAGCTGGACCGGGACTTGGACTGGAGCTTCGGGGAGTGCGGGGCGGGCTCCCACTTCGACTTCTCCGACTACTGCACCCCAGAGGTCAGCGAGATGATCTCAGGAGACTGGCTGGAGTCCACCATCTCCAATCTGGTGTTCACCTACTGAAAGGTGGGAGAGAAGCGCGACGCCCGCCCCACCACCACCCGCCCAGCAACGTTTTAAACTGTTCAAACCCACCCCACCCGACACCTCAGACTGGCGTGTGCGTCCACACCAGAAGATTCCCGCTGTTCTTTCACTAAATGAGGGAGAGTGAAAACGGGAAAGAAAAAGGTAGGCCTGTGTGCGCGTTAAAGCCCAGGCACGCGCTGCTCACAGACTTGTTGGAACTGCGCTCGGTGCGCTTGACGGGAACGCGCAGACCTGTGGGGAGGAGGGGGGGTGGGGTGCTTAGTTTGCATTTGGACTCGGAGGAGGAGTGAATGTAAGCAGAGACCAGTGATACAGACTCGAGCTCGACTGTTCAACCCAATCCGCACAGGATGAAGACTGAGACTGAACATTTGAACATTAATGTTATTTTTGAGGTCGGGACACTTACTGGAGAGCTCGTCGTGTTGGGGTTTTTTATTTGTTTGTTTAAAGATAGCCAATTCACATTGACCATCGAGTTGCTATTCAGGTGTAGTTTTTTTTTCCGAACTAGAAATGTTTTTAATATCAGCAAGCATGCCCTCCACGTTGAGGAGGATTTTGTTGTTGTTTTAAATGCGTAAAAAGGAAGAAAAAAGTTCATTGCTGCGTAATTACGCAATTTGTGTGACCATAGGACTCAATTCACGATCACCAGCTTCTCTTTCAACGGCAGGACTTTAAACATAGACTGACTCCAAACTTCAGAAGCCCCTTTTCTGAACACTTTTTAAAACACTCAGTGCACAATTCAGGACCAATGCTTTTTCCTCTCCCCCTGACGCGCATTCTTTCTGCCTAGTGCTTCAACTTTGTAGTTTCTCTGTGTCAGATGACGTTTTTTTTTTTATATCGATGTATTTATACCGGCCAAACTTTTTTATACATAGAAGTATTGTTCTCGTACAGGTCTCGTTTGTGTTTGTGCACATAACACCTGTCTGTATCCAGCGCGGAAGGGCTAGAAGTGTATCTTATTTAAAACAAAACAACAAAAAAATGTCCGACTTCTCTCACTTTTATGGAGATTTGAGTGTGTCATGATTTTCTACTTGTATTTTTGTACAAAATCTATAGAGAAAAAAAGGAGGGGGACGTTTTTTTTTCTTCTTCCGGCGAGTGGGTAGCCTACAACATTGTTGTTTGGATCTACATTGGTGTTTTAGTCGTGCAGAGAGAGGGAGGGGTGGGGGGTTTGTTTGGCACAATCTGACCTCACAGTGTTTACAGTATTTACCCACATGCTTCTTAATGGCACAGTGACTCCAGCTTCACCAGCGAAGTAAACAAAGCGCCACTGAGGCTCCCAGCCTGAGTGGTGACTGTGTTTCCAGTACAACACAGACCTAAAAGAAAGTTTAGGCAAGAAAGATCCCAGAGAGTCACTGTTTGGATAGAGCTAATACCTCTGTGTGCTTTTTTTTTTTTTTTTTTTTTTTTTTTTTTTTTAAATTATGGAGATAAGTTTTATTTGAACCACTGGATGGAATTTCACACTCATTCCACTTTTTGCCTAGACTTTTTTGGAGGGAGGGGAGATGTATGAAGTGCTTCATCTGTTATTGCGCAAATTGCATTGAAAAAAAAATAGTATTTAACCTTTCTGTACCTGTTGGCTAAGTATAGCAGGCTAATTGTTTTCCTATATTATGGCATGGCAAATAGCATTTGTATTTCAGATTCAGGTATATGTAGCTATAGCTGTTGTGTTTAAGATTTTTAAAGAATAATAACGAAATATTTATGTAAACTGACTGTACTATAAGCAAAGATTGTGTGTTTTTTTTTATGTATGATGATGATGATTGACAGGCATTAGGACAGCCATCTTTGGACATGTTGAAGATGATTGTGGTCCAGGAGTTTCTTTCCTTTCTTTTTTTTTTCTTTTCTTAATTTTCTTTTAAAGATTTTTTTTTCTAGCGTCCTTTTTTTCTTTCATTTGTGCAATATGCTGTGTATGATCATGTTTTGTCCAATCATGCCAATATCATTTGATGTTTTATGCTCAAAAACCAGCCAATGTTTGGGTCAATCACTGCCTCTCAGACCTCTGTACAGATTGTTGTTTTTTATTTTTTTTTATTTTCTTCCAAGAAGGAAATAAAATCAGCTGGAACTGAAAATGTTTCTCGTCTGTGTATATACAAGTTTACTAGATTTTACATAGTTCGTACCTTCCTAGAGGACAAACATAAGCACCGCCGTGTGGTTAGCTGACAGCAGGCTCTCCAAAATCTCCAATCTGGTGTTTACATCCTGTCTGAGCGTGAGCGTGCGTGAACATGTGTGCAGCTCACGGGGGTGTTTGCCGTAGGTAAGTGTGCAGCTGCAGACAGTGAATCAATAGGCACCCAGTGAATCGATAGGAGTGGTCTCCTCCTCTCTCGCTTACTCCATCTCATTCTGCACGTGCAAAAAACGTGGCTGCCATGGAAACACTGTATCCAAGAGAGAGGTTGCAATACACTGGGGAGCAGTACGGCACTCGCCCGTGTGTGTGTGTGTGTGTGTGTGAGGTGGATAAGGGGACACAGACTGATCCATCAGAGTGGGGTGGTGGGAGGGGGATAAAGGGGGTGGCAGACATTTCTGCAAGGCATGACTGGAATAAAGGAGGCATGTGTCTGTGTGTGTGTGCCAAAGGGGGGGAGGGAAGGAGAGGGTAGAGAAGGGGGATGTTTGTCTGTCCTGGTGGATTGTGCAGGAGACTGCTCCCAAATCCAATTAATTCCTTCTGGATGCATTCATTTGTCTCCTACATCTGATGAGAGAGAGAGAGAGAGAGAGAGAGAGCCACACATGGAGAGAGAGCAAGAGAGACCCCTAAGGTTCAGCATTTAGTGTGTATCAATTTACGCCCTTTTCCACAAGAGACATTGGTAATTATTTCCATCTCCCCTCCTCTGTCAGGGGAGCATGGTCGTCTCCGGCTTTCCTCTGACATCTCAGCCTGGGTACTGAGAGGGAGATAAGGCATGGCCATTACAGGCAGCGCACCATCCCAAAGATGAGACACCGGCTCCCGGGATGTCTGCAATAAGCTTGACATTACTGTGGAAATGGTGTGTGAGGTGTTGTCTGAGGTGTTCACTCTGTTTCAGAAAGAGGAAAAAAAGTTCAGTCTGGTCCTCAGAGTGTGGGGAGGAAAAAGACACATACTGAGGGTCAGTGCGGACTAGTTTGTTTGTCTCCTCTGTTAACCTGAGTGTGTCAGACACCATCAAGATCAAGTGACCGTGACTGCTTAAAATACAGGCCAACAATAAAATACCAGCGATCTGAACAAAGGTACACATTTTTAACCCTTTATTAATGAGTTCTTATTTTTTTATTTTATAAAATCATCACATGATTGAAGCATGATATGAAATGAAATTGTTTCATGTTTTTGCCTCTGTGCTCAATCTCAACATTTCTTACACATGTGACAGGAAAGAATCCAGGGAGCCAAATGTCACTACGTGAGAACAACTACCTGAATTTTTCCATTTTCTCCTGCTTTATATTGCGATTGAGAAACTGCTGGGTGTATGAAAAGCTGAGCATGAATGTGAGTGTATGAATGGGTGAATGTGGTTTGTAATTAAATCCCTCTGAGCGGTTGATGAGATTGGAAGTGCAGCCCAGTTCAAGGCTAAATATTTTACTCTTCTGCAATTCTTTGACAAATAGCTGTAAAGTTTCAGATTCAGCTTTTACACACACACAGTAGAACATATAAGCTTAGAAAATAAATGGCTAAATCCATCACTCTGAATGTTTTCTGCTTTTAAAAGTAGACAATATTGGTGTCTAGTTAGGGCCTTCTTGCCATGTTTCCTTTGAAATGTACCAGCAAAGAGAAGTTTGTCCACTAAACTTTCTTACCTGACCAGTCCCTCTCATTTCTCTTGTGACACTTTTGTAAAGCCTTACCCAGCTTGATCTAAAAGTGTATTAAGCATAGACTGTATTTAAAAGATGGCATAACTACCATAGCGTTAGTTAAAGTCATTCTTTAACACCCCCCCCCCGTTGTGAGCATCCTCACTGTCCCCATCTTTGTTTTCTGAAAATGGGCAGCGACACTCATGGGACAGATGTAGCTGTGAAACCAAGTGACACTGCCCACTTATTCAGTAACAACATTTAAACTAACAAAGAGCAAGTCCCACAGCCTGACCTGCTTTGTCCTCCTTATGGAAAGTAAGAAAGTGAACATCACTTGAGATAATAAATCCACCAGATAATTGTTTACTCAAGAGAGCTGAGGAGTGTCTTCCATGTAGACATCTACAGCTAATTTTTTTCTCACCCCCCTGCTGGCTGTTGGAAGGATTGCAAGTTTATAAGGTACTCCAAAGCAAATAAATCAAAAGCTTGTTTCAGACAGTGAATAAACTGATTTTATTTTATTGTCTTTTGTGTCCGGCTGAACAAAGTGTTAGTGCAAGATAACAACAAAGGAATCATTCGCACAATTCATGCAAACTGTCTCAAACAGAGCACAGGAAGAAAATTATACTGCTGCAAGATTCCAGTATTAGTAAGACTTTATTTTTGTGTGACTTGGTTTTTAATTGGAATGGATTTTTTAAGACTGACATATTGATATATTAACAGATTTATAATAATGTGTATCGTGTTTTATCTGTGTCATTTTTATGTTTGACTTTTAACATTTTTATAGTGTTATGTTAAGCGATTTACAAGCCTCGAATAACTGTGTCATACTACAGACTGTCCCTGGGCTACAGTGTGTATTTCCTCTATGACAGAGCAAGAATAACCTGAAGCATTACTACAAAAGTATTACATCAAAGTGTCCAGGATTATTGCGGTGATGCCACATAAGATAAATAAAGCATAAAGTGAGAGGAGATCACTGCTAACTGCTGAGCTCATACACCGTGTTTCCCTATGGGAATATTATATCATATATAATATCACACAGAAAGCACAGCAGATAAAAATACCATTTAATTCATACAAACGCGCCTTTGAACACCACAGATGTGTTCAGGGTCCCTGCAGACTTACTGCAGGAATATTGGAGTGATTTTTCGCATGCTGCCGGTGAAGTTGAAGGCGGGACACTAAGTCATGAGGCATGCATAGACAAAGAAGTACACAAACACCGCCGTTATGGCAGGCAGCCCAACTTTGTTTCATTGATTTCAGACCTTTGCGCTCCTGTCGCCTTTGCGGATTTGTAGGGTCGAAGAAAACACAGACAGTCGGACATTCATTTATCCGAAGTGTGGAGATTAAAAACGAAAACTAAATGTTTGAGAGTGAGACTCAACTTTTATCTGGAGTCATGTGTCAACGTTATGAGTGGAGACTAAAGAAAAGGGAGTCAGAGCCGGGATGTTACTGCGTAAAAGTTCGCAAAATGTGGGACCACCAACTGATGGAAGGAGGCAGGTAGGCTGGGAAAACTTATTTTGTTATGAATAACCTGCTGGAGCAGTTTGACAGCGAAACTTTGATGTGGTCTTTATCTTTATATTTTTATTTTATTCTATAAACGTGGCTCTGACACTTCAAAGATTTGTTCTGGCTTCGGAGTCAGTAAAGAAAAAAAGTGTTCTCAGCGGGGAGATGTGCGCGCTTTTGTTGTCGTGTATGAAAAAGTGCTGTGAAGGTAGTTTCCGAGGGTTGTGTGATACCGACTCTCGACTTTAAAGTCAGCTTCTGTCAGGCAACGCTTCAGCAACTGCAGCCAGTGACAAATGAGCGCAAATGAAGCTCCAGGTTTTTTATCCAGTAGACTCTTCTGACTAATAAGGGTTCTTTGGGGTGTCTGCTGACATCCCAGTTTCAGCACAGGGAGGGCTGGACAGCGGCTGCGTGGAGTGATGTGTGTGCGCGCGCTACTATGTTTTTAACGAGTTGTGTTTGAAATGATTATGTGTTTGCCTAACCCACAGTGATCTGATGGGTGGGGACCTGAGTGGACAGATGCACAATGAACATTACAGTACAATCCAGTAAAGTGGGCAGTTAGTGCAGGCTTAATGACGTCTGGCAGCAGGGGGTGGGGGTGGGCTCGGGACATCTTTGCCTCCGGGGTTGCTGGCTGGATAAACTGCGTTGTGCTTCTATTAAACATCCATCGGCAGATAAACTGCGGACTGACACAAATTGACAGATCATAGCTGTAAACACATGACCGTGGCTCTCTAATGGTGGGCTGTTCCTCATAATAATAATAACAATAAACTCAGACACTGAGGCTTCTATATGTATACATCCTCACATATATCAGCATTTCTGCCAATAACAGCAAGTTCAAATAAATCCTGGTGTGGAAGGTGGTGTTGATAGAAGGCGAAATGAAGATTAAGTTTCACTTTTTAAGAAATCTACACTTTTCTCAAAGGCAGTATAACTTTCCAGGGCCCTTGCATTTAAAGCATTATCTTAGTTCAGTTCACTTCAGTTCAGTTATATTTATATAGCACCAAATCAGGCAACAGCCTCTTGTTGTTGTGCTTTCTTTTGTAAGGTAAAGACCCTAAAATAATAGAAAAACCCAAACAATGAGACATCCCCCTGTTAGCAAGGACTTGGTGACAGTGGGAAGAAAAAACTCCCTTTTAACAGGAAGAAACCTCCAGCAGAATCAGGCTCAGGGAGGGGCGGGCAGCTGACGCTACCGATGGGGGTGAGGGGAGGAAGACAGGACAAAAAAAGCACAAATGAATAACTAATAACTGAATGCAGAGTGGTGTTTAGATACATAGTGAGTGAAGAAAAAAAAACACTTAGTGCATCATGGGAAGCCCCCAGCAGCTTAGGCCTATTGCAGTTTAACTAAAGGAAGCGTCAGGGTCACCTGATTCAACCATAACTATTAAGCTTTATCAAAAAGGAAAGTTTTAAGCCTAATTTAAAAAGTAGCGATAGTTCCATCTCCAGAATCCAAACTGGGATCTGCTTCCACTTAAGAGGGGCCTGATTTTTACCCCTTTTTGTAAAAGTGGAAATAGCCACAGATATTGATTGTCTTCTCTTTCATTGTTTTAACACATATTCCCAAATAGATCTTTATTCTTTGATGTGCAAAGACATGGTAGAAAATTAACTGCCAAACATTTTTTGATGCTGATCATCTTTTCCTTCTTTAAAAAAAAAGGCAAGAAATTTTCAAAAGTTACATTGTGATGCTTTCTTTTTATTACTCATAATGCTGTTGTGAGTAATTTGGAGTTTCTACTGTAAAATTAAGAAAAAAGAATGGTGATTTTGAATACACCAATAGATTTATAAAGAGTATACAAAAAGGTTCTGAGAAGCAAAGCCAATGCGGATGTGCTTTCCGCCTACTTTTAATGGCCACCAGGCTGTGAAAAGACATCCAGTCCTTTAGAAATCTATGGGAAAATAGCCTTTGGTTCTGACCTCTCTAATTACGTTTCTAATGGGTTGATGGGCTCAGTCACTTGTTTTGCTTCACACTGAATAAAACATTGAGTTCATTTAAAAAAATTTGATCTAAATGTCAGAATAGTGGATTTTCCAGTGTGTGCTGTTCGTCACATTCAGCTTCAAAACACAAATATGGCGACAAAAAGTTTAACGTCAACACTTCAAAACAGGATTTGAAGCGTTGATGGGTGACGTCAAGGTAGCTTCATCCATCTTTTAAACTATCTGTAGGGAGATGCTATCATAAAAAAACAATACAATACGCCACTTCGCTGCTTTCCAACATGCCTTCTTGGGAAGAACCACTGTCTGTTATTTGATTGCTTTACGAACAAATTTGCCTCTTCTGCTCTCCAGAAACCATTCAAATCACCCTCTCTAGAGTGTTATCACCTCCCTTTGCTGACTCCATGGCTCCTTGATCATTTTCACACAAACCCTCAGAGCATCTGGTCTGAATTACTGCTCGAGTACAAAGATAAATTAATGAGAGTTTATTTAGACAAAGAAAAGAAGTTGTAAGTACAGACAGTGGCAGAGCAGCAGGTCTTCATAATGAGTGCTTATGTCATACAAGAGACAGTTTTACTCCTACATCCAGAATGGGTATTCAGACATCATGGCACACTGTACAGCACAGAGAGGACTCATTGTTAAGCCATGTGCTGAAGCAGTTTAGCATGACAGAGGATTCTGAGTCATAGTGGTAGGTGTTGTACTGTAGTACACTTGAAAAGATAGGGATGAGTTCTGAGAACATAGAGGCTTGGATCATAATTTCTAAAGGCTTACGTGGCAGAGTGTACAGTCTGGTTTGTGCAGAACAGAACACCGTGCAAACACTGTTGTGTAAGAGAACACTGACAATGCAGCTAAAATTGGCCAAACCATGTCTGCGTGCACCTCCTCATACATCTCTCTTGTAATTTGGTTTATAAGGTCCTGAGATACAAAACTGCAACTCGAGACGGGCGACCTACTTGCAGCTTGAATTTAGATGCTCAAATTGGAATGTGTCATTGTTACTGCGCCACAACCCAAATTACATCATCTCCTTGGACAGTTGTCATAATTTCAGCGCTCAGCTTGTCTGAACCTGTGCCAGCACGGAGGACAACAAAGGAATAATGAAATAAGAGGGAGATGGGGTGAATTGTTAAGCAGATTCCGATTCACTTTAATTGAAAGAATATTTTTACATTTCAAACTTTATTTGCACAACAATGACAAACACAACAACTTGATTTAGTTCTAAACACAGAGGCTAGTGCGCTCAACACCCGAGAGCAATACAATGAGTTTGGCAGTGAGCCAAATGAAATGTCACCGGCAGCGTTCACCGGTTTGAATCCAGTGAGGAATTATTTCCTTATCGCGGGGGTTCCATGAACCTGCAGTGCTTGTTAAGCTGTTCACGTACAGGAGAAAAGAAGCAGCAGGTGACTCATTGCGAACATATAGACTTCACGCCTTTCGCCGACCAACAGTCGGCTTTCCTATGAAAAAGCGAAATGAAAAATGTTTGCATCATGAATGAAAAAATGATATCAAGCAAAGATAGCAAAGATATCGCACCGCCAGCAGCACTACTGTGGTAAGTGGATGACATGTCAAGAACCTTTGTGTGATAACTGATTTTGATAATTGCAGACATATGTTGTTTCTAGGATTTGCATCTTTATATATAAATATATTTTTCTTCTGGGAACATTAGCATTAGCAAGGAATTATCCTAAAATTCCTTGCTAATGCTGCTAATGGTAATGGTGATGCACCATCCCATGCGGCCTGTTTTTACAGACATGCCAGCCCAAGTCCAAAAACTTACATTTAAATGTAATTAATGAATTATATTCTCACTACTTTCTGAGTCTGAGAAATGTTGCTAGCTTCATAACTACATGCTATCATTTACTTCTGAAAAATTAAAATGTATACATTGATGAAAAAGTTTGGGAAAAACAGTAACAATGCCAATCCACACCAAAAGCTTGGGTACTTTCCCCCCAAAGTAGTACTATGTAATATCCTCAGTTTTATTGAGATAGAGATGCTAGCTAACAATAGCGTTTGCAAACATCAAGCTAACCTTAACCTTGATAGCACACAAGAAGTGGTATATTTTTAACATTACCTTCAAAGATGGCAAGTTTAAAGCTACTAAACCTAAAGGGAAAAAACGTAAATAGTACTTAAATCAAATAAGTCACTTACTGCCTTGTGAATCACTCCACTCACTGCTGACAATTCTTTAGACCGTTGGGAATCTCACGATCAATCTGTAAACTTGAAATTCACAGAATACGTTGTATATGTGATTTAATGCTCATACTGCTGCAATCTCCCAGAATGCATTGCTTTCTACAGAACTTTACCATATCTTCAAAAGCAGTCTGCTTACTGTAAAATCATAATGTCATTTTTGCAGCAAAGTGTTATTCTTTACTTAGTGTCCTCATGTTCACAGTTGTTTCTGTCATGGTCCTGACCCAGTGTTTTCAGTTTTGGTTTGTTGTTTTGGATTTTGATATGTGGTTTTTGTTCTAACTCTGCATCTAGTCATTTCAGTAATATATTATTTCCTTGTGCTTCTTTTGTTTCCAGTTTATGTTCCTCATTAGGTTATGAAACCTTTAGTTATCATCTTTTGTGGTTCCTGTCTGTCTCCCCTGTCAGTCATGTTTGCTTATTGCCTGTCACAGTGTCAGATGTCTTAGTCCTGCTCTCAGTGTTTGTTACTTCCTGTTTTATTTTCAGAGTTCCTCATCTTATGTGTTTTGTGTTTAATTTTGTGTCAAACAGAATTTGACAAATTTGTCATTAGTCAAATTCTGTTCAGCTGTGTTTCCAATGTCCGTAATTACCCATTTGTATATGTTGTCTGAGTCTTCCTTTGTTCTTTGTCATGTCCTCTCGCTGGTGCGGTCTTCCTGTGTCTGTATTCCTTGCCTTTTTTTCTTATGTTCTAAGTAACAGCAATAAAGCTGCCTCATTCAGTTAATGCCTTTGTCTCAGTGCCCTGCAACTGGGTCCTACGCTGCCTGCCACACAGACGTACTTGCCAATTACACCAGTATGGAAAAAATTCAGTTTAAGACTGGCAGTCAACACACGAAAGGGTGATGTGACCTATTGTGATGTGTGGACTGTGAGATTTTTAAAGTCTTCTCAGATTTATGAGAATACAAGTCACCAGATTTGGAAACATGTAAACAGTGAAAAAAAAAGTGAGGGGAAAATGCACAGAAAAAGTTGGAGAATATAATTTAATGCAAGTGTACAAAGTGCTTCACAGACAGCTGAACATAAAATAAGAAGAAAATGGATAAGGAACAGCTGAGATACTGTGCAGGACTCTCAAGATCACCCTGAGGCTGAGTGGGGAATTTATATATATGTATAGATAGATAGATATATGACAACTTAACTTAACTAAAAGACAAAGTGGTAAAACATTTTCTTATGGCCTAAAGGTACATCAGCAAAATTAAGAGGAACTAAAAAATCAATAAAATAAAGTAACGCTTGATAACATCATGCAATAGAATAAAATGTACAACAATCAATAAGCTCTAGTAAGTGAATGAAATAATGCAACTCTGAAATAATGATATGAGATTAAAAAAAAAAGGTAAAGTCGATAAAGCCCACTCAATCAAAAGCCGGGCTGAAGAGGCAGGTTTTTAGTTTATGTTTAAGTGATGAGGACTTTTGCATCACTGTGTCTTTTCAGCTCCCTTGTCGTAAAGTTCTTGAGTGGGTTATGAGTAATACCTTGAAAGAGATAAACTCTGAGAGGCATCAATTAGGCGGAAGGTGTGAGAGCAGACTACAAATAAATAGGATATGCTAAACAGCTCCAGTAGTAGGATTAGAGCTCCGCGGGGGCCTGAGGTGTTTGGAAGGGTGTCAATACCAGATGGAGGCAGGCAGACTAACCACAACACCTGAGCAGTTTATTCAGGTTTGTTTTGTTCTCGGTGGATCAGGGCTGTCTCTAAGATGAAAGTTATTTTTTTTCATGAAACACCACAACAGGAGACGAGATGACAATCTCTCTTGTCCTTTTCTACAGTAGGCAGCCTACTGTACAGTGAGGCTTAGAGCAGAGGCAGACAGGAATGAGGAATGTGAAGATGCTTTTGACTGCTAAACCTAAGAATCAGGTATGAAGCTCTGGGCTACCTGCAGGGTTTTCAGGAAGAAAATCCTCTAGTGGGCTTTAGGAGACATTCTCTTGCTATTTGACGGATGATGGTGGACTTTGAAAAACATGACAGATCCCTGTTTAGCTGTTCCTCTGCATTCAGTTCCTTTCACTAAGTCAGTCCTCAATGTTTCCTGCAGGTTTAAAGTTATTCTGCAGTCATAGTGAGGACAGGCCGTGCCCTTTTCTCCAAATGCCACACAATCTCTGAAAACATACCTTATCTTTTGTACTTGAATCATAATAATCAGACAGTAGCATTCAGATACTTAGCATTTCCCTGTGATGCCTTAGGAGTGCCACTTGAAGTTAAGTGTCGCACGGGCCAGTAATTGTTCAGTGGTTGTGTCGTCCACTGAATTACGCAGCTTGACGGGAGCGTTGCAGGAGGCACAGTGTGCCGCTTAGGCAGCAGCAGAGGAGGAGAAAGAGCAAGACATTTGTGGGATGCATCTAAGTGCAAGAGCAAGAGAGCAGGGGAGCAGAAGCTCAGCCGTGCAAACTGCTGTCTTTGTACTGGGGACCTTACTGCCCACCTGCGCATGGACTGGACTAGATCAGGTACAGTAAGCCGATTCTTACGGGTTTTGACATGATTATAATGTGTAGCAGGGAGGGTAAAAAAAAAGATTTTTGGACATCAGCCCACTAGAGCTATATGAATTCCTTGTATTTATGACCTTGAATTAAAATTCAGGGTAGCGGGTGCGCTGTAAATTTCACCCTGGCAGGAGTTTGAGAAGTTTTCATGCTTTAGCCGAGGGTGAAAAGCTGCAAAAGGTCATTTTCGTTAAAATATTTGCCGGGTCAGGGGGCAAAGATGTAATTTTTTCTTCTTCTTCTTCTTCTTTTTTTTTCACTGTATTAAAACACTGATCTATGGTGACTGTTCAGAGGAATGAGCTCTTTTGATTTTCTGCCGCTGCCTTAATAGCAGTGTAAAGTTCAAATATAGACTTTTGAAGCCCTTTCCCAAATGAGGCCCCTGTGGCTATGGCCGTGTTTCAGACTGAATACTGAAATGAGTCTATTCAGTAGCACAAAAACAAAAAAACAAAAAACGTAACCCTACTCATTATGGTGAGTCACTCAGTTAGTTTAATCTATATTTTTCTTCTCTTCTTTAGCCTTATTTTGTTTTCTCCAAATTGGCTCATTAAGGACACTTTTACATCCCCCGCACTGACCTCTGCGCATCAGCGCGTCGCCTGTGCAGTTTGCGAGCCTCCACACCTTAATAAACATGAAAAAACCTCAGTCAAGATTGATCTTATGCTGGAAAACATTAAAAAAGGAAGATGGAGGATTTCACTTGACTTTTTAATGCCTCCTGTAAATGCATTTATGTGAATGTACTTTTTAAATTTTTTTTCCTCTGCAGCTTCCATGTCTCTAATCCAGCAGAAGGCATGGTTTGTCAAATCACGTTTAAATGAATGCATTTATTTAGAACTGGCAAGTGAATTAGCAGATGTGTACAGGAGAGTGAAATTGTGTTATAATCTTTCCATTTTTCTCATTTGTCGTGCCTATGCCTGTCAGCAGCTGTTAGGTGCAGAGTAATGATTTCTAATTGTATGCTTCTCCCTGTCGCCAGATTCAGACCGTGGCAAGCTTGACGGTTAGCTCTGTCAAGAAATGTGTGATTGTTGTCCCCACTCCTTTGCTACTTTTGGCCCCGGCGTGCTCACCGTCTATCTCAGGTGAAAAAAAGAAAGAAGGGAATCTGTGTGGATTGAACTGAACAAAGCATTAATATTTTAGCAGATAATAAAAGGGCAGAGACTCTTTTTGTGGGCCTGTATGTGCAAATGTGTGAATGTGTGTACTTTACTGCACGTCTGGAGGAACTGCGAGGTATGTTGTTGTGACATGCCTTGTCTTCCATTCTTTAGAAAAACAAAGACAGTCGCTGCTGGATCCAGACAGCATAACTAATTAGCCACAAACACACATGTGAGCGCTCACACACACACATGCAGAGAAGTGCATATACACAGCTCAGATACACGCAGGAGGCGAGTAGGATATGATGTCACCTCCATAACCATAATTACCCATCATAAATCATGTGGTGTGACACCCTGTCACGCGGTGAATGGGTGTCCTATGTGCCAGCCAGGGATGGCTGCACTTTACTGCCGGGTGCCATCGTGCCGCCACACCACGGGCTCGCTCGTTTTTCTTCGCTCTTCCTAACCTCCTGAATTATACAAAGTCTTCTTTTGTGGTTTCTTTGCTATCATTTAGTAACAGTCAGCATGGGTCGGACACACTGTGCGGTTTCCGCTGTGTACAATGAGGAGCCTGGAGTAAAAAAAGAAAACCAAAGGGTCTTGTGGTTTTAAATCATTAAATTTTCACCATCTTTAAATGTATTTTCATAATAAAATGGAGTTAATTCATAGTAACGGCTGTGATTTAACCCCCGAAACCATTCACCACATTTACCACACACTATAGTGATTCATTTTTACATTCAGCAATTACTACACAATTCCAGTACCATTTATTTTACATTTCAGGGGCAGGCTTGTGTGCTGCCTTATGGGGAGGTTGATTAAGAGCTGATGTCAGTTATGTATTAAAAGGAGCAACTGACTGCTGCGGAGGCATTAGCTGAACACAGGGGCAGGCCGGCCTCTACCACAAAGAGGAGAAACGTGACTCCTGGTAACTCACTGTTTTATTTAAATGTTGAGTCTCTGATACTCTTCTACACAGCCAGCTGGCAAATCTCATAAGGTTTGCCATTTAACCTGCCTCTATCTGTATTAATGAAAGCTCCTTTGCAACCCACCTCCACTTCCAATTCATAGTGGTGGTTACTGGTCTCTGGCCATTGGCTGCTTTTTTGAAGGGGGGCTGTGTTACTCATTATCATTCCAGTCGTTTTATCATTAACACTGACCTCTGAATCATCGAGCATAAAAACGCTACCTGCCTAAAGAGAAGAACCAGTGTTAGGAAATAGCATCTTTAATCACTCTGGCATGAGAAACCTTTCACAGAACATATAGTTTGTTCCATTTTTTAAGTTTTATCTACAAGAACTGCAAAAGATAACTAACATAACATAGTGTTTTTAGCACCAACAAGGGGATTCCCATTTGGACAAAAGAAGAAGAACTAAAAAACACCATCTACAGCAGAATCTGAAAATCCTGTCTTTAAAAATAGCAAAGACCCGACACAGGACACAGAGATGCATCTGGCCCTTCACTAGAACTTCATCAGAAATCATCTCAGTGGAAGGCTGGCTCTCAAGAAGCCATTCTTAGACTACACTTGTACACTTGATACATGATGGAGCAAATATGATACAAATTAAATGGAAATTATGACTTTGTCTTGAATCCTATTATTCTATTTTAAATGTAGTTATTCAAATCAGGGAAGGAAACTTTGAATTTGTGTTTAATTGGTTAGAGTGACACTCAATATATGAAAAGACTGGAGAAATACAAAATATATCACAGAGGACTGACTCTTACACTACCCACGGTGTTAGCACATGACTGGATTGTCACTTCACTGTCTTGCTTTTAGAGCTGAAACTGATTTCAGTAACAGGGTTATGGGACACAACTTGAAGTGTATGGTTACTGTTCTTTAAAATATTCTAATATTCTTTCTGAGTGTTTCTTTAGATAAGAAGAAAACTGGTTGTTTCATGTTTTCATGGCTAAGTTCTAACTACATAAAGAATCTCTATCTGGAACTAACTTCACCCTCACCCTGCCTGCTGGTTTGTTTATTTGTGTAAGGCTATGGATAACTTAAAAGATATCAAGCACATAAAATAATAGTGCTTTTAATAGTTTTCAATTTTATTTTTTTTAAATGATCAGTATTTTATGTAGCTTATACTTAGCAGACCATTCTATCTTTCTACATTCTCAGGCTCAAAGATACACAACTAAACCCTCACTGGGTGATCCTCCATTGCATTTTCAGTGGTGAGTTCCCTAAAAGTTGGCCTCACACATATAAACAAACCTGCGGGTGCAGATAAATATGCTGGTGATTAGGCCAGGCGAAAAGTATCCCCAGATGGAGATCCCTAATGCAGTTAAAAAAACGCCTGTTCCAGGCAGCTAATTTCTATGTTTACTTTTAGTCCCAAACTTTCAACATCATTCATGTTAAACTCTCTGCTTTTTTGTGGAAAGCTGCAGGGAGTGTGGTAGTAGCTCTGATAAATGTTTCCATGCAGTTCTGTGCATTTGGTTAAAATTTGTGCAACAGAGGTAGACGGTACAGCATTAGCATAGAGCCAGAACAGCCTCATCAATGGGAGATATGACTTTAAATTAGCCTGAATTAGCCTTCAAATGCAGAAACATGGAGGTGAGGTGAGTGGGGAAGCTGGGTTGCTAGAATGGAAATCATTACTCTCGGGGTTGTAGTTTGTGAATTAGTAAAATAATGTAAATATGTATTCAATGAGTAATGTGCACGGAGAAATTGATAAAAAACAACAAAAAACATGACTAATAGTGAGTAACAGTAATACATATTCATGTAGTAAGTTATATTAAAGGCCGTTCCACAGACAACTAATGAGGCACTGAGTAATCATATATCAAAAATTAATTTGAATAAATTTTATCACGTTAAAGGCAAATGAGAATGAATTTCTAGAAAAGGCCAATACCAGTACTGTGGGTAAGTTTGCCAGTACTGAACAGTGGGTGCATAGCATATGTGTATTTGTCCTCTGCGCTTATGTAGAAGAGTGTCCTTGCTTTATGGAACAACAACACAGGAGTTTTCATTCCCTGTGGACAGGCACACATGTACCAGAAACACACACACACACACACATGCGTGAGTAAAACTGCTGACAGTGCTGAACAGAGCAGCTTCCCTGTCACTAAAGCCCTTGAAGTGTGGAAGCAGCTCCAGCAGTCCTTCTGCTGTTTGAGTCGAACCCACACCTCCGCTCCTTCCCCGTCTTCTCCTCCCAGTCCCCCAACTCCCTTTTTTGTTCTCACACTAATGCACTGCATTAACTTGACTGCTGTGACTTTCATCAGAAGCAACACTGCCAAAGTAGTTGTGTAAAATGTAAATTTCCAACAGCCCAAACAGTTTACGCCAAAGCTGCGTAGAGATGATAAATTGCTCTCTTTCTCTCCTAACCTAAGAGAATGTGAGCAAGCCCCCTGCCTCCTTCCTCTCCATCTCTGCCTGTCTGCCTCCACCCGTGTCTGACATATAGACTAATGTACGGCCTTTCTTTCAAACACTGTTCTCTTCTCACATACTGTAGCTCAACACGCTTGATCAAATATACACAGACATTCGTAGAGCTATATTCGTCTTCCCCTTGCAGTGCTGTTTTTTTCTTGTGTAATCCTTTCTTATATAAGTGGACTGGAGGCAGGCGGGGTCGTTCCATCTCATACACAGCACTCAGGGGGAGCGTTTGTTTATGTGTCACTCCTTGTCTAGACGCCGATCGAGGTCGATTATTGGAAAACTTATGAGACTTGAAACACAAGATCCTCAGAATTTGCGTGTTTTTTTTTTTTAAAGTAAAGGCAGCGCTCGATCTAACTGATAAAGAAAACAGCTGGAGTGCGTGACTTACAGTATAGAAATGTAATAATGAGGCATACAGCTGACAATAAAACCAATTCAGTCGTGTTAATACTTCTCTTAGAAGCTTGGGCCCTGGTTCTTAGAAGCTGCTTATTAAATTCTTGTTTCTATGCTGAAATAAGCATAAGTTTTCTCAGCATTCTTTGCAGTAATGTGCAAAACTAAGCATGCCACGTGATTCAATAGCTTCCAGTCACCTGTAGCAGCGATACCTTGTAGGAGTTGTTTTGTCTAGGTCTTTTTCAGTCTCTCACATCATTGTGGAGGAATTTTGGCACACTCTTCTTTACAGTGTTGCTGCAGCTCATTGATGTTTGTGCACAACTCTCTTAGGATCCCAGCACAGCAGATGATCTCACATTTGACTCTAGAATACTTTGATATACAGATGAGTTCATGGTCGACTCAGTGACTACAAGGTGTCCAAGTCCCGTGGCCGCATAACAAGCCTAAATCATCACCCCTTCCACCACTGTGCACGCTTGATATGCAAAATATAATCGTTTAACGCAGCATTTCTCTTGGCAACCCTTCAACCTAAGCCATATTTGTTTAGGCGTTTTCTAATGATGCTATCGTGAACATTAAAATTTTACATGCTAACTGAGGACTGTGGACTCTGAAATGTAGCTCATGGGTGTTTCTGCAGTCTCTGATTGTTGCGTAGTCTAAATTAGGCGTGAATCTGTTGGGATGTCCACTCCTGGGAAGATTAGAGCGTTGTGTTAACACATACCTAAATGTTCCAAACCTCCGCTCTTACAGGCGCTCACATTACTGATGATCAGTTAATCATCAGTAAGTCATGTAAAAAAAAGTGGGTTTTTTTTCACATGACTGTATAAAAAGTCAAAGTGAGTGTAAGTATGTAGATGATTTGAGACAGAGCAGAAGGCAGTCGTCCATAGCTACCCCAAGACATGGCGGTGCTAACTTTGGCATTACCATGCAGCTATTACAAATATAAAATAAAACTCATCAGAATGTATTAAAATGTAATTTAAATAAGTAAGGAAACAGCAAAAGTTAACCCTTTAAGCCCTAACCTAATTTACCCTTTAAACCAGGGTTGGGGAACTCCAGGCCTCGAGTGCCGGCATCCTTCATACGGTGTCCTTTAGATGTGTCCTTGATCCAACACAGTTGATTCAAATGACTAAATGACCTCCTCAACATGTCTTGAAGTTCTCCAGAGGCCTGGTAACGAAGTAATCATTTGATTCAGGTGGGATGACCCTGCAGATCTAAAACCTGCAGGACACCAATCCTCGAGGCCTGGAGTTGCCCACCCCTGCTTTAAACCATATATATATATATATATACACATATATACATACACACACACACACACACACACATATACATATATACATATATATACATATATATACATATATATATATATATATATATATATATATATATATATATATATATATATATATATATATATGAATATATAAAAAACACCCAGCACGCCCCTGCGGGCGGTTTATTCTTCAAGCTCGGGTCCTCTACCAGAGGCCTGGGAGCTTGAGGGTCCTGCGCAGTATCTTAGCTGTTCCCAGGACTGCGCTCTTCTGGACAGAGATCTCCGATGTTATTCCCGGGATCTGCTGGAGCCACTCGCCTAGCTTGGGAGTCACCGCACCTAGTGCTCCGATTACCACGGGGACCACCGTTACCTTCACCCTCCACATCCTCTCGAGCTCTTCTCTGAGCCCTTGGTATTTCTCCAGCTTCTCGTGTTCCTTCTTCCTGATATTGCTGTCATTCGGAACCGCTACATCGATCACCACGGCCGTCTTCTTCTGTTTGTCTACCACCACTATGTCCGGTTGGTTAGCCACCACCAGTTTGTCCGTCTGAATCTGGAAGTCCCACAGGATCTTAGCTCGGTCATTCTCCACCACCCTTGGGGGCATCTCCCATTTTGACCTTGGGACTTCCAGGTTATACTCGGCACAGATGTTCCTGTACACTATGCCTGCCACTTGGTTATGGCGTTCCATATATACCTTGCCTGCTAGCATCTTGCACCCTGCTGTTATGTGCTGGATTGTCTCTGGGGCATCTTTACACAACCTGCACCTGGGGTCTCCTTCTTTGGCCAGCCTATTACCCCAACAGGGTACCTGATCACGGGCAGGGCGTAGGTGTTGATGGCCCGGATCTTGTTCTTACCATTCAGCTGACTCCTCAGGACTTGCCTGACCCTCTGCAGGTACTTGGTGGTTGCAGCCTTTCTAGCGGCCTCTTCATGGTTCCCATTTGCCTGCGGGATCCCCAGGTACTTGTAACTGTCCTCTATGTCTGCAATGTTGCCTTCTGGTAGTTCAATCCCCTCAGTTCTGACTACCTTCCCTCTCTTTGTTACCATTCGACTACACTTCTCCAGTCCGAACGACATTCCAATGTCATTGCTGTATAGCCTGGTAGTGTGGATCAGTGAATCGATGTCTCGTTCACTCTTGGCATACAGCTTGATGTCATCCATGTACAGGAGGTGGCTGACAACTGCTCCGTTCCGTAGTCGGTATCCGTAGCCAGTCTTGTTAATGATCTCACTGAGGGGGTTCAGGCCTATGCAGAACAGCAGTGGGGACAGAGCATCTCCTTGGTAGATCCCGCACTTGATGGTGACTTGTGCTATGGGCTTGGAGTTGGGCTCTAGTGTTGTACGCCACATCCCCATTGAGTTCCTGATGAAGGCTCTTAGGGTCCTGTTGATCTTGTACAATTCTAGGCATTCCAGTATCCAGCTGTGGGGCATTGAGTCATAGGCCTTCTTGTAATCAATCCAGGCAGTGCACAGGTTGGTCAGTCTGGTCTTGCAGTCTCGGCTGACTGTTCTGTCTACCAGTAGCTGGTGTTTTGCGCCTCTGGTATTCTTGCCAATCCCTTTCTGTGCCCCACTCATGTATTGACCCATGTGCCTGTTCATCTTAGCCGATATGATGCCTGACAGGAGCTTCCATGTAGTACTGAGGCAGGTTATTGGTCGGTAGTTGGAGGGGACCGGTCCCTTCTTGGGGTCCTTGGGGATCAGGACCGTTCGACCTTCGGTTAGCCATTCCGGGTGTCTCTCATTAACTAGCAGCTGGTTCATTTGTGCTGCCAGACGCTCGTGGAGTGCAGTCAGCTTCTTTAGCCAGTAGGCGTGAACCATGTCGGGCCCTGGTGCTGTCCAACTCTTCATACTGGAGACCCTTTCTTGAATATCTGCCACTGTGATGGTTACTGGACCCTGTTTAGGGAGGTCGCTATGGTCTGCCCTCAGATCCACTAGCCACTGAGCATTGCCGTTATGGGTTGCGTCCTTCTCCCATATGCTCTTCCAGTATTGCTCCGTCTCCAGCCTTGGTGGTGCTGTTCTCTTATTGTTCCCTTGCCACTGAGAGTACACCTTTGCTGGTTCTGTGGAGAACAGCTGGTTTATTCTCCTGCCTTCTATCTCTCTGGTGTACCTCCTCAAGCGGCTGGCCAAGGCTGTGAGTCTTTGCTTGGCAGTTTCCAAGGCCTCAGGTATGGACAGTTTGCTGTATTTCTTATGCACCTTCTTTGCCGCACCTTTCTGCAACTCCGTTAGTTGGCTAACCTCCCTCCGTGCTACTTTGATCTTGCCCTCTAGCCTCCTTCTCCATGGAGGGTACTGCCCCTTGTGGCTGTTCAACTTGTAGCCAAGCATCTCACTGACCACTGCTGCCGTATTGTAGATCAGCTTGTTAGTGTCGGTAATCGTGGTTGTAGGTATCGTCCATAGTGCTGCATTAACATCATCTAGCAGACCTTCTGAAGGTACTTCACGTAATGGCGTCCCTGGGTGGGCTTGAACCACCAACCTTTTGGTTAACAGCCGATATATATATATATATATATATATATATATATATATATATATATATATATTAGGAGTGCAACGATAATCGTATCGATATTGAACCGTTCGATACAGTGCTTTCGGTTCGGTACGCATATGTATCGAACAATACAACATTTGTAATTTATTTTATCAACTTTCCTTCTGACGATGCTGTCTGTGTTGAGCGCTCAGTGGATCTGCGCTCGACAGTGCAGCCTAGGCGGAGTAGTCGAACACAGATTCACTGAGCGCTCAACACAGACAGCATCGTCAGAAGGAAGAGCGCAGGGCAAGCTAGCAAGACAGAAGTTAAGCTCTACTTGCAACATTCAGATCTGGCGTTTGGAATTATTTTGGTTTTCATGTGACGTATGACCCTGAAGGTAAGCGAGTCATGGACTAAAGTAAAACAGTATGTTGGATGTGCCATGCAATGCTCAATTACATGGGTGGGAACTAGTGTGTTAGCGCAGTTAGCTCGTTAACGTGTTGGCCGTCTAGCCCCATGCACGGGGCGATCGGCGGTAGCTCGTTAACGGAGATTTGCCGTGTTGTGGCGTTAAGGTCATTTCAACGAGATCAACCTGAAAGCACTAGTGGGAACACAACGAATATGACTGCACATTTATGCCGACATCATCCTAGTGCAAAGACAAAAACAACAAGCATGCTACTAACTTTAGCCGAGTCATTTAGACAGCTGTTAGCACATGATTCTCCTTATGCTGCTGAGAATATAGCCCAGAAGAAGCGGATAGTATAGCTTTTATTTTGGAAAGAGACATTTCTCTGTAATAAACTCTCTTTTCCAAAGATGAGTGATTCCTCAATCAGATACAGGGCTTGCAATATCGCTAGCCTGACGTCCTGGGGCTAGCGATTTTTTCAGTCGGGCTACCAAAATCTATCTCTTCCCTGCCTGTCGGGCTATTGTAGGAAGGAAAAATATATGTCAATGCTTTTGCATTCTTTCAGAAATGTAGCTGGGTAATTATGTCATTGGCATTGGTGAGCCACTGTCAATATGTGACATATTGTAATCGCGTTTGAATTTGCGCTTGTTTTTTTGCTTTCACTTTGCAATCGTGCGAACTGTGTATAGAGAGCGACAGCACTGATCTGTGAGTGATGATAATTTGTGCACCAATTCCTCTGACATCGTCTTATTAATCGTTAGCTTACTATGCAAACATGACAAGTGAAATCTCCCGCAGCAAGCTTAAACATGTGAGAGGTTGATCGCGCAGAGAATTGCTGAGCTTATGTGAGTGCGTGTGTAAAAGCAGCACGATATATATTTTAGTTCTGCTGAGCCAAATAAGACAGGTCAGGGTGAAGAAGTGACAGCCAAAGAAAAGCTTACCACAAAACGGAAAAGTTATGACAAATCAGACTATAAGGCAAAAAGAAAGTGCAGCTTTATGGTTTCATGGACAAAATAATTTCTGTGGCTGCAATATGACGAGCTAAATAACCAGGGCTGCACATAAGTGGTCCGCAGGTGCGCATTCGCTGTCAAAATAAAAAACACGCACAAGGGTTAGGGTTAAATTTAAAAACTGTACTTTTGAGTTAAAATATATATTTATAATTTTAATAAATGACAAATTAAAAAGGCATGAACATTTTTTTTGTATCGAAAAAATATCGAACCGTGACACCAAAGTATCGAACCGAACCGAACCGTGAATTTTGTGTATCGTTGCACCCCTAATATATATATGTATATATTAGGGGTGCAACGATATTCGTATCGATATTGAACCGTTCGATACAGTGCTTTCGGTTCGGTACGCATATGTATCGAACAATACAACATTTGTAATTTATTTTATCAATTTTCCTTCTGACGATGCTGTCTGTGTTGAGCGCTCAGTGAATCTGTGTTCGACTACTCCGCCTAGGCTGCACTGTCGAGCGCAGATCCACTGAGCGCTCAACACAGACAGCATAGTCAGAAGGAAGAGTGCAGGGCAAGCTAGCGAGACAGAAGTTAAGCTCTACTTGCAACATTCAGATCTGGCGTTTGGAATTATTTTGGTTTTCATGTGACGTATGACCCTGAAGGTAAGCGAGTCATGGACTAAAGTAAAACAGTATGTTGGATGTGCCATGCAATGATCAATTACATTGGTGTGAACTAGTGTGTTAGCGCAGTTAGCTCGTTAACGTGTTTGCCGTCTAGCCCCATGCACGGAGCGATCGGCGGTAGCTCGTTAACGGAGATTTGCCGTGTTGTGGCGTTAAGGTCATTTCAACGAGATTAACCTGAAAGCACTAGTGGGAACACAACGAATATGACTGCACATTTACGCCGACATCATCCTAGTGCAAAGACAAGTGGAAGCAGACAAAAAAAAGCAAGCATGCTACTAACTTTAGCCGAGTCATTTAGACAGCTGTTAGCACATGATTCTCCTTATGCTGCTGAGAATATAGCCCAGAAGAAGCGGATAGTATAGCTTTTATTTTGGAAAGAGCCATTTCTCTGTAATAAACTCTCTTTTCCAAAGATGAGTGATTCCTCAATCAGATACAGGGCTTGCAATATCGCTAGCCCGACGTCCCGGAGCTAGCGATTTTTTCAGTCGGGCTACCAAAATCTATCTCTTCCCTGCCCGTCGGGCTATTGTAGGAAAAATATATGTCAATGCTTTTGCATTCTTTCAGAAATGTAGCTGGGTAATTATGTCATTGGCATCGGTGAGCCACTGTCAATATGTGACATATTGAAGTCGCGTTTGAATTTGCGCTTGTTTTTTTGCTTTCACTTTGCAATCGTGTGAACTGTGTATAGAGAGCGACAGCACTGATCTGTGAGTGATGATAATTTGTGCACCAATTCCTCTGACATCGTCTTATTAATCGTTAGCTTACTATGCAAGTGAAATCTCCCGCAGCAAGCTTAAACATGTGAGAGGTTGATCGCGCAGAGAATCGCTGAGCTTATGTGAGTGAGCGTGTAAAAGCATTTCAGTTCTGCTGAGCCAAATAAGACAGGTCAGGGTGAAGAAGTGACAGCCAAAGAAAAGCTTACCACAAAACGGAAAAGTTATGACAAATCAGACTATAAGGCAAAAAGAAAGTGCAGCTTTATGGTTTCATGGACAAAAGAATTTCTGTGGCTGCAATATGATGAGCTAAATAACCAGGGCTGCACATAAGTGGTCCGCAGGTGCGCATTCGCTGTCAAAATAAAAAACACGCACAAGGGTTAGGGTTAAATTTAAAAACTGTACTTTTGAGTTAAAATATATATTTATAATTTTAATAAATGACAAATTAAAAAGGCATGAACATTTTTTTTGTATCGAAAAAATATCGAACCGTGACACCAAAGTATCGAACCGAACTGAACCGTGAATTTTGTGTATCGTTGCACCCCTAGTATAAAAAAAAAACACCCAGCACGCCCCTGCGGGCGGTTTATCCTTCAAGCTCGGGTCCTCTACCAGAGGCCTGGGAGCTTGAGGGTCCTGCGCAGTATCTTAGCTGTTCCCAGGACTGCGCTCTTCTGGACAGAGATCTCCGATGTTATTCCCGGGATCTGCTGGAGCCACTCGCCTAGCTTGGGAGTCACCGCACCTAGTGCTCCGATTACCACGGGGACCACCGTTACCTTCACCCTCCACATCCTCTCGAGCTCTTCTCTGAGCCCTTGGTATTTCTCCAGCTTCTCGTGTTCCTTCTTCCTGATATTGCTGTCATTCGGAACCGCTACATCGATCACCACGGCCGTCTTCTTCTGTTTGTCTACCACCACTATGTCCGGTTGGTTAGCCACCACCAGTTTGTCCGTCTGAATCTGGAAGTCCCACAGGATCTTAGCTCGGTCATTCTCCACCACCCTTGGGGGCATCTCCCATTTTGACCTCGGGACTTCCAGGTTATACTCGGCACAGATGTTCCTGTACACTATGCCGGCCACTTGGTTATGGCGTTCCATGTATGCCTTGCCTGCTAGCATCTTGCACCCTGCTGTTATGTGCTGGATTGTCTCTGGGGCATCTTTACACAGCCTGCACCTGGGGTCTTGCCTGGTGTGATAGACCCCAGCCTCTATGGATCTTGTACTCAGAGCTTGTTCTTGTGCTGCCATGATTAGTGCCTCTGTGCTGTCTTTCAGTCCAGCTTTGTCCAGCCACTGGTAGGATTTCTGGATATCAGCCACCTCCTCTATCTGCCGGTGGTACATACCGTGCAGGGGCCTGTCCTTCCATGATGGTTCCTCGTCTCCCTCCTCTTTCTTGGGTTTCTGCTGCCTGAGGTATTCACTGAGCACTCGGTCAGTTGGGGCCATCTTCCCAATGTATTCTTGGATGTTCGTTGTCTCATCCTGGACTGTGGTGCTGACACTCACCAGTCCCCGGCCCCCTTCCTTCCGCTTAGCGTACAGCCTCAGGGTGCTGGACTTGGGGTGAAACCCTCCATGCATGGTAAGGAGCTTTCTTGTCTTTATGTCAGTGGCTTCTATCTCCTCCTTTGGCCAGCCTATTACCCCAGCAGGGTACCTGATCACGGGCAGGGCGTACGTGTTGATGGCCCGGATCTTGTTCTTACCATTCAGCTGACTCCTCAGGACTTGCCTGACCCTCTGCAGGTACTTGGTGGTTGCAGCCTTTCTAGCGGCCTCTTCATGGTTCCCATTTGCCTGCGGGATCCCCAGGTACTTGTAACTGTCCTCTATGTCTGCAATGTTGCCTTCTGGTAGTTCAATCCCCTCAGTTCTGACTACCTTCCCTCTCTTTGTTACCATCCGACTACACTTCTCCAGTCCGAACGACATTCCAATGTCATTGCTGTATAGCCTGGTAGTGTGGATCAGTGAATCGATGTCTCGTTCACTTTTGGCATACAGCTTGATGTCATCCATGTACAGGAGGTGGCTGACAACTGCTCCGTTCCGTAGTCGGTATCCGTAGCCAGTCTTGTTAATGATCTCACTGAGGGGGTTCAGGCCTATGCAGAACAGCAGTGGGGACAGAGCATCTCCTTGGTAGATCCCGCACTTGATGGTGACTTGTGCTATGGGCTTGGAGTTGGGCTCTAGTGTTGTACGCCACATCCCCATTGAGTTCCTGATGAAGGCTCTTAGGGTCCCATTGATCTTGTACAATTCTAGGCATTCCAGTATCCAGCTGTGGGGCATTGAGTCATAGGCCTTCTTGTAATCAATCCAGGCAGTGCACAGGTTGGTCAGTCTGGTCTTGCAGTCTCGGCTGACTGTTCTGTCTACCAGTAGCTGGTGTTTTGCGCCTCTGGTATTCTTGCCAATTCCTTTCTGTGTCCCACTCATGTATTGAGCCATGTGCCTGTTCATCTTAGCCGATATGATGCCTGACAGGAGCTTCCATGTAGTACTGAGGCAGGTTATTGGTCGGTAGTTGGAGGGGACCGGTCCCTTCTTGGGGTCCTTGGGGATCAGGACCGTCCGACCTTCGGTTAGCCATTCCGGGTGTCTCCCGTTAACTAGCAGCTGGTTCATTTGTGCTGCCAGACGCTCGTGGAGTGCAGTCAGCTTCTTTAGCCAGTAGGCGTGAACCATGTCGGGCCCTGGTGCTGTCCAACTCTTCATACTGGAGCCCCTTTCTTGGATATCTGCCACTGTGATGGTTACTGGACCCTGTTCAGGGAGGTCTTCTGTGGTCTGCCCTCAGATCCACTAGCCACTGAGCATTGCCGTTATGGGTTGCGTCCTTCTCCCATATGCTCTTCCAGTATTGCTCCGTCTCCAGCCTGGGTGGTGCTGTTCTCTTATTATTGTTCCCTTGCCACTGAGAGTACACCTTTGCTGGTTCTGTGGAGAACAGCTGGTTTATTCTCCTGCCTTCTATCTCTCTGGTGTACCTCCTCAAGCGGCTGGCCAAGGCTGTGAGTCTTTGCTTGGCAGTTTCCAAGGCCTCAGGTATGGACAGCTTGCTGTATTTCTTATGCACCTTCTTTGTCGCACCTTTCTGCAACTCCGTTAGTTGGCTAACCTCCCTCCGTGCTACTTTGATCTTGCCCTCTAGCCTCCTTCTCCATGGAGGGTACTGCCCCTTGTGGCTGTTCAACTTGTAGCCAAGCATCTCACTGATCACTGCTGCCGTATTGTAGATCAGCTTGTTAGTGTCGGTAATCGTGGTTGTAGGTATTGTCCGTAGTGCTGCATTAACATCATCTAGCAGACCTTCTGAGGGTACTTCCCGTAATCTTGGTAACCGACTACGGGGGATCCAGGTGTCAAGCTTGGCCATTATCCTATTTTTCAGGTCAATTCCTCTCGCACTCAACGATCCTTCTCCTATCGCACTTGGGGCTATGTACCCAATCTCGGGTGGGGGTGATGATATCTCCCCCTTGACCTGGCGTCCTGACTCCTCCTTGCCGTAGCATTTGTGTTGTACCTCGTCAATCTCTAGCTGTGAGAGCAGTCCCTTCTTTCGAATGTTGGAACACTGAGCTACTAGTTGTTTCGCCGTCATTGTGGATGTTGGGTATCGAAGAATCCATAGGTCCCTCATCCTATTCATGTAGCCCCTTCCGCCGGGGTTACTTGCGTAGTAGCATTCCAACAACGCCCTGTTTTCGTCTCTTGCCCACCGATGCCTTCTTGTTCCAGTAGCCCACTTTTCGTCAGGGTGCCCTGGTTCCTCAACACCTGACGCGGACCTTGTTGATCCGGGCGACGTCCGAGCTGGCATGCCTCCATATTTATCTGTCTCGCTCATGTCTGCGGTAGGCTCGCTTAGCATAGGGGGTCTAGCCTTAGGACCCTTACTGGATACAGACGCCCCAGGCAGGAATCGAACTTGCGATCCTGGGTTCCAAAGGCGTGTAGTCTAACCACTACGCTATCCAGTGGTGGAGATGCCGGGGGTATATATATATATATATATATATATATATATATGTGTGTGTGTGTGTGTGTATATATATATATATATATATATATATATATATATATATATATATATATATATATATATATATACCTTTTAGTACCTCAAAAAGGACACATAGTTATCACAGTTATCTTGAGGCACTTGAGGGCATGGATTAGCACTGTGCCAGGTATGATTCAGGCTTTTATTATATTTTCTTTATGCTGAAAGAAAGAGCGTGGATAGACTCTAATATGCACAGTTTTTATTATGCAAGGAAAAGCGTCAGTGATGAGGTCACGAGAGGTCACTCACGGCTGATCAGTGTGTTTGCACTATTGATTGTGCTACACTACAGGAAACTGCTAGGAAAACATACAAGATTTCTATGAGGGGCCGCACAAGCCAAAATTCATTCTTTCACTCTCACACACATACATTCTTCTTTCACACACATATACTTTCACTCTCACATAGTTTTATTTTAATTTTTATATTTAGATATTTTTATTCTCATGTTTACACATATTTAACACACACATTGCAATATTGTGTTCTCTTATACATGTATTTTAATGTACATATTTACAAATTTTCACGCTAACATACATGCATTTTCATTTATGCATTCCTACATTTTGCTCTCATTTACATGCATTCAATATGCATTTAATCTCACAAATAATATATGTATGTAAGAAGAGAATGCATACATGTCTGAAGAAAATATATGTATGCAAGAGAATAATGTATGTGAATGAAAGAGTATAGTGGAAACGGAAGGCTGGGTGTCTGTACCGCTGTGATTGCTGAGAAGCACACGCGGGTCACTTTCAAGTGTCTGACAGATGGAGGGGGGACTATTCTGAGCGCACGTAAAAAAAATTTGAGCGCAAGTAAAAAAAGTTTGCAGGTGCAAGTGTTGCATTTTGAGGAGAAATTTATTTTGAGCGAAGAAAAGCTGAATTTGAGTGAACAAAATTCATTGCTGCGTGCAAAAAATTTATTTCAGTGTTTGCTATTATCCATACACACACAATATAGCAGCCCCTCTCACTCAGTTTTTGTATTTGCGCTCGCTTGCAATGTGTTGCTTGTGCTCTCAACATTTCTGCCCGTACGCGTTCAACTCTTTGTGTACGCCGTTATATTTGCAGCACAAAACCAGCCAATCACAGACTTGGATGCCGAAAACGTCAGAGCACTTATGGAAATATGTGATGTCTTGATGACTCGAGCAGGTATTTGAAGTTTACACAGCACCATTCTCACATGAAAATATCTTAAAAGTTTATTTTGTGGAGACCAGAACAGCCAATCAGATATTTTTTGCATCCAAGTCTATATATATGTATGTGAGAGTGACAATACGTGTGTCTGACAGAAGAATGTATGTGTGTGAGAGTGAAAGAATTCATTTTGGCTTGTACGGCCCCTCATACAGGGAGTGCAGAATTATTAGGCAAGTTGTATTTTTGAGGAATAATTTTATTATTGAACAACAACCATGTTCTCAATGAACCCAAAAAAACTCATTAATATCAAAGCTGAATGTTTGTGGAAGTAGTTTTTAGTTTGTTTTTAGTTGTAGCTATTTTAGGGGGATATCTGTGTGTGCAGGTGACTATTACTGTGCATAATTATTAGGCAACTTAACAAAAAACAAATATATACCCATTTCAATTATTTATTTTTACCAGTCAAACCAATATAACATCTCCACATTCACAAATATACATTTCTGACATTCAAAAACAAAACAAAAACAAATCAGCGACCAATATAGCCACCTTTCTTTGCAAGGACACTCAAAAGCCTGCCATCCATGGATTCTGTCAGTGTTTTGATCTGTTCACCATCAACATTGCGTGCAGCAGCAACCACAGCCTCCCAGACACTGTTCAGAGAGGTGTACTGTTTTCCCTCCTTGTAAATCTCACATTTGATGATGGACCACAGGTTCTCAATGGGGTTCAGATCAGGTGAACAAGGTGGCCATGTCATTAGTTTTTCTTCTTTTATACCCTTTCTTGCCAGCCACGCTGTGGAGTACTTGGACGTGTGTGATGGAGCATTGTCCTGCATGAAAATCATGTTTTTCTTGAAGGATGCAGACTTCTTCCTGTACCACTGCTTGAAGAAGGTGTCTTCCAGAAACTGGCAGTAGGACTGGGAGTTGAGCTTGACTCCATCCTCAACCCGAAAAGGCCCCACAAGCTCATCTTTGATGATACCAGCCCAAACCAGTACTCCACCTCCACCTTGCTGGCGTCTGAGTCGGACTGGAGCTCTCTGCCCTTTACCAATCCAGCCACGGGCCCATCCATCTGGCCCATCAAGACTCACTCTCATTTCATCAGTCCATAAAACCTTAGAAAAACCAGTCTTGAGATATTTCTTGGCCCAGTCTTGACGTTTCAGCTTGTGTGTCTTGTTCAGTGGTGGTCGTCTTTCAGCCTTTCTTACCTTGGCCATGTCTCTGAGTATTGCACACCTTGTGCTTTTGGGCACTCCAGTGATGTTGCAGCTCTGAAATATGGCCAAACTGGTGGCAAGTGGCATCTTGGCAGCTGCACGCTTGACTTTTCTCAGTTCATGGGCAGTTATTTTGCGCCTTGGTTTTTCCACACGCTTCTTGCGACCCTGTTGACTATTTTGAATGAAACGCTTGATTGTTCGATGATCACGCTTCAGAAGCTTTGCAATTTTGAGACTGCTGCATCCCTCTGCAAGATATCTCACTATTTTTGACTTTTCTGAGCCTGTCAAGTCCTTCTTTTGACCCATTTTGCCAAAGGAAAGGACGTTGCCTAATAATTATGCACACCTGATATAGGGTGTTGATGTCATTAGACCACACCCCTTCTCATTACAGAGATGCACATCACCTAATATGCTTAATTGGTAGTAGGCTTTCGAGCCTATACAGCTTGGAGTAAGACAACATGCATGAAGAGGATGATGTGGACAAAATACTCATTTGCCTAATAATTCTGCACTCCCTGTAGATTTCAGTGTGCAAAGACTTTCAGATTACAATAATATATTCAGTTTGCTAAAAGCCTGATTTATATTTTTACAGCAAACGTTAGAATTGGCGTGTAAAACAAGAGAGTAAAGGATCAACACTGGAGTTTTCTAAGTATAAGACTGTCTGATTGTCGAACATGCTTTCTGCTTAACTGCTGTTTCTGGGCTTTCTGATGATGAAACCAACATTTTTGCAGGTACTTTCAACATTCCTGTGTTTCAGCTGGGTGTAAAAAATCTTTCTATGAGCTGGAGGTGCTGTCAACAGAAAGCTTTTATGAACATATTGCTGGTGAGTCACTAGTTGTTGGCGGAGACTGGGGCAAAAAATAGACTTTTATTTATAGAAAGAATTGTATTTTCAGTTACCTTTAAGCTGTAGAAAAGTATTCAACTAAAGCTATTCATACTTTATGTTATTATTATTCATCCTGTATTAGTATTATATAGCTAATAAATGGCATTGATTCATGATTAAATGTTGCTCTAGAGACTATATCCATACATTATGTAGTTACATTTTATTAATAAAGCACCAAATCAAATCAACATTTGCCTCAATGTGCTTTATATTGTGAGGTAAAACCTTGGTAGCAGTGGGAAGGAAAAACTCCCTTTTAACAGGAAGAAATCTTTGGGAGAACCAGTCTTGGATGGTGGGGGCAACTAACTGATGTGACTGGTTGTGGCTGAAGGGAGAGAGGCAGGACAAAAGACACACTGTAGAAAAGATCCTGAGATTATTAATAACTAATGAATAAATGCAGGGGGGTGTATAAACACATAGAGAGTAAAAAAAAGGCGAGTGAAGAAGAAACACTCAGTGCATCATGGGAATACCCCAGCAGCCTAAGGCTATTACAGCATAACTAAGGGAAGATTCAGGGTCACCCAATCCAGCCCTAACTATAAGCTTTATCAAAAAGAAAATGTTTAAGCCTAATCTTAAAAGTAGGGAGGGTGCCTGTCTCCAGAACCCCACCTGGGAGCTGAAAGCTGAAGATTCTACCTCCCATTCTACTTTTAGATATCCTAACCACAAGTAAGCCAGCAGTCTGAGAGCAAAGTGCTGTATTGGGGTGAGATGTTTGAGTTGGTTTACCTGTCCATATAACTCTGATAAGGAAAGGAGGAAAAAGGAGTAGGAAGGAAAAGAAACAAGTCCTCTCTTCCTTGGTTTCTATCCATCTAGTTGATAGGATATATATTTTCCAGATGCAGAGGTCTATAATGTACACAGGCACAGAGTTAAACACAAAGCAGAAAACCATGTCAGTAAAGTGCAAGAGAGAGTGAGAGCAGCAGGCAGAAAGAGGTAGACGAGTGCACATCTGTAAAAGCCATTGCTCTATAAGGTAAGGAGAGGAAGAAGGGAATAAAGATAAATGTCCTGTGACATTCTGAAAGTGGGCCAACCCTGGGTGTGTTTAAAGCGATCCATATGGGCTGCAGAGAGGGAGAGAAATGTTATCATCTTAATACAATTTGAAATATAGCAGTGCAGTATTAACTGGTGCCTGTTTGTTTTTGAAATATTAGGTTTTGCTCACTCTGCTGTCAGTAGTGTTTCTGATTAAAACACATGCCCATACAGTAAACAAATAAATCCACTTAAGAGAGAGAGAGAAACAAACAAGAAATATAGAATCAGACACTCAGTATGAACAAAACCATTTTTCAGGCTTTTTTTTTTCTGGCTTGTTTTGTGAGGCTTCAGGGGATCTGTTAAAGGAGTAATCTGCCAATTTAGCATTTCAACTTAATTAACAGAGGCCGTCTTTTAAACAATGCTGATTTTGATTTCGTTTTAGTCGTCCATTTAATTTTGTTTAATTAAAAACTAAAGAGAGTGCATGCTCTAATTTTTTTCATTGTTTTTAATAGTCGTCTTATCGCCATGGTTTTAGTTGTCTTTGGTGTGCTGTGCTGGTAATGGGCATTAGGTTAATGGACATTGAGTTAATGGGTAAAGGCAGTGTTACTTATTTACATAGCGCTCATTTCAGTTTTCTGCAAAGTGACAAAACAGCCTGAGGCTCCTCAAAAAACACCTCACCCTTTGCAGACTGTAACTGAACTTAACTTCATATTCTAGTCTTCATATTTACCTTTCACCTACAGAGCATTTATTTAGATTTAAATGCTTATTTAATCATTTTTTTCTGAAATATAAGTGATGTTTCTTTTAGAAACATGAACTCTAGAAAACCAAACACAATATTAATATCGGATCTGCATATAATTCATTTCTTCCAGTAACTAATAATGTCAGATAACATGACCCAGCGTTAGCTGCTTATTATTACTGTTTATTTTGTGTTCAATCAGCAACATTTTTCTGTGGCTGGGGAAAAGTCAAAGAGCTAAAGGTCGCAATCCTCATTCAATAATAGTCATTTCATCTGTCCTTCCATTTCTTGAATAAATAAGGTCAACCACTAACAACTAAAATATTAGAATAACATGTTACTAGCAGCCATGTGTCTTACTAGCAGCCAGAAACATTACAGCAACGTCCTCCTTGATTAGGAAAAATTGTTCAGGCAACCCGGTGGTAGGCAACCCGTCTCCAAACGATTGCGAACTCTCTCAGATTGCTGAAGGTTTTCAAACAGCTGCAGTCAAATTTATAAAAACTGACTGATTGCATCCATGCTGCAATAAATCTGAGTTCATCTGCACCAATGAGTGCAACTTATCTGCAAAATCAGTAGAGGACTCGATGCAACTAGTTGCCAACTGGTTGCAGTCTGGATATATTCCTGTATAAAAGTCAAAATGGCATTTTGTGGTTAAATCACCATCAATTCAATTCAATTTTATTTATATAGCGCCAAATCACAACATCAGTCGCCTCAATCTGTGGAATTCTCTAACTAATCTTTGTCTTACTTACCCAAGAAGGTTTTAATGGTCCTGTCCTGTTGGGTAAGTGTCCACATTCTCGTGCTCACTATCTGATGATGCTTAATGGGGGCATCTGAAAAAATGACATTATATTATGCTGCAGATTTAGAAAGCACACTTTGAATAAAAAGTATTATTACTCCTTTTTCCTCTCTGTTCTATATATATGTATAAAAAAACAATTCACTGAATCCAGGACTATTTTACTGAAATTTCACTCTAAATTTTACTGTTATTTTAAGTCTTAAGCCAGGCCGAGACAACCTTGATGACATCATATGGGGCTGACTCCTTCGTGACTTCACCAAGGTTATCACAGAGTGGTTCTGTAAGGAGACATTCATTAATCATCAATGGGTGTAAATGTTTTGACTGAATTTTTGGCTACAGTTTGCATATACAAAATAAACCCATTAAACTTAATGTTTTCTGCTTATAAAAGCATTGGCATCAGTTTCTGGTGCCTTTTAAAAGCTAAAGAACTGCTTTCACGAAATGCACATACAGCAACAAGACTGTGTGATGTGTGGCTATTCCTTTAACTTACTGCTCTGGGCAATAGATCATCAATTTAGCGGCCATGTGTGAGTTTCTTATCCCATGGGATGGGTTTATATTGGTTCACCCCCCCTCCATACCTTCTCCCTGCTGCTTAACCACCATTTTTTACAGTTCTTTTTCATATTAAGTTTGAACGAATTGCATTAGAGAATTCTGCTGTATTGCAGAGGCTGGTAGAGCAGTTTGAGCTCTTCTTGGTAATGAAATGTGAAGTGGGTGGACTCGGGCTTCGCCATGCATGTGTGAGAGTTAATGTAAACCAGCTATACTGTAGAGGCGAAATGTGATTTTTGGCAGGCCAAGATGTGGTTTGCAGTCTGCCTCTTTTTCTCTCTCACACGGCAGCTGGGATTAGACTGATACAGGTTTTTAAAGGCCAATATTGCTGTTTTTGCTTTGACATTTTCTGTCTTTAATGTAACTGTTTCACTGTGAATGTATTTCTTGAATAGCTATATTACAGACTAACACAATACTGGAAGCTGGTTGCAGGGTTAGCTACTATTAGTTCAAGCCTGACACACTGACATGCCTGGACATGTTTTTTATGACATGGTTCTTTGTGGATCTCTCAGTCCAGATATATAGAAATCCTTCCATACTTTCTATAAGTTTTATTTCTTAAATGTAATAATTTCTGTATATATGTGGGTTTTGGTTGTTGGTAGCTTGGATCTACCTGTATTTAGTGTACTACTATACTCATTGTTAACCTCATAACATGTATTGGGCTACTGGCAGACCTAACAGATCACATCTAATCCACACCTAGGATTAGGGCTAGCATCCACCCCTTTTATACTAACAAAATGTTCTTTTTAAAATGATGCACTACGACTAGCAGATCATCAGAACAGTTATAGAATGCCTGTCTCCTACAAATTTATCACTTTTACACGACTTTGATATATCTGGTACAGACTTGCAGTGCTACCTGTTTTAACTTTTACCTCGGTGCGATTCTAAATAATGCCACTTGCAGAAATACTCAGCGTTTGGATAGGCAAAAGGAGGAGTACAGAGCACCAGTGGATGATTTTGCAGAGCTGTCCTGGAGGAATTGTTTGCTTCTGAATGTGAATAAGGCAGAAAAATGGCGATCAGTTCCAGAGGGAAGAGATCAACTGCACGACCCATGTCCTGAGACAGGGAAGTGGATATGGTGGAGGAGTCCACACTGACAACAGATGGACCTGGAAGACCAACGCAGAGACTGTATACAAAAAGGAGAACAACAGGCTCTGTTTCCTAAAAGCTGAGATCCTTTAATGTGTGTAGCAAAATGATGGCAATGTTTTTAATCACTGAGTTGTGGGGACTGCACTATACTTTGCTGTGGTCTGTTGGAGGAGCAGCATCAGAGCTGAGGACACCAACAGAAAGGATTTGTCATTCCTGACAATTTTGAAGCTGTGGTGGAGAGGTCACTGAACAAACTGCTGTCCATCATGGATGATCCAGACCACCCCCTGCACCACTTACTGGACTAAAAGACTAATAGACTGATTCTTTCAGCGACGGTCTCTGTCTAACAGTAATGCAGTACAGTAGTTAAACCTGAGGCTAGACTAACACAATACCTTATCCCAGTGAAGATACACATAGGATCTCTTTTTCAATGTTTACATAAAAACATAAAGCTGACAATATGAAGCAAAGATGAAAACCAGCACAAAGAGACTTTCAAGCGATTGCCACAGTTATTCTACTTTAGAAACATGAACAGGTAAAGGTTGCGGCCTGACTGCTCATCCGTTTGTTACCTGGTGACGTTCAGGTTCTGGCTGCTGGGCCGGAGTCAGCATGCACTCAGCTTTGAAATCACTCTGGATTCTTTACTAGCTTTGTGTTCACATGCTGTCTGTAGGGATGCTTTCAAAGAGCCAAAGTTCTGTTAGCAATGTCTGCAGGAGTTTTGGATGCAGTATACTTTTTTTTAATCACACAAAAAGAAAAAGAGTATGTTAAAGCAAAGTGAAAAAGTGCTTGCACACCTCACCACCTTCCTGAAAATGAACTGAAATCAGCTGACTGTAGCTCAAGTGTGCAGGATGGAAGGGTTTTTTTTTTTGTTGACCAAATAGTCATTGCTGTTATACTTTTTTGAAAAAGTCTGCTTCCTGGGCACATGCGTAGCTGGTGTGTTGTAATGGCTGGCTGGTCGGCATGGCCACAAAAAATGGGGGGGGGGCATGGATGTCCACACCCTCGTACTCACTATCTGATGACAAAATTTATGTTACATTACTACATTACTGAAAAATGTTAAGTTACTTTGTAAAGCTTAAAGCCAACACTGTTGAGTATTAACGGACAGAATGAGGAAACTTCTGTCGTGACTAACCACGGACTTCACCAGATAGTCTACCACATAAATGCAATATAGTGTTTCTCAAACTTTGCCTCAAACATAATCTCAGAGCATGAGATCGGGGAGTCCAGCAGGGAAAGCACTAATGAGCATGTGTCGTGGTGGTGAAGTATTGACGAGAGAGCCTACTACGTGATTAACTCTGACTGAAATAAATGGCCAAGACCATGAAACGCAGCACTCAGGTCTCATATTGCATTTCCGCAAAAGACACAAACCACTAGCTAGCATAGGCTAACCCTTACATTTCTGTGTGAATCAGTTGATATATAATCAGCTAAAGTTGTCAGAATGGGCAGAATTAAATGGGCAGAAACAGAATTAAACTCGATATCCCAGTGTTTACAGGATGAGGGGCTATCCTTTGCTTTTCACTCTCTCATTTTTTCTCCTCAAACTTAGGTATAGGGTAGCTTCCAGGGTTGGGACTTTAATTTAGCAGAGGAATTTTATGTTCTAGGAAAAAAAAATGAGGGTCCCTGATTCATGACTGCTTACAGCGCCTTACGCTGTAATCCGCAGGTGGAGACCACCCTCACTGAAGCCACATTCATCCACACATCTGAAGCCAAGAACACACTCTGACTAACAGACTTGCGTGCACACACACATGCAAAAATGGCCTGGACATACACTGTACATGGAAAAAAATGCACACAAACACTTAATTAAAGCCACACGCGCACAATGACGTGCACACATGCCCATGCACTAGTGCTGACCCACAGACGGGGTTGAAAGGATTCCTTGTTCTCGTTATCACAATGAGGTCTCATTGGATTGAGATGACATGGCAAGTTTGTTAATGTCAGAGAGGTTTTCGTCTACTGTTACACAGATGCATGCACGTACACAACCTTAAAGCCAACAGCTGGCTCACCGAGACGACCACACACACACACACACAGTCGCAATCAAGACTACTGATCCCTATCACACACGTACGCTTACACCCTCAGTGGTGCCATATGGGGAGCAGCGTTGGTAGCTGTGTGTGGGATCAGCGAGAACACCGGTGGCAACTGCAGTGAGCTCCAGAGACATGCCATTAACCTTGATGGGGAGACATGGAGGCAGACATAAAGCAGAGATCAAGGGAGACGTGCGATGGCGTTTTGTAGCTTTGACTTCTACAATGTTGTCGCACAAACTCTCTGATACATTTCATGTGGTATTTAATCTTCTTCTGTTTCATGCAGTAAGGCCTCTTTCACACAGTGCGCAGTAATAACTGGGTCATTTCCACTGTGGGAAAGAGAAATGAGCCTATACACAAGACAACCCATCCATTTTCCCTCCTCCTGTATTTGTTCCTGTCCTCCGTTGCTCCCACTGTCTGCTTCCTTTCTCCCTCCTTTTTTTTTTTCTGGGATCCTGGGGAAAGTCCCAGTCGCTTTCCTCTCTCTCCCTCTCTCTCTGCTTGCATTCCTACACCGAGTGCAAGGCAAGGGCCCCTTTGCACTGCAGGAACTCTAGTGTGTGTGTGTGTGTGTGTGTGTGTGTGTGTGGTGTGTGTGTGTGTGTGTGTGTGTGGGTGTGTGTGTGTGTGTGTGTGTGAGTGCACAACATGTGCACAAGTGTGAGAAAAAGTCCATTTCTAATTGCACCCTAAGTGTTGAAAGTGGTCTGTAAGAGCTGTGTCACTAAATATAACAATAGACAGTAAAAGGCAGGAAGCTGGAAATATGCTGGAGTTTTGCATTGTGTTAGCGCTTATAGTATGTGTGTGTGTGTGTGTGTGTGTGTGTGTGTGTGTGTGTGTGTGTGTGTGTTTGTCTTCAATTGCTTCTCCAGCTGCAAGCCCTTTACAGGCATAGTGTAATCAGTATACTCCAGCTGCACATATCTCCCACACAAACCATTTTACCTCGCTACTCTCCTGACTGATGTCTTAATGTAGAGTTACAGCTGAAAGCAAACGGCTTAAATGCAGGTTTACATTACAATTTATACCTATACTGTATAGTACAAATGACACTATGAAATATTTGACCTGCATGATTAAAGAAATGATTTAAAATAACTTCATGTACACATACAATCAGTAGTAGAGATGGTGCTTAGTTGCTATTGTAGAAAAGTGCATATGCTATTTTGAACCGCCTGCCTAAAATTGTACAGGCCACGCTGCCAAAACAGCTCTGAACCATTAGGGCATGTGCAGCACCTCTGGATGTCTTGTGCTGGGAACAGGACGTGGATCTGTTGGGTCCTGTGGGTTGTGCGGTGGGGGTGTTTTGTTTGAAAGGCAGGATAAACACCTTTAGCTTTTTGTAATGAGCCTTGAGCCATTCTTAAGTAGTTTTTGCGGTCTGGCAGGACACAGTGCCCGTAAAACTAGTCATAATCACTGAAGTACTGCTACTACTGTGATATTAGCAGTACAGATACTTTTCTACTGTACTTAAGTAGAATTTTCAGGTATCTGTACTTTACTTGAGTAGTCTTTTTCTGACAAATTTTCACTTTTATTTGTACTCCCTGCATCTTTGAATAAATATATGTACTTTCTACTCCTTACATTTTCAAAACAGGCTCATTTTTGGTTTGAGGCATTTGAGTTATTATTTAGTCAAATCAAACCAACTTGAGGCTAAACAGTAAACCTGAAAGGCAATCGTGTTCACATATTAATCATCAGGATGTGTCGCATAAAAAGAGATGAAAGAAGCAAAACCGTGTGCTATAGTCAGGGGTTAAAGTGGGCCATTCTTTTTCTTTGTTTGGCACAACTTTGGAACGACTGCAGGTGTCCATAAGTTTATATAAGTCATAACTTTAGCATCTAGCTAGCCTTACAGAAGATGAACAAGTGTAAATGGAGTGACGTTTTTCAAGTGATATGTAATTTTTCTATCAGTTCAACAAATATCAGCAAACATGCAAACTGTTTGTGTGCCGTTTGTTGCACAGTGTGTTGCTAGCTAAATGTCCAGCTGCTGTATTTCACAGGGAAAGAAAAGAAAGAGAGCTAACTTCACTCAGAGATGGAGAAAGATAAGAAAGTCAGGTAAAGAAAGGAGGAAGAGGTTAGATTTTAAGGTAAGGACTGCTCAGTGGGATTTGATTAACTGGGAATTTAAAGCTTATATGCGTGAAAATACTCTGTAGTTTAGTGCCAGATAAACAGGTTAGTTTGCTGACTGTGATGGGTTTAAAATGTGTGTGACTGGTGCTCATGGTCAGAGTTAGTAGAGATTAATATAAAGTTAAGCAGGTGAGGCTGAGATCCATTGACTGAATTCCACCTTTATAGTGTCTAAAATATAGACATCACAAACAGTATTCTGTCAGTGTAAAAATAGAAATCAGCCAGGACAGTTCGTGAAACATCTGATGACGTCTTGTGTCACACTCTCAATATAAATTATCGCAAGTTGTGATTCCTTTATTGTGTAGTATGTAGCGCAAGGTTCAGTTAGCTTTGCATAAAAATAGCTGGAAGAAATGTTCTTCAAGGAACTACTTTTACTTCTTATTTTGAGTACATTTCAGAGCCCGTGCTTTTTCACTTTTACTTAGTGTAAAGAAGTTGAATCACTACTTCAACTTGGAGTATTTTTAACATTAGTATCTGTACGTCTACTTAAGTAAAGAATCTCTGTACTTTTGCCACCTCTGGATATTAGCAACATTAACTGCATAAGCAATATCAGCAGTGTCAGTAGCTGTCAACTGATATCGCTGCCTGTTGTCTATCAGCTTTTTTAACCGTCATATTCACACATGTAAATGAGTGATGTAAATTGATTCGCACAGGTACTGAGTAGTGCCTCTTCAAACCCCAAACCTCCAGCATCGGCCTTCAGACACTATGTATCCTGTGAGTTTTAGTCTCAGTGAATCCATGTCCACGCTAAGCCCAAGATCCTGTTTGCACACCACCACCATCGCAACAATAAATGCACTTTATTCCTTTCTTGTTTTAATTAGAGAGTTAGATAGCCCGAGAGATTCCTCCATTCCTCCTACTTTACTCACTTCTGCCTATGCTTCAGCGATTGATATTAAAACTCTTCTGTTTGATCAATAATTAAAGGTGCAGTGCCTAGTGTTCCCATACTAGACTGAGCATTATGAATTATAGATTGTTATTCCTGCTGGTCTGATCAAAGAATAACAACAACAGGCCTTCGTTGGGTTGAAGCACTATCAGTGCTGATGCTCTCTGCTGACTAGATAATGTAGGATTATTATTTCATCTCTCTAATACGGATCCTCAATCGGAACTTTTGGCGCTCAGTGTAATGGTCCAAGTTTTTACTGAGGAAGAGGGAGATCCTAGAGAGAGAAAGCAAGAGGCAGAAATAGAAGATGAGCTAAAATCAAGGTCTTTGGGCTGATGAATTGTAATTCTGCTGTGCTGATGCCAGTGATTGCCAATGCATGCACACCATGAGCCTGTTTTAATTACACTTTACCACAACAGTATTGTTTTGCTAGCGTTTACACTGAAAGATCAAAGGATCAAAGCAGGAGCACAGACACCAAGAGAATGTCCACACCATCATATGGACATAAAAATCTGCCCATGCACCCCTATTCCATTTGAATCCACACTTCCCAGTTGTGCCTCCATGGTTACAACAGATATGTATACGAGTTAGATGAAGGCAGTGGCACTTCTTAGAAATGTATCTATTAAATATGAAGCTACATCCAGGAGCCGTTTGTTTAGTTTATCATAAAACCTGGAAATGGGTGAGTCTCCATGGACCGCTATGAGCTATTCTGCTTGCTTGTTTACTTCTGGACGACCACTGCTGTATTTGCAGTGTTCAGCTGGCAGTGTTTATGTGTTTTTCCTCAAGAAATGTTAACATGAAAACATATCAGTTGCATTTGTTGAAAAGTCTGATATTTACTATGGTGGTGCTTTCTAAGTACCTAGAAAAACATTTCTAAGTAACAGTCACGCTCCAATGGATGCACCAGAGAGAAATTTGGGGTTAGTATCTTGCCCAAGGATATTTGGCATGCAGACTAGGGGAAGACAGGAATCGAACCACCAACCTTCCGATCAGTAGATGACCTGCTCTACCGCCTGAGCTACAGTCACCCCACCCCATCACACATGATATATAAGTCACTTAGATAACTTAAAAATGTTTGGCTTTTTTCAGTGTTTTATTTGTTCCTGAGTAAAAGGCTGAGTTAAAGTTATAGTTTTCACACAGCTGAATAAACGTCAAGGAGAAAACTGATTAAACAGAAGTGTGAGATCGTCAAGAATTTACTCCAATGTCGTGTTATATATTAGTGAGTGAGGAGCAGACGGTTGAGTTTATTAAACTCCACTGAGACAGCTGGTGATGCAAATCTGAAGGCTAGACCGTCCCATTTCACAGCCTTGCACTTCCGTCCTTCTCGGTCTTCGAAGGACCTGGCCCACATAGACCGCGAAGGCCTGGTCCGCCGAAGGATGCAGCCTAGGAATTGGGACACAGCTATTCTGTTCGTACTGATATTAGGAGTGTAGACTGAGACATAGCCTTTAAAAAGAAGTTTTTCACAGGACTCTGTGCAATCCTATGAAAAACTAAGCACACTTTGGGATTCAACTGCCTATAAAACCAATCTGAAATAACTGATTTCTGTTTGACCAGAACAATATCTCATATTCTTTTGATTCCTGTCCTGTTCCATGACCAAACTTCCTCCAAGCTTTAGCTTACAGATGGCCTTACATGTGATTGTAGCATACTTTGATATACAGAGGAGTCCGTGGTTGAATTAATAACTACAAAATCCCCAAGTCTTACAGCTGTAAAACAAGCCCAAACCATTACGTGCTTGACAGTTGGTATGCGATATTTGTGCTGATGTGCGGTGTTTGGTTCTCCAAAAATGTGGTGCTGTGCTTTACGGCTAAACATCTCCATTTTGGAAACATCTGGCCATTGGACGATCTTCCAGAAGTCTTGTGGTTTTATCAGATGCAGATTTGCAAAACTGTGCTGTCGTGTTCTTTTTGAGAGAGAAGAGGCTTTCTCCTGGAAACCCTTTCATACAAGTCTGTGAAGGTACTCAGTCATCTGGGTCATTGTAGTCTAAGGAGCTTGGAAGGAAAAGCGTCTGGACTTCTTTAAGTTTCCTTGAAGACGTTTAACCTCTTATCCGAGAAGCTTCTACAGTTCAAAGAGCAACTGGTGGAGAGTCCCGGATTTTAAGCCCTTGGTCCTTTACCTAATCACACGAGCCAAGGTGTTTGGGTCACAATCAGCCAAGGTTTCGGGTGAACCCATTGTGAAAGGTAGCCCCACCCTATCATGTGATTTCATACAAGCCACACCTTTTCATTCTTTTTCTTATTGTATTGTTAGGATCTTTAACTTGTAGAATTCTACCTGAGGCATGCAGAGTCTGAGATGTAGCTCTTTGTTTGTTTGTTTTTCATTTTTTTGCACATTGGCCTGAACTTACTGGGATTTTAGTTCACAGGAAAATTAGCAGCCATATTGAAGGTTTTCTTCTCATCAATAATGTTTCTCACTCTACAGCGATAGATTTAAAATTGCTTGGTAATACCTTACCTCTTCGGGTTTTTTTTATGTCTGACCTCAGGGATGTACACGCTTTTATAACGGTACTTGCACTTGCTGATGATCAATTAATTAAGTTTATTTGATCTGCAGCACCTAAACAGCATAAAGTGCAAAGTGCTCTTAATTCCCATGGGAGACTATACTTATGGATGGTGTAATTCCTGTGAAGGGCAACTCTGAAGGCAGAAAGGTAGCACACATCCTCTGTTTCCAGAATATTGGCCGTTGCCTTCAGGGAAGAGGTATTCTTCGCTCACACTTTGTTGGATTCACAATTTGAAAGTGGAAACATGGCACGTGTACACACAGTTATCCAGAGAATTCCCTGAACAAGTATGTGTAATATGCTTTGTCAGAGTGGCGGTATAACTAGGAAGCACCCTCTCCAGCTGTCTTTGTTGGCTAAGAAATAGCACTTGACAAAACCTGAAAAACCACAACATTTTATTTTTACACCTGTGTACTTCTATGACTTAAACAAACAGGATATAACAGGATATAATTAGAACACTTAAATCATGTTGTTATGCAGAGGTTACACCACAGACCTACTGGTTTCAGAACTCAGTTTTGAACAGTCAACATTAGCATTTTGACTGCCACTGTGTCCCTATCTGAACAAGAGTTTTCAGCTAATGTTGGTCATCTAAGCTTGGTTATCAGTTTAGCAAGCTGAATCTAGAAACTGTATAAGTGCAATGGATAGACAATGAAACCTGCATAAAATGTTATGTCACTCACTGAGATTCAAGACCAAACTTCTTAAATGGCGTCTGCCAAGCAGCAAGCTCCATTATTTAGCTGATAAAACTATTAAAATGCTCCAAAAGACACTATAAACACAGCTGAGAGGTCCATTGAATTATGGGAATTATCTGAGGTGAGGTCCAGCAAGCAGCAGACTGTCAAAGCAGTCACATCCTTAATTTACACCTTCAGAGTATTTGTCTTGATGCATTCTCAATCATGCAGGTAAGTAAATCTCCAAAAGTTGATTCTGTTCATCTGGACGTAGCGTTTTCAGTGGGAGAAACGTTTCATGATAGTTTCAGTCATTATGCAAATGTACTGTTTATAAGATTGGGGAAACCTGCAGTCAGCTGAGACTGAAGAAGTCACTTGGATGAGTGACGAAACATTTCTCCCACTGAAAACGCTTCGTCCAGATGAACAGAATCAACTTTTGGGGATTTACTTACCTGGATGATTTGAGCATGCATCAAGACTTCAGAGTATTGAAATGAATTTTGAAGTTTTAAAGAAAAATTGTCCCCCATATGAAACTATCCATAGAGACCGAAATGTTTCATCGTTTTTTGTTTTTTTTTTGCGTCAGGCTGTATAGCATGATATTTTCATGGCAGACTTTGGGTATTTTATCAGGAGTCTCTGAGAATTCCTTTGCTTTTGGAGTAATCTCAAGTGGTCTTTATAGCAATTGCAGTTTTTATACTTTAGTGTTGGCTTGAATTCTCAGCCCTGACGTGCTTCTTATTTTAGACAGAGTCAGATCAGCTTTTTTTATTCCTCTGCTTCCTGTGTTTAGTTTAAACCTTCCTAACTGATCTAATAGGGATATGAGTGTCTCATCTAACATTTCAGAAGAAAAAGCAAATACTTCTATCTTTGCAAAAGTCAAACTATGACCTTTAATCAGTACTTTCACTTAGGGCTAAAGTTAGCTGTTTTTATCTTAATCTTACGTCATCGTTTCTGTCTACAGCTAAGGAACCACATATCAAAATCTGCGACAAAGAAAAAATAATCCATGCCAGCCATTGTGTAAATGAGTCGCACTAGTGTGTGTGTGCGTGTGTGTGTCTGGGAGTGTGTAATGCATTTGTGTCCAGACAGAAGCAGTGAGGAAAAAAAAGCACCAACCAGCTGCCCTTGTCTGTCGCCCCTGCTCACCTCTGGCTGATGTTCAAGGTTCAAGGTTCAAGGTTCTTTATTATTTGTCACATGCATAGTTATACAAGTATAACACACAGTGAAATGTAGCCTGACACGCTCCTCGACATGTGCAAAAAAATTGGGGGGGGTGTAGAGGAAAAACATTACATATATATATATATATATATATATATATATATATATGTAGTATATACACTGGGTGAATGTGCAGTAGTAGCAGCAAGCAGGTGAATTCTGTACATTAATATTATATGTTGAGTACATGCGTGTATGCACACATGCACTTGCACCTGCTTGCAGCTGGTGTATGTGTGTCCCATTAACACCTAGCAGTCTCTGTCTGTCCAATCACCAGTAGAGATGTTGAATGAAGTTACCTGTAGTGAGGAGAACAATGTGTTAGAGACAATAATAGACTATTACATGGTGGGAAACTGAACTCTCTTTTCAGAGCCTATTCATTCATACAGGAAATAGAGAAATATACAGATATCCTCACAAAAACATCCAGCCATTATACATGCTTCCTCTGTTCACACGCTGTACCAGACACTAGCTTATTTAATAGCAGGCATGTAGAGCAATCACTTTATATGGCAAATTTAATTCTAAATCCAGTTTGTATATTTATAACTACAGTGTCAATTGGCGCGGTTTCATTTCACGTGGCAGCACTCCAGATCTGATGCCTTGTTTTCAACTTTTGCCAAAACCTCCAAACAACCTTCCTCCTTTCTAACTCTAATTTTTACTCCTTCTCTCCTCAGTTACCCCCACACACACATACATGCACACAGACCCATGCTGAGGCTTGGCTGTGGAAATTAGATACAGTCTGTCTAACTGTCAGACATCAACTGGTACCAGACACCAGGCTCCAACCTCATTGGCTAATCCTCCAGACGCTTCTTCACATTGTGATTGGCTGTTGCCTTCTCCGCTGCTCTGACTCTGACCCAGTAAACTTACATATGAACCAAATCGGCACATTTTCATTGGCTGTCTCCGAGACACATGACGGTTGCTCACTGACGCTCTCCGGCTCCGCTGCTCCCAGAGGAGGATACAGTTATCCTCCTTACAGAGAAAAACAACACCATTCATCACCTCCTTCTCTCTCTCCATCTCTCCTCATCTATCTCTCTCTCTGTTTGGGCTCATATGCTGTGTTGTTATGTTTCTGTCTTTGTCCCTCTGAAGGTTTTGAAGCTGCTCCAAGTCCTCTGGATGCCTGGGTCAGACCAAATTACCTCCAGTAAGATTATTGAACAGCAAAAGTTGATATCAGATCCAGGCCGGAACAAAATATTCCCCAAGGATGTAATTTATCCAGATTGGTCTCCTTATACAGCCGTTTTTTTTTCTTCTTTGGCTGGGAATTATTTTTACTTCCATTTCCTCCCACATTGGGCCCACACACCCACTTCAGCTGGTGGACAGTGAACAGGATAGGCCAAGTCATGGAGCCATAAATATTTATTCAGTTCACTCATCGAGCTCTTACTGTTCAGTGGTGTGACGAGGCAGGATCATTTTCGCACAAAAGGTTTATGTTGTCATATCCTGTCACTGTCAGCACTGGACTAATGCACTGCTGCTCCCTGAGGCTCCACACCGAGAAGGATATATAATATTTTCCTTTTATTGCCTTTCTCTTCTAAATTCTTGTTGTATGAAGCAACAGGAACCTACTGTACATGTCAAAGTCAAGCACTGGTTACAAAGGCTCAGTTGTACAAATCAAACATTGTTTAAACTTTATTTCATTAAAGCATATTTTTAATTCTCTTAATCATTAACTGTACCTTATTAAAAGTGTACGTATCCAGAGTGACATTACTTTTTGGTTTGTACACTATTGTTTGGGGATTTTTGGTATCTCTGCCTTTTGTTTTCTCTTTAAATAGACATGACCACATTTGGAAGTGAAAATAGAGCTAGGAAGTCACTAGCTAGCTATCTTTGTTAAGAAAATACATTCTGGAGTTAACGATTACATGAAATGGGATGCTAACCTTGGCTAGCAAAAACAGAATGTAGCTAGCAGACAAACTAATCAGCCTACTAGTGTGTATTTTAGTCGGACCAAGCATCTTCACACCTGTCAATCAAAACAAAAATGGGAAAATTATGTGTACAGACCAAATCCAATTTTATAAAAGCTGTAAATGTATATTTTAGATGTAAAGTTGGGTAGTTTAACATGGAGGTTTAAGTTGGTTGACCCATTTTTAGAGCTAGCCTTGTGTGGCCAGTTTAAGAATTGCATTTGTGGGGACTTCACGGTTAATTTCTTTTTTTTTCAGTATCAGGTGCTGCTGCTTGGTTGAAATATTTATAAGAGGATATATATATATCAATATATATTGACAGCATATTTTCTTCCAATGCATTATCTGTTTTAATAAAAATTCAAATAAACCTTCTGTTTGATATATGTGTTGCACACTTGGATTAAAATGAATTGAAACCAGTGTGGCTTTGTGAGTTCGCCTTTACTGCATCTGCAAATATATACATGGACATAGCACAACGTTACACACTTTTGTAGTCTCACACAACTCTTATAGGCGCACTGCCTTATGGTTAGTCTTTAAACTCAAATTGCTAATATTTCTTACAGTGCAACAATGAAATAAACATAAACAAAAGATAGTGTGATCCACCAGTCTATATCTGCTGTGATTACAGCCCGGTACAGGTATAAATCCACAAAAGTGCCACGAGGTTCCCGCACAAACTAATGAATTAGATCTAGCTGCTAATCGTTAGCATCACGGCTAATTCAGATCGCTACCAATAACTTATACACTAATGACACATAGTGGGGATTAACGGCCAACTTTCCCACATTCTCTGCAACCCCGTGGACTCATCTGTAGATACATTTTAAGTTATTTACCATCTTGTATCTGCTTACCTGCAAATATATACATGGACATAGCACAACGTTACACACTTTTGCAGTCTCACACAACTCTTATAGGCGCACTGCCTTATGGGTAGTGGCTGGTCTTATTTACTCCCGCTAGAGCTGCTCATTTTAGGGGATACTCCCTCTTGTGGTGTAACGGAGGAATAACTACGCTTCCTGCACTATGTCATTTTTGGAGACTGGGGCACACATTATCTTACCACAATCAAAGAAAATACAGATTTGAACAATCAGACCATTTAACTAACTATAATATTGTCACTAAAGATTATGGGGGGTGTCCTGTTTTGTCCACAATGTCTTTCTTGTCCTTACACTCTCCCCTCAAAAAGTTAATGGCGTCCCGACATTCTACCAATATCAGTCCTTATGTGGCAACTATACATTGCTTGTAGGAGGCTACATCCCTTTAGGAGTCAGAGTTCAGCATCACTGCTAGCCACAGTGAAACACATGACATGTATCTCCCCTTCATGTCATATGCCGCAGCAGGTGTTATTGTGCACGATAACAGTCCACTGCTTTTCCGTCCATATCACGGGTATCTGCATCTTTACTGAGTAAGGTGCTCTCACCTGGACATAACCTCGCTACATAACATAGGGTGCCATTCTCATAACAAGTCATTACACTAACTCTTCTTTATGGCTAACAAAACAGAATTAACATTTCTATTCTTCTAATAAAGCATTAATAAAAACCTGAAAATGTAACTGTTATAACTGCTTTACTGCAATATGTAACATATGACTGTGTCTGAGGTACTTATTCAAGTGCTAATGTTGGCTGTCCTAACTTGTGGTAAGTAAACATTAGCTTTTGTTTTCTCATTCTGAAAGGATACTTTTTCACACTGACAGGTGACTGGTCAGTGTCCTCTTGGTCACTGCACTCCATCTCAAGCTGGTGCGTCTGCTCTTTGTCTTTATTGTTCTCTTGTGCCTCTGTATCCTTGTCATGCTGGTCGCATTGGTGTTCTATATCGTTCACGCCCAGATTCTCTTCTTCGCAATCCTCCTGGTGTTCCATGTCCTTGTCATCACAGAGATCCTCCCTACTGCCTGCTCCACTTTCTGCATTGAACTCTGATGCTTCTGCCCACCAGGACTGTCTACCACGTTTCCCTTGTTCTGTTGACAGTCCTCTGATTGCTCTCCATTCATCTTCATCCTCCGAACTGTCCTCTTGCTCATGCCGCTCATGTCTGTCCTTGTTGTTTTTCTGTTTTTGCTTTCCCAGTTCTGCATGTGAGTTGACTTTTTCGACTGGCAAGAAGTCACACGGCAGCAGGAGGTTCCTGTGGACGACTCTGACACGTCCCTTGCCATTTTCTGGCTTAATTTCATATACTGGGCTCTCCTTATGTTTCCTTTGTGTCACCTGAAACACCTGGTCCTCCCAGAAGGATCTCAGTTTCCCTGGTCCTCCCTTCTCACCAAAATTCCGGACCAGTACTCTGCACCCTGGGTACAGCTCTGCGCCATGTGTTTTTCTGTCATAGAGCACTTTCCCCCATCGACTCTCCTTACAGGCTGTCGCTGAGGCCAGTTTGTAAGCGTCCTGCATGCGAATCTTCCACTTCTCAGCATAGTCTTGATGAGAAGGGCTTTGGTCATTAGCTGTGAGACCAAAAACCATATCAATGGGGAGTCTGGGGTTTCTCCCAAACAAGAGGAAATAAGGTGCATATCCAGTAGCCTCGCTGCGCGTACAGTTGTACGCATGGACCACCTTTGTCAGGGATGCCTTCCAGTCTGCTTTTGCTCCCTCTGGAAGGTTCCGAAGCATGGCCAGCAGTGTCCTATTGAACCTTTCTACCTGACCATTTCCCTGGGGGTGGTATGGTGTGGTTCTGGATCCCTTGACTCCACTGTATCCCTCCAGCTTGGCAAAGAGTTTGTTTTCGAACTCTCTTCCCTGGTCATGATGGAGCCGTGTGGGAAAACCAAACTTCAACACAAAGTCTCCAAATATTTTTTCTGCCGCTGTTTGGGCACTTTTATCTCTGCAGGGATAAGCCTGAGCAAATCGTGTAAAGTGGTCCATGGCCACGAGGATATACTCATACCCTCCCTTACATTTCTCCAAATGTAGAAAATCAATGGAGACCAGCTCAAACGGGTACGTTGTAGTGATATTGATCAGTGGGGCTCTGGTGGGCTTGTGGGGACGCTTGTTTTTTAGACAGCTACACACCTGTGTTATGTAGTGCTCCACGTCCTTCTGCATGTGAGGCCAGTAAAAGCGATCCCGAATGAGGGCCAAAACTCTCTCCACCCCCAAGTAACCCATGACTTCATGTAGTTCTTTATAAATGAGCGAATGGAACTTCTTAGGCAGGAGTAGCTGTGTTCGGCTGAGTGTTTTCCTGTACAGTAAACCATCATTATCAAAGTGCAGTTTCTGTTTTTCCCTTGCCAGAGCAGCGATCTCCTTGTTGCCTGCCTGTTTTCTGCCTTTTGGCCACCGATTAGAGATGACATACTTCAGGACTTCCCCGATCACAGGATCCTCTTTTTGTGCACCTCTCAAGTTTGCCTTAGGGATTTCCAGACCTGACATCCCTACCTCCTCACTTTGCTCTGCTACCACAGTTGAGATGTTTAACGGGCAGAGCCAGGGTTCACTTCCCTGCAGCTGAACAGCCAGAGCCTGAGTCACGCTGTTTAGGACCTCAGGTGTCACTGCTTCTGTACACGTTTGTATGTAGTGTTCCATATCCAAGGGCATTCGTGAGAGACCATCTGCATCCCTGTTAGCTCTACCAGGTCGATACTTGATGGAGAACTGGAAGTCAGCGAGTTCAGCCACCCATCTGTGTGTGGTTGCATTCAGTTTTGCCGTTGTCAGCACATATGTGAGGGGGTTATTGTCAGTGTAGACAATAAAGGGTGGTGAATAGGAGAGATAATCTCTAAACCTCTCACATATGGCCCACTTCAGGGCAAGAAATTCCAGCTTCCCTGAATGGAGGTGGTAGTTCTTCTCTGGGGCAGTAAGGGTCCTAGACCCATATGCAATAACCACTAGCTTCCCATTTTGTCTTTGGTAAAGCACAGCTCCAAGTCCCTCCTGTGATGCGTCACAGTGTAAGATGAATGGTTGCTCGAAGTCAGGATAACCTAAAACGGGGAGCTGAATGAGGAAGTTGACGAGCTGACAGACCACCTGATGATGCTCAGCTGACCATGCCACTGGGTGAGAGGATGGTAGCTGACCCCCTTGATTCTTTGTCTTTTTGTTGTGTTTTGACTTCCTGTCTCTCCCTTCCCCTGGCTTTTCTGAGGAGAGCAGGTCATAGAGTGGCTTTGCAATGCGCGAAAAGTTAGGAATATAGTTGCGATAGTATGAGATGAATCCCAACAGCTTCCTCACTTCCCCAATGGTGGTGGGGTTCCTTTGTTTTAAGGCTTGGACAGGCGCAATGTCAGCGGGGTCCATGGTGTGACCATCTTGAGTTACCAACCTCCCCAGGAATCTCACCTGATTTTTGAACAGTTCACATTTCCTGGGTGTTAATTTCACTCCATGGCTCTGATAACGCTGCAGGACCTGCTTTAGATGATTTAAGTGGTCCTCAAATGTTTTTGAATGAACAAGGTTGTCATCCAAGTAAGGCAGACATGTGTCGTCCCGCAGCCCTGCAAGGCATTCTTCCATCGACCTCTGAAACTCTGCCGGTGCAGACGACAGCCCAAAAGGGATTTTTACCCATTCATACAATCCCCAGGGTGTGATGAATGCTGTGAGAGGGCGGCTTGACTCTTCCAGGAAGCCCTGGTGATAAGCCTTCCCTTGGTCTAAGACCGAGAACCAGGAGCTTCCTTTCAATGTGTTGAGCATATCCTGTATGCGTGGTATGGGATGGCGGTCAGGGATTGACTTCATATTTAGCTCCCTATAGTCACAGCACAAGCGGAGGCCGCCATCTTTTTTTCGCACACATACGATGGGGCTGGAGTAGGGGGATTTTGATTTCTTTATCCACCCTCTATTCAGCAAGTCTTCCAGATATTCTTTTACTTCTTTATGAAGTGGCTTAGGCACTGATGTATATGTTCGGCGAACAGGTGTGGGGTCGCTGAGGTGGATCTTAAGCTGCAGTGAGGGGATATTGCCAACATCCTGTTCATCACGAGCAAAGGCATTACTCTCCTCCCTTAATAGCTGCCTGATCTTCAGCTGCTGTGCCGGAGAGAGATGGTCGAGGGGAACTGGGGGGTCCCATACACCTTCACTGTTGCTTCTTGTTCTGTTTTCCTGTTCCTTAATTTGGCTAGCTGGAGGTGCAGCTGTTGCTTCTACAGTAGGTCTTGTTGTTCCCAACTGTTCTATTTCCACTGCCACTGTGTTAGCTGGGTAAATAGTTCGGACCCTCTGAGTTTGTCCCAAAACAGTTCTCGGAGGCAGTATGATCTCATAAGCTTTGGTATTAGTGACTGGGAGGCTAATATGGGACCAGCTGCCTTGCTGTAAATGGGCAACGCACTCTTGCACCTCCAATCCCTCTGGCATCTGAGGGTAGGGGCTGGGCTCGAACAGGACATCCTGACCTGCTAGGAGTGGGCCTGCTCTCACACTACACTTGACCACTCTTGTCTGACCGGGTGGGATACTCATTAATTCTCTCCCAGTTTTCACTCTGCCCTCACCTAGCCCATCGTCTCCACTCTTCATCACCTTTATAAAGACCTCAGCTTTCTTACAGTCAATGGAGAATGCTGTGCTAACAGCTTCTGTTACAGCACGAGGTGGCTCTATTCCCCTCTCTAGCATGTATTCAATCACGTTGAAGCCAATTATTGGCTCCTCCGCCACCCCATCTTCCTGAGCTACTAATACTGGCACGAGAAGCTCTAACTGCGCAGCCTCTTCTGTGGGCAACCTGAATTTGATTTCAATCCACCCGGAAAATGGGATTGGTGTCTGGTTTACTGCCCTCCCATCTAATATACCAGGCCCAATGATTTCAGTTAAACTCCTAACTTTGAGGTGTGGGATGTTCTGTTGTCTCCATTTTTCATTTATGAGACAAACCTGTGATCCTGTGTCCCACAACGCTGTGGTTTTTACTCCCTCAAGCAGGCAGGTGATCATGTGCTTCCTCCCAATAAGATTGAGGAGCTGGGCTCTTCGCTTTGGGGAGAGGAGGCTGACGGAGACCGCTTCATCCCTCTTATCTTGTGTGGCGGCTGCTACTTTTGTCTCCAAATGTTTTATACTGTCCGTCAAGAGTTTGTGAACATCTTGTTGTTGCTCACCTTGGTTTAGTAGCTGAAAAGAGGGTGACGGGCGTGGGTTCACCGTGCTAGCTGACATACCAATCTGCTCTGCCCTGTCTGGAAGTTTTCTCCGGGTGCGGCATCCCCTTGACAAATGCCCACTTTGTCCACATTTGAAGCAGTGGTCGCAGTTTTCTCCTCTATTGCTGTCCTGACAATCCCTGCAGCCACGTTTGAGACTTGGGCGGTGTGAGGGAGAAGGTCGGTGCGACTCACGAATAACTCCTTTTATTTCAGCTATTTCCCCTTTTAGTTGATTGATGATATCAAACAGCTCAGTTTCCTTGCGTGTCACTGTTGCTGGTGCTTTAGCAGCTTTACCTTTTGTCGAGGTGGAGAATGGCTGGTCTTGCCCACCCACTGCACCAACCGATGCCTCCTGCACTGACTGTGCCTCTGCTTTTATCTCTCTTACTTTCATTTCTCGGGTGGTCTTTCTGAATTTTTGTTGCCTCTCCCACTCAAGGCTGGCCGCTTCATTTGTCTTTGCAATCAGCACATCGTCAGTGACTGCTGGATCATCCAGGTAGGGTTTGATCTGGTATTTCACATTGTCGCTAATCAGACCTGTGCCAACGGCTCGCAGAAACTTTTTCTGAATCAGTTCGACACTGTATTGTTCATCTGTCCCTGGCTCCCTTGATGATGCTAGGAGTCTTTCTTTCAGCTCGATTGCCCTACATAGAAAGTTCTGTGGGGACTCATTACTTCCTTGAGTGATATTTATCAGACGATGATAGAGGTCAGTAGAGCTATCCTCCTTGTAGTGTCCCCTCAGTATGGTACGAAGCTGCATGAGGGTGAGGTCTGTTTTAATCTCCAACATATCACGGAGACTTAGGCCTGGGCTTATGGCCCTAACAACAGCTTCAATAATTTCAGCTTCGCTGTGATTCTTTTTAAGTCCCATTTCGATTTGATGAATCAGGTTGGAGTATGACAGTTTGTCTTTCTGACCCCGTTCCCCAATTTGGCCACTGATTCTAAATTCCCTGCGTATAGTCACTTCAGGGGTCTGTGTTGCTGGTGAAGCAGGTAACGGTGATGGATGAGTAGGTAACTGTGCAGCCAGACCCTGACTAGTTTCTTGGGAGGCCATTCTGTCTGTCAGTCTTGCCATTTCTTCCTCTAACCTTTTTGTTGAGGTTTGAAAACTTAGTTGCAATGCTGCATATTGTTCTTGTAGACTGGCCAATGCAACTGCATCCCTACCGATACTCTCTTCACGTTCCTGTGCAGGGTCATCTCTTTCCTTTAGTTCTTTAACAGTTTTAGTTAATCTGTCCAGGAATGTGTGTGCTACTTCCTCTTCCTCCACTTCAATAATTGTTTCAACTGCTTCACTTATTGTTCTGATCAGCGTGTGCTTCTTTGTCTGTTTCCCAATTGAGATTTTAGCTTGTAAACACACTTCTTGTAGTTGGTCTGACCTTAACTGCAGCAAGCTCTCACTTAGCTGGTCTTGCAGTTGCTCCAACTCCATAATGTGTGTGACGATTCTGTAATCTCACACTGGTTCTCAGTAGCACCGCTGATCCCACCGCTGCCACCAAATTTTGTTGCACACTTGGATTAAAATGAATTGAAACCAGTGTGGCTTTGTGAGTTCGCCTTTACTGCATCTGCAAATATATACATGGACATAGCACAACGTTACACACTTTTGCAGTCTCACACAACTCTTATAGGCGCACTGCCTTATGGGTAGTCTTTAAACTCAAATCACTAATATTTCTTACAGTGTAACAATGAAATAAACATAAACAAAAGATAGTGTGATCCACCAGTCTATATCTACTGTGATTACAGCCCGGTACAGGTATAAATCCACAAAAGTGCCACGAGGTTCCCGCACAAACTAATGAATTAGATCTAGCTGCTAATCGTTAGCATCACGGCTAATTCAGATCGCTACCAATAACTTATACACTAATGACACATAGTGGGGATTAACGGCCAACTTTCCCACATTCTCTGCAACCCCGTGGACTCATCTGTAGATACATTTTAAGTTATTTACCATCTTGTATCTGCTTACCTGCAAATATATACATGGACATAGCACAACGTTACACACTTTTGCAGTCTCACACAACTCTTATAGGCGCACTGCCTTATGGGTAGTGGCTGGGCTTATTTACTCCCGCTAGAGCTGCTCATTTTAGGGGATACTCCCTCTTGTGGTGTAACGGAGGAATAACTACGCTTCCTGCACTATGTCATTTTTGGAGACTGGGGCACACATTATTTTACCACAATCAAAGAAAATACAGATTTGAACAATCAGACCATTTAACTAACTATAATATTGTAACTAGAGATTATGGGGGGTATCCTGTTTTGTCCACAATGTCTTTCTTGTCCTTACATATGCACAAGTGTAGTGACTCAGTTTTCAGTTTGACGCAAGACTGAAGTCCTTTGGACGGTGAAAATGTTTTTCAATATCTTCTTACTTTAAAAATGTATAATGAATTCATCTTACACTTATTAGGTGATATTACAAAGACATTTTTTATGTATTACCTCCCTGCAGACACCATGATGGATGAGGGTCAATTGACTTAACGTCGCCCTCATATCCCCGCCAGTGATCAGAGGATATTTGATCAGCAAGTCCCATTAACACATACAAAGCACAAAGCGTCACGGTACGCAGAGCTTTCACACAGACATGGAAGATCACAGATAGAAAAGCCATTCAGCATTCTGTAGCACCGTGTTCACATGTTTGATCAGGCTTTATGTTTGCTCATATGAACTGTCACTTTATATGCGTCTATATACACGCACTCAATTGTCCTCCCTCAGTGTGTTCTGACTGGAGCTGTGGAGCCAGCAGACTACTGGTGTGTGTAATCCAGAGCGCCTGGGCATTAAGGCTGGTCAGTCAGGCTTGTGCACACAATTGGTAGCATGTCAAATGGTGCGATAAGTTCTTTTTTCAAGCAATTTCTTAGAACTGAGACTACATGGTACTTTTTTTTTTTTTTCTAAGCAATGTCATTCACACTCATTGGCCTATGGTGCATTTGATTACTGGCCACTGAGCAGCTCACCTGCTGTAACTGGGAAATAAGAGTCTTGCTCAAGGATGCATTCATAAGTATCTACCTTGGAGATGGAACAGTTTTTTTTTAGCAGGTCTGGGATTTTAAACAGTAACTCATCACAAACTAAGAACTACTTAAAGGGGAATGAAACACCAGCTATACTGAAAGTATAGTTCAGTTTTATTTAAAAAAAAAAAAAAATGAATTAAAAACATTAATATCGGGTCTTAATTAAATTAAAAACATCCAAAATAGAATTTTAATTATGTTGGCTACATAGAAATTCATACAGCAGGGGAACATTGCTTTGATTCTTCTGTTTCACCTCTTCTCATGTATTCCTTGCGCCTACATACCTGCACCTAGCTACTCTGGGTCATGATTCGACTCAGGAGGGCCTGGGGTGGCACTCCCAACAATACCAATAACCAGCTGGTTCTCAATCCTTCGTCTTCCAACCTATTAAAAAAAAATTTATGAAAAAAAACACCTCTGTACTACAGCAAATACCAGCTGGATCCCTCCTTGTGTAATGTATGGTAACACACTTAAAATTGAGTTCATGTTATAATGGGATTGATTTGATCTGACCTTTCTTTTGGGGAACTAAAATGCATCACAATGGTCCTGCATTTTGGTTATCACATCATGACTGATAAAAAAGCAAGGAAACAACAAGCAGCAATGATACTTCTGGGAAGTAAAAAGCTGATTCATTCATTGTTTTATCTCCACATTATCCACATGTCCGTCACCATCTGTGTAACGCTTCTCTGGCATCAGTGTGGGTGCTTTTCATCAGCTGTGTTTAGTTACAGACCAAGGAGCAGTCGTTTAAAACTAACAGATGAACCGAGAGTTCAGGGACGCTCTATGAGACGATGATAAAAGATATTTCAAAATGAATATTCGCAGTTGTTGAGTGTATTGCCCAAAGGTTAGTCAACAAGGAAGTGTTGTTAACAAGAGTCTGTGGGACTTGGGTTGAGGTCAGGGACAAGCTTGACTCATCTCAGCTGCCGCGTGAGGAAGGAAGGCCACAGTCAGTGTGTTTGTTAACCATTTATGAGAAAGAATTGGACTTCCCAATCTGCTTTTTTCCAGTAGTTGGATACAGTCTGTGCACATCTATACAAACAGATGTTAACAGCAGTTATGCTGCTTTCAGTAAAATTCAGAATAACTTTGCCTTCTCTCAGCTGGGGTGTATTCCAGGGGTAAATGCGCCTTGAACTTTGCCCTTTAGCACTTTTTGTTACTTTACTGAAAATCCGAGCTTATTTTACAGTTGTGCACTTCTTAAGACAGAATGGATTGGCACATCAGCTAAATGTAAACAGAAAAGAAAAGATGAAAAACTGAAAATCCATGAATGCTTCCACTGGTCTCATTTGTCGCATAAGCTGTTTTTATACTAGATACTTTTTTTCATTTTTGGCTAGGAGCTGAGGCGCACATCCACAACTCCTCACTGGCACCTTTGGGTTAATCTCCAAAAAAAGGCGCTTTAGCTCACACACACGTGCATGGAATAAGAGTTTAGCGCAGATTAGCCTATTAGAGATGGGAATCAGCAGTATTCCGAAGCTGATTCAGGACTTTTTTTCCAGACTGAAGAAGGAAATAGGCTAATCTCTGCCCGGACACATGCATTGTGTCTGTCAGCTGGGGATTTACACCAACGGGGCTGTCTGGGCAGGGGCACATGCTCTGTATGGACAGGAGCACTCACACTGAACAGCGTGCATGTGTTTGTGTGTTTGAGAGTGCCACTCCTGGCATCTTGCTGGAAGCATGACCGCTTCTTTACCAGCATCTGTGCTGATGATTAAGTGACACATGTGCTCATTAGTTCTATTGTGTGTCCAGGAAAACGAACCACGAGCAGAGAGCAGGGAGGCTTGCATAGTGGGGGTATTATTGAGTGTGAATGATTAAGCCTGTGTGTCTCCAGTTTTTTGCTCGCCCTCTTTCATTTCCTTTCTTCTCCTTCCTCATCCTCCCAGACTGTGGGAGGTTGTTTGTTTCTTTTTTTCCACCCATCTTTTCTCTTTCTAATTTATTCTTTTTCCATCTTATGCCCCCTACCCCCATTTACTGTGCTTCCTTTTCTTTTTTATTCATTCTTTTCTTTCCCTCAAGTTTAACTTGCTCCTAACTCTTTCTTTGTCTTCCCTTTTCTTTTTATTTATTTCCTCCGGATTTTCTTTTTCTTTTTTCTGTACTCTTGCCTTGGTCTTCTACTCCACACACCTCTTTTCATTTTTCCTCGCTTCTCTTCTCTTTCTTCCTTGTTCCTTTATCTTCTGTTGCCCTTCCCTATGTGCTGCTTTTCTTTATGTATCCCCTCCTCTTCTGTCCTTTCGTGAGCTTTCATTCATCTTCCATTTCCTTTCACTTCACATTTTCTCTCTATTCCTTTCCTTTTTTTCACTTCTTTATCCCTTTAGGCTCTTCGTTTTTTGCCTTCTACTCCCAATTGTCTTTAAAATCCTAATTCTTTCATTCATATTATGACTTTGACATTACATTTGCAATGATGTAAACTCCATACGTAGCTTTAACTGCTGTTTCCTTCTCCTCTCCTTACTTCCTCCCTCTCTATCATCTTCTCTTGTCTCCTTTCTCTCCTCTTACCTTTGCAGTCTTTCTGTCTTTTCTTTTTTTTCTGTCCTCACCCTTTCATCGCTCTTCCCACGTTGCCCTCTCTTCACATTTCCTCTCCTCTACTTCCTGGTACGGCCCGTGGAGGCATGTCTGAGTCCCAGCCACCTTCATTAACCTTATCATTACAGAGACCTGCAGCTGGACCGCACTGCCCTCGCTCTGCAGTGTAGCTTTGAGGAGCTGTGTCAATACATACACACTCGGCCATTAGACTGGAAAAGTGAGAGCTTGGAGGCAGCCAGGCAGGCAGAGCCAGTAGATGCACAGAAAATTTATATAACAGCTGAGCCAGCAAGGGTGGAGTGTGTGAGAGCGATGGAGAGAAATGAATGATAGATCCAGGTTGATCTGAAATTTCCATGTAGTGCATCCCTTTAGATGCTTTGAGTGTGTGCGTTATGAAAGCCTGTCGTGATTAGCCTGTCTATGTCTCTGTGATACGAATAAGACCCCATGGGAGCAAAGATGTCTAGACTTATTCAGAGTGGTACTCTTATTATCTGCTGTACAGCAACTATGATGAGGGCCCATTTTCACTTTGCTGCTGCAGTGGCCTTATGCAATCATCCAATAGCAGGAGTCAAATCCCAGTCAAGCTTTCACACAAGAGAGTGGATGAGGACACAGAGAATAAAGAGAGTACTAGATTATATGTTTGGTTTATACTTCGTCTATTTGGCATTTGAATACAGTACACGTGAATCCTGAAGCTTCAATTCTGATAATAGTCCAGCTTTTAAACAGAAAAAAAGGACCTATGTGGAGATGATTGGCAGTCTACAAACACTTCTGCACTGCTTGTTGTATTACTTTACTTTACAGCATCAGGAAAGCGTGCTTTAAGCAGGTGCTTTTCTCTAATTTCCAGTAGAACAGCTCTACTTGCATACACTGTGTGTCATAATGGCAAACAGTGGAAGAAGCAATCATGAAAAATGACATCCACTTGTTTATGTTTTTCAGTAAAGGGACCTTGACCAACGGAGCCAAGACAAGCTTTTCACCGATGTGAAAAATGTAGTTATAGTTCAGTTTCGCAGAAGCACTGCAGCCCTGAATTTTTGTAGACATCAGCCAACAAAGGTGTATGTGAGGATGTAAATATCTGATGCAGTCAATCCGGGGCGCTAACCTGAAAGCGTCTTTGCGAAAACTCTGTCTGATCCCAGATTATATCAGCATGCAAACACTGCATTTAATGGTTTGGTAGTGCCTTCTGCTTCAGTCGGCCTTCTCAACTAAAACCACAAAGATTATTTTCAATATCACCAACAAGTTTGATACAAACTATTTCCTGCTCCAAGCTACGAGGAAGAAATGAAAGCTAAGGAAATGATCCTGACTTGATTCTCTGTCAATGTACTCAAGAAAATGAAGTTCATATAACACTTTATAGAAGACGTTAGTCATACAGGCCTAGAGATCAGCTGGTGATGCCCTGACAACCGAGTTTTTAGGGAAAAATGTGTAATCCCCAAACTGGTGAATGGCTAAATTGAGGTTTCTTGGTAAAACTGGCTGCAAAGATGTTGCTACAACAAAAACCTCCTTGTGATTGCTTGGGTCACTAGCAGAATACATAGAAGAGGCCAACTTGTCTCCAAACACTTGCTAACTAACCACAGAGCGGTACTGAATCTGTAAAAGTGCAACACCAGAAATGTAAAAGGCGCAGCTTTCACATTGAAAGATAATGAATGCTTAAAGATAATGAAAAGTTCCAGTTCCAGGTTACAGTGGTAAACAGCTAAAGACCATAGTGATCACAAGACGGTTTTCTTTTGCAGCTCCATGTACTTCTTTGTGACCAATTTCACATAGCACCAACAAGCAACAGCTCACAGCCATGCACTAACCAGTCAGGGAATACACACTTTTACCAGGGCGTCACTGTTTCCTTTAGGCCTGTGTAACTGGGACTTTCAATTTCACAACAACTGCCGGCAGCCTTAAGCAACCACTCACAACCAGTTAGGGAATATTCATCTTTCCCTGGCGATCGTGATTGCTAGGCAGACATCGGTCTCTAGGCCTGTGTGACTGGGGTCTTAAGCAGCAAAGAAAAAGTAGAAACATTTTCACTTTTCTAGCCATTATAGTAGATTCAAACTCAAACAATTACCCTTCTCTGGGCAGACAGACACATTATAACCACGTATCAACAAAAATGTTCTCTGCTTGTACTGTAGGCTAGAGGCTAAATGCTAATGCTTTCTAACAATAGCAATGGTTTGGGTGTTCAAATAATCCATGATTTTGGTTAATATCCAAAGTAGTGGACAACTTGTTATAGGAATGACAAGTCCAGGGATTCCCAGATTAATTAGGACGAGTCATGATGGATATCTGTAAATTTAACAATTTAGTTTAAAAAAAAATGAGCCAACAGTCATAATATTACTAATAATAACTTTAATTGTATAACACATCATTACAAAGTGTTTCACAGATTGAGTACAAACGCATTAGAGATAGTGATCATAGTATTATCTTTATTGAGTGTACCTCAGTGCTTTAACTGAAGTGGTAAGACTGAATGGCTGGTCTTAGAAATGAAACAGCGAATAACTAGTATGAGTCATCCGCTGATCAAATACCAAATACACCATATGCCAGTATTCAAGGGTTGTTTTCCCCCAGCTGCTTGTAAGTTACCAGTGGAATTTTTTACACTCAGCAGAAATGTGTTAGATAACAGAACAATAGCTCTTGTACCAGACTTCATAGTTTTACTAGGAAAGCAGTGATAATAAATGACTGCCTGTTATGCATCAGTGGAAATGCATTTGTTTTTGCTCATACTTGTGAGCGAGCAGCTATTTAGAGAAGTATGGCTTTCATCATAATGGAAGTTAAGAGATCTCACTGTGCTTCCTGTATTGTCATGGTGATGAAGGGAGGCTGGGTGAATCACACGATTTCCTCATTTCCAACAAGGTGGAAGCTATTGTTGCTAAACTAAAACACTTAAGGAACAAGAAGCACATTGGAGTCAACCCTCTGGTTTTAGGTCTATTATCCTCTTATCTACTATTACCTTTCCTCTGTCTTTACACATAAAGCATATATTATACTTCGGACATATGTATGAAAATTTATGACTGATACCATTCTTCACGTTTCTTTTCTACCTGGCCACACAAAGATCTTTGTAGTCAGGCATTTTTGATCGGTGGACAAACATCACTGTAACACATATGTAATGTCAATGAACATGTAAATGAATCTATAATGTATTCAGACTGGCTCTCTGTCTTTGTGTTTTGAGCTCCTATAGGTGATTCTTGCCCCGGGCATAACAATCATTCAACGTGTTAATGGGTCACACACTGAGCTCGTTAGCTATGCACAGCCCTCATTAACATACAAATTCAATTAACTTTCAGTTTAAAAAAAAAAAAGAAAAGAAAGAAAGAAAGAGAAGAAAAAGAAGAAGCAAGAAGATAGAAAACAAATCTTTTGTGTGATGTCTACTCTTTTTGCATTTTATCTTCCTCTTAGACACAGTGAGTGAAGAAGAATGCCTCTGTTGCGGCGACTTTCTCTGTTTCAGGCTTGTTGATGAATGCTTTATGGTCTTTTGCAAGGTGATACAGTTCAGAGCACAGCCAGAAATCCTTGCAAGAGGAGAATGAGAATGTTTTGACCTCACCCTTCACGAAAGATTGTTAGGTATTCGTCCTGTGCCATTAGTCATCTGTGATGGTTGGATAGCAGCTGTTTTAGACCTCCCTGGATGGCACAGGTTCCTAACTGTGGCAGAATTAAGCAGCCCTTGTTGATTGAAAGCCACTTTTCAAAGTGGTGTACAGTCAGAATGCTCAATAGCTGTGACCTAGCATGCAGGCCCTTCATCTTCCATTATGTATTCTATTGGCAGTGCTCTTATCAAGGGAATTGGTAATTAGTGGCATGCATTGTGTCAGAGGACAGAGCGCTGAATACCAACGCCATTAAAGGGCTGATGAGATAAGAGGAGTGTGTGCTTGCGCACTTAACTTTGTGTGTGTTCAGACTCCTGTGCTCACATTCATGCTCCAGGGACAATGGTTAGGTGCTTTGGTCATGGCAATGCATGACTTCAATTTACATGTTTGCATATTTGACAATTAACCAAATTGATTCCCTGTGTGTGTGTGTGTGTGTTAAGCGACAGCATCAAATGTCTGTTTTCCTAAGGATTTTCAATTCGGCGTCCACCCTCATATCAAACAGGTCCAATAATGGCACTCCCTCATTTGCATACCATTAATTAGCCATTCATATTAAACAGCTAATTAGCATATATAGCGTTCTGTGTTTTGTCAGGGTGAAAGCTATAGCAGCAATAACTTTTGCTTTCATATCACTTGTTTTTGCCGTCTATACAAATGTGAGTAGTTTGTGAAGGTTTTAATCAGTTAGCATGTGTATGTGTAAAGAGAGACTCGGGGAGAGATGTTCAACATACCTTTTACAGCAGGAGCTGAGAAGCGCTGTCTTGCAGCCACAGTAAAGAGAGGGAGAGTGCAACACACTAATGATTAGTGGGTTTTTTCCACCACCAAAAGAAAAAGACTAATGATTGTTTTGTTTTTTTTAGTTGACATTTGCTTTGAAGACTGATAATGAAGCTCCACTGAGAGATGCACCACAGCCAAACTTATCCATGTAGCTCTAGTATCAATGTTTTTAGTGTCTCCCAGGAATGTGTTGTGGGATAAACCCACCTGAACTTACAGGAACTACCTCATAGTTGACAAAAGTTTAGCAATGTACACGAGGTTTAAGTTAGCAATAGGAAAGCAAACACTTTGAGTTTGACATTCTTTAAGTTAGTAATGGGTTTTTGTTCAGTTCTTTGTGCGCCTGTGTTTGTTTTTGATGTTGTAGTCATTGTCTAAATTCTTAGTCATGCTAGTATGTGGCATGGCAATATTAATCCTTTCAGCTTCGTGAAATATTTGGTTCTGTGAGGTTTGCGACCTTGGTGCGCACAGAAAGTAGGTTATATAAAAGATGAATGGGGCCATTGTGTCATTGCCCATTGGTGACATCACCCATGTTTGGAAACCAGAATAAAGATGGATGTACCTTCCAGGTTTAAAAAGTGAAGCCAATGTGAGACTGACTTAAATGTAAATGAGCGCCAGGGCGCAATCACTGTTGTTGCGAAACAACTTCCAGTCCTATGGAAACCTATAGGAAAACAGCCCTTGGTGCTAACCAGAGTTATCAATTTCCTGATGATTTTATGGAGTTAGTCACTAATTGGGGGCATATTAAATAAAAACACCACGCTCATTCTTTAAATTTCAGTCATTTTGTGTGTCAGAAAGGAGAATGACTCAGCAGTATGGCTACATGACATGTCAATCACAATGAATTAGCTAGTAAGCATATTCAGATCCCACTTTACTTGACACACCTGGCTTCAAAACACCAAAATAGGAGTATTTTTTATGCTATGTTAAAAACTTTTGAATGTAGCATTTGTGCCATTGTGATTTTTGTAGCCTATTTAGATAAAAGAATGATATGCTAAGTTATAGCTAATGATAATACGTGTGACTAGCTACACGCTTCTTATAGTGTCAGTTAGCACAACTAATCACAAAGCTAGTCATATTTGTCAGGTAAAAAAGCATCCATGTATTTAATAACGGAGACCTAAACGTTGAGACAGTTAAACCAGTGAGTTTTGTAAGATACAGTCATTAATGAGGCTGAAAAGTTTGAAAAAAAGTAGGTTACATTTGCTTCTTGAACTTGTGCTTTTTCTTCATTATGCTGTTAACTTTGTAAGCTCAGCATCATTTCATTTAAGCAGGACCTTGCTAACTGTGACTTGCATTTTCATATGTAATAATATGGATTGAGGTAACCTAAGAAATGGTTGAAACATTTGTTTTTGTTTGAAAAAGCTGTTTTAAAATGAAAACAATCTTGGATGTAGCCACAGTAAAAATTTATATGGCCCCATTGTAAATACTTTCTGCTTCTCGTTGGCAGCACACAAACTACAAAACACTCAGGTAGTAGCCTTTCTGTTGGAAATTATATGAACCGTTTCTATTTCATGTGAAATGATGCTAAAATAAACTCATCTGTTGTCTGCTTAAAGTGTGTGCAAGCTGTTGCCCACAGTCAGACAAACATTTGCGACCAAAGAATCTTCACTCATTGCTATACAACATGTTCCAACCACTCCAACACACTCTGCTCTAGCATATTGCATCACATCAGGTTCAGTAGCTTCTCGTTAAACTTTCATTCATATCATATAAATAATTTATGCAAGCAACATAATCGTTTTGAGGACCTTTTGTCTTTGTATCAAGTACTATGTAATAGATTTAGCTTTTGTTCTGTTTGGTTTTGTGTTTGATCAGACTCTGAATTTTCACACACCCAGTACTGAGGGAGTTTGGAACAGAGCAGCAGGTCTGAAGGATAATCCTGGCCCTCACAACACTGTTGTACTATTTGTTCACGTTTCTCTACTAAAAGCATAAATGTATGAAAAATCTTGAGAGCTGAAAAACTGAAACCTTAAACATGGTTCCAACCGCAGAACTAGTCTTGAAGTCAGTCTTGGTTTTGACTTTATGGTTCTTGTTACTTTTCATTTAAACTTATTCTTACTTGTGTCAGGTAACGGCTGTATGCAGGCAGGAAAAGGACCCAAAGTGCAGACTCCCCGACAGGCGAAAGTGTACTTCAAAACTCAGCTTTAATGCTGGATGGCAAAACGTAACAAAACCCGAGAAGGAAGGAAGGCAGGCAGGCATTCCCTGTTACTCATCAGGGAATGAGTAACAGGAGGGAAACACAGCTGGGGCAAATCAGGCCTAACGAAACAGGGGAAGCAAAACCAGATGCATTAACATAAGACATGGACCTTCAAAATAAAACAGGAAACAACACAGACTGAACTTACAGACACAGACTCACAGGCAGGCACTACAACAGATGGAACAGAGACGTGGGACCAGGACAGACACAGACACAGACACTGACTGGACACTGGAATATAGCAGAGACAGCAACTAAGGAATACACAGAGACATAAACCACAAGTAAGAACTCTAACAAAAACCCAAAGACTAGAAATTATAAATAATATAATAAACTCAAAAACCCTGGGTCAACGACCCAGGCAACTTGTTTCTCTTATTCTCAGCTAGTCCTTGGTTGCTAGTTCTAGAGGTGTTACCTTTTGCTTCTCAAGTGATTAGTTTAGCAATATCTGTTTTTCTGGCATTAGTTTACTGCTTAAAATTTTAGTCTATTTTCTCTGTTAAGTTTTTGTTTAGGTTATTATGTTGTTCACTTTCAGTTTTATTTTTGTGTTGTGTTTAGTTTACTTGCTCCCCTGCCTCTTTGTCTTGATTGTTGACAATTGCTTTTTGCTACACAGCTGTTTTTACTTCCCTTGCTATCTTTCAGTTCTCCTGGTATAAATGACTGTTTGTTCGTTGTTGTGTTGTACTCTTTCTCTGCCTTTCTACTTCTCTCTATGTTTTCACGTGATTCCTGAATTTGTTTGACTGTTTTTACCTTTTTTTTTTCCGATTTATGCTTTAGACTTTTAACTGCCAAATAAAAGTCTTGCTTTTGTTCTTTAGCTCTGTCTTGCATTTGGATCCTAACTTGCTACACTCCACAACATGACACCATAAACAGCATAAAAGTTGAATATTGCAGCGGTCTGTGGTGAGAGCTATTTATCTACTGCCTTCTATTGGACAGGAAGATTTTTCCCCCTGGTGGCCAATAAATAGAATGCTGGTTCAACGCATTTCTGCATTGGCTTTACTTCTCAGACCTGAAAGTTGCATCTGTGTTTTTATATTGGTTATGTTGATAAATTGTATCAAAAAGGTTGCACTTCAATAACCATGTGTACATTTTTGCAGTTATCTTGAAAATGCTTGCTCTTCTTTTTTTTAATACCTATTTTTAATGAACTGCCAGTTGGATCATTTGTCTCAGATCTGTGCATGGATTATTTTCATCTCTGCTAATCTGAAGTAATTGAGAAAATAATCCATTAATCTGTGAGAATTTTAGCAGCCATGAATTTGAGAAAGGTGCAGTAGAGTAGAGCTCTTGCAATAAAATGTATTGTGCTCACCTTCTTAAGTGCTTCTTTTGGTAACTTTACTGCATTGGTTTCAAGAAATTTAAATCCATGGGTATGCATGGTAAAAGTCAATGCCAAAAACATCGTAATAATGGATTAAGTGGTGGATTTTCTTTTTAACAAAAGCTGAAAAGTAGTATCCACTGCCATCAGACCAACAATTCTTCTCCATTTCTCATTGTCTGGGTTAAATCAGTCTAAGCAGAGACACCAAGGTTAAATGTGACCTACAGAGAAAACCCCCCCGCCAGTTTTAAACATGTTTCCCCCCAGCACCTTCTTCACCTCTCAAAGTTTTCAAGTTCTCATTAGATAAACAAATAATTATAGTTTATGTAGTTGCAAATTCTTTAAACCCTGACCTTTGCTGTCATGTTTCTTTTCTTTGCTTTAAATAGCTGCATCTCTGCTATCAGCTCTGCAGCAAAAAGTTGTGCTGTGTAAAACAGGACAGCAAAATCTGGAGAAGTATAGGAATGGAAAAAAAGTCCAGTATAAATAAAGAGACAAGCGAGAAAGAGGTGGGAGGGATGGGAACGGAAAGAAGGATGAGGTAAGCCCTATGGGAGAGGAGCGCTGAGTTGCTAAACCTCTCCAACTCCTCCTCGTTTTTTGCCTCAATCGGTCTCTTTCGTCTCTTCCAGGGTGAGGCGATACGAGGCAAGATTAACAAAAAGAGGATCAAGCGTTAAGGGGGAAGGAGTGACATCAGCGGTGACATCAGAAGGGAGAAAGGTCAGAGGTTAAGCAGATGATGGCTTGTTTTTGCAGAAAGGACAAGAGTTGATGCCTTTGGAATTTATCTAAGGTGAAGACCTGTGAGGCGAGGCGTTCTGCTTCGTTTGTTTTGACCTGAACTCATGGGTCATGCGTGGGTGTCCACAAGCCAGCCCATCGGGTACTTCCCCAGGGGAGGAAGGCGATTTTAGATGAACTTTAGCCTCCCTCCGCCCTGCTGTTACCCCCCTTTTGCTTCAATTTGAGTTTATACACCCTCGGGCCTGCTTGTATCCCATGGTGTGTGAGTTTTTTTGGGATGGAGTCAGCCCGTCTGTAAACTATGTCTGACCCTGTGTGTCTGGAGGGTTCTCCCTGTGCAAACTGACACACACAGACACACACACATTCATATTCTCACTGAAGAATGTGTCTTTAGTGGGGTACACATTGCATGAAGCATGATGTGATGACTTGCTTCTCACTGAAAGGCGTCTTTATTTGTTCCCATAGCTTCCCGTCATCTCATGTGACACACACAGAATGATACGGACAGTGTGAAAAGCACTGGTTGTGCATACAATAGCAATTTACATTGCACATGCTTTTGAATCACTGCACAATTTCCACTAAATCACGAGCAGATTATAATGACTCAGATAATCTGGATGCAAACTTGGCACAGGCCCAACCAGCACACAGACTTCGTCCACACTGTAACACAAAGTAACATGTATTACTTTATACTGATGTTCTATAAATGTCATCAACAGCACAATGCATAGAGACTTAAGGAGTCAAACTCACAGTTAAATGCAAAATGTCCAGCAGAGAAAAGGCCCTACTTAAAGCACTGACTTTCTTCTTGCATGGAGAAAAATAATTGATCAAGTCATTACAGTCTGCCAGACAGTTCTGATTCAGTGGCTGCAAGTGACAGGCTGTTCACGCATCTCTGTGCTCTCCTTAGTTTATTCCTTACATCCCATTTGCAACAAGGACTGTTCTGCTTGGCAGGTGCTGACAGGAAGCATCAAATAGTCTCAACAGTATACAGAAAGTGTTGAATATAATTAACATTCAAGGTAGTGCTAACACTGCTGCTTCACCACCATCGCTCGTCTCGATGGTCCACCACCTAATATTTTTGGCTGGCCTGAACCTTTATGTGTATTGGCACCACCAGGCGTCTCTCAGGGCTGTTGTTAGCAAAGAATAAAGTACTTTCCACAGCCAAAGAGTAGACAGTTGAAAGTCTTTAAAGGTTTATTTCCAATGAGTGTTGAGCAGTGATGGACTGTGGGGAAAATGGGTGCGTCCCAAACACTACTGGTAAACCTAGGTGGCGACTGTAGAGAGGGAAAGAGACAGTTAGGTATAGCTGGACTAAGTTTGTCCAATAGAATAGAATAGAATAGCCCTTTATGGTCATTGTACATGCCTTTACCAATAAAGGCAGCTTATGTAGGAGAGAGGTGTGTTATGGTTTATGAGAGAAATCATCATAAATCTTCCAAATTCCGAACATGTTTTAATGACCACTAAATCAATGATTTTTACTTTCCACAATAATTAAATGCAACAAAACACAACTTTCATCTTTTTGTGTATTTTGAAAATGGGTTTTTTTGGAGACGTGGAATGCAAATGTGCCTGTCGCTAAAACACCTCTGGTCAGCTTCTGTTGTTTAAGGCTGTAAATAAATATGAAACACGAAAACATTCAGACATTTTTCATAGTGCATGTTTGAGGTATATTACTTAGAGGATAGAAGGTGGACATGCGGTGTGAGCAATTAGGTATCCACGGAGAATGGGCAGGCTGGAGTCGATTAATCCACTGGACTGTGAGGGTGACAAAGGTTTGAGACCAGCTGTGAGCTCCTGACTCATCCAGTGTACACGGTGATTTTCTCAAGAACAGGTAACAAGCTCCAGGCTTTAACCTGGGGTTAAAGGCAGAAACACAGGGAAGCCAACTCAAGACTGAGTGAGCCAATTCACCATCACTGTGAATGTGACAAATTGGCAGAGAATAAAAGACACAGCTGGTCCTTAAATACACAGTCTGAATGGTAGTGATGTGCGACATCACTGATTTCCTTTCCGATCCGATACCAAGTAAAACTCAGAGTGGTATCGACAATACTGATCCGATACCGATACTCTGTACAAAAACTTAATGTTTCATTGTATTTCATAATACAATATATAATTGTATTATATAATCGTAATAATATAGCTTCATAATGATTACAGGACATCAGACTACTTGTTCATATTGCTTAATAATGTAGAATTATCATGTATTATCACGTGTCACTGTGGTTCAGGGGATTGGGAAGCTCATCTGTAACCGGAAGGTTGCTGGTTTGATCCCCCAGCTTTCTCTGTCCCGGTCGTTGTGTCCTTGGGCAAGACACTTCACCTACCGCCTACTGGTGTTGGCCAGAGGGGCCGATGGCGCGATAGTGTGTGAATGTGAGAGTGAATGAATAGTGGAATTTTAAAGTGCTTTGGGTGCCTAGAAAAGCACTATATAAGTGCAAGCCACTATTATTATTATCATTAGAAATAAAAAAAATGAAGTTGTGCGCTATTTGAACACGTTGCCTGCCTGCAGCACTAAAGGACTCCGCAAGAGATGTCTGTCTCCCCTAGCAGCACCTGTCCCTCTCCTCCCTTTCAGTTCGCCTCAACATAAGCTTGTCATATTCTGTGATATGATTTACTCTGAGGTGTTCGACTAGGTTGGTGGTGTTGGCACAGCACCTCAGTGTCTTGCCACATGTATTGCAAACTGTTTGTGGAGGTAAAATACGTCCTCACATGACTCCATTTACACTCAGCCATTGTGAGTGCGCACGCCAGGGGCTGACACATTTATACAGCCTTATTTTGCATATGACTGTGAAAGGCGTAAGAGGAAGTAGTTCCTTCCAACTTAGACGATCCGAAAGATATAGTTTCTTTCTACGGTGTTCCTGTTAATGAAAAACTACAAATTTAGCCCAAAGTACTAAAATATCGATATTTTAATATGAGAATCGATTCTAGAACATAAATTACTGGTATCGGAAGAATCAATATTTCAATATCAAACTGTGCAGGGTCTTTCTGGCCTACTATGTTGCTGATGAAGTCAGAGTACTGTCGCTTGATAAAGCACTTTATTTTCTGATAGTTTTAAAGTTGTTACCCACCCACACCTCCACAAAACCCTGTGGGAAGGCCCTGTATGTAACCCAATGAGAAGGCTGCAGCCTGTCTGCTTTCACTGCTTTGTGCATGCATTTTTGTGTGTGTGTGTGTACGTAGCTGCGAAAACCTGCAGCTCTGACATAGACAGAACAGAAAAACAGACGAGACGGTCGGGGTGTAACCTGGTCGCTACATTTGTATAAGTGAACAAGGAGGTGTTTTTATAAAGTCACGTCTGTTAAAACAAACCAGACAAATGCAGATATTCTTCACAGGCCTCCACTGCTGTGTACGCGCAGACAAACAATGCTCTGAAGTAAGTTTTTAGTTACCTCAAGGGTTTCTCTGAGAAAAACTTCCAGGTACTTTGGATGGAAAAGGGTGCAGTCCATCTGGGAACTTGAGATGGAAGCATTAGCCTCCAAGTCGGCATCCAGGTCATCACAGGAGCCAGGACTGTGGCACTGGCACCACTGCTGACACGCAATGCTTTGCCAGTCATCTAAGTATGCCTTTTTCTATAGACTGTCTATGCTGCCTTCATTTTGATTGCCAGACAGTTATATTCAGCTTTTAGCCTACATCCTTATGATTTTTGATTTGACGAGCATGGTTACAGTTTGACTCCAGTGTCTGGCCGGGGCCTTTCTGTGTGGAATTTGCATGTTCTTCTACCGTGCGCATGGGTTCTCTCCGGGTACTCCCCTTTTCTTCCCTCAGTTCAAACACTTAGCGGGGTTAGGTTAATTGGTCATTCTAAATGAATGTGAGTGTCAATGGTTGTTTGTCTCTTTGTTAGCCCTGCTTCAGATTACCACGCCTCTCGCTGGGATGGGCTCCAAGACCCACTCCCCCCCGCAAGGCCAAGGGCTACCATTGGTTTTAGAGCCCAAAGCATACACCTGCATCGCCCAAGTAGTAATCAGTCCATGATTAAATTTACTCACATGAGATTGTACATCTGTAAAATCAGCCAGAAAACACTGTGTAATTAAGGCGATTCATGTTGGTTTACTGCGACGATGAGCTTCATTATAAAAAAAAGTATATGATGACAAACATGAGGGCCTGCAGCAGCTTACTGTAATATTTCATGTAATTCATGGAATGTGTAAAACGAGTTTCATTGCAGTATTGAGAATAACATCTAATGGTACGTGGTGTTTTTGGCTTGTGCTAATCACTGTGTTTGTTAATAGTCTCCTTAGAGGAAGGCACATTTCTCTCCCAGTCCCTAATGCAATAAAAGGCTCTTAGCAGCTCCTTCAAATGCATCGGGACTGTGCTTGTCCCTATTTCCTTTTGTATGTCATTAATTTCCATATTTAATTAGCTCGGCTCATTAAACGGCATGCACGCAGGAATGTATGCAGGAATAATTGCATGCAGAGTTATAGACACAAATTATCCATAATGTTCTTGTGTGAGTTGTGACAGAAGATGTAGGCCTTGTTGATTAGTCCACTCTAATAGACATGGCACTTGATTTGTTTGTCTTGTCACTGTGTGTGTGTGTGTGTGTGTGAGTGAGAGAATACGAGTATTGATATGGGTAAAAGTGACTCTACCCTTGGGTGCGTTGGTGTGCATGTTGTTAACATGTATGTTTCATGTGTGCGTCCGCTTGTGTGTGTGTGTGTGTGTGTGTATTTGTGCCAATCTAGCCGTCAAGTCCAAACCATGTTAAAGAGTGAAATTACCCATCAGCTCTAGTAAAAGCATGGCTGACAACCTCTAATCACGGTCACGAAGAAAAACAAATCATTGTCGCATGTGGGCAGGTGCACATGCATGCACCCCTGGCCAGGACAAAGATACTGGATGACCCAACCACCCTCCCACCTCAAACACAAACACACACACATGCACACAAAGATCCTTTTTTCTTCCCTCTCTTTGGGTCATTTTTTAAGTGATACCAAAGAGAGTAACTTTGCCACATCGCCACAAACGAATGAAGGATTCTCCCCGGGCACGCTGTCACCCACTCAAATATATGTTTACAGCTTTTACAACAAGATATTCAGAGAAGGAATATAGGTGATTTTTAATCATGTACCACCATGGAGAGACATGCATGAATGACTCTGACATTTACAATTAGCTGTTGTCAGTGGCCAAAGGCAGTAGTGCAATTTAGTAGGTGCACATTACTGTCGCAAATGGAAGTGACAACAATTTGATATGTTATTTGAAAGTGGCGTGATAGCGAATTGTATTTGACCCTGTTTAAGTGGGCTCACTCTTGATAGGCGAACGCCCTTTATTCAAAAGAGATAATTGGTTTTGCAAAATGTTGTTCATGCAGACGCTGAAAGACTTTTTTTTCTTTTCGTTTTTTTTATCCATGTTTGGAGGCAAAGTAGCGGGCGCTGATTAACCTTGTCATAGCTGCTGACATCTCACGACCACGCAGCTCTTAGATTCAGCGCACTCTCCTGCATCAAGTGGCTTTTCCCCCCCTGCGTGTCAAGGATAAGTGTTAAATTAGTGTTTTTCTTTATCATTGTTCTTCCCTTAACAGATGCTTTCACAGTGGAGACAATATTCTTCCAAGCGGGGCTGGGGAGTGCGAGGGTAAGTTTCTGAACCAGAACTTCTGAGGCAGCGATAGTTTATGACTCAGGAGGTTGAGTGAGAAGCAGGGAGCGCAGTTGGGAATGGCACGGGTGGGGGGTGCAGTGGGGGTGGGGATCGGTCATTCTGGTCTCTTTGGTCTCCTTGCTGTGGTTTCTTCCCATTTGGCTTGCAGACAAGTGTATTGTGCATGGGGCCTCTCTGATGTGGTGCTGTGATGATGAGTAAGCACACATATGATGAAGTGGGTATGTGTGTGGTATCCAGAGCTCTGCCTGACACATGGCCATGAGGAAATTGAGAGACAGGATTAAAAAGCGAGGGGGGGGGGGGGGGGTGATGGAATATATATCACACAGCTTTTTACAGGCCAGACATTTCTCTCCATCTAATTAGAGGACAGTTGTGGGTTCTCCCAGTTACGTAACTTCTGAAGATTTCCTGGTGGAAAAGTCATATGTTTAACATGACACATCTGGGTAAATTATTCAGAGATTTTGGAGGATGAACTCACTTCAACTTTACCCAGGTTTTCTGTTCTTATTTGCTTTAATCATATTGAAGATAGACATAGGCCACAGGAAAACAACAGTCCCTTTTTCAAAGGCTTCATGAGTCTGTCAGCCAAAGTGTAATTTTCTCATATGAAATGGTTTCACTTTTAAAGCTTCCATACATTTAGAACAGCTTTGGACAGCAGCACAGTACATTGTTTTGTTCCGATTGTTAATCAGTCTTCACTACATTTCACATTACACTACTGAGTAGCGCCTACAGTGCTGTGAAAAAGTATTTGCCCCCTTCTTGATTTCTTATTGCTTTGCATACTGTTTCAGATCATCAAAGAAATTTTAATATTAGACAAAGATAACTTGAGTAAATAAAAAATGCAGTTTTTAAATGATGATTTAATTTATTAAGGGGGAAAAGTTATCCAAACCTACCCAGTTCTGTGTGAAAAAGAAATTGCCCCTCAAAACTTAAAAACTGGTTGTGGCACCCTTGACAGCAAGAACTGCAATAAAGTGTTTTATGATAATGAGTCAGAGAATTTTGGCTCACCTGTTTCATGTCATGCCAAAGCATCTCAGTCTGACTGAAGTCCCAACTTTGACTTGTCAACTTTTAGCCATTCAGATGAAGACTTGCTGGTGTGTTTTATATCATTTCCTGCTTCATAAACCAAGTGTGCTCATAATTAAGAAGACAATCTGATGGCAGGACATTCTTCTTTGGGATTTTCTGGAAGAGAGCAGAATTCATGATTCCATCAGAAAGTTGTTCAGGTCCTGAAGCAGCAAAGCAGCCGTGAACCATCTTCATGTTTGACCATTGGTGTGAGGATCTTTTTTGCGAAATGCTGTGTTAGTTTGGTGCCAGATGTAACAGGACTCAAACCTTTTAAAACTTTTCTCTCGGCAATCTACAGAAAATTCTCCCAAAAGTTTTGAGGGTCATCAAGGTAAATTAATGTTTTTAGGTAAATATGAGATGAGCCTTGTATTCTTCTTGGTCAGCAGTGGTTTTCTCCTTGAAACTTTCCCATGGATGCTATCTTTGACCACTCTCTTTCTTATTGTTGAGCCATGAACTTTGATCTCAGCTGAAACAAGTGAGGAGTACTCTTGGTAAACTGGCCACTACTGGGAGGTTGACCACTGTTCCAAGTTTTCTCCATTTGTGGATAATGGCTTTTACCGTAGTTTTGTGAATAAAAGCCTTAGAAATGACTTTGTAACCCTTTCCAGACTGACAGATGTCAATGTCTTTGTTTCTCAGCTGTTGTTCAGTTTCTGTAGATCGTAGTATGACGTGTTGCTTTTTAAAATCTACAGACTAAGACTACTTCTTAGCCAGAAAGGTTTTATTTAAGTGATTTATAGATAGATTAGATATGGCAGTTCTGTCAAGTCTTAGTGTGGCTTAATTAAATTCAGCTTTCCAAAAAATGTGGTTAATCACAGTTAATTCATCATTTAACAATGGAGGTAATCAGTTTTTCACAGCCAGTTAGATTCGGATAGTTTTTTTATTCTAATAAATGAACTCTGAAACTCTGATCTGAAACATGTAAGTATAAAAAATATACAAAAAATAAGAATCAAGAATGGGGGAAAATATTTTTAAGAGCACTGTGTAAGGTGGCTCTTCCAATCTGTTAAATGCTCCCAGTTTGTTACACAGATTTACTGACTCAAGCTTAACTCACCTATTTTCAGGTCGTGATGATATCACTGTTTCATCATCAGGGTTATGTCTCAGCTAATGAGTCATATAAAGCATCAGAGAACGTGCTTCAAAATTTACTTTATCTGTTTCCCACACAGACCTGAGCTGTGTGGCTGCCCAGGTTTGTTTGTTTTTCCTTTTTATCATTTCTCCTCTTTCATACAACTAAAAGAATCATCATGGCATCACGCAGCTTTGTAATGGACAGTCATTCACAGTTTGGAAGTTCAGTTCACTGGAAAGCAGCCAGGTAGCCCCTACTGATTGGCTCACTGGCAGCATTTCTGGTTTTACAGTAGTTGATCTAATCTATGTGTTTCTCTATAAAGGATTGTGCCCTGTGGTGGGTAAAGACCCCAGAACCAAAATATAAAACTGCTAATTTTATAAATGCCTATAAATGTTTTAAAAATTTAAAGCAGTTGAATGAGGATGGATTTTTTCCAGTCAATGGATTTTTCACAACTTGGCAACACAAAAGCTATTTTTAATTAATGGCCTATATCTTGGCTAACAGTAATTAGTAAGTTATTATTGTCAGAGTTCCCTCAATCAAAAAACACATGAAAGATTAAGACAAGAATGCTTCATTTCCCAGATTAAGTGCTAATAGATACATTGGCAGCTCTGCTATCATTATGCTGTCATACTGACAGTGTTACCATAGTGAATTTTTGGGGTCCAGTTGGTATGGTCATCATCGCAGTAAATATGCTAGCACGCTAACATTTTCCAAATGCAACTTAACAGTCAAGCTGTGACTGTATCTTATTAGTTTTAGAAGTATCAGCCATAAACACAATGTCTCAAGCCCTGAAAACGACCCCATATGCCAATTGGTGTCATCATGACCTTTTTTTTTTTTATTGTCACCTTTATACAGTGCAGAACACAGCATTCTAGCAAATTAATTTTTGGAAGCCCGTTTCCGCCTCTGAAAAAAAAAAAGCATCCATAACTTGAAATTTCGACTTATTAACTCAAAATTTTGACTTACTGTCTCGAAATTTTGACTTATTAACTTGAAATGTTGAGAAAAGTAACTCAAAATTTCTAGTTAGCTCTGCCAATCAGTAATCTATATGGAATGCGCACTGAAAACCGAATTGCAACAAACTTCGAGAGTATGTTTGTTGATAGTAACGCCATGTGATTCAGCTAATAACACAAGGATTTCATCATTTGTGAAGCCGCGCTGAAAATAATCAGCAATTTGTGCATTCAAGACTGGCTGTAATACCGGTAGCTTAGCTGTAGCATTTGTAGCTGAGGGCTTCAGCTTCCAGGTAACAAGGAAATGGCGTCATTCACGTAGATTACTGATTGGCAGTGCTAACTCAAAACTTGAGTTATTAATTCAAAATTTTGAGAAAATTAAGTCAAAAATTTTTGAGTTAATAACTTGAAATTTTGAGTTATGGATACTTTTTTATTTTTTTAGTTGCAGAAAGGGGTTTCCATATGTATTTCATGTTGTAAAGCAAGTGTTTTTATCCAAACCATAATCTTTTCCTAATCCTAGTAAGTCATAATGTCATACAGTACAAATGGTCATCTCATGGTAACCTCAGAAGCCACACCCACTCACAAATCAAACATGTTGTTTACAAGCAGCAGCCAATCAGAAGACGGTGGGCTTAAAGGGACGGGGGAGGGGTATGGTCGCTAGATCAAAGGTCAGTAAAAATAAATAAGGATTATTTTGAACTTTATATTATTCATGTCTAGTTTAGTAAAAATCAAAGAATTAAAAAATGGAAAATACTGAGTCTTTACGTTAATGCCAATGCACACTGAACATAAAGTATCTTCTCACTGAAATATATACAGACGCTGCAGATAAGGTGTTAGTAGCACATACGCACATATAAATGGCTTCAGAAATGCCAATCCGCGCCACACTTTTCTTTACAGAGCGAAACAACAGTCATTAGAAGATGTAATGGATTAGCCACGGGTAGAGTGAAGGGAGACAGAAAAGAGAGGGAAGAGCAGACAAACCAAGATCGAAATGATGGAGATTGGCAGTTGGGTAAAATGGATTGGATAGACCGCTCTACGGATGAGGAGACAAGACGGAGAGCTGATGCCTACCGCCGCAGCAAGAGATAATGGAAACTGATTACAGAAAAAATCAACAAGGTTTCTCTCATTCCAGGAGTACTGCTCGAAAACGTGCTGTTAATATGATTGGTGAGGCCCCAGATCCTAGTTAAAACTGATTGTCACTGCATTTGATCCACAGCATCAACAAGTTCTAAATATGGAAAAGGAGAAAAAAAACCCACAAGGTGACAGAGGATAAAACTGAAAACTGTGAGCTGGAGAAATGGTGTGAGAGGGATTGCAGTTGTTTTTTGGAGTTCTCTGTGCTTCCGTGCGGCCTTCTCGTCAAAAACAGCTCTTGTGTTTATGCAGCGCATACCCTGGCTTATGTTCATCTGAGGGAGTCGAGGAGCTGCAGGAGACAAACAGGATGTCTGTGGGAGGACAGATGAGAGAGGGTAAATCTGACGAGGAAGTTTGTGTATGTGTGTGTGTGTTAATCCCAGGAAGGGCTTCCTCTGAATCTGAGCTGCTTGGGAGCTCTGTGGGAGTTCCAGACGTTGACACGAGAAAAAGCAGGGGAAGAGAGTAAGAAGAAAAGAGAGAGAGAGAGAGAGGGGTACAAGAGAGTGAGAAGGATCAAGGAGAGAAGCACTGCTGAATCCAACTTCTAAAGCACACACACACACACACACGCACACCCACACACACGCACACACACGCACACAACACGTGGGGGAAAACCACCCACACAGAGGGAGTTGCAATAACGGCAGTGGTGTTGGTGTCATTACGAGCTGATGACGATGAGCACAGACCCACCTCATCGACTCGCAGCCTGAATCAACTCAAAAGCTTTTTCCTCAATCAAGAGCTACTCACAACCTCTGACTGAACAAACATGCCATCTGACCCGAAGCGGACGGTTAGCGCAATCAACCCTCAGTGTTTGTTTTTGTGCCAGGTGGGCGGAGCTTGTGGCCGGACACCAAAATTACAGATCAAAACAGCTCTTATGTCAGTTTCAAGCAGTGCAAAGTATGACAGCGCTGGGTTAATTAGACCCAAATGACGAACACTCAGATGATCCCTGAAGGTAAAGGTAAAATAAACATTGGTGACACTTCTTTTGTTAAATCTCAGAAAATGTGCATGAATTGCTGTGATCATCCAAAGAGATTAATACAATTCAATTTAATTCGATTTAGTTGTATTTATATGGCACCAAACCACAAAAACAGTCGCCTCAAGGTTCTTTATATTGTAAAGTAAAGACCCAACAATATTAGAGAGAAAACCACAACAGTCAGATGACCTTCTATGAGCCAGCACTCTGTGACAGTGGGAAGGAAAAACTCCCTTTTAACATGAAGAAACCTCCAGCAGAACCAGGCTCAGTGCAGCCATCTGCTGGGACCAGTCGGGGTTGAGGTGAGAATTCACTGATAATAAGTAATGAGATGCAGAGTGGTAGAGCAGGTCAACTACTAACCGGAAGGTTGATGGTTCGATCCCAGTCTGCCCCCTTGTCCTTGGGCAAGATACTAACCCCATGTTGCTCCATCGGAGTATAAATGCGTGTGAATGTTAGATAGCAAGTACTTAAAAACAGCATAGTGTGAATGAGTGAATGTACAAGTCGTGTAGATAGAGATCGAGCAGTAAAGCACAATATAAGAACCAGTCCAGTCCATAAACACATAGAGAGTAAAGAAGAAAAACTCTTAGGGAAGGGGAAGGTTCAGGTCTCCATCGTCTTGGCTTGGGCTGAACTAAAACAACATAATAGATAACGACGGATGTTATGGTAATGTCTTTACTTTGTTTGTAACAAGACAAAACAAGGTCTTGATAGGATCTTCAAATTAATGCAGGAAACAAACATTTACAGAATTTAACTCTGATTTTACCTGCAGGCTTTTGTGCAGTTATGTTTGCGTTACCCAAACCATGGTATTCTAGCAACTTATAAAATATGGCAATCTCTTTGATAAGAACTGAGAAAGTATACTAGCCTTAAAAAAACCCTCTTCACCTGTCAGTGATTTTAATGTTGTGACTGACTGGTGTGAATTTTATACCATACGTGAATCTATTATGCTCCAGTGACACTAAGTGTGCGCTCAGAGAAGGCATTTAAAATGCAGGTATTCCTGAAGATATCATTGGAGCGCCCAAAGACACGGCCTTAGTACTGTTATCTTAGCTTACCACACGCTGTGTGTGGCTGGGATACTTTCAGAAAATTAAAAAAAAAAAACAACATCTTTCCAGCTAACAGTTACGGTGCCCTTGAAATCGTAATAGGCCGTTCTGAGACAAATTAGCAGTTGCAGTCATTCCGCTGGAACCCCTGCTGTGCCAGTCAGCAGTGCTCCCCTCTGATTTAAGATTATGAGCCTTCAGTGCTCAGCCGCATTCACATGACAACTCTCTCCATTCACATGCTTTATGGAATCATCACTGTCGCCGCCCAGCAAATGAGTGCAGCAATAGTTAGGACAAATGCCACAGCAGAATGGCCCCGCGAAACAATGCTTTTGAATATTTCATCACTCTGGAAAACCAGATTAAAGCCAGGGGGGGAAGATGACAGCACTTTCCCAAAGCTGTGTGGGTGTTGCAGGGCTGTACCTCGCAGGGAGGTACCGGGATTTAGCAGCAGAAGTGCAGAAGCGTTGCTGTGGCTGATGGGTTGTTTGTGTTGCAGGGTGCAGTTTCCTCAGCGCAGCGAGGTCTGGCTGCCAGAGAGGCTGCGGAGTGCACTGGCTGTGGCCTCTGCTGACTGGCTTTCCACACAGCATCTGTGGAGGCAGAGATAAGCGGTGACACACACACATGTGCACACAAAGTGCGCACACATTCTGTTCGAAGTCTGACGTCATGAGTGGATTTTGTGGGCCTGTGCGAGTGTGTGATGTTTTGTGGTTCATCTATTTTTAAGAGCCAGGGGCCATATGGGTGAGGTTCCAACAGGATCCTGGGGGCCAAAAGTTCAGAGAAAGACAGAGAGAGAGAGAGAGAAAGAGGATGAGTGGCAGCCTGTGTGGATGAAAGCGAAGGCAAGTGGATGAAAGGCGCTCAGGATGACAGTGAAAACTTGCATGAGCTATAACTCCAAACAGCCTCATATTCAGAACATCACAGCTGGTTATTTTCCATTTACTTCCATTGCATTTTCATAGGCTGCGGTCACAGAAAACAGATCACCATATTTATTATTAATCCAAACAGCTCCCTTCCTCCCACCGGGTCTTCTCGCCCTCAAAGCTGTGCAGCCCTCCCTTGCCTCGGAGTGCAGGCCAGCCTCCCTGCGAGGCACCTCCAGGTAATGGCCTGTGAAATGACTGGGCTTTTGTTGGTTGGGACATTCGCTGGAGGCCCGGGCAGCTTATTTATGGAGCTGCTGTGGTCTTTCTCCTGGCCTCGACACCTATAAATACACGGGGAAGGTTAGCTTGCTAAAACAAACAATGATGTGAGCCTAGGACGTCTGAAATAGAATATGCAATTCTGCAGCTTAGCCCTCTATAAAAAGAGCTGCAGTCTATCTTTAGGTGGGAGGGCAGGAAGATTTAGAACTGCGGTGCGAATGCTGTTTCAGCTCTAGGGATGACTTCAATACATAATGAGATGGTATTAGAGTTTAAGCTTTAATGACCTGAACCGTAGATGCAATGGACCTTCTACCCTACCAGTACAACAATGTGTACAGCGAAGTTTAAGGCAAGCGCCGTGTGAAAGCAGGGTTCATTTCCTGTTATAAAGATGCAGTGCAGCCAAAAGTTATATTTCTTGGAATTTTCTTGAAAATCAATTAGACACACCTGCAAATGTGCATAACTTATGCTAAGATTTTTTTCTTTTTAATTTAAATCTCCACCTAGCTTTCATGGCCTCGAAAAAATGTAACAGTCAAGTTGTATTTGGAAGAGACTGAGGTGTCAGTGAAGTAGGTGTTGGCAGCCGGGTTCCATATGTTAAACCTGGACAGGTTTCAGCACTTATACACACACACTGACAGTGGTAGAAACGGTAGATCTACATAATGGATATACAAGGGCCTCTTGTTAGTGTCTGCTTTTAGCCAAGCAGAGCTGAGCACACAGCAGACAGGACTGGAGAGCAGCCCAGACCTGGAGATGGCAAACGTGGTTAAACTGATAAAACTGTCATTACTATGTTGGAGGCAGCTGGGGAGGTGCAAGGGCGAGAGAAAAGGAGTAAGAGAAAAATATGAGTAAGAGAGAACACATCCTGTCAGGGTTACTGGCTTGCAGGCTTTGGGTTTAGACCAATATCCTGGGCCGATATTGATCCATCGGATATCGTGGTTTTGATATTTTGTGGTCCCTCGCAGCCCACAGTTTGAAAGTGTTCCCAAGAATTTCTATTGACTGACATGGTATTGATTTAAAAAAAATCTACAGCATGTAAATCAAAGAATCAAACACATAAATTGAGTCTGAATGATATAAACTAAAGTCAAAAGGGTCTTACAATCAGATTGTGAGTTCTGGATTTGATTATGATGAAAAATCAAAGAAATATACACTCAATGTCCACTTCATTAAATACATCCACCAAACTGCTCCTTGAATGCGAGTACTTAATTAGTCAATTACATGGCAGGAACTCAATGAACTTGGGCATATAGACATGTCGAGACCAACTACTACAATTCACACTGAGAAATAATAGGGAAATAAGGTGATTTAAGTGAATTTGACTCCAGCGTAGTTGTTAGTCGAGCCGGTCTTGAGTACTCTTTCTTTTGCACTGTTTTTGAAGTACAACCATCTCTAAGGTTTACAAAGAATGGCCAAAGAAAGACAAAATATCCAGTGAGCAGCAGCTCTCTGAGCAAAACTTTCTTGTTGATGGCAGAGGCTCAGAGGGGAATGGCCACATTGCTTGGAGCCGATAGGAAAGTAACAGGAAAATAACCACTCGTTTTAACCAAGGTATGCAGAAGAGCATCTCATGCACAACACTCCAAGCCTTATTATTTCCTGTGTGGCCTTCTGCTGCTCTTAGCTGTTGGGTACCACTCCTAGTAAGATGTACCTAAGAAGGTGGTTGGTGAGTGTATTTCTAAAATCATTATCATATGTGAAATATACGATCACGATTCTGCTTCCGTTCTGTTGTTTTTGTCATGTTTTGCTGCTTCTGTGCGCAGGTATTACCCTGAATGCAAACATAAATTATATAACCCCATGAAATTTTTGCCACTGAATGAATTAAAGTTATTTATCTTCTTAATATATATTTTCTATGGAAAAAGACAACTGGCCAGTTTTAAACTGAAACAGTAACCTGCAAAATACTGAATATTTAGGAAGTGAAAAGTGATCAGACATTGCATTGATTTAAGTTGTTTCTTTGAGATTGTGCTTATTTGCATTCACTCATTTGATTTATTTTTGGACAGTTCCTTTGTTGAATAATTTGGACACAAATTTGATGCTGTACAAAACCAGCTGTTACTTTAGTGAAAACAAATTTATCTGATTTGCTTTTGTCTTCATTTATAATGAAGGAATTTGCAATTTCTCCATGTGGACAGGATTTAAGCATAATTCAGTAGCATTAAGTAGTAACTTATATTATCTTGTGTTTTTTTTCACATATGGTTCGTTTACATTGTCTTCCAAACTGACATTTTTTCTTTTTGACAGTCCACATTTCCCACTAAATCAGTTTAACAATATTCAATTACTTTATTAAAGTTTTGTCTCTCACTTAATGAGTTTGCAATGACCAAAAAATATGACCAAACCAATGTCTCGCTCTGTGTTGGCATCAGTGTGGGAGCTGCTGATTGAGCCATATGAATTTCATTGGTTTAAATAGAGCTTTTCCTTTTCTGATGATGTGATTCTGCCTCACAGGTATTTTTTTTTCGCGCCGAACAAATGATGGTGTGAGTGAAAATAGTCACGTTTCTTGCTATCAGCACTTTAACTCCAAAAATATCAGTATCGGCCTTGAAAACCCATAAAGGTCAAACCCTAGCAGAGTTAGCTGCTGTAAAATCAAACATGCTGTTCAGCCGTGCTGAGAGAGGAAAAGGGGTGCAGTGCGAGGGAGGGAGGAGGATGGTTTGGAAGGTGTTATGTTGCAGTGTGGTGCCAGGGGAGCTGTGAGGCTTGGCAAAGAAGTGTGTGTTCACATCCCCAGTTTTCCTAGTGCTGCTGGAGAAAGGGGAGGGAAAGAGCATGAGGGGAAGAAGGGTGAGATAAATGGAAAGACAGTAGGCGGGGAGGCTACGGAGACATACGCCAGGGACAATTTACCCATCTATCACTCCCCAGCATTAATCAAAAGCTAAACATGTGACTTGGTTGCGGAAAAATCCCCAGCACCTTTGGTTCATCATGTCAGTATGTGCGCACATCTCTAAAATGACAGCCCCTCAAAACATTTTCATCCCAGGTGTAAATAAACCACACTGATCTGTCCTGCTGGATTTACAACTCCGACTGACCAGATATGGCTGCAGGATATGAACATGTAAGATTTGAGTCTGCGCTGCTTTGCCCCAAGTGGCTGGCTAGCAAACGCTTGTAAAACATTCTCTCAGAATTACATGAGCATGCACATTTAGACAATAAAAGCACTGATACAGACCCTATCTCTTAGGTTACTGTATCAAAAACCCTCTGACAGTCTGACACATTTTATTTTAATGCACTGAACATATAAATTGTACATACAATGTGGACATAGCCACTGTGACCATCAACCATTGGTTAGTGATGTCCTATTATGAAGCTTCAAGCTGAACATTTTCTCCGTGCAGTCTTGGTTCTTTGAAACTGGACCCATCAAGCAATGATGGCGGTTTTTTACTGACTTTAGTTTGCTTTGTTGTCCTTGTCTTTAATGACCTGTAATTTTTTGGGTTATTAAGACAAAACAAACAAACTAGTGCTGTCAGCATTAATCTCATTAAAATGACGGCATAACTGCATTAACGCCGCAAATCTCTGTTAGCGAGTTAGCGCGGATCGCCCCGTGCATGGGGCTGGACGGGGCTAACGCGTTAATGAGCAAACACGTTGACGCCGTTAATGTCATTTTAACGAGATTAACGCTGACAGCACTAAAACAAACAAACAAATAAACAAACAAACAACTTACTGGGAGAAAATTCTTTAAAAAAATTATCTGTACTTTAGTAGCATAGCTTCTGGGCTACTAAGCTAGCTTCTAAATTCTCCAATATGCTAACTGCTACACAGTGGTGCACAAGTGGTATGATCAATAGGATGGTAGTGTTTATTTATATATACTGTTATGGTAAATAAGAAAGTATACCCAATTCAATTTTAAGGTCTTACCTATGAGAATATAACTTAAAAAAACATCTGGTGCAAAGCAGGTAGGTAAACGCAGCCTGAGAATAACTACTGCGCCAGTGTTTATTCAAAAATAAGCCAAAATACAGAAACAATGAGTAAAAACCAAGTACAACCATACTTCTTTCACATAAATTAAGAGCGTAATTTAAATAAATTAAATGAAATGATCATCAGAAAGTGATAGGTAAAAGTAGTGCATTGTTGAATTGTGAGTTGTACTTAGCATTTCACACAGTACTTCAATATTTTGGCTTAGCTTCTATTAGATAAATAATGCCATGAAGTAATAAGGCATGTGTTTTGTTAAAATGAGGTTGTATTTAAATAATCTTAGAAATATAAAAAATTAAAACAAATTAAAAAACATTGAACGCATTAGAGCATTAGAAGTGAAAAAGAGCTTTTTTTTTTTAACCACAACCTTAAAAAAAGAAAAAAAAAATCTGATATCTGCTTTGTGGATATGATAAAACTCTGTGGAAACAAAATCATTAAGTGATTATTCAGCACTTTTTATGCATTCATGCATCATTAATAACAGTAACACCTTTCAATGTATTCATATTTATGCTATATGTTATTAATATCGAAAATAATGACACACTGTAGCTACTTTAATCAATTGCTCTAAAATAACTGATTAAAATAATAAAAAAACAACCTTGTCTGTTTTGCATGGCAAGAATAGATACAGTCCTGTGCGAAATTCACAGCCATCTTGACATCTTTATATTTTGCTTCTAAGAAACTAGACGTTTTTGTAGTTTTCCTTTGATCGCTTTTTCACTTATTCTCAGAATGTAAAGGAATGTTTTCTTTTGGTTAAGCCACTTAACACTGACCTGAATGCTTCAAGCATAAAAGTGGCATCTACCTCTAACATCTAACCAGTATTGTGTCTACACATAACAGACAACTTAGCAAAAAACATTTTTAAATTGTGTCTTGTATCTTGTAGCAGTCTGTCTCACAAGCACATCCCATCTCTTTAGATGAATCTATGAAAAATATCATCAATGACAGTTTGACAGGCATGACTTGTATTTTTGATTCTCAGAGAGCTATTAGCCAAAAACCTGGCAAGTGGAGGAAAAAAGAAGTGGCAGTATCTGAAAGTCATGTCCTAAAGGACCCAAGAAATGCATTTGGCCCTTCAGCTGATCCATCTACTGTTCAGTGAAGCCTCATCAGAAATGATCTCAGTGGAAGGTTGGCTGTCAAGAAGTCATTCTTAAGGAAGTAAACAGCAAGCAAAGGCTGAAGTATGCAAAATTATCACAAGAACTGCTAACAGGTCTCATGGAGTGATGAATCTAGCCATCTGTGTCTACAGCCATCTGTAAAACATGATGAAGGCTCTGTTGTGGTTTGGATCTGCATTTTAACCAGTGTTGTTGGAAATCAAAACTGATGGACTTATGAACACAAAAAACTACCATCACATTTTGATCCACTGTGCAATAAGATCTGGAAAGCATCTGATTGGCAATGACTTGAATTTTCAGCATGATATTGATCCAAAACACACTGCTAATGCAGCAAAAGCATACCTTGATAGAAAAACACACAATACAACACTATCAGTCATGGATTGGCCTCCCCAGAGTTCGTACCTCAACAATACCAAAGCAGTGTGAGATCATGTTGAAAGAGGATAGAATAAATGGCAGCCAATACCCAAAGAGGAGCTTTGAATGTCCTTCAAGAAGCCTGGAGACTATTTCTGAAGAGAGATTACAAGAAAGTTTGCCTAAGAGAGTTCAGATTGTGTTGAAAAATAAAAGTGGTCCTGTCGACTTATATATACTGAATTGTGCAGCATATACAAGATTTGCATGATATACTATATTTCCATGTTTGTTTGCAATACTCTCTATTACTTAAAAAAGTCATTTTTTAAAAACTGCAAGAAATCTGTATATTATCAAGCGACTAACAGTCAATGATTCTGTTACAACATCTTTCCTTCATTTAGCACGTCAGAGAGAAATTAGACACATACTTAAAAGATTGGAGACCTGTGGAAGAACGATGTGTGGGAGTCTGTTTTTTGGCTCCATTGTTGCATAGCTTTAATAATTTGAAGTCTGACAAAATGCTATATTACTCAGCTCATGCTTTTGATTTATTGTGTCATCTTTGCATCAGTAGTTGCTTTTGAACAGAACAGTTACATTGCTACACCATACCGTAGGCATGATTACACTGACATTCAAGGCTCATTTGAACACTAGGTACATGTCTGTCACAATGCTTTGTGAAGCTCAATATTTTGCTTTAGGACCAAAAAAATACCTTATTGTATTAAAGAAAATGAAATCAAGATGTGTTAAGATGAATATTTTTACAGTGTACTTGCTCATTAGCGCAAAGCATTCTGCAAGCAAACACACAGACGCACAAATACCGAAGCAGAAAGTAAAACAGACGCCCAGAGGCTCCCATTATACTGCAAAGTGAAGTCAGTTGAGGTCATTAGGATGATTTTATGAATACAAACTACTTTAAATGAAGTATTCATGAGGAGAGGCTGCACTCGGACCAGTGATTAGTGCAAGATCTCTTTGTTGGAACGTTTAATTAGTCTCCCACCTAGCGCGGATACCTAATGCCGCTTTTTAAACACAAAAGAAATAAAAGGCATTGATCGAATGCAATCAATAGAATGTTGCCTCTGGGACTGTAGTGTTTGAACATTTGTTGCTCTAAAGTGCTGTTCTTCCCCTTGCCCCCCTCTCCTGTGTGATACCCATAGAGGGTAAGGGGTGAGTTTAGGTGAGAAGGGGAAATCAGTGTGATGACACAAGAGTGAAACTGAATGTGTTGGTGCGGAGGTCCGCCGCGCTGTGGTTTGGGATTGCTGCTGATGTAAAGTGTGATCTGTCTGTCACTTTGACTCACTGTCAGCAGTGTTTACCCCCGTTAGATGCCTCACCTGCTCCTGGGATGTGTCCCACAGCATGGTGAGAAGTGCCACAGACAGCTTGTGTCATCATATCCAGGGCTTGCCCTATTGGCTGCAATCAACAGGCTACGCCCCCCTTTTACATTAGAAACCAAAATATAGCAATTATTCTGCTAGGTGCCAGTGGGTGTGTATGCACTTTACCCCCCCAGAATGAAACAACTCTTTTGCCTTGCCGCAGCTGTATGCATGAAATGATGTCTCCCAGTTTAAATTTCCTCATGGAAGCACAGTCAATGTTTGGGTAAAACAGGTTTGACAATGTAGATGACAATACAGTGATTTTCTGAATACATTTTGTGAAAAAAAGAAGAAAGTATTTGTTGCACTTTTTTTAACTGCATAAATTACAGACACCAACTGCTTTAATTTAAAGAAAAAAAAAGTGGTGTCAAAGTAATGACATCATGCTAAACAGTGTTTTTTAATTTGCGCACAGAGGCCCATCTGTAAAACTGGGATCACATACACACACAGACACACAAACCCATAGTTAATTTAATACATCTCACTGAATCATCACAACAGCCAAGTGCAGAAACCTGGTCACGTAGTAAGTGGTGACATATGGCGAGGGGAAGTAAACAGTTTCCATTTGGTGAAACTTAAGTCTAGTTTTTTTTTTTTTTTTAAATCCTAGAATAATTTTCACATTTGAACACACTTTGTTTAAATACAGTTAACTTAAATTATTTATGGCTCTCTTATTCTGGAATTACTGCATTTGGTTGGAAACAGAATGTTAGGGATTAGAGTGCCACATGACCTAAAATCACAACATTGAATTTCAGATTTGTTTGGTGGATATAAAGAATATGTGTAGCAAAGGAAATAGAAAGGAATTCAGGTCCTGATGTTTGCATCTGTATATTCCATTTTCTTGAGGTTGAGCTTAACCATGGTTAGGCAGATGACTGCCTCTCCCTGAGCCTACTTCTTCCAGAAGTTTCTTCCCGTTTTCCTTGCTCCCTTCTGGATTTCCTAGGTTTTTTTTGCATATTTAACACAAATAAACACAAAATTCAGTTTTTAAATAATGATTTTGTTGATTTAGGGAGAGAAGTTATCCGAACCTACCTGGTCATGTGTACAAAAGTAATTACCCATCTTGTTAAATCATAAATTAACGGTGATTAACCACATCTTTTGGAAAGCTGAGTTCAGTTTAACTAAACACACTCAGGCCTGATTACTGGCAGACCTGTTAAATGAACAAATTACTTAAATAGAACCTGTCTGATAAAGTGAAGCAGGCTGATGTGTTGAAATAGCAACACATCATGCCACAAAGTCATTGACATCAATCAGTCTGGAAAGGGTTACAAAGCCATTTCTAAGGCTTTGGGACTCCAGTGAACCACAGTGACAGCCATTATACTCAAATGGAGAAAACTTGGAACAGTGGTGAACCTCCCCAGGAGTGACCAGCCTGCCAAAATCACCCAAAAAGCACAGCGATGACTCATCCAGGAGGTCACAAAAGAACCCAGAACAACATTAAAGCACTACAGGCCTCACTTGCCTCAGTTAAGGTCAGAGTTCATGATTCAACAATAAGAAAGAGACTGGGCATCCATGGGAGAGCTCAACGAGAAAACCACTGCGGACCACAAAGAACACAAATGTTCGTCTCACATTTACCAGAAAATCATCCTGATGATCAACAAGACATTCAGGAAACTATTCTGTGGACTGATGTGACAAAAGTTGAACTTTTTGGAAGGTGTATGTACCGCCACATCTGGTATAAAGCTAACACAGCATTTCATAAAAGGAATATCATGCCAAGAGTAAAATATGGTGGAGGTAGTGTGATGGTCTGGGGCTGTTTTGCTGCCTCAGAAAGACTTGTTGTGGTAAATGGAGCGATGAATTCTGCTGTCTAACAAACCACCCTGAAGGAGAATGTCCAGTCATTTGTTCGATACCTCAAGCTGAAGCACACTTGGGTTCTGCAGCAAAAGAATGATCCAAACCACACCAAGTACACCTCTGAATCGCTTAAAAAAAACTCCAAAATGAATACTTTGGAGTGGCCATGTTAAAGTCCTGACCTGAATCCGATTGAGATGCTGTGACATGACCTTAAAAAAGCAGTTCATGCTCAAAAAATCTCCAGTGGGGCTGAATTACAACAATTATGCAAAGATGAGTGGGCCAAAATTCCTCCACCAAATACTAACAATTTTGTCAAAGCTGCTGAACTGTCACAGACACTCAGGAAGTGACCTTTACTCTGAGTGTATTTGACAATAATGACACAGACTCACGTGTGGAGCCATGGGCATAATGTTTAAATATACTGGGGAAGCTTAAATTTTTCCAAGTGTGCATGGTTAATTTTATGAAGGGGCATATTTTAACCAAAACCTAAACATAAGCAGCCACTTATTTCAGTCACTTCTAGCTGACACACCTGTAACCTTTTAACCACAACAACAGATGCGCCAAGGCACCGACACCATAAGACACCTTGTGCACATCTGTTGAAAGCAGCGTTATCTGACAGAACGCGACATTCGTTGCTTTGAAATGAAAACTTGTTTGTTCTAGATAGATTTAGGCCCCAAAGTTGATTTAAGAGAACTTAAACGGTACTGCCAAATCTGACCTCCAAACTCAAGCCGAGACTCAAGGCTATATTTTTTTTGTTATTTCTTCTTTAAATTCAAAGTTATATGCTTGCTTAGGAAATATTTTCTGCATGCCAGTCCCCCACAGTCTCTCCACACATTTCCTGCCTATCTAAAGGCCTCCATAGATGTTCTTCATGAACTGTTTGACAACGTTAGCGAGCCAAATCAAATATGGCACTGTGGACCAACAGAATGAAACATATTAGATGTATTCATTTCAGTCAATACTAACTACAATCAGTTACTGGCCTGGAACTGTGACGTATGTTGAAGCTTTTATTAGCTTTCTTACCAGTAGTGGATTAAGTAAGTGTCTTGAGGCGACTGTTGTTGTGATTTGGCGCGATATAAATAAAATTGAATTGAATTGAAGTAAAGTCAAGACATGACACATGGTAGTAACTGTACAACACAAAACTTTGTACAGGTGTGCCAGCCTTCAAGTTAAAACCTACAACAATTAAACACCTTTTACTTGCTAAACCTATGAAATCAAAGTAAACAAACAAGTGAAAATTACATGAAGCAAAAAAGTATTAAGCCAAGAAAAGAAAAGGAAAATATGGAGGTCCAAACAGGAAGCAGATTATAGTCACCTGACTAATGATCCTTATGGGGATTTTGCAGGTCTTTAAAACACTGAGGTGGTTGATGTGTGATGGCACAAATACCCAGATGCACTGAGAGGTCAAACGCACTGCAACTTAAGAAAATGCCAGCAAATAGAAAAATGCTTCAAAAGTACACAAAACCCAACAGGAGATTAGTACAACACAATGAAAATGGGGAAAATGCCATAAAAGCTAAAAAAAAACAAACACAGACAACAAAAATAGAAAAGCAAAATCTCACGCAATACAACAAAGTTGTAGGAGGCAATAATGTGACAGATCGGCTGATAAAGTGAGAAGCTAACATGAAATGGCTAATAGTGAACCTGTATTAACAATCTTCTATGAATGATGTGATTACCTGCAACAACACAGATGAATCCTCTGCTTCTTCTGAGTGTATCTCACTGCAATCCTTTGCATGTTTTGCTTGTGTTTTGCAGCATTTTTCCGTTTTCTTGTGCTTTCTCAAGTTGCAGTGCATTTGACCTCTCAGGGCCACCGTCCAAAAAGGCACCCGACTAATCAGCAATACGCAACTCCCCCTGGGGATGAGGATGAATTGGCCTTGTGAATATCAGCAGGGATTTGAAGAAGCCCTCTTCTTTTTGGATTGGTTTGCTATATTTCACACATTACTGACTGTTAAAATGCCAAGCTAATGCAACAGGCAGTTTTTTTTGGTTTGCTTTCTGCTTTGCGTAATACACGGGCGCGGGGGGCATCCAGATAACGGCTTCAAACTCTGCCCTCAATCGTAGCTCACCAACGTAACCACAACTACCTGTAACTTTACTTTATGTTGTTGCACAACACTTGACACTAATTCTCTTGCCCAAATTCTTAACTTTCAAACAGAATTTACTCCTGCAGCGATGCCCACCCCCACCCCGGAGAGCTCTGTAGACCAGTCTGACAAAAGTTCTGCTTGTTGTCTGATGCCGATTTGACTGCTTTTGGCAAAGCGCTCCTCTCCTAATGATGATGTTTTACAATTAGCTGTGAAAACTGTGCAAATGTTTTCGCTCTTCTTGGCAACTGTTCTCCTTGGCAAAAAGCACTATGTTTAGAGAGTGCATGTTCTTGGCCAAATCAACATTTATGATAGACTATCCCAGATGGGATGTTGCAGATGGTCGCATGATCTGGCCTCTTCTGGGACAGTTTCAGGGCCTACCCAAACAGTGTGCAATAATTTGTGGGAAAAAAACAGAAATAAGACGTCCAGGAAAGTGTGTGCGTGTTGCATTGTTCCCAACGTTCAGTGCAGTGACTACAGATAATGGTATAACTTTGAAACACAATCAGACGTCTTCTTACTTTTCTGAGTGAAAATAAAAATAATAAAACAAAACCCCTGAAATTTAGATTCACCCACATTCTGTATCGTTTCTTCTGTAACCCGCTCATAATTGCACACATATGCACAGACACGCACGCGCATAGGCAAAATCATTCATATCCGTTCAGACATTTACTGCAGCTGTTATGTTTGTGGCACAGCCTAACTGCAGCGTTAATCATTTCTGCATGGTGGAGAAATCCGCCCATCCCTCTCACCCATCTCACAATTAATCCACATCCTCCACGCTTGGAAGGGTTAACACCGTAGGACGACACAACCCAACCATCCAGGAACCCGTGTAAGTGCCTCTCCGGCTACACACGGATTGATCGATTGCTCTGTTTATCAGTCATAAAACTATTAACAATCCATCTTTCTCTCTCCCCGCTTCACTCTTTCTTCTCCATCTCTTCTTCTTCTGCTTCCAGAGCAGTTTTGCATCTGGATGATTATACATTCATTAATGCATGGGTAGTTGTGCGTTAGTCAAATGATCCATATGCGACGGGGGTGCGTTGAACACAGATTACTGCACAGATGCCCATTGAGGAATCTTTTAATTAACAGCATGGTTTATGTCTTAGGCAAGACCTCTTTGTGTCAGCGAAAGCGACGGCGGCTCGGAGTGAAGGATGGAGATGGAGAGACGGGAGGATGAGCGGAAGGGTTGGGGGGTGGGAGGAGGTGACCCAATTCTCAGGGGAGATGATTGAACATGACAGCAATAAAAATAAAATGCTGAGACCTTCTGCGCGAGCTGCAACAGGATCTGTTTGGCAGAACTTTGCCGTGACCCCGTGGGGGTCAGGCGCCATCTTCGATTCTCCTTTTTTGTTTTTTTGTCTTTTGAGCTGCAGCTCTGTGGACTGACTCCAAGTTTCAATCTGTTGCATAAGGTGCCACCACACTGGAGGTGATGTCGGGGGGGGTAACGGTTGTTTTTTGTCTGTGTACTTCAGGTCTTTGCGTCTTTGAAGGATATGCGCTCGGATTGTTTTTTTCAGGCTGGCCTGTCTGCGATTCTGTGTCCATCCTCCTGCTGCCTCAACTTCCACGGGCATTGAATAATACATCCAGACATGCTGTCAGAGATCAGTTGACCCTGAAGCTATTGGATTTCACATTAAAAGCCCCAGTACCACAGATGAGCGCAGAATTCTGCAGACAGTTTTGTTAATCCATGCTCAGACCTTGCCTGAGGGCACGCGGCGGTGAGGTAAATGTGGCTTGAGTTATGGTACATATGTCCATCCAATTACTGAACCTCAATGTTTTGGCTGTGCAAATTAAAGATGAGAGCACCTAAAAAGCACACACACACACACAAACACAAGCGCTCGGGGGAGGCAGTGTATTTTTCCCTGCTTTCTTTCTTGCCTTGTTTCTTTTTTTTTTTAATATTTGAAGACGAGACGGCAAAAACAACGCCGAACTCTGCGCTGAGCTCTGCGCTGAGCTGGAAACGGCCTCAGGTTTAAGCTGATTTATTTCATTATTTATTTCAAAAGAAACATCACCCCACAGTCTGTATGCACCAGTGACTAATCGCTTACCCCGCCTGCCTGGTTGGAAGCGCTCATAACCGCATCCTTATTGGAATCCGTGTTCCTTTTGGATAGCATCAACTATTTACACTAATACTCGAGTCTCAGCCCCCATCGCCAGAGTGTCATAATCACTGGCTGCGGACAGAAATAAAAGATTCATCAGTGTGGCGTTGCGCTGATGAGGAGTGTTCTTACTGAAGGTAGCGTGCCAAGGCTCTGTTTAGGAAGAGCCAAAGAGGGAGAGACAGAAAGAGTGTGTATTCCAGTAGGGATTAGATAACATGAGTTCATCAGGTTTACCGTTATGTTTCCTCCCCGAGGCGGATGTGCTGGCATTAGTGTCTGTACAGAACTCTCTCTCTCTCTCTCTCTCTCTCTCTCTCTCTCTCTCTCCCTCACATACACTCTCTAACCTCTCTTAACCATTTGACTTCTCTCTTTCCCATCGGCTCGGCAGCAAAGACATAACAAATAACTCGTAATGTCATTTGCAATCTCTGCCCCCTTCCTCTCTCCTTCTCCCCTTTTAACAGTGTAAATCGAGGTAAATTTAATCTGGAGGCTCATGTGCTGCTTCTGCTTCTGCTGCTGCTGCTGCAGATGATGATCTATTACAGTTACCGCCGCTGTCGCAGCTTGTTGATGTTTGTTTCTCATGCAATTGCCCTGCAATCCTTGTTTGTAGCAGCTCTGTTTGGCACGCTTCGGCTGCCTTCACAGCTTTTTTTCTTTTTCTTTTTTTCCTTATTTGTGTCATGTCATCGGGAAGGAAGACAAGAGGAAAGTGATAAACATGAAAAACAAGAGAGAGCGCGAGTTTGGAGAGGATCAGAGCTTATGTGTGCGTGTGTTTGTGTGTAGCTCCTCTGCAATGAAAGTTAAAGTCTGAACGGGCGCGATGTTCTTCCGGCGGCAGACAAGCTGGTAATTAAAACTATGGGGAAACTCCTGTGAGGGGTTTACGCGGAGATCTGAGCGTAATGTTATTGAACCGTATGGAATATGTAGTGTGCATGGCTGTTTCTGATGCTGATTCAGTCATCTCTGTGTTTTCCGTGTGTGTGCTCACCCTTCTCATCTTTTATGCTTTGTGATTTGCTCACAGCTGGGGGTAAAGGTTATTGTTCTAAGTTGCATCTTTACATCCTTCTTATAGATTTGCCCTGAAAGCATCTCAGAGCCTTGCAGTTAAACTCAGAAACCCTGTCCGCCTGCCATTTACCTCCCTGACTTCTAACTCGTGTAGGCTCAAGTCTGCCCCCCTCTCAAATAAAGGCAGCGCCGCTGTGAATAGAGGCAGCGAAAAGAGGCGCTGGGGCTTAGCCGATCAGTAAGACACAAACTCCTCACACCAGCGAGATTTCAGCCCTGGCTTAAAGGCTTCGGGGGAATGGATTTGGGCGAACATCACATGAAATTGCTTCTTCAAAGTCTCCTTATCTAGGCGCGGGGAAAAATCTCAAAATGGTCCTGCAAGTGGTTTTACCGCTGAAAAACATGCAATCACGTTTCACACTTTTAAATTACACACTTAGCTATTTTCTTTTGCAGGGCAGAGGGTCAAGTGCTTAAAGATTTGGCCTCCTGTTCAGCCTTTCTTTCTTCTTTTTTTTTCAAAAACTGCAATATTCTTGTTATCTTACCTTCACAGCCAGACCACTGCCCATGCTGAAGAAATGCATATTTCTAGTAGATGAATACTGATGAGCATAACACAAAGACACACACCTGCACACTCTCATATTGAGGTCTGGTCCACAATTGAATTTGTGCGCAAAAAAAAAAGGGATGACGGGACTTCCTTTCTGGAAGATTTCAACTTCAGACAATCTGATAAGCGCGGTGCCGAAAGCAGCGCTAGAAGCCGGCTGTTGTTTGTTCACCTGAAATATGGGACATCAGCAATATTTATAGGTAATGCCAAAGATGTCTGCACGCTTGACAGCCTCATTTCCCCAAAGGATGCCAAACGTACTCACATGTGGAGAAATCGAGTCTCACGCTGCACTCAAGTGATGAAATCCAGGGATGAAGTCATGCGTTGTTATTGCAGCAACACCCGCGGGGGATTTCTTTACTCTGATTACAGGTGTGATGCTGATGTGGCTGCGTATGTGGTGCCGGCATCATCACAAGTCCCTATAATCAAGGTGATGCTTAGCCTGTTGAGTGAGGACGACTTTTAAATACAGTGCACCCCCAACATGTGAACTGTCTCAGAAGGTGTGCGAGGTAAACACACCATGTAAAGATTGGCCAGAGTGTCTCTGACTGACTAAAAGGAATATTTTAGTCATCACATACACACTTCACTGAAACAAGCCAGCTAAATACATCTGTCCACGTTAAAAATCACTGTGATTTGCCAGATATTGAAATCATTTTCTAGTTTAGTTTGTCAGAAAATATATATTTTTATAGCTTTACTAAAATAAATAAAAAAAACATGCAGAGTAGGATAAAGCATGAAATCAGGTTTAGGCAATTAAGCACATACAAACAGCAAAAAAAGACAACTGGAACAGAGGTGAGTGTGTGAGCGTGTAGCAGGTGTGAGGCTGCTAATGGGGAGAGGTATAAAAAGAAAAAAAGAAAAGAAATTGTGATAGGAATATTAAAATTCCAGATAATACTGGGAAAAGACTCGGAATAGGTGGGAGCCCATCCCAAGTCAGCAGCACTGCTGTGCTAGAGAATTAAGTCAGAAACTGTAGCCAGAGGGTAGCTCTGTAGGGCAAGGTCAGCCAGGGCAGCAGCGATGCCGTTCACTGGTTAATAAGCAGGAATTTTTCTCTTTACTTTTGCTATGGTATGCATAATTTCGATGTTTGGACCAGTGTTGTAAAGCTCTGATTTGGCCTCAGAGACGATCAGAGGGAGTCAATGTAGAATATTCTTCAATACAGCCCCCAGACCCAAACGAGAGAGACTGTTTAAATGGTTGGTTAGGGGGAGGCCATATTAATTCTACATTGTTTTGGCTTCCATAGGAATTCAATGGTAACTCGCAGTCAGGTGTTGCTAATCAAATTCACTTGATTAACTGATCATGAGCAAATGTGAGCACCTCTTTGAAAACAAAAGGTTTGGTAGTTTGCCGGTCTAGAGCATTCAGGCGTGTGGTCAAAGTCATGGTCACCAAACCAGGCTGCGAATCTAACATCAATATAGGGACGGCACACAAACCTGCTACAACAAGCCCACACTTGTTCACATGCCCAGTGTGAACAAGTGTGGGGTTGCCAAAAAGGCCCCTCCCTGAGCCTGGTTCTGCCAGAACCTGTTCTTCTTCCTGTTAAAAGGGAGTTTTTCATTCCCACTGTCACCAAGTGTTTACTCATAGGGGGTTGTTTAATTGCTGGGGTTTTCTGGTTGTTGGGTCTTTACCTTACAGTATAAAGCACCCTGAGGCAATTGTTGTTGTGATTTGGTGCTACAGAAATAAAATTGAATTGAATTTAATAGTTGATGAAATTTAACAAAAGGAAGTGTATCTGCCAAACAAGTAAAAAGGAGAACAACACCTGCCCCTATTATTTCATTCAGCACAATTTAATACACCTGTAGCCCCTTTTGTCCCACCCCCTTCACATCCCAGATTCCATTCATTGTGTAGGCAGTATTAGTTCAGTTCAATTTTATTTATATAGCATCAAATCACAACAACAGTCACCTCAAGGCGCTTTATATTGTAAGGTAGACCCTACAATAATACATACAGAGAAAAAACCTAACAATCATATGACCCCCTATGAGCAAGCACTTTGGCGACAGTGGGAAGGAAAAACTCCCTTTCAACAGGAAGAAACCTCCAGCAGAACCAGGCTCAGGGAGGGGCGGGGCCATCTGTGGAAGAGAGCCAGAGATTAATAACAAGTAATTCAGTGTAGAGACGTCTATTAACACATAGTGAGTGAGAAAGGTGACTGAAGAAGAAATACTCAATGCATCATGGGAATCTTCCAGCAGCTTACGGCTATTGCAGCATAACTAAGGGAGGATTCAGGGTCACCCGATCCAGCCCTAACTAAATGCTTTTGCAAAAAGGAAAGTCGTGACAGCTAACACATGCCACAATCTTTTCAGAAATGGACATTCCAGTAAGTACACCCCAAGGACAGACTGTGTAGTGCTCTAAAACAAATGCAAACAAACAAACAAACAAACAAACAAAAAAACAAACAAACCCAAGAGCTACATCTTAGACTCTACAGACCTCAGATAGCATGCTAAGTGGTAAAATTAACTCTCCCTATAAAAAGAACATGACAACATGGTTTAGGTTTGTAAACCAGCTCCTGAGACTTCAGGAACAATTGTAGCATGTTTTGTAAAAACCAAACAGAGCATATCAGCACAAACAGCTCACACCAACTGGCAAGCACGGTGATGGAGATGTGATGATTCAGACTTTTCAGTCACTCACTACTACTGAGTCAACCACGAACTCCTCTGTATACCGAAGTACTCTAGAGTCAAATGTGAGACCATCTGTCTGACATGTAAAGCTTGGTCCAAATTGTGTCATGCAACATGACAAAGAATCCAAGTACAGAAGCAAATTTACAACAGAAAGACTGAAAAAGAAAAGAACACAAACACACTGGTGTTTCAGTCATCCAGTCAAAATCTGACTGGAATGATGTGGTGGGAACTGTGCATAAACAAATTCCCACAAACCTCAGTGAACTAAAGCAACACTGCAAAGAAAACTGGATCAAAAGTCTTCTAAAGTAATACCAGAGACTGATAGAGTCACACAGAAAATGATTACGTCATGTTGTTGTGACTAGTAGTGGTTCAACAAGCTACTGAATCATGGGATGTTCTTAGTTTTTCACATGCTGCTTCTACACTTTGGCTTTCTGTGAAATAAATACTGGTACGGTGAAATGTGCCAGGTGCTGTACTTAACTGATTTTCTGACTTACTCAAGAACTAGATATTTTCTTTTATGATGTCCTGATATTTAAAACCTTAATACTGAAACAGGCTGAACTTTCTTTTTGTTTTGTCATCATGGCAGTATATTGTATCTATGTTAAATATTAGATTTGAAGTCACAGTATCATCCAGTTAATTGTGACTATGAAGATTTTACTCTTACAGGTCAGAGGTGTTTCCCAGATGGCAGGCAGTCTCTCAGTATTTCACACTTTGCATTAAATTGATGCATTTCATGTCTGTCTCGTGACCTTAATGACGCATATGTGATCTCAGGTATGCTCTTACATGATGCATGAGATCATTAGAGGTTTGAATGCCTGGGACCACTCAATAGCCTGTAAGCCTCTTTTCAATGAATGCTGTCTAATCAACCGCACTAAGCAGTGAGTCCAATTTTCTTTGGATTGGCTCTTGCAAATACTCGGAAATGCCCAGCGGAGGTCATCATGATTGAAAAATCTGCTTGGAACCAACACTCTTAACAAAAGTACTCCACCCATACAGCGATGAGTTCCTGTCAGACTCAAAGTGGCCAGTTGGGGAAAAAAAAAAGATTTTAAATCGATGCAGCAGAAAGAGCTATAATGTACTTATTTTTTCCACTCAGGTGTATTACTAATGGCTCCTTCCAGAAACAAGACTCAGTACTTGGCCCACATCTCAGTTAAGCCTCCAGGCAGTTCTTTGGGGATGTATTTATCTAAAATGAGTAATTTAAATGCTTACCAGCACATAAAAAAATTGATGTACCCAATCACTCCAAAGTTTTGTTCAAAATAAGGCTCCCCCCCCCCAAGAAATGATAATTCTACCACCATATTTGCTGCTGGAATTTTCCCATAGATTTCAAATCAGGGTTCTTTGCATGTTTGCATGTTCTTTACATATTTACCCTCGTTTTCATCCTGTCATGCGGCCCAAATAAATCTCATGGCAAATAAGAGGAAGGAAAACCCACTTATGGTTAGTGGGTGGGCAGTTAGTTTAAACCTTTTGGCACACTGTATTTTTATATATTATTTCTTCACTTTAAATTCTTTCAGTAATGATAAATATATATTATTGTGTCCATGGCTCTTTTACCATAACTATTGTAATCTCTCTCATCATTAACATTTAAATTCAGTGGTCTGTGCTGGCATAAATACTGATAAAAGATATTGCTAAAGTGATTTGTTTGACATTAGAATAGTTATATATTAATGATACACAGCATCTACATATCACATGTTTGTGTTTTTGTTGTGCTTCAGTCACGTCAGGGAAAACAGTGGTTGGACATCTGACCGAAACCAAAATTATTGCAACTGTGTGCAACTTACCATCTTGGTGCTTCAAAGATGCGGACCAGGTCTGCAAGCACTCACAGTCAGTTGCCATGTTCAAAGCAACTTTATGCCTTAGGATAGATAAATTATTACAGCAGTGATAAAACTGCAAGAAGGCGGAGTCACACGCACCATGGTTAATATCACAATGAATCGTGGTAAATCACTGAAATTTGCAAATCCTTTACATTAACTGTTTACATTCAGAGTCCAGCCTGAACCTCATAGATTTGAAAGAGAAATTCAGAAATTCCCCTACAGAAAACGAAGTTGCTGCAGGACGGCAATTTAACTACAAAATGACATGGGCGCTCAATAACTTTGCTTTTTATATAGAAATATAACCAGCATAAAACCATCTGACAACCAGTTGAGTTGAGTCCTGGATTGGAAAGGTATACATAACTGCTCTAATCAGTGTGTAAACTGACTCAGACCAATTGCAACATGTTAGCAATCTTTGTTTTTAAATTCGATAGCAATGATTTGCAAACCTTGACTAATCTGTGTGAGAGTGACTGGACTAGGGACTGCTTGGACAGAGGATGCCTTCCACAAAATGACCTGGCTTGTGATCCAAAGTGGTCTCTAAGAGGTTGACTCGTTGCATGCTACCTCTTGGGGACAGTTGTTTGTTGCAAATACGTCCAATCAGTTTCCAACAGCAAAAATATGCAGTACAGTCACTGCTAACCACTGATTTTTCCCATCTGCAACCCCTTTGTGTGCAACATGAACAACATATTTCATATCATTCGTGAATTATATGGGTTAAAATTCTGTTGTGGGACTCTTCCTCTTAAATACACAGTGACAGCTCAAACCTGCACAAAGGACACGTTCTGTGTAATGCCTTCACACTTACAGGCTACAGTTTTCAAGCCCCATAGTCAGAATAATACTGTATGAACATTTTTTTCTACTCCTGGTGAAGTCAGCCTGTGAAGACCTCTGAGCACTGAGCTAAATACAGACAAAGGGAGTGAGAATGAGAAGTTTACTGTATACTGCAAAAACAGGCAAATGTAGCATTTTTAATATTCAAAAACCGAAGCATACCTTCTACCACAGAGAATGACACGTACAGTATAATACAGCTGGCGTTCAGTTATTTATAAGTAATGCTCTCTTTCACTTCAGGCTTGACAGATTCAGGACGATACTTGGTCATTTCCTCCAGCAACAGGGAGTTTACACTTATCTCAGAAATAACTCTGAACACACAGGAAGTGTGGAGACCACCTGCTGAGAGACTCCAAAGGGAAAAAAACAGAAATCAAATCCAATTATATAAAAAAAGAAAGAAAAAACCTTAACTACAAGGCCTAATTAGCTACTCTTTATTTCTTCTTAATCAATTCAATTTCACAATTCAGGCTTCCAACTTACTTGAGTCTCAAAGGGCTTTGTTTTTTTCCCTTTTTCTGTTCATCTGTAATTGCTGTGCGTGCTCTCTATGCAGTTTCACACAGAGCCATAACACACATAGCACACACCTATTCCTCTGGGTCAGTAGGTTTTCATGGGAATGTCCTAGTAGAGACACTGTTTTGAATGTACCCAAAGATCTGAATAAAGATTAAATCATTGTTGTGAAATAGCAAGCGGCAGTTGAACTGACATTTATTTATGAAAATGAGATGTAATCTGAATAAGATAAAGTTGTTCCATTCTTCCAGCATGCCCGTGCTACAGTTTCAGTCATCACTGGGCTCGAATCTTTGGTCCGGCTGTGCGGAGAGCAGCACATGTTATTACAGAGAGAAAGAGGCTAATCCTCAGAGGATCTGCTTGCTATCACATCACTCACTCAATCTAACAGCAGGACTCTCGCTCTCTGTCTCTGTGTCCCTCTCTGGCTCACACACTGTATCACAGTTTCAGCATTTTAAGCATTACTCACCTCTCCCGCACTGCCCTACGTGCTTCACCACTCTCTGTACTAAACTGGTAAGTGAAAATGACTCTAAGAAGAAAAAGCAGCATGGGAAAAGCGTGTTTTAATGAACGCACACATACACATGCACACTCTCCAGGGTGTAACCCTCCCTTGGCCCAGCATGTTGAATAACCTGCGTTGCATAACTAGGGTCAGATATAAAAAGAGACGCATCGTCCCCTAAGACACACACACACACACACACACACACATTCATACTCTATCTGGGTCACAGAGTGCGAGAGAAATAATAACACAGAAGTCATTTCAGATTACATAGTTGAGATCAATAGCCCTCACTGTCTCCGTGAAAGCTTCATTTTGAATCGGCCTTCCCATGAAAAGGGTTGATTGTAACATGGATTGACTGTTTAATGGTATTACGATGAAGATGATGTGTCCCACATGCATGCCCCTCCTGCCCACACACACACAGGCTTGGATATACAGAACAGGAGATATAGTTATCAAAATGTGAAAAGGAGAACTCAGAGTGTGAACAGGATTTTTAAACAGCCTATAGTCCTGATACAGATAACCACACAGAAGGTCTATTGTTACCTGAGCAGCAGGAAAAAGGTAACTGCAGTGCAGGTAACTGCCAAAAGTGAATCAATTCCAATAGATTCCAGTGTTAAAATGTCAAACTTTAAAGCATTAAAAAGCATTTCTAAAGGCTGATACAGAAAAACTGTTTCGACCTCTATAAGTTTCCTCCTTCAAATCAGTTCTGGGTCTGTGAATTTATTTAACACTCATTCATCTGGACACTGGAATAAGGGGGTTGGCTGCTTTTGACTCACAGTTGTCCCAGCACAGACAGGTGTAGCCACTTGGTACCTGCCAGGCGTTACCTGCACTAATTAGCCACTAAACTGGACCTCTCTGCTGTGTTCATGCTGCTGCCCTGTTTGATTGCATTTGGGAGATCTTAAGTGTTTTCGATATGTTATGTAGTGCTCATTAGCAGATATGTGTGACTTTGTGATACACCCATACAGTTTTTTTTCAACTTAATTCAATTTTATTTATATAGAGCCGAATCATACCAACAGTCACCTCAAGGCACTTTATATTGTAAAGTAAGGACCTTACAATGATACAGGGAAACCCCAACAATCAGATGGCCTCCTAGCAAGCAAGCACTTTGGCGACAGTGGAAAGGAAAAACTCCCTTTTAACAGGAAGAAACCTCCAGCAGAACCAGGCTCAGGGAGGGGCACCATCTGCTGCGACTGGTTGGGGGTGAGGGGGCAGAGACAAGACAAAAGACTTGCTATGGATGATGTCTATGGGTACAGCTTGCTAACCAAGCCTGCTAACATCAGCTGACACGACATCATTTCTCTCACCCAAAAAACTGTAACGATGGTGGACAAAATAAGAATGTTGAGGCTTTAAATTGCACCTTCCAAAACCAAAGGGCGATATCATGGTGGGTTTATCCATCAATTAAAGTCTAAGGTTTACGACTTGGTACAAATTTGGATTATTATTTATTATTGTTTTAACTGTTTCAATTGTATAAAGGCTTTACATTATTCTGTAGTCACTTTAGATATGTAATGTAATTCTGTGAATAATATTATTTTCCCCTGGTATTTAATTAGTATGTTACTTAGCACTAATAGCACTCAATGCTCAATTGATCTATACTCAATATTAACTCAATATTAACTTGCTGGCATATTTTTCAAAATATGGTAAATGCTGGCTCAAAATGAACTAAGTGATAAGAGCTTTGATTTTCATTCAGACCTAGCAGACCTGAGCTTAAAGAACACACAAAGACCATTTGTTTGTACCTCATCTCCTCCTTAGTGGGTCGGCCAATCTCAATCAAACTTTGCGCGAAAATCGTCACACATATATTTTAGGTCTTTTGATTTTCATATTCATCATTTTCCTGTGAATGTGGTGCTATGCTCTCCTGCATTTGTCTCACACCAAAATGTGTATCTACGGCAGAATTTTGTTCAAGTCACCACCAGGGCTGGACTGGGACAAAAAATCGGCCCGGGCATTTTGACTAGAGACCGGTCCACCAGGTATTATAGGAAAAACCATAAAGCCTTTGAATGAAAACAAACGCTGTTGTGACAGTGATGTACAGTCTTGTTGGTATATATGTATCAATCTAATAAACTTAAATCTACACCATCCTCCCTATTCTGGTATTCTAACCCGAAAGTAGACTGCTTGGTCGAGTTAACCTCCTGAACTATCTACAACACATGGTGAAAACCTGAAATTAAAACAGAGAAGACTAGAGGTGAGACATGATCATTACTGATGACAGATTTAGATATATTTTCATAAACTATTCATTTACCACATCAATAAACAGCATGGCAGGGCAAAATATTTTTTCTAACATTACAACCTTTAAAAAGTGAAAGGAGATAGAAAGACAGGTGAGAAAGAATAAAACTTAATTGACTTTTTGATGGCATTTTACACACAGTACTGGTACAGTATCTAGAAAATGTGGGAAAATACTGGCATCATATACAGTACTTAGCTACTTCTGAAGAAATTATGATGGGACCCTAAAAAAATTACTATGTACAATAATGGATTTCTATACATTTTACATTAGATGAAAACGTTTGTTGTAAGATTCAGATAATTATTTATTCAAAGTTTTTAAATGATATAACAAAGAAAAGTATTTCCTTGTGCCCACCTCTCCCTGTTAATGCCCTACCTGCCCCCCTGGCAAAACTTTGCTAGATCCGCCCTGTACAGTTACCAGCTGTCAGCTACTTAGAAAAGGATCCTGGTGTTATTTGTCTCTCAGAAACAGTTCATAACTTCCCTTCAACTCATTCATGTCACCTAAAAGGTAAACCTGTTTCTCCATCACAGCTCTGATGATTCAGTAAGGACATCTCCTGGTTTCATCTTCATGTTTCCCTCTCACCACATATCCAAACCGACATCATGACCAGCAGCTTTACAGCTGTGGCTCCAGCAAACATCAGCTGATACTAGAAATTAATATTAAATAAATTCTAACAACAGCTGATCAAGCTTGAACATGCTACTGTTGTTTAACGCGACATCCGCTGGTTTCCTGTTTCTGGGAAAGTGGGCGATAAACAAACAAGAGAGCCGATCAGCTGATCATTGATCAGTTTCATGATTGAAGTAGAAACAGAGAGGGAGGGGAGAGAATGAGAGAAGAAGAGGCAGCTGTGCAGCAAAGACACAGAATAACTCCAGCTTTGTGTCTTTTTCATTCTAGCTGAAGTACGGGACAAATCGCGTTCCTTTTCCCCTCAATACAAAACGTGCAATATTTTCTCTGAATACTAGACGATTACGTTTTTTACGGGACGGTTGGAAACTCTAATAACTAACCTTATAAATAAAATAAGATAAAACAAGTTCAACATCAATAATATCATAGCACCCACCCAGCAGTATATAAACTCCGTCATGCTAGCTAGTACACAGTATGAGTTATTGTAACTGACTGTAAAAAGTCAGCATAACGAAAATAAACTCCACCTAAACGTGGTTTATATCTGACCCAGATAGACTGCAGGTCATAACTTCTTACCTGAAGTTCAGTTCACCGCCTCGGGTCTCTGCTCCTCCTGCCTTTCCGTCATCCACCTGCCAGCGTGTTGTATCTGCTGGCCTCCACCACTTGCTAATGTTACTGAATCGGTGGAAGCTCCGCAATAGCCACCACCAAACAACTGAGTTATTTTTACACATCTCCCAGCATCTGGCCAATCCACCACCTTTCAGTGTTTATACCATTACGGAAAAAAAAACGAAAAAAAAGAACCCATCGGCCCATAAAAATGAAAAATCACCATCGGCCCACCGGGCAAATGCCCGGTATGCCCGATGGCCAGTCCAGCTATGGTCACCACTAAACCCAAAATGAAGAAAAAGTGCCGCTGACCTGGTGAAAAAGGCCAGAGGTTGAGTTTTTTGCTGGCACTGTAAACTACTGTCTTGCAAAGTTTGAGGTATTCTGATACCATTGTTATCATACTGTGATAAAAAAGAAAATATTCTTGAGGTATATATGCTGTACTTCCATGTTCCTATTGCAGTCCTGTTGTACTTACACTAGTATGTTATATTATCCACTGTTCGCTTTCCGCTCCCCATTAGATTGTGCTGTTTTTCTTTTAGCTTTGTCTGTGCTTTGATTTCTCTGTTTTTATATCCTCCTTTTGTCATCACCCGGGTACTGTGAAGAGAATCCTGATATATTTAGTTTTTAGGGCATTTTTCCTTAAAACAGCTGTCTTCTGTGGGCAAAAACAACACAAACATCAAGCAGGCAGAACAAAACAGTCAGTTAAAAGACGCTGCAATGCTTTGTACGCCAGATAAACATATGAATCAAAGTCCCTTTAAGCATTCCATAAATCTAATTATCTGTAAAGTGGCTCAATCGGTGAATCAATGGTCATACGGTAGATTTATAGTGTTATTTTTCCCACACTGAAAATGGATAAGCACTATTGTAGAGGAAGCGGTAATATATCCTCATAATCTTGCATTTTTACCTTTAAAGCCAGCTCAAAATTTATTTTCTTTTTTTTTAAAGTTTATTTATGCCAGCCCAGTTCTGCTTTCATCCATGTTTCTTAATTTGATTGTTTCTTATTAGATATGAACACATTTCCTCAGAAGTGAACACATTTACACAGAAAAGAGCAGACGGCAGGCAAAGCGAGACTTGAGCCAGGGAACATATGATTTGATTTGGTAGTTTCCAGTTATAAGGAAATGCAATTTTTGTCAACCACAACCACGGTCAACAAACGGGGAGACATATTTGGAAATCCAAAGATCAAGAAAGCTGCTTGGATTTTTTTTTTTTTTTTGCGCTCTCCGTATTCCCTTCAAGCTGAAAGGAGGAAGCGGCTTCCCCATTTTCAGGTTAGAAAATTGCTGGCAGCCCTCGTACCCTTGTGTCTTCACCTCTCATCTGAGCTTCTATACATGCATACACACACACCCACAAACATTACTGCTTTGATACAAATCCCTATGGTGAGCTTCTATCATCTCTAGCAATAACGAGCTGTCATTGGCCCTCAGTGATCTATCTGTCTGAATGTGTCAGAGAGCAGGCAGGCTGACTGAACGTCGGACTAAAGCAGTTCTCCACTTCCAAGACCTGCCAGTCAATGCTCGGGGCACCTGAGACAGCCCTATGTCGGTGAGGGATCACTTCTGAAGGCTGACACTGGATCAGAGACAGGAAAAAAAAAACAGCCATGTCAACGTTTGACCCAACCCCCACGTGCAAGGAAAAAAAAGAAACCGGGGAGGACGGCAGTGTAAGTTGATGAGGCGCTGACAGCTAAATGCCAAATAGGTTGTCTCAGGAGGATTTAGTATCTGACCGGCTCCTATTTTACAGATAAGAAGGAGGGATCTGAGTTATTAAAGTTTTAGTCTAAGGTATATAAACACACTCATTTACATGGTGAAATGAGTTTAAACTAACTCAGCGGGCACCTTGGATGTATTCAGAACCTGAATGTCACCATGATGCAAGATAAACCTAAATAACCCCCAGAGATAACACCAAGATGCAGCCATCACAACACCTCCGTGTAATGTATTCCTTCCACATTGTATGAGATATATTATCTGGCCTTCCTTATTGTGTCGGTGATAAATGCGGTGTGCATTAACTTCACCAAATGTGTTTCTCCTTTTTCCACAATGAAGGGGGCCTTACTTTCCTCTGACCTTCAGCGGGCTGCAAAGCCAGCACAAAATATGCATTTAGAAGAAGCAGCAGGAGTGGATGTGAGGATTGCGGGAGATTGCTTTCTTTTGTACAGTGTCACACGGCAACATGCATCACTGTCCGCCTCCGACAAACAGCCGGTAATATGCAGAAATATTAAGTAGGATCAGCAAATAAATATATGGAGTGGAGCTTGCGATGTGACAGATGTTGGCTATTTGCATGGAACTCCTCTGTCATGTCATTAGCCAGCTCCCTCAGCCAAGGAAGCAAAATGAATGAATTGGCTGCTTGGACCAGTTGGGTTTACAAGCTGTGGGGACTTGAGGTGAAATGTGTGATGGAGGAACCTGTGGTCGAATGGAAGCATCTAGAGCCAGGTGTAGCCAAGAGGTAAAAAAAAAGAAAACATCTCCCCATACAGTTGTAATGAAGAGGGAAACTAACCAGTTAAAATAAATTGTATTTATATAAATCACAACAACAGTCTCGACCAATGACACCAACGTGAGCAAGCACTTTGGTGACAGTGGGAAGAAAAAACTCCTTTAACAGGGAAAACCAGGCTCAGATATGGGCAGCCATCTGACACGACCTGTTGGGGGTGAGGGGAGGGGGACACGACAATAGTAAAACATGTCTTTTAATGCTGTAAAGATTTGACAAGAATTTTAGAGGAATAGCTGTTTTGGGGATTTCCTAAGCTTTTGCTTCATTTTTTAGCCCTAGAAGTTTCACATTGTGACAGAACCTCTACTGCTTAAACCTGAAGCTTTGATGGTAGTTACTTCCTTCCTCTGTAGCCTTTATGAGCTCATCATAAGCAGCACATGAAACAGTTTTTCAGCAGGTAGAACCATGTCAACTGTGTGAAACTCACGAATCCGCTCTAACAGCACATGTTTTGATCACTATGAAATGGCTGTGGAATAAAAGCGCTAAGACACCCTGTATATGAAACGCCATGTGAACTTTCAACATAAGGGTCCAAATTCAATTCAATTCAATTTTATTTAAACAGCGCCAAATCACAACAACAGTTGCCTCAAGGTGCTTTATATTGTAAGGTAGACCGTACAATAATACATACAGAGAAAAACCAACAATCATAGGACCCCCTATGAGCAGCACTTTGAAGACAGGATAAAGACATCCTGTGGAAGAGAGCCAGAGATTAATAACAAGTATGATTCAATGCAGAGAGGTCTGTTAATACATAGTGAGTGAGAAAGGTGACTGGAAAGGAAAAACTCAATGCATCATGGGAATCCCCCGGCAGCCTACGTCTATTGCAGCATAACTAAGGGAGGATTCAGGGTCACCTGGTCCAGCCCTAACTATATGCTTTAGCAAAAAGGAAAGTTTTAAGCCTAATCTTAAAAGTAGAGATAGTGTCTGTCTCCTGAATCCAAACTGGAAGCTGGTTCCACAGAAGAGGGGCCTGAAAACTGAAGGCTCTGCCTCCCATTCTACTTTTAAATACTCTAGGAACAACAAGTAGGCCTGCAGAGCGAGAGCGAAGTGATCTAATGGGGTGATATGGTACTACAAGGTCATTAAGATAAGATGGGGCCTGATTATTTAAAAAGGTTGAAATTCCAGCAACCACACAAACGTGGTTTGGCAGCGACCCTGAATGAGCCCACAGGTGACAGGCTATAGTCCGTGTTGTTTGAAGGGGACTTTACTTTCCCGGAGCTTCGATCTTTTTAGACTCTTGCTCTCCTCCGTGCTCCTTGGAAGTAGGCTCTCCATCCTGTTTTCTTCCTGCCTGCTGTTAGCCACATGTTGTTTTCAACATGACTTATTTGTCTTTTAGTTACTTACGCCAATTTATTTTGAAGGGTAACTGTTTCGTGCATTTTTACTTCCTGCCTTTATCATTTTCCCTCCTTTGTGGTCGTCGTCAGCTTCCTTTGAGTCCATTTCAACCTTTACACCTGCTAAAAAAACTGTTTCTTCATATTCTTCATATTTTATTGCACATGTTTACACATAGGCATAGATGCACACAGTTTGCTTGTGCCACACTGTATTTTTTTAACATTTCTGAGAGGGCAGCAGCACCAGGTATCAATGATTGATTTGGTCAGTGAAGCAGAGAGTATATATTCAGAGTTCTCTGTTCGAGGCTACTGGGTTTCATCCTGCTGAAAACACACGCACATGTGCTACTGTATGGCTTCAAGGGACACAATGCCCGGCCTCCACCTTGCTGAACATAAATGAGTAAAGAGAAACTACAACAAAGAACAATCCTCTTTATTAACCCCCCCAGGAGCATACAGGCTCTTACAATCAGCCCCGGCATTGTTCACGCCGCTCGGCGTGTTGAGCACCTCGCAGACGCACCTCCCGGTCTGCTCTAATGGTGTGGGTCATCAAGCACTGCTCACGATGGGGGGAAAAAAGAGAAACAAGTATTGATTTGAAAATGTCTTGTTCTGTTATTTTCAAAAGCTTTCATCTGTACTTTTTTCTCTCTCTGTGCTGGCAGAGTGCCTCAGGTCACGGTTCAGGAGTTTATAGAATGTTCTGCGATCAGTTTTTTTCTTTGTACCCGCGCGTGTGTGTGTACTCATGCATGTATCAAATCTTGTCAGCTGTAGAATACATACGAGGAGGCAGGAGAGTCATATATCTGACAAAGTGCAGCCAATAAAGTATAATTCATGACTGTTACAGTGCCTGTGGATAGTAGTCATTACTCTTGTGTTGGTGTGCGTGTAGTATATCAGGCCTCAAAACAACAACCCTCATCACTATATTGATTGCCTGACACCTACTAAAACATGTTTTTTTTCTCCTATGGAAAGCAAGAGAGTGAAAGATAGAGAGACAAAAGAGAGAACGATTTTAAAGGAGAAGTGGAAACGCTGCAACTCTGCTGCTGTTGTTCGGTTCGTACATTTGGTACATGTGTTGGTGCTTAAACATTCACTCCATCACAAACTAACTGCAATCCCCAGGCAAGTTATGACTGTGCAAGACATGCGCGCATGTTTGTCCAATCTCACCATTTTCTCCATTTAAACAGTGCATCTTTTTCCCCTTTTAACTTAGTTCCCTGCCTTGTTTCTCCGCGCGGGCCGCAGTGCTTTCTCACGTCATTAATATGGTGCATGCGAGAGATCGTTTTCATGTGATCATCATCCATCTCTTCCATGAAGTTATCTCCTGCGCAGGCTTTCTCCCCCTGAGGAAAATCGCACTGCCTGCTGTGTTTTCTGTCAACTTTCTCCCTCAGCGCCGCGTCTCCTTCGGCGTTCCCCCGTCAGGATCAGTTCATGTCAACTCACAGGGTTTTGATAAATGCGTTCGAGCTGGTGGCAGCGAAGACTGGCTTCTTACTACAGGTTTATGTGACACGGAAGTTCAGCTTGATCACCAATAAGTTTATGCAAATGGGAAAAAAAGGGCAAGCATGTGATCTATTTTTTCTGTGGTAGCATAAAGCTATGCAAATCGTTTTTGGGGCATGCTCAATGTGCTGAAGGTGAATGGATTTAGTTGGTGTTTCATTGGGACCATTTCATCTCTAAATTGAGATCCAGTAAAAGACACATCATGCGAAGTAATGTTTGCTGTGTTTCTCTAGAAATATTTGATTATAATTTGTAATTTTGGGAATACTGTGGACAGGCAGTGTGTTGGAATCCATCCATCCACAAATACTTTTAACTTGGTTTGAATTTGATATCAGCGACACGTCTCAGAAAGAAGTTGGGATTGGGGCAACAAAAGGCTAAAAAAGTAAGTGGTACTAAAAAGAAACAGCTGGAGGAAAAGTTTTCAGCTAATTAAGTTAATTGGCAACAAGTCAGTAACATGACTGCATCTTAGAGAGGCATATCCAGAAACGCTGCGGTCATCTCTGGACCAGAGCTCATTTAAAATGGACTGAGGCAAAGTGAAAAACTGTTATGCGGTCTGAAAATGTGAAATTCTGTTCTGAAAACATGGATACACTAAGACTAACCAACCTCCCTGAGTCTGTTTTTAAGGGTGCCGAGACCAGAGATGGGCAGTAACGCATTACTGTAATCTGATTACTTTTTTTTAAGTTCGTGACAACAGCTGTGTGCAGATCAACAATGGATAATATATCGAGTGTGGGAGAGAGTATGAGCATGCAGCGTTTAAAGTTTGGAAGAACTGACCTTACTTTGAGTTTGATTCCATAAAAAGTGACAAAAACATTAGTGTCCGTTGTGCGTGGGAAGAAAACTTCTTTTTACAGCAAAAAAAACCCTAAACAAGCACCGAGTAGCTACGATGTAATGGGAAATTCACAGAGAAACTCACGGATTCTTCCACTGACCGCTGCGGCACACCTGCACCAGGGTAAACCTCCGCCTACCGCAGTCCTGCTTTACAGGTGAAAATAGAGCAACAGGACCGCTGAGTCTTTGACTTTATTTATTTTCTTTGTTTTACTTGCATCTATTTGAAAGAGTGAGTGTAAACACACAAAATAAAATTATTTTATGTGCTGGAATGTGCAGAAAATAGGTTTAAATGTTAAACTAATTTCTTCCAGTCAGAGAATGTTGCATATAATTAAATTTTTACTTGATGCATAAAGTTAAAAGATTAAAACTGATAAAACAAGTTAAAAAAAAGAGACTTTTCCATTTGATTACATTTTGTATGATGGATTATGTAGAAAAAGTAGAATTGGGCTGAAAGATCTATCGCTTTATCACCTCTTCAGGTTGTAAATCGTGTTTTTAAAAAGTAACTAAGTAATTAATTACTTTTGAAAATAAGTAATCAGTAAAGTAACGGGATTACTTTTTTGGTGAAGTAATCAGTAATTAGTTATTGATTACTTTTTTCAAGTAACTTGGCCAACACTGGCCGAGACACAGTTGCCTGGATGCTGATCAGTGTACTCGCTCATATTAATGGCTGTAGGTGAGAATAGGCGGGTAGACCAACCAGGAAGTTAATCATGTTGCCTTTTTGTTAAATGTGCTCTTCACCGCAACAGATCAGGACACAAACTTCATCACTGCACATCACTGTCCATCTGTTGCTCTGCTGCTCTCCTGAACCTACTCGTGAAGTACACCCCGGGATACTTGAACTCGTCTACATGGGGGAGCAGTTCATCACAAAACCAGAATGGGCAAACCATCCTTTTTCATCTTATTTACTTTTAGTCAATAGGCTTTCATTTAAATTTAATTCATGTCATAATTTCAGACAGGATGAATTGGTAATCCTCTTTAGTCTAACTCATCATTGTTGTAGTAGCCCTGGAAGGCCAAAACCTTTTTAGAAAACATTATGTTTGTCATGGTGTGTGCTGTGTCGCAGGCAGGATGTGGACCCAAACACAGGACTCTGAAACGAAAAGGTAAACTTAAAGCGCAGCACAAAACAAACCAAAAATCACAAACATGGAAACTAAATGCTAAACCGGGTACTGGAACCTAACACTAGGAGACTCGAGGAACCAAAACCAGGAACACGAGGAGAGAAACACAGCACTGAGGAGGTGTATGAAGGTTAACGACGTGACAACAAGCAGGGGGAGACTGAGGACTAAAATACACAGGTCGGATTATGAGAGGATGGGGAAACAGGAAGAACACAGCTGAGACAAATCAGACATAATGAGACGAGGGAAGGCAAAACTAGATACATTGGTGTTGGAGACAGACTATCAAAATAAAACAGGAAATACGACATGTATGCACAGACACTGACTCAAAGACTCGAGCTTAACACTACAACATCACAGACATGGCAACAGAGGGAACATGGACGTGGAACCACAACAGGCACAGAGACACAGACTAGACACTGAACAGAAGGAGCACTGAATCTAAACCTAAGAACTAAACTCTTAACAATAATTAAACCAAAACATAGGATAATACTAATAGAACATAAACCATAATAGAGGATAATACTAAAACACCAGAAACTCAAAACACTGGGTCAAAATGACCTTTGTTCTTTGTTCTTTGACGGCCAGACTTTGGAGAACAATTTAATTTAAAGAAACAACAACAAAAAAGACATATTCTGATTGGCTAGAGTTAGAGTTGGGGGTTATCACCAGTGACGACTCTTAAGATGGTTCGTTCAGGATGGGTTTTGGCCTTGATGAATCCCAGAAAAAAAATCAACGCACAGTTATTTTTTTTAGCTGCAGTAAAACTGATCTGTGTTCTCAGAAAGGAATAAAGTCTCCTGTGCTTCTGAAAAAACTATTAAGATTTCCTGCTGTGAAGAGCTCATCTCTCACGCAGTCCTTGTCACAGGAATATATGATCATGCAAATGCAGCCCACAATGTGTGTGCTGCAGGTATTTTACCATAAAACAGGCAATAGACTTTTTTTTTTTTCCATTTGTGGTACTTTTGTCATCTGGATCCTTTTTTAATGCTAAACTTTAGAGGTTTTCTGTTTAAGATTGCTTGAAAATGCTTGTCCCTTTTTGAATGAACATCTCTAAACCCTAGTCCAGCAGGTAAAGTAACTCATTGTACCTTTAGGGGTTTACTAATTTGTCACTGCAGCATCACCCATGCTCAGTAAGATATTTGATGCTTAGGTACACATATATAGCTTTTCACCCCCCAAAAGTGTATGTCGTATTACCTTTGGGGGTCTATTTGTGTGGTGGAATGGTGGAGCGGTGGTTAGTGCCACAACCTCACAGTAAAAAGGCCTTGAGTTAAAATCAACTGGCTGGCTAGGGCCTTTCTGTGATCTCGCCAAGTCTCCATGGGTTCTCTCTGGGTAATCTGGTTTCCCAAGATGCATGTTAGATTAACTGGTGATTCTAAATTGTCTGTCTTGTTAGCTGTCTAATAGATGGGTAACCTGTCGACAGCAACTCTACCTCTTGCCCCATGAAAACTGGTGTGCACTCCATGCAGCCCAACCATGACCCTGAACTGGATTTCTCCCACTGAATTAGATAAATGGAAGAAAATGGACGAATGGATGAATTCATTGGTATATTTCTGTCTATTATTCCTCCAGGAAGAAATGTTGCCTTTGAAAACCATGACTTAAAAACACCAAAGCCTAAATTATCTGCAAGGATGTTAGATATCAATTTGCAAGTGACAACAGAAAGACTTTTTAATTGATACCTGTACCATATTGCCATCCTGATTTGATGTGCACGCAGCTGTAGATGACTGCTGGTGTGCATCCTGTCTGATATTTTTACAGGTGCCGCGTTTCAGCTGCACTTCTTTCCCATCACAAGCTGTCGTATCAACTTTCATTCAGTGTCAAAATATTTGCTGGCCGTCATTTCATGTTCTCTCGCTGGTCTATGCCACTTTTTGATTTCTTCCCTCGTTCCGTCTTTCTTCATTTAATCAACCCCTTCATGGACTTTTCATGGACTTGATGTAACCTCAGATTTTTATGCAGCGGCTGATATATGGCTGCATTAAAGACGGGTGCTTTCCATTTGATGAGTGCGGTTTAATCTAAATCAAGATACGGGTCCCCGGAGGCCGGTGCTGTAATCATGTCAAACTGGCGATACCTCTCACTGTCATTCTGTCTCCATCTCGCTTGATCATCATCTGCATTGCAATTATTGAGCAGATTTAGATGCTATCCAGCTCTTAGGTAATCAGGGCAAGAATGGGATTAGATGTAACTTTATATGGCCATGCCGTTAATCTGAATGAGCTTGCATCACATAGCCATGAGATATATGACATCTGGATTTGAGGCTTTGTGTTCAGTTCAAGGTTAAACTATAGATTGAGTATTTAAATGAAAAAAAAAAACCTTTTAAATGGGAAAAACCAGTGTAGATGTGAATGCATTTGTCTTAATAAGGGGAAAAAAGTGTGAGCATGTATATACATGCATGCACCCTGCCATTATAAAGTCTCTTTATATTATTTAATCAAGCAGTCATGTTAATTGTGTAATGGGCTAGTGTATTTCCATGCTGTCTCCTCTCATTTACATATTTACGCCTGCGTTAATGAGGAAGGCTAGATTAAAGAGGGGGACGAGGGGTATATATGTGGCTCCTCCCTCACTATCTCTCATTTATTTATCTTTATTACCCTGGACAGTGCAGATCTGCAAAAAGAAAAAGACTGTTTTATATAGCACGGGCACATGACAGCACGCTATACCGTCACAAATGGAACACTGTAAATTTGCAAATACTTGAAAACAATAAATTATGTATAAATGGAAACGGTGACGTTTGAAATGGCAAAACGGGAGGAGGAACAAGCGACTTCTTGGAAATGAGAAGTGGATGGAGCAAAGTCTTCTTTATCGAGACGTCTTTGCCTCGGGGCTTCTAGTAGTAGTAAGCCTATTCTTTCTGGGCTGTAGCAACGATGCAGAATAATGAAAATAAGTGTGTCCATTAGACCAGTTAATCTTATTTGGCCTGCAACATTGGTCTATGTTTTCATCGCGCACTATAGGTCCCTTGTTCTCTGCTCTTTTTATATGCACATGTACTGTAGAGGGTCTCACACACACAGAGACATAGAAACGCATGCACAATCCCAGCCTTCATGCAGACACAGTGATTTAGTGGTCACACACAGATACTGGCTTCACTCCTTCTTTCTCCTCCTCCTCCTTTTCACAAAACAACGCAGGGCTCTTCTGAGCCCCCGAGGAGAAAGAGCAAAATTTACAAGAGGAACACAAGGGATCAGTAGTGCCGTTGTGTGCTGGTGAACAGCGCTCCTTTGACTGGGAACCAGAGGTCAGGCTCCCAAAGCCTGCTGGATCCTTTGGTGCCTGTGTGTATGTGTGTTTGTGTTCTTTCAATGTGTGTGTTGGCAATTGTATGTGTGCTAGCCTTAGGGTGCATGAAACCCCGCCTGCTAAACGGGAAAGTCACAAACTGTTTTTTGTGGCAAAAACTGAAGTCACATGACAGCGCAGCATGCGTGTAATCTTTTTAGACTCACTGTAAACTACAGTATTTCACTTATGCTGGTGTGATGCGCTAGCATGCGGCGCCGGGTTGAATAGCTCGCTTATTGATGGCGAGTGACATTGAGAGAGGTTCTCTCAGCCGAGCCTGACTTTATTCCCCACCACGCCATAAGCAGCTTATCCTCTTTAACACCAGTAAATAGTGGCAGAACTCTGAGTTTAATAAGATTAAACCCATAATTTTCACCAAAGTGCCCCTTAAGACAGAATATTTCTGGTCTTCTTTTCTCAACATCCCACACAATTATTTTCTAATTGAGGATTGGATCTTTTTTCAGCTGTAGTGTTCTTTATGGTGGCCAAAAATTAGGTAGCTGGCAAATTGTCTACATCCTACGCATACAGACTGCTTGCAGATGTATGATATAGGGCCAAAAATGTACTGATCAATCTGTGATATAAAATACTGGGTTTGATATGTAGAAAGCAGAATATGGATATTAACCATTTTGTGATTGGCAGAATGAAGGATCTTTAGATACTGGGAAACTTTGAGGAAATACACCAGTCAGATTCAGTACTTAAGCTACCTAATGTTGTGTGCAGGTTTCTTCATGCTGTCAAAAACACTCTGACCCACTGAGTCACAGACATCGGGCATCTGGGAGACAATATGGACCAACAAGAGGTACCTGTTCTTTTTCAAAGACCCACAAAGTCCATGTGGATGTGTCCTAAGTCACAGGTTTGTTAGACATGCTTCATATCTTGTCGAGACCTTTGTGTTCTGGCTTTCTTTTTTTCTTTTTTATTTACCTGCTTCTTATGTTACCTTTCACTCCAATTAGATGTAGGCTTTGAAAAGTACTTGGCTTTTAGGAAAACATTGTGGCTGAAGAAACTGGAAGCGACAGCCCCGTCTGACTATACCTTTTGTATAAATGAACCATGAACCAGTTGACGCCTGGGGGGATAAGAGCAGTGGGCACCTTAGCAAAACGTCTGGGTCCTTTAGGTTGTAGGGTACAATCAGGCTTGTTCTGGCACCCTTTGCAGATGTTCAATCAATTGGTAGGCAAGGTTTGAAGGTTGAGTCATTGCCTTGGGCTCTTTGCTGTGTTACGCCCGTGTGTTTTTGTGGTTTATCAGGAACTTTTTCTGCTGTAGGAGGCTACAGCTGGTGCCAACAATGACGAGGTGGATGGTACATGTGAAAGTAACATTCATAAGAGCGCTAAGAGTCAGAGATTTTCCAACAGAACATTCCACTGTAACATTACTGTTACTGTTATCTGTCAGTGGTTTATTGTTATCGCTGATCAGTGTGAGATATACCCTGCCTGATTGCTGTAGGATGGAGGATTAGTGTCACATGGAAAGTGCAGTTTCAACTCTTGTAGGATGGAAGATGTGGGGTAAATGCAAGGTCATGTATTTGGGAGGTTTCTCTAATTTTGCTTCATTGTACGGGTAGTTGAGGTGTGGGATTGTTGGGTACAGAAAACAAAATCCAATCACAATCCAGTTTGTTAGGTTGTTATTAGCAACCAGGTGGTCAGAGGTTGAGCTAAAAATGTGTTCACAGAGATACAGGAATAAAGCACAGTTTAAATCTGGGTGGGGACGCGTTACTCAGCTCAGAAAAACAAAACAAACGCTGACCTCTAACAGAAGTGTCAAAGACTTAACTAATTGTTAGTATTAAATCATCCATTTTTTCTGCTTATTCATTTCAGATTTATGGAGGGGGCTGTGTGCTCAGCTGTCATGGGGCAAGAGGGAGGACACACCCTGGACAAGACGTCAGTCTGTCCCAGGCAGGCAACAGGCAACCATTCAATCCCACAACCAATTTAGAATCACCAATTAACCTAACCCATGCATGTTTTTGGACTGTGGGAGGATGCTGGAGTACCCAGAAAGAACCCACACAAGCACAGGCAGAACATGCAATCACCAAACAGAAAGGCCAGAGCCACGAATTGAACCTAGGATCTTTCTACTGTGAGGCAACAGTGCTAACCACCATCACCACTGCACCAGCCCAACTAAACTCATGACAGGAAGTAGCTCCCCCTAATTTCTACCTAATGCCTAATTCATGGTCACCACATTGGCTGTTGCATGTGCCAGCTGTGACGTCATCACAGAATCATCACTATTTATTTGATTCAGACTAAATTCTTTGCAGTCTTCTGAGCGACAGGTGTCAAAGGAACTAAAATGTATATATATTTACCTACAAATACGTAAAGGTACCCCACAATAAGAGTGTAAAGTAAAAGTAAAGTAAGTGCATTTAAATAGTGTGTAAATCCAGGAATTTTAATTAATTCATTAGCAATTTTACATAAGCTTCAGATATTTTATAAGAAAGAAGAAATAATTAAATTGAAAGTAAATTTAGGTAATGCATAAATAATTCAGTAAGTGAATAGGAAAGAAGTGCCTAAATGTTGGGTACTTTAAGGAAAGGAGAAACACATTATACTATAAACAATTTTAAATAACTTCATGTATTTTAAAGAAAAGCAGGAAAAAACAGCTGTAAGTAATTTAAGTACTGCATAAGTATTTTTAAATACTGTGTAATTTCTTGGTAATTTTGTGAAAAAACAAACAATATGTCCCCATCTTACATGTAGGTATGGTGTATATTTGTCCATGATGTTATATTTTGAGGCCAACCATCCATTTATGTTAATAATATAAATGTAACAAGGACTGTTCAACCTTACAAAAATAAATACTGTCAAAATTTGCTGGCCTATGTGGTCTAATGGAGCCAAGTCTAATTTATTTTATTTTATTTTTGCAGTCATTATTTAAAAAATACCTTCTTAAAGACGTGTTTCAGGACAGGAATGTCTAGTTTCATATAAAGTTACCTGTAAGGTAGGCTAGGTTAAACCACTCCATAATACAGTCTGTGCCCCAGAAACTGTGCAGTGTACTTACAATGTAAGATGGGAACTATTGTTTGTTTTTCCACAAAATTACCAAAAAAAATTATGCAGTACTTAGAATTACATACAGAATCATTTGTGTCTTTTTCAGTGAGTGATGCATCCTGTAAAATTACTTATGCTTTACTTAAAATTGCTTACACACAACTTACATATACGTGCAATATAATATTTTCTGTTTCCTGTAAAAAGCTGGCAACCAACCAACCTGCTGATGCATCCAACCTCTGCGGTGGTGGGATGCATCAGCAGGGATGATGAGACAGAGTACCGGGCTGTGGTCGACTCCTTTGTCACGTGGTGTGAGCAGAATCATCTGCAGCTCAACGTGGCAAAGACCAAGGAACTGATCGTGGACTTCAGGAAGACCAGGAAACACCTGACCCCTGTTTCAATCCAGGGGGTCAGTGTTGACATTGTGGAGGACTATAAATACCTTGGAGTACACATTGACAATAAACTGGACTGGGCTAAAAACACCACAGCACTTTACAGGAAGGGCCAGAGTCGTCTCTATTTTTTGAGGCGACTGAGGTCCTTCAACATATGCCAGAAAATGCTGGGGATTTTCTATGAGTCTGTTGTGGCCAGTGTGATCGATCCTCTATGCTGTTGCATGCTGGGGGAGCAGGCTGAGGGTCGCAGATGCCAACAGACTTAATAAACTAATCCGTAAGGCCAGCAATGTTGTGGGGATGGAGCTGGACTCCCTCAAGGTGGTGTCGGAGAGGCGGATGCTGTCCAAGATAAAGACAATGTTGGATAACACCTCCCACCCACTCCATGACATGCTGGTCAGTCACAGGAGCACGTTCAGTGAGAGACTGAGATTACCGAAAAGCACCACTGAACGACACAGGAAATCTTTCCTGCCTGTGGCCATCTCCCTGTACAACGCATCCACTTAACACACTGTTTGCTGCTACAACTACACGTTTCTTTTCCAGCTATTTATTTATGAGTGACTTATGTATGTATGTATATATATGCATATATTGTACTATTCTTAGTTAGCGTATTGTCTGTCTTGTCTTAATGTTGGTTTATAATGGAGCACTGTAACAAAAAATAATTTCCCCCAGGGATCAATAAAGTATTCTGATTCTGATTCTGATTCTGGTTACCCTCTTATTTTAGTGTATTTGTAGGCAAATATAATTACATTGCAATTCTTTTAAACAAAAAACCATTAAAATTCCATTTAATTACAGGAAATTGCATGCTGTAATTATAAAGCTGCATTATATACTTTTTTCAACAGCAACAATAAACAAAATTATCACACAGAGTTTTTTTCTTACATTTTTCTTCAGAAAGTTTCATCTTTTCAAGCTGTCTCCTCTGTAATCTGGAAATCTCTGAGCTCCTGTACTGATACATGAATATAATGGGGGTTAGGGTGACAACAGCAAGTATAAATGGGTTTGGATAGCTAGTCTAAGTCCTGTCCCAGTCATCAGGGAGTAACAAGTGTTTCAAAGAGCCAAAAAGTAGGTTACAAAACCAATACACTAATTATCACCAAAACTAGTGGCAGGCATGAAACAAAGCCCAATGAATACAAGCCTTGCGCATAACAACAAGTCACCTCAGGGGCAAAGCATGCATATACAAATTGAGACGCAGCTGCTTTCCCTGCTGCAAATCCCGGCCTACACGACTGTAGCTGTGCTTCTACACTTATCATGGAAATTTGCTTTTTTACATAAAGAATGATCATTTTGACGATGCCTCCTACAGTTCTGTAAATGATGACAGATGGTGAGCATTTCTAAATGTATGGTGGAGAACACCCTTCAGACATCAGAACACCCTTCAGAGTCACAGAGAGGCCTCTTAAAGCAGGGGGCAGCTTCCATAATGGCTGAGTGGATGAACGGATGGCGGGAGTAGAGGAGCTGCAGTGCATGGAAGTGTTTCATCTCCAGTCTGTACTCCAGAGGTGTAAGTAAGTAATGGGTGCTAGCTGCCTTCTAACATCCCCATCATCGCTATAGTCAACACCTGCTCTTGAGATTGCACCACATACACACGGTTACCTGCACGCACACACACACACACGCAAACTCAACCTAAAAGCACTTTCATGACTCAAGGAGGAAAGTGTTAAAGGCAATAGCCTGCGGGGGTCAAATGTCAGCAGCTGAGGGGCCTGAAATCATGTCAGAATGCACTTATCCTATTCCAAACCCTCACATCACATACTGAATCTCAAATAGATGTGCAAGGATCTTTTATATATATTTTACAGTTGACGCCTCTGAAAAACAGTATTCAGGAAACTTTCATTGATATATATACCCAGTGGCAAGGTGATAGTCAATGTCCCTCCTTAATTCAGTGCTCCCAGCCATCCAGGCTGGCTGAGTGCTACCAGCCGAGCAGTGATGGATAACGCAAGGCTCATTAGGATAAGACAACAAAATCAATAAAGCGAGCACAGAGGTGTCAGCCCCTCACACATGCCAGTAAAAAGCACACTGATAGTCTATTCGCTGGCAGTGAAGTGTATCTGGGTGGCAGGGTTTGGATGTGTGTGCACCTGAACGTGTGCATTGCTGTGGATGGGGAGCAGTTATGGGGCGAGTGATTGATGTTGATGGATATGGATAATGGATAAACTCAAATATAAGCGCTCTCAATAGGGGGTTTGTGTGTCTGTGTTTGTGCGAGAGATGAAAAGCAGGAAGGAGTCGCATTAAGGGAGATAAAAGGCAGGTTTTGGAGTTTCGCTTTGCCACACAAATAATATCTTTTTTTTTTCTTTTTTAAACCGTGATATTAAAAACTCGGTGAAGTTGTTCCTCTTCTGGATATAGATACGGTACCATAAACAGCCCATTGTCTCAAATCTACATCAGCTCTTATCTGTGACAGAAACTGTCTTCTCCCCTTTCTGGAAACTTCCTTTATGCTCCAAGTTATATTACCATACTGCATACTGTAAAAAATATACCCATAGGGGGGAAAAGTATATTGCAGTACACTTATTAATCCCTTTCTTCGATAAAAAAAATGGCAGGAATCTTTTATTTGTAATGCTTTGCTATACATGCACAAGTCTGTGCAAGCTCTGTGAAACGTTCAGCTTCATTTAACTCATAAAGTTAATTAGTGACTTCACACTGTAAAAAAACCTATTTGGTCTGTAGACAAATATATAATTTTACGTTAAGGGTTTTTCCATATATCAACTAAGAGTGAACACATACTTTGCTTACATAGACTGTAAATAAAAGATGCTATGCTATAATTTTAATTGCTGCTTTGGTGACTTGCCATCTTTTAAAAACCAGATGTCAGGGCCTGGATATGAGGGACCCTGGACTCATGTGTTTTTTGTTCTTACCTCAGGCTGGCGATCGTCACGAGTCATCCTGCCTGGGAGGTCCTTATCAATAGGTTTATTTTTCATGTTTAGTATTTTGTTCATTCTCCCTTTTTCTCCGTCTCGCTGGGGGTGTTTTTGTTCATTCGCACTCCCAGATGTTTTGGGTCACTAGAGGGATCGCGACCCCGGAAGTGTTCCGCACTGGAGACTGCCAGACCTGCCGCTCGTCAGCTGTCACCAGCTGCAGCTGATGGCCTCATTAGGAGCACTCTACTTAAGGGTGTGGTGGACACTCCGGTCAGTGTGGGATTATTGTGTCAGACTTGTCAGTGTAGCTGTGGCCTGCTAGTTGCTAGTTCTCCTATTGGAGAACTGCACATTGAGGTCATACGTCAACTGAGCACTGGCCTCATTTTCTCATTACTTTCTGCACAATCATTTTGGAGCCACAGCAGTCTCCCCCTGCTGGTCATTACATAGAATGAAGGTTTAACATTTATATTCTATTTTTTAAATCTATTTTATAAACAGCCTACATTTACTTACAGCTTTTTCTTTTTTGTGTTGTTAATTAATACCAAAGGTTAAAGTGAATGAGTATTGTTGTTTTTTATAACTTCCCCACAAAGAAACAAGATTTTAGCACTAACTTCAAGCTCAAACTATTTTACAGTCAACACTTTTTGCAGTGAGGTTGACTTGATAGTGGCCTCTTATCTCTGGGAGGTAGTAATTTATGGTTGCGCAGACTGCCATCGAGATGCGTTGACACTTATCTGTTGTTCTTGCAGTCATAGCACTGCACACACACACACACACACACACACACATGCAGATCTACACATATGCACACACCACGCAGACAGGGAGGTTGTGGGGTTAGATAGTTGTTGACAGTTTGCTGCTTGTGGTCTCTCATGTAGCAGATGTCTTCCTGTGTGAGGCTCTGCAGTTTTCTGTTGAACCAGAGCCTTAATCTTTTCCCTGTCTGACTGAAAGCGTCACTGCGGCAGGCAGCGCACTGTAGACGGTTACTGTTCCACTTCATTTCCAGGGACATAGCGAGAGTTAATATCACCCTCTGTGTCTCTCTCTCCTGCTACCCTATTCCTATCTGGATTATGGACTTGAATGACTTTCTCAGTTGTAATGGAATTCCCAAGTAAAGTTCATTCAATGGATCTTCACTCTGCTCCCCTAACAGTCCAGTAATTGAATTGAAATCAAACCTAATTGGATTGCTGTAGGAATGCCACTGAACAGTGTGTCTTTTCCTGGGAATGGGGTGGTACAGCACAGAACACTGTGCGTGTGTGTGTGTGTGTGTCTCTGTGAACGAAGATGGAGATGGAGATGAGGCGGTGCTGGGCATGCAATTAGATTAGTCTAATCATTTTCACTGTGAGCCCACGGATTCGGTGGTTTGGGTGCAGAAGACGGTTCTCACTGTTGCCGGTAACATGCTGACAGTCAGCAGAAGCCAGACCTCACTACTCCACCCTGCCGTCACATCACACAAACAAATTACCTGAACATCCTGTGCGAGACGCAATGTGTGCAGCAGCCTGCACGCAGCACATGTATACGCCACGATGTGAAAACAGGGCCCACTGCTGCTGATTTGCTCTGCAACACGTCAACAAGTACCCTGATCTGCTGAACTGCACTTTAATGGAATCTACTCCTCTGTACTTCACTCGTGCTTTACTTTGTACTGCGCTCTAACCCACTGTACTTTTCCAGTGTCCTACTCTACTATATATTTTGCACTGTTGTGGACTACATGTACTCTATATCACTCTGTATTCTGATTGGCTCTTTGCTCGATATGATTTTAGCTGTCCAACTTTTCTATACTAGTTAAAGTTATCCTTTATTGATTCGTAGTAGCGAAACTCAGTCTCTGCATTTAACCCGTAGTAAGTATCAGGAGCAGTGGGCAGCTGTACTGAGCACTCGGGGATCAACTCCTGCTCTAAGCTGGTGAAAAAAGGGCACGTGGTGAATTAAAGTATTCCCTGAGGTAACTGTGCAAGCACAGGGAGTAAAGTCCACGCAGAAAGGCCCTGCCCTGACCTTCTTGCTGAGAGGCAACAGTGCTGCCTACACTGTATTCTGCTCCTTTCCATCTCTACTTATCTCTGCTCACCCCTACACAGCTCTAGTGTACTCCAGTCCACTCTACTCTGCGATACTTTACTCCTCTGTACTTTAATAATCTCATCTGTACCCAACTCTGCTCTTCCCGTAATCCACTCTGATGTACTCTGGTCCAGTCAGGGTTCAAGTTATAATCGGAGCTCTGTGGCCATCTTTAAACTAACTAACATAAGGGTTGTACATAATTAAATAAAAACAGAAAGTGCCACCACTCATGAGGTGGGCTGTATATAAAAGATGACCAGCGTGATTGCCTATTGGTTGCTTGACATTTGCACATGTGTCAATAAACATAGCCACATCCTTTAAACCTTACAATGGATGAGTTCAAAATCACCACTTTAAACGTTCTTAAGAGATAAATTAGCTCTAGATACATTCAAGCATTTTTTGTAGCAGGCTGATAGCATGCTAATTTCTATTTATGGCCCTGAGAGTAAAGGTTGTATGTTGTGTGAGTTGTGTGGGAGAGAAAGATGCAAAGTAATATGTGTTTTCATCACATGATTCATGTAATGATGTAAATACATGTTTGCTATTAGCTGTTTGCTATTAGCTTGTCTCTTCCACGGCTGGTCCATCATGTTATTGTTTCCCCAAAAACACTTCTGTTGTTTTTTCTGAAAATCTTTATTTTTCCCTTGTTTCATTCAACTTTCATTGTGTTTTTTATTGATTTTCTGTTGTGTTTGGTGTCCTTTGGCATCAGTTGTCTACAGTGTTGGTCAAGTTACTTGAAAAAAGTAATCCCGTTACTTTACTGATTACTTATTTTCAAAAGTAATTAATTACTTAGTTACTTAGTTACTTTTTAAAAACACGATTTACAACCCGAATAGGTAATAAAGCGATAGATCTTTCAGCCCAATTCTACTTTTTCTGCATAATCCATCATACAAAATATAATCAAATGGAAAAGTCTCTTTTTTAACTTGTTTTATTAGTTTTAACCTTTTAATTTTATGCATCAAGTAAAAATTTAATTATATGCAACATTCTCTGACTTGAAGAAATTAGTTTAACATTTAAACCTATTTTCTGCACATTCCAGCACATAAAATAATATTTTTTGTGTTTACACTCACTCTTTCAAATAGATGCAAGTAAAACACAGCAGAAAATAAATAAAGTCAAAGACTAGCGGTCCTGTTGCTCTATTTTCACCTGTAAAGCAGGACTAGGGTAGGCAGAGGTTTACCCTGGTGCAGGTGTGCCGCAGCGGTCAGTGGAAGAATCCGCGAGTTTCTCTGTGAATTTCCCATTACGTCGTAGCGCACTCGGTACTTGTTTAGGGGTTTTTTTCGCTGTAAAAAGAAATTTTCTTCCCACGCACAACGGACACTAATGTTTTTGTCACTTTTTCTGGAATCAAACTCAAAGTAAGGTCAGTACTTCCAGGCTTTAAACGCTGCACGCTCATACTCTCTCCCGTACTTGATATATTATCCATTGTTGATCTGCACACAGCTGTTGTCACGAATGTCGCACTCGCTTACGTCATTGTCATGAGACATTCTCGCAAAAAATCACGGTTTTAGTAACGCAGTAACGCAGCGTTCCTACGGGAAAGTAACGGTAATCTAATCACCGTTTTTGCGATAATAATCCCTTACTTTATTTGTTACTTTAAAAAAGTAATCAGATTACAGTAACGCGTTACAAGTAACGCGTTACTCCCCATCTCTGGTTGTCTATTTGCTGGCATTTTCTTAAATTGCAGTGCACTTGAAGTCTCAGGGCCACCGTATAATTATCTAATTAATGTAAAAACGTACACACCTTAGGCAAAGGCAAAACACAGTATCCGTGTTTAAAGTTGACTTGAGTTCATTTCCAATCCCAAATTTAAAGTATTGGATTCTCTTAAAGTAGCTTTGCATGAATCACAGTTCAGAATAATCCTTCTTTGTCTTATCCTGTGTGTAGCTCCCGATCCCTGTCATATCACCATCTTTTTACGCTAGCTTTCCTCTGATTGGCTGATGCTTGCATTAGCCAATCAGAGGCTAATGCAAGCATTAGCCTCTGATCCCCGTGTCTAAAACTCAGTGTTAAGTTTCACTTAACACTGAGTTTTAGTTTGTAATTTAGTTTTACTAATAAATAAATACATAAAAACAGCAGTGCTGCTCCCACTGGCTCGAACCCAGACTCTGTACTTGAATCACTCTGCATTCTCCCTGCTTGACTTCTCTTTACGCAGCTCCACTCCTCTCCATTACTCCCTCTTAGACTCTTTTACTCTACTTTCCAGCACTCAGTTCCATTTGACTTCACTTTACGCTGCTCTACTTTTTTTTTCTCCTGTAGTCTATTTAATAACTCTCCTGTCCGCGCAATCTATTGTACTTTAATATCCTCTCTTCTCCTTCGCACAGTTTCTTGTTGTTTATTTGGCTGTGCTTGTTTTCCTTGTTCAGCTCAGTTTCCTTTAATTTGTGGTCTGGCTTTTGGTTTTGATCACAGCCATAATGAAAGACAAAGACTTGATCCACTGATGCCATTATAACCAGAGTCGCCTATGATGCCACATTTGTTATGACTGGGACTTTGGGGTGGCACTCTGATATGCACCCAGGGAATTGTAATTACACCAAAATGGATGGTTTTTTGCTTCTTTTTCTATTCTAAGGATTTTTAAGATGGACTATCTGAAAAATTTATCTTGATGTTGATCTTGTAGAAGTCTCGCAGAGGAGAGTCTTTATTGCTCTTCTTGTCTTTTGGTTTGTTCAACAGGAAGGTCAGAGAGTGAGACGCAGAGCGGTGCACTTGCTGCCTCCTTGTGTTGCTCAACGCTCCAACAGAGTTTTCTGTGCGTGCCGTTTTTGTAAGTATAGGCCTATAATGCAAATATCAGCAGGGTGGTGAATTTCTGATCGAGAACCTCTTTGCATTTTCTGCCTCACTACATCATTTTGTCAGATTAGAAAGTTCAGGTAGGCCTCTAGTTTCATTATTTAGAATGAATACCATCCAATTTTAATCAGCGTCCAACCGAGGGAGTTTGGGACATCCCAAGGGTCTGTATGGTACATGAAGTCTTGATTTTGCCCAAGGTTGTTCTCTAGATACGAGTAGCTCCAACTTTTTCCCCCCTTTTACATCTTTTTTTTTTTGGGTTTCTCATTAGAACTTGTTTCGGACCTCATTTTAGCTGCAGGGCCCAACAGGGCTCCAATTAGATGGACGACAGAATTAATGAAGTCTGCCTCCCTCTCTCCCCGTGTCTCTCACTCTTGCTCACCCTCTCCTCCTCCTCCTCTTCCCTTGCTCTATTTATCCCAGCGCTCAGGGGGACACTCGGTCTGGATTCAGTCAGCGTGGCGGCGTTTCTTCTCTTACAAAATTAAATATGTGTAATTGATGGTTTCATAAACAGAGCTAACCTTGCCAGCAGCAATCGGGAGCTGCTGCGAGGGGGTTCATGTGAATATGTATTGTGTCAGAGAGGAGCCCGCAACTGCATCCACAGGTCTGCAGGTTCTTCGCTCACAATGAGACAGAGGGGAGGCGGGGGGAAGAGATGCACGCTGCAAGATATCGACTGCAGCAGTCTTCTTGCCTCGTAACACATGACATAATGTCTCCTGCAGACAGCCTCAGACGGCGTTGTTCTGAGGTAAACTCTCACTTACAGGATGTTCTTCCTTTCTTTTGGTACTCTTTCTTTGCTTTCTTTATCGTTATCTTTTTACCACCGTGAAGCGGAGAGATGAAAGCAGTCTGATCTATACAGATGGGAAGATGAAGGGCCGCTCAACTTAAATGTCTGGAAATACGGTGAAAAGCGCGCTTCTGCGGTGGCCTTGCACGAACACAAACAATCTGACAACGTGAAGGAGAAGAATGTGTCACCAAAGTACTTGTTAAAGGACACTTCCAGCAACGGCTTTTAACTTGAACAGTAAACACAACTTCTCTATAGTTCATTTATTTATTTGTTTTATTTCTTTACTTCTACACCTGTGCTTCCATGTCTTGAAAGGAAATACTAACACTGTGTATTCCTAACACTGTAACAGGGCTTCATAACCATCTTAAATCCCCCACAGTACCTGTAGACTTCTATTAAATGTGTATTTTATTAACTTCAACTTGGGGGCAGTATAACAGGGTTTAAACAGAAAATGTTCAGTTCTGGTAAATTAGTTTAGAGGAAAGGCCATAAAAAGTGCTTTTGTTTTAAGCACTGTATTACCCCTACAGGAGGTGGAACAAAACACAAGAACGCATAAACACACACAAAACTGGTTAAATAGACAAATATTTTAGAATACCCCATAAGTTAAATGATACCAAACTGAACAGCAGAGGCTTTTTCTAAAGGTCTTAAAATAATGGATCTGAATGCTCTTATGCACCGAGGAAACACAGCACAACATACATTTCAAAATTGAATGTGAAACACTGAAATTGGACACGTTAACCAGAGTTTGCTGGAAAAGGTCTGACTGAGCTGAATCCAACAGTATATAATATGCGACTGTATCAGCCTTAGCCAGTGTTTCTATTATAATGTCTACTACATAATAAAGACGTGATAAAAGGGTGAATCTATCACATGGTCCAAGCCCAGTTATTTAACTTACTACTAATATACTAATATATTACATATTACATTGGCTGTAATGTGCATTACTCTGCAATTAGTGTAATATTTTACACTGCCTGAGTAAAATATAATCTACTCACCTAATTATACAACAAACATAAGCTAGACATTGTCTCTATATGGGTTTAATACATATGGCTCGCACAGCTGATTGGCAGAGGGGTAATATGATTCTCTTTAAGTCATTTAAAACACATGCAAGTAGTGTGACTTCATGGCCACAGTCTTTACAGATGTCTTCTGAAAATGTTTAAGATTTAAAAGGTTTTTTAATGTTATGCATTTTTATTTAACCTGTACTCTAAGCTCATTAGTGCTGAGTCACTCTTTTTGTTTTGGGAATATTGTGCTCCAGCTGCATTTCTTTGACTTCACCTAACAGCAACAGCATAATGTTTGTACTTTTTCCATGTTTCTGATTACAGACAACAACATTTTCCAAGGAGCTCCCAACACTAGTTCAACAAATGCCGACCGCCATGATGTGACGCAGTCATGTGGGAGCTTCTAGCAGGCCAGAAATAAAGTGGGTGAGGGCGTTGAACACATAGTTGCTTTGTTTCCATAAATGATCCATCTGTTGACATGCACTTACAACTTAATTTACAATGTTTTGTGGCAATCTTGGTTATGGGCCATCTGCATACCTCACTTTTAGAACCACTGACATTAATGAATGCATGTCCATTTAAAATAGATTTGCAGATGCCTTAATGTTCTCTTTTTGGCTGTTTGGCTCACACTGTAAAATAAATACGCTTTTCAGGGTTTTCCATTAGGTCATAGTACCTGGTACCAGGTACTTTTTAGTACCTGCTCAGCCAGGGTTTCAAGCGATCTGAGTAGGTTCTAAAATGTGACATTGTCAGACTGCATGCTACCGATTGGCTGGTCAGTGGTGTTATTCAAGGAGTGCGTCTTGAGCATCTTGCCAGGTTTCACACATATGCATCCATCATTTTTTGAAACCTGCCAACGAGGGAAATGGCTACAAAAAACAACGCAGTTTTCCCCGAGTCTGACAAAAAGCCACAGACAGAGCAGTACATACATCGTTGTCTCAACATCCACCTTTATTGTAGTGTTCATGTTGCATACTAATTACTAGGGGTGCAACGATACTCGTATTGATATTGAACCGTTTGATACAGTGCTTTCGGTTCGGTACGCATATGTATCGAACAATACAAAATTTTTCATTTATTTTATCAACTTTCCTTCTGACGATGCTGTCTGTGTTGAGCGCTCAGTGGATCTGCGCTCGACAGTGCAGCCTAGGCGGAGTAGTCAAACGCAGATTCACTGAGCGCAGGGCAAGCTAGCGAGACAGAAATTAAGCTCTCCTTGCAACATGGCAAATTGAACCTCCCCCACCCTCATTCAGATGTGGCGTTTGGAACTATTTTGGTCTTCATGTGAAGTATGACCCTGAAGGTAAGCGCGTCATGGACTAAAGTAAAACAGTATGTTGGATGTGCCACGCAATGCTCAATTACATGGGTGGGAACTAGTGTGTTAGCGCAGTTAGCTCGTTAACGTGTTGGCCGTCCAGACCCATGCACGGGGCGATCCGCGGTAGCTCGTTAACGGAGATTTGCCGTGTTGTGGCGTTAACGTCATTTCAACGAGATTAACGCTGACAGCACTAGTGGGAACACAACGAATATGACTGCACATTTACTCCGACAGCATCCTAGTGCAAAGACAAGTGGAAGCAGACAAAAACAACAAGCACGCATGCTACAAACTTTACCCGAGTCATTTAGACAGCCGTTAGCACATGATTCTCCTTATGGGGACCTGATATGTTTAATATGCTGCTGAGAATATAGCCCAGAAGAAGCGTATAGTATAGCTTTTATTTTGGAAAGAGACATTTCTCTGTAATAAACTCTCTTTTCCAAAGATGAGTGATTCCTCAATCAGATACAGGGCTCGCAAAATCGCTAGCCCGACGTCCCGGGGCTAGCGATTTTTTTCCAGTCGGGCTACCAAAATCTATCTCTGCCCTGCCCGTCGGCCTATCGTAGGAAGGAAAAATGTCAATGCTTTTGCATTCTTTCGGAATTGTAGCTGGGTAATTATGTCATTAGCAGTGTTGGGGAGTAACGGAATACATGTACCGCCGTTACGTATTTAAAATACAAAATATGAGTAACTGTATTCCATTACAGTTACCGTTTAAAAAGGTGGTATTCAGAATACAGTTACTTTGCTGAAATAAATGGATTACACTGCGGTACTTTCCTGTTTCATATTGTCGCGGGTCAGGACTGTTTGGGTTTTGTTTGACAGCTACGTTCTGTTGTTCCAGGCGGCAGCGTTACGGTTGCCATGGTTACAGGGAAACGCTCTCTCTCTCTCTCTGCGACTGTGTGTTTCCTGGGCGAGAGAGCGCCTTTTCGTTGTTGTTGTTGTTGTGCTAAGCTAACAGGCAGAACGCTACAAGCATAGCTCTAAAGAATGTAGCATCATGGGCAGTGTAGTCCGTGTTGCAGGGAGAATGGACTGCCGTACACGTTATGGGTCTGTGAGCGCGAGGAGGGAGAAAAAGGGGAGTGGAAAGGTACGAGTTGTCATCGAGGAAAAACGGGAGCTGGAAGCATGTAAATATAATAATAACCACTTCAGCCAAGAAGAGTGCCTGACGAGCCCAGTTGTAAGTAAGCTATTAAGACTCGACTGTACACTTTGTTCATGTTTTCCTCCGAAAACAATAAGTTCCGTTGGAGCAGTCTTTCAACGCCTCTCTCTGTCTCTCGCAAGAAAAGTTGACCCACACAACAAAGTAAAGCTATTTTTCGGCTACGAGCTGACAGGGACCCCGCCGTATTAGTCAGAGGTCCCTTTACTACAGTTCGGAGTCGCGGACCTTCAGTAACAGTAATAAATCACACAGCAATAGTACATTCACGTTGTTGTAAAAAGCATGGTAATATATTAAGTAATCCAAAGTATTCAGAATACGTTACTGTCATTGAGTAACGTAACGGAATACGTTACAGAATACATTTTGGGGCATGTATTCTGTATTCTGTAATGGAATACATTTTAAAAGTAACCTTCCCAACACTGGTCATTAGCATTGCGCGTTGCAACTTCTTATCTGGTGCGCGTCTTTTATTTTGACAGCGAATGCGCACATGCGGACTACTTATGTGCACCCGTGTAAATAACATAATGTTCTTATGTTGTGTTGTTGGTTTTCCCTCGATTTCTGAGTCGACAAGCGCCTTTGTTACTGGGACCAGTCATTTTAAGAAAGGCCCCCATTAGAACCCATAATACCCATACATACTAATTACATCATGGGACAACATGGGTTGCGTTGCTGTGATGACGACCACACAAATTAGGTGGTACACGATTTTAATGGCAATCCAGTATATCCCAGTTGAGTTGGGAGTGGCAAGATGATCCGAGCCGGTACTAATGGAAGGCCTTTACCTGTGTTCACACCTGAAACTAATCCAGTTACTTGTGCCGTGTCTTAACCCTTTAAGACCTACCATAGAACCAAGTCCGCCAGAGCTTATATTATATTTTTACATGCTGTGGTGCCATTTTTGGGAGCATTTCAAGTTGCTATACATCAATACAACCATTATAGCCCAGATTTTAATAATATGTATTCATTAAGTGCATAGTAATTACATAAATTGCAAAAAAGTGCAATAAACTACAAACATATATTTGTAGTTAGAGAAATTTAAGAGGCTTATCCCTCAAAACTGTAAATACAAAAAAGTTGCACAAAATAGTTTCCCACCACAGGAAATTTATTTTGAGTGTCTTCATAGTTTTATTTTTGAAATACACCAATTTCTATACACTGCAGGAAAAACGAAAATAAATATTATACTGCAAATTTGCAAAAAAGCAGCATATGCATCAAAATAAACTATTTCCAGCAGTGCAATATGAGTCCTAAGCATCCCAGAAACGACACAGAAAGTCATAAAGTCAAAGATAACTTTTAAAAAGAGCAGTATAGGCCCTGAGGCCCTGATCGCAAAAAAGACTACATTTCCGCGAAAATGACGTCACTTCCGGTTTCGGGCAGGTAATGGCGGAAATGCAAAAGTTCGCGCTGACGTCTATTCCAACGTAGGAAGTGTTATGAACAGCTGATCGGATCGGTAAAGCGTGTTTCTGGAATATTATGTTTTTGTTCCTGCAAGCGCTTTTTATGCAGTTTTTGCAAAGCTTTATGTGGAAGGAAACCATGACCTAGGACAAGCTGATGGCATAAGATGTAAGTACAACTCCTCCGGTTTCATATGCAAAAAAAATTTTTGCGCTAGCTTACGTGGTTGCAGAGCTACTGGGATTTAAAAATAGTTATGCATAACAGAGCGTTCCCGCTCCGATCGGCTCTAAAGGGTTAAAGCTGCTCTCCTTAAAGAGAATTAACAGCCTCCATCTCACCCTAGCATCATCTCCTGTCACACCTGCATATCCACTGTCCCACCTGGGCACACGTCCAAACCACCTCAGGCTTGCCTCTCTTATTTTTTCTTCAAACCACTCAACCTGAGCTGTCCAGCCAATATACTCACTTCTAATTTTGTCACTTTTAATGAAAATCTGAACATCTTCTGCTCGGCCACCTCCAGAAAACCATACACTATAGCAGGTCTCCCTACCATCATAGAAACCTTCCCTTTCACTCTTGCTGCTATCCTTCTGTCCCAGATCACCGCTGAAAGTCGTCTCCACCAACACCAACCTGCCTGCTCTCTCTTCTTCATCCATTTTGCACCCTGTGCATTGCTTTGGATGGTTGACCCCCAGGTATTTAAACTCATCCACCTTCCTGGCACCTTCACTGTCACAGTTGTCTTCTGCTCATTCACAAACATGTATTTCGTTTGAAGGTGATGTCATGGGTTCATTTTTCATGAATATCCCAAAGCATTTTGTAAGTGCAGATATGAATTCAATGCCTCTGATACAAAAATCTCCAAGAGCAATGCGATGTCACCCTGTATGACTAAAATATAATGAATGCATAACAAAGCCTTATACAGTTTTTTCCCCTCTTTTTCCTGCAGTCCTACAATCAATAACACAGACATATCAATTTGCGCAAGAGAGTCTAGTCCAGGGCAAACACTCCCTCTAGCATTTAAACAAACCTCCACTGGGAGTCGTTCTCCCAGACTCCCCTGGGGCTGGGACACACCAGTGCCAGACCATACTGCACTGCTGGGATCCATCTCCTTCACACCCGCAGTGCTTAAAGCAGCAGAGAGGGGGGGGTGGCACGTAAAAGCAGAGAGAAAAAACACGCACACACATAAGGGAGCATGCTCATTTCTGCTGCCACTGTTGTGTTTGCCTCCAACCACTCGGTCGGGGTTGAGATATTCAAATTAATGAATGAGAGTGAGGGAAGTGAAAAATGAAAAATGTGCTGGGAGACACTCTGACTTTGAGTAATGCTGGTAATTGGAGGGAAACATATAGAAATGCAGTGGGCATGTATTAGCAAATGAATGTGGGGAGGAAAAAAACGACCTTTCCGGGTGTTGGTCTCATTACTTGCTGCATCTTTGTAGTCAGGACAAAGAAAGTTGCAGTGCAGACACAAAATTGTCCCCCCACAATCCAATGCTCTGGGATTGTGTAGCTGCTCACGGCTAGCCGCTGTATTGTCAGTTCATCAAGTGTGTTAAAGCTGCACTGCAGCTGATATCGTCTGCTAGAGTGTTATGATCTTATAGCCTCGTCTGATTTATCTGCTGTCTGGCTGCAGCACTCTCCTGTGTGTTTAGGTGCTAATTAGAGTACAACATACACCATCTCTCAGTCAATCACAGACACACACACACACACACACACACGGCCACAGACAGTCTCATTGGTGATATAGACAGTGTTTCAAGAGATAAAAGAAGAGAGAAAAAAGTAGGTGTTGCACCAAAAGAGAGCCTTAAATTACTGGTAACATGTCACACAAGGCTTACCACCCTCCATCAAACACACCCACACAAACATAACCATACACATAATGGGCTATACGGTGCACTTTACACACACACACAGACACACGTGCCTATATTGAGTAAAAAAAAAACAAGCTTGATTCCTCTCTCCACTGCTTGCTTTTTTCCCCCTATCCTGCTTGTCATTTTTACATTTAAAAAATTTAAAGACCCCCCTCCACTAACTCCCCTAACCCCCTCCCAATGCTCCTCCATGCCCCCCTCCCCTCTGATCGCCACAGTTCAGTATGTCCAGTAATCCTGGATGCCTCTGAGGAAGAACTGCACCGAATCACTCCATAAATGTATGAGTGTCCAAAATGAAGAGGAGCTGAGAAATGTGTGGGCAGTGGGCTGGGAAGCATGTCCGAGCTTACTAACAGGATGGGGGAGGGGGAGGGTTGTCGGGGAGGGCACGTTGGTGGAGGTGGTGGGGGAGGAGGGGGGTGAGTCTAGGTGGGGTAGAGCTGTAAGTGGTTGAGTGGGTGGTTGTGGGGGGGGGGGGGGGTGTATAGGGAACAAGGAAGAAGGTAGATGCTCACAGAGGAGAGTGTCAGACTCTGCAGCATCAGAGAGTTGGGTTTGTTTGTTTTTTTTTTGGGGGGGGGGGGGGGGGTGGCGGGCTTTTTATATTTTGAGCATGTGATTTAAGACTACCTCTGCGTTTTTTTTTTATTTCTATTTTGTTTTATCCAGCCTCCTCATCCGAACATTGCAGGCAGCAGAACAGCTGGGATTAAATGCCCTCCTTACACTTATAGGTGTTACACACGTTTATTTGTAATTCAATCAGATGTTTAACCTTCGCTGTACTCGAGTGAATGATGTGCTGAGTCTGACACCAGGAGGAGGGAAAGTTTTCTCTCTCCCTAAATAGGACTCGGATACATGAGCACATGAGTTACTGTATAAGTCAATAAGCATTCTGTACTTGCAGAAACTTAAAATGTGTGGTTAGAACTAGGAACCAGTATATTTTTGTGTCCAGTTATATTTCTTTTCCCAAATTCAATCAGCAAACTGATTGAATTAATGGGATTTCTCCATTAAAATTATGTCTCACCACATTCCTGTGCAGGAATTACGAATATTTGGACACAAACAAATACAAACTACATCCCTAGGTTTAGACATATAAACTGCTTAGTAAGGAAGAACTCAACGTTTGGGTTCAAATCTACCCTTTCATAATGTTGCAGTCTAATGTTACAAAATAAAATTTGTTATGAGATTTATCAGCAGAGGTTTTACATGCACTTATTCACAGAGTCTATAGAAGTCTGGAAGGTAATATGAGTTGCTGTCTGTTTATCAGTGATTTCAGTTCAATTCAGTTTTATTGATATTTTATTTATAACAGTCACCTCAAAGTGCTTTATATGGGAAGGTGCAGATCCTACAGTATTAAAGAGGAAACTCCAACAGTCAGATGACCACCTATGAGCAAGTACTTGGTGACAGGGGGAAGGACAAACTTCCTTTTAACAGGAAGAAACTTCAAACAGAACCAGACAGACCCAGAGGACAGACATCTGGGCACCTGCCCCATCTGATTGGGGTGAAGGGAGGAAGACAGAACAAAAACACACTGTGGGAGAGAGCCAGATATTAATAATAACTCGTAATTAAATGCAGAGAGATATCTAGATGCACAGAGAGTTTAAAAAAATTATTGAATAAGAAACTCTCAGTGCATTATGGGAAACCTAAACAGCCTAGACCTATTGCATAGGGAAAAATATCCCTTGTACCTACCATTAGTCTGAGTCTGAGAGTGAAGTGCTCTGTTGGGGTGATATGTTACTATAAGATAGATCGAAGTTTTTTTTTAATTAATTCATTAATTTTTTGTTGTGGGGGTTGTTTTTCAGCATTAACAGGGATAAATGAAAGAAAAGATCTGTGGGTCTTTCTCTGGGAACTTTTGAGCATCAAACACTGAATTTCTGGTGAACTTTGTACTTTTTCTGCATCAGCTTGTGATGGAAAAGTTTTGATTTATATAAGAAAAACACAAAAATTAGGCCCAAAGGCATATTTCATCATATATTGGCAGTTTCCCTAAGCAAATAAGTAAGTCCATTGTTTATGTTTTTATTGTGGAGGAAACATATCTGTCTTCTAAACACTGGAGGGCTGCGTCCGTTGTTTCCCTTCTGAAATCTGAAGCCATGTGTTTGACTGTTCAATAGGCCAAACTGGCTACAGCCTTTGTAACAGCATGTTGCAGAATGTTGGAAATGTATATATAGCTGAATATTGATGCCATTTCCAGGCTTTCCAGGCTGAGCAGCATCATCTGCTGAATGCTGATAGCTGGAAGTTTGCATTTGCAACTGGCCCCGGGATCTGACCCAACACAAAGGCAAAGCACTACTTTGTCACTTTTCCACTTCTCCAAAGCTGTGATGACTCCTAAGAAGGATACTTGTAGGTCACAGGTGAAGTAACTCGGCCAGGTTTTAGTGATTCATATTGAGTTGGATGGAATCAATACAAATTAATAATGATAGAGCAAGTGGATAGTCATATGTGTCCATGTAGAAATCCATATGTGTTAGATGTGTTAGATGCAAAGGTCAATAGAGTTTATACAGCTTGCAGCTGAAAAGAAGAGACTTGTTGAGCTGCACTGTAAGTGCCAAAGTCTTGACTTTATCAAGGGTCAAGGTCAAGGTGAGCCAGTGTGCTTATTGCTCCCTTGGCATCCGTCTCCACTACCGCTATGCCTCTCCTCGTCCTCTACTCGTCCTCTTTTCACGTTCCTCAGTCTGTTCGGAATGATGCACATTTGTTCCTCCCGTCACATCCTCGCAGCTCTTCCCTCATCTATTCTCTCTGTTGTGTGTCCCCCTGTTCAGCCCCCCTGAACCACCCTCTCTCTTCTTCCCACTCTTGGGATGACTTTAAATGACTTCAGGGAAAGTTATTTGGAGTTCAGGTAGAGTTCAGACGCAGACCCGGTACCCTCTCTCTCTTCTCCCTCCACTTGTCTAAGCCGACACGTGAAAGTATCCCTCAGCTTCCTCTTGACATGGGATCAGCCTGGAAGCTCAAAGCCCCCAGAATGGCAATCGTAATTCAGTCCCCTGTGGCTCGGACTTTGTGTTTGATCAAATAGGCTGCTGTGTCTATGTTTGACATTGGGCTCACTTGTGTTTAATGGAATTTTCTTTTGCTTTTTAGCATGGGTAGATTATGAGAAAATGGGCCCTTTAATAACGTGTAAAAAGGCTCCCTGCCACCTACAAAGGAACAAGACATTCAATCTGAAAGAGAGTTTTCCACTCGTTTGTTGTTTCCTTTTAATCATTTTGCATCTCTTTGTTGTTGTTGCTCCTGTACGCTCAAACTCTTTAGCCATTTTGAGCTTGCAGACTTTCAGCTTTTTGCATGTCTTTCCTGTCATTTTATTTGCATAGTTTCTTTGGGCTTATACGCAGTTCTGTCATATTTCTTTGTAGTTGCTCCGATTTTATGTGCAGTCTTTTTCTTTGCTTTACATCCTGCAGATGTTTTGCATCTCTTTGTAATCATCAGCTTTCATTCTGTTGTTGTTTTGTACTTTTCTTGTTCTTCTTGTTGTTTTTTGCATTTTGTGTTTTTTCTTTTACTTGTTGCAAACCATTGTAGTTGTTTTCCTACCTAGTTTCATTACTTTGTATATACTTTGCATCTTTTTCTAGTTCTTTCATTCTCGTTTATAGAAGTTATGTTGTTTTTCATCTCTTTTAAGTCATTTTTTTCTTTATGCATTGAATTTTTGTGTCACTTTAGTCATGATGCATGCTTAGTCATCCAGGTAAGGAAATCCCAGCTGATTCTGTCCATCTGCATGCAGCGTTTTCAGTGGGAGAAACATTCCATCAGTGTTCCAAGTGACTTCTTCAGTCTCAGATGACTGCAGGTTTCAGTACATTTGCATAATGACCAAAACTAGTGTCACTGACTAACAATGGGCTGTGAGCCCAGACAACAAAAGACACCTTTCAGTCTGTCATGAAACTGTGTTGCTTGGAGACCTGGATTGTAAGTGTGTCTGTCTCTAAAAGTGTTGTTTAAATGTGCTATAAGCTATAAGTAAAATAGACATTACAGTCATTTCATTGTGAGGTATTAAAGTCTATCTAGCTATCTAGAGATATATAGAGATATAGATCATAGACGTAGCGATACCGAATGACAGTAACATCAGGAAGAAGGAACACGAGAAGCTGGAGAAGTACCGAGGGCTCAGAGAAGAGCTCAAGAAGATGAGGAGGGTGAAGGTAACAGTGGTCCCAGTGATAATCGAAATCGGAGCACTAGGTACAGTGACTCCCAAGCTAGGCAAGTGGCTCCAGCAGATACTAGGAAGAACATCCGAGATGTCTGTCCAGAAGAGCGCAGTCCTAGGAACACCTAAGATACCGTGCAGGAAATTTATGTTTTTATATATATATATATATATATATATGTATGTATATGTATGCGGCGGGGTGTGGTTCATGGCACAGCTGCGGGGGAGGAAGACACACCTGAGCTCAATCAGCTCCCCTATTAAACGTGCCGGGACCTGAGGAGCGGGTTGCTGTTTTTGTTGTGTGTAGGACACAGCTGAAAAGCTACGGCTGTGAGTTGGAAATACAACTGGAAATCCAGGAAGTGTGTTAAAGTGAAGTATGTGGTCGGGTCCATCGTTACTTTCACAATATATATAAACACACAATTCACTGGGTACGTACTGAGAGGATAGAAGTCAAGTATTGATCTTATTGTGCTAGTGTCGATCCAATACCATTACAAGTGTTGGTATCAGTACTATTAACATTTGGATTGATCAGGGAGGAACAATTGTTTGAGTGGGGAGTCAAGAAGGTACGTGAAAAGAGAATGACCATCTCTTAACCAAACAGGGGTTAAGGTTAGAGTTATGGTGAAAGAGTACATCTTTCACCATCTTACAATGGTACGATTTCCATTCCCCAACTCTCTAGGAATCACACTTATAGCCATTGAGCAATGTCAATGACAGTCATGGAACTGACCTCAAGGCCTATTGTCAGTAGTGCTAGTTTCTGTCATAATGCAAATGTACCATTCGTAAGGGTATGGAAATGTCAGCAAGAAGACTAGTGATGAAAAGTTTCTACCACTGAAAATGCAGCATGCAGATGTACAGAATCATCTCTTTGAGGTCTCACTTTAGTCTTTTTGTGTCTCTTTTTTTTATTCTGCATCTTTTTTCAGGGATTTTATACCCCTTCATGGTTGTTTTGTGTCTATGCATTTTTTGCATCTCAGCTTTTTTGTTTTTATCTAATAGATTTGTGTCTCCTTGTCTGCGATTTTTTTCTTTTTCCTTCTCATTTTCCTTTCTTAGTCTTTTCCTTAATCTTTGCCTGTTTCTTTGTGGCTTTGTGTCCATCTACAGTGCAATTTGTGTATGTTTTTCCATCAACAGTGTGCAGGTGAATCGGGGCCTTCAGGCACTGCTGTCGGGCAAAGAATTTCAGCTGAACTTAAGAAAACTGGGTAAGCTGATTTAGTTGAGGCTAGAGATAAAGAGAGGGTGACTCCTGTTTAAAGTTTCCTCTCTCGGCAGATTCATACTTACACTACTCCACATCTTAGCAATGTTAAGCCAATTCAAATACAAATATAAAACCTTGAGATACAGGTGCTTTTCTGTGCAACCAGAGAGCGGTCAAACTAATTCTGAATAGCCTGAATAAATCTTACAGATGCCCCAGATGCAGACAACGCAATCAGGAAGCCCCAATTTTTACGTAGCACTTTATTTATCCAGTCCAAAAATGTTAGCAGTTATATCATCTGTTGCATGAACCCTGTGATCCTCAGCAAGCTGGTTCAGTAACTGATGCTTTTTAAGGAAATAATGAATCTGGAATTCACAGAAAAGAAAAAGTTTAATAATGAAATCATGAAACTTTAATAGAGCACAGTGCCGGCAAGAAAGACTAATATACAGTACATATGCATAACATGATCAGTTGCTGCGTGGAACAACATGACAATGGGAGAAGTCATGTGTGTAATTGAAGATCCAGCACCTCAGCGTGTTATGAGGAGCCTCAGTGGCTTTTTGTTTTTTTGTTCTGGCAAAGCTCGTCCTTGCCTCCTAGTGGTCAAAGAGGTTTTTGCACCTAATGGAGCAAGCCGCACATGTGGGTGAGGATTGTACTTTTGGATGACGCTGCTAGGGGCCTGTCTGTCTAGTCCACAGGCGTCCTGTAATCTGTCTGACACGCGCAAGGCCCCCAGTGACTCTCTGTTATTAGGCCCATTAGACGGCTTGGGACGAAGCTGAATTTTCATTAGCTCGGGTGAATTTGTGCGCAGGCATGTACACCTGCACATGCATGGGTGTGTGTGTGTGTGTGTGTGATGAGTGTGTAATCTGTCTGACACCAGCCAGCCATGAGGGAGAGACACTTGAGGGCTGAAGGATAATACCTCACAGGACAGAGAGAGCAACCTGGAGTGACTGGAAGCCTGTGGTGTTTTGACGTATTTTACAATTGCTTGTTGGTAAATTACTCAATGGATGTATGACACATGGCGGGCACATTTAAGTGGATCTGTAAGATCTCTGAGGTCTCCCAAGCTGCCATCTGAGTGCAAAGGTACAACTCAAGATGCAGGCTAACTTTATTTGCTGCATTTCCCATTCAAGTCAGGCCTCTAATTCCGCAACATTCTCTTCTCTCTCAGCCATATCGTCCCATTCCACACTCATTTGTTGCCCCTCTATCATATCACAGTGCATTTCCCAACCAATAAACGGAGGCACTCTTCTGTAGAAATGTATTTATCTTTCACATAAACTCCATTCTGGCTCCACTGGTCTCTCTCCAGTAGCTCTCTCTGGCACTTAATTTCTATTAATGGTTCTGCAACTGGCACTCGAAACCAATCCACCGCTAGTCGGGCCGAGCGGGGAGCGCATATGAGGAAATATGCAAAGGCAATTATCCTCTGTGATGTGCATAACTGCAACTGCTAATGCGCCTCTGCTCATTGTGTGTTGTAGGAAACAATGTGAACTGGTGGCCGCCTGCATGCATACATTAGCCGTGATGCAGAAGCTGACGTGAAGGGTGGCAAGTATGTCAGCTACATAAGTGTGACATTAGTCATGTTGCATTGTTGTTACCAGTGTAATGGCTTTCTGGACAAACGAACGCAAGGAGTGGCCGCACAATTATACAGAAGTACACACACACACACACACCTGCTCTCTATCAGTGCAGCACAGCAGCACGCCAACTCGCGATAATAATCATCATCAGCATTGTAAAGCTGAGTAGCTTGTAAAGGCTTGTCTTGTTTTTTTTCTCTGAGAGCAACAGTGTTTCTCTCACCGTACCATTGTTCCTGGAGAGTCCTCCAATATCTCGCTCAGCTGTCAGTTATAGATTTAACACAGCTCACTGGGACGGTGACAAGAGGCCAATAATAGGCTCCTGGGCATGTAAAGCCTCCATCTGCAGAGGAAACACTGAGCAAATAAACCCAGAGGAGCAGACACAAATACACAACCCTATTAGAGCTGCTGTAATTACACCGAGGAGTGTGTTCACGCACACCGAGGTGTGTTAAAGTTTTATAGCGTGAGGTCAGTGATGAGGTGGACTCAGATATGATGGGATGAGGCCTAATAGGGTGTTTTATAGGTACCATGTGTGCGGTTTTGTCTTGTGCATGTGATGTCTTTGGGAGTGTTTGTGAATAGATATTTCCTATAGATGCCCGCTCGGTGTGTGAGTTTGCCTGCATCTTCAGCAGTACAGTGGTTTTTTTTCTCTTCTCTAGCATGCCGTCATGCTTATCAGCTGCCTTCAGATCTCTGCAATTCACTTAAATGTTATGGATGGGAGCCGAGTCCCTGGATCGCGTCCTGTCTTTGTGAAGATACAACTCGCATGGACTCTCACACGTACAAACCTCCTGACCCTGCCTGATATGAAGTTTACCAGTCTCTCTCTCAGGTGGAACTCTGAATTCCTGTTACACTCTTTGCTCGATAAGCTTGTGCTTCTTTTACTAGACATCCATCAAGTGCTGTAAAACCAACCCCGACATAATCTCTTGTTTTTCACTTCAGTTTTCTTCCAAGGACAGCAGCCAGAGAAGGAAATGCTTATTGTAGCCGTGGCAATAGAGACAGGTACCTCTTCCTCCAGTGAATGTTCAAACAGTGACTTGTCTGTCAGACTCTTTTGCTTTGTCGAGTCCAACAGTAATCAATGTAGCAGTATGGAAAGTGGGTAAAAGAAGCAGAGAAAGTGAGCAATGTTTCCACAGGAGACACTGAACATTACTTTTGAAAGTAAAGCAGAATGCATGTTAAATTAATTGCAATGTTTTTCTTCTTTCTAAATGTATATGCTGTACAATGCACTTGTGTGTAGAGTTGTGGTTTAATGCAGGTCTAAGGGGAATGAAATTCCAGCCAGTGAGCTTCATCCCAGGGCTAAATTACACAAGCCAGCCATGATTTCATGCTTCGCTACATTACTTCTCCCTTTTTCGCTGCACCCTCCCCTCCTCTCTCTGTCTCATTTACCTCTGCTTTAACCCCGCATGGATCTTATCTGGTTAAAGAGCAAAAAGAGGTGAACCACACAGCCGTGCGGCATGAATATTTCATCTGTGTTTGGATTACCATTTTCTCCAAAGATTCATTGTTCTATGTATAATACATGGCGCGTCGCACCTCAGCTCCTAGATCATAACCCCTGCCTTTCTAATCACAGGCGAGGCATGCCCTCACCTAGCCAGCCATGCCAACACGTGTGTGTGTGTTGTGTGTGTGAGTGTGTGTTTGCATCAACATGTCCAAGTGTGGATCAGGAGGGTGGTTTATGTGTAGGTGGATAACAGTGCATATACTGACAGGCCTGTATTTTATATATGGACTCATTTGTTTTTGTGTGCGTGTGGATGTGAGGAGAGGGGTTACAGCAGGGCTAAGACCGGCTCATCTTTCACACACACAAAAACACGCACACTCCTCCACCCTCTGGCTGGATTAGATGATGAGGTGGGAGAGTAAGTGAGATTGGAAGGGAAAGAAAAAAAATGTGTTTGGTAGGAGGGAGAAAAAGAGTGAGTAACAGATTAAGAGTGAATTTGAGTCTTTTGGCTCCTGGCTCGGCTCCAGCTTTAAGTTGCGGCTGTAATATTCTTTCAAATGATCTACCTCCTGTTAGATATACTGTAGTGTGTGTGATCTTGCCAGCCCACACCATTTGGCTGTCTGACGGCTCGCTTCTCCCTTCATCTCCTCCCATCTTTCCATCGCTAAATGAGCACTGAATAGAGCGGTGGGTGAGGCTGTATAGATTTGAATCGTTCACTCGGTGGGTGTTTGATGGAGAAAATGGGTGCGCGAGCCATTCTGACCTAAAGTGCCCGTATCTCTTCAGAGCCTCAGAAATGGGCTCTTTTAAATGTATAGTTTCTCCAAAATTACCATACAAATAATTCAAAAGAGTGAAGCAGTGAATATTTCAAGAATATGTGACCTAGATATATCTGTAAAATTTAAGAGCATTTAACGTTAGCACATTTTCGCACATGCATGTGTGCGTGGCAAAAGTGGCGTAATGTAACTCGCCCTGAAAGGTTTGCATGCTGATCAAGAAGACAATTAATCCTACTTACTTTATAATCGGTTGTCTAAGGTTATTTTGATTTAAATCTAACCTAAATATGACCTTACCCTAACCTCAAACCAAGTCTTTATACTGGAATTTAATGAATCCTGAATTAGACTGTAAGGATTTACTCTTTGTCCCCTTCAGGAAGTTGTGTCCCCAAGATATGATCATGTAACCAGGTGTAGGTCCCCACAATATCAGTAATACAAGTGCACATACACACACACACACAGTATACACTTTTAAAGTGTGATGAGAGTTGTGATCTTGCATCGCTTGCCATCACATTTCTACAAACTCTGCAAACATTCAAAAAGTTGCTTACATGATTCCACCTCCTAGTCACACACATGGATTTAATTTGATGTGTTTTATTTGTTTTCATTCATCCAGATATGAATTAAAGCCTCAGAGAGATCATATTTTAATGTATCAAGCAGAACTGTTGTTGATTTACATGTTTAAGCAGCACATTAAAATTTAGTGTTTTTCACCATCCTCAATTAGCACAATTTGTCTGTTACATCAATAGACAAAAAGCGGATTTAGGAATTTAGGAAAAGAAAACTTTCATTATTACTCTGGAAACCAAAGCATTTACCTTTTTGCCCATCAAATGCTGATGAAGGCTCCAGAAGATGAAAGTTAGTGTCGTGGACTACTTTGAATTAGACTCTGTCTTTGAGCTGACTGTTGTTTGTTTGTGATGGCGAAAAGCTCGTAGCATTTGTAATCAAACCCCCCGGGACCACCTGTCTTGGTGTGGCTCTTCAAGCTGCTGTATGCAAAGTATGTGTTTTATACTTTGCTCTTCTTGTTCTTTCCTTTGTGCGTATCGTGAAGAATGGTGGGCTGAGCTTTGACTGCCGTGTTCAGTTTCCCGCGATACAGAGTGGTAGTTTTAGAAACCTGCGACGTGCTGAAAGCTGTTATTGTGCAGTTGAAACTAAGTCATAAAAGACAAACAATCCACCTGGGAAATATCCATTTAAAGCTCTAGAATTGTGGCCCTCCAGTTGCCTTGAGCACACCTTCAAGTTTGTTGATCTTCATCTCCCTTTGCTGCAGTCATCTCAAATGTCAGCACAGCAAAATCAATAAAAAAGACCGCCATTTAGGAAGGAATATATCCTTTGTTTTGATTGTTCAAGGGATGGTTATTTTTAGCCACATCATACAAAGCTGGTTTTGTAGTACTGGTAATGGCAGTAAAGGAACCATTAGATTCACAGTGACCGATTGCAGAGACTGGTATCTCATTCTGCCATCTCTTATCCTTCTTCATCATGCCCCTTTTCCTGTCAGACTTTAATGATCCTGTGTTTCCAGGATCATTGAAGTCAAACATGTGGAGTCCAAGGCTCTACAGTATATTTTAGAACATGACCTCATATGTGTCTTGCTCTTTTCTTTTGCTTTCTGGATGAAAGTCTCACTGTCCTCTTTGTCTAGTTACTTGCAACTAGAACAGTAACTGAACCATCCATTCTAAGCAGTAGGTGAATTTTCATGAACTTCAGTATCCAGGTTATGATTGGGGTTTTGAAGGATCCCATGTTTAGTTTTACTCATATTACAGTTGGGTGATCTTCATAATGTTACCCCGTGAGATCCCCAGTAATGACATCATTAGCACTGGGGGTAGGGTGTGGACATGCCATCATTGAGGTAGCATTTATTTATTTAACCTTCATAATGCATTCTTTACATAATAAATACACACACACGTTTTCATATCTTAGTGAGGGCATCTCACTGACATAATTCTTTCTCGAGCCACTTACCCTAACAGTAACCATCGAAAATGAGTGCCTAAACCTAATCCTCACCCTAAACTTAATCGTAACCTAACTGTAATCGTGACACTAAAACCACATTTTGAGCGTTAAAAAAAAGGCCTTCAATGGGGCATTTCCCCCCATAAATGACTGTTAGTCCCCACAAGTATATTCACATGCCAATTTTCTGTCCTCACAAAGATGTCTAAACATGTACACACACATACAACAAACCACACACTAATATTTCTGATGCAGGAGACAGAGAGAGAGAGATACTTGGGACTTTTTACCACCTTTTGCCATTCAGAGAAAAAACATAGGCTATACCAATGGGAGACACTTGTTCACATACAACAGGTGCAACAGATGAGGAGCTAAAGCAGTATTAAGTCACAAATCCCATTTGCCTTCCTCTTTCTCACTTCTTTTGTCTTCTTTTTTTGTTTGCTTTAGGCCTGTAGTTCTACTACTAACTCATTCAATCCTTTGTTGTGTGTGTGAAGGGGCCATCCACCTCTCTTCCAGTCTGCACCAACAAATGCACATATCTTATGACTAAAAATGTCAGGTAGGAGACAAGCATTTCTGCAAATGTACAGTTTTTGTTCTAATCTAAAACCAAACCCTAAGACAGAAAAAAATCTCCTGCTGTTTTCTTTCGTTTTGAAATGACAAGTCCAAGATTGCAAATGTTATATGCAGTGACGACGACAAGAAACTATAGTGAAAAAGGTTCATTTTGCTATCTGATATCAATCTTTATTTACAGAATTAAAGAGTAAAACGTTTTCGCTCCTCATCATTCCCAGGGTTGTCCATCAGTACAGACCTGGCATGTACACATTTGATCCTGAGTTCTTTGTTCTGGTTCTCACTGTGGACGTCTATTCAGGCAATTTTTCAGCATCCGTTTTGTGTCACTTCAATGTTTTGTGGTGCTTTTTGTGTTACTGGATGTCTGATTAAATTGCCAGTTTTTATTGCAAATTATGTTGGAACCTGTGCTAACAGCACAAAGCAATCAGTAACCACAAAAAGTATTATTTATACAGGCACATGAATAACCAGATTTCTCTGTGCTTGATTCAACTTCACAACCGGGATAATGCTGCATATTTAAACAGAGATATTATAGATTTTAAAGTTGATGGTTTATAACCTGCTGGTGTTATATTTCTAATTCACTCTGTAAAGGGAATTTTTCCAGTCGGTTGGTCTTTTTTTTCCCACATAGCAGATACTGGTCCTGCTGGTGGGTTAACGATCTTCTACGGTCCTGTTCAGCTCTCCTAGAGTAACTGCCTGTCTCAAGGAATCTCCTCCATGCTCTTGAGACTGTGCTGGAAGACATTGTTTCATTGCTGTCCCCCTAGTGCACCTGTTTTTAATTTCATTAACACGAAACCGATTAACAACCTTACGGCTAGGGTATATCCCAGAAGTTTAATTGACTTGATGCTAGGGCTGGGCCATATTATACCGTTTACGGTAATACCGGTATAATGTTAGGCAACGATAGGAAAATGAAATATCGCAATAGAATATGAGTAAAACGCGCATGCCCAGTGCCTTTGTTTTCATACGCACATGGCCGATTGTTGAGTGAAACAGATGAACCAGAATTGGTTTGTAAAAATGGTGCAACTTCAGTGATGTGGAACTGGTTTGGTGTTTGTCCGTCAGATACACGACAAAGCACATTTTTTTGCAGAACATGCAAGCGGCCGTTGTTATTGTCGTATTTGTCGGACTAAGATGCTCTTAAATCTGGGAGTAATCTGGGTCCTAAACTCTGTACGCTTCAGGTCAAACGAACACTGCAGCATCACTGAGAGTTAAAAACTGTCTAAATTCTTTCATCTTTAATAAAACGATCAGCATTGCTGCTTTACCAGGTGTAACAATTAAGTTTAACTTCCAGGCATCCATGAAAACAAAATTTATTACATTTAACGGAGTTAGAAGTTAGCAGGAAGCTAGCGGAAGTTAGCTCGGTAGTTTCGCTAGTTACCTAAGCATGATATAGCATGTTCTGACTGAGAGATTTCTGGAAAAATTCAAACGTACAGCCCTGCTATCACGTCCAACATAAATGAAGACAGGAAACTAAACAGCAGTGACGTTTGTAGGGTTACTGAAGTTGGGCTAGCTGGTATATAATGATGTGCTACGTGATCGCTAGCGACACAGCTATGTTAGCATAACATAAACAGTGAAGCTGGAGGACGAACACTAACACTTTTCCACTTATAAAAGTTAACGTTAAGGTTCCTGATAGTTAGAGACAAATGCAATCGCATGGCAGGATGCTGTAAACGGACCAAACTTCAGTCAGGAGAACAACTGAGATAATCCATCCACAATACAAAGTTAGTCATTAATATACTGCAACAACATGGGAATAGAGCCGCTGCCAGAGAATTCAACATTAATGAATCAATGGTACAGAAGTGGAGGAAGCAAGAAGAATGAGTTTAATAAAGTTTGATTTATCTGACTGCTTTGTTTCGCTTAATGTGTCTTATAATCCCGTGCACCTTATGGTCCGAAAAATGCGTACTGCACACTGCAGTTTAATGTTGCAAAGCACCTCTTTTTAACTTCAGTGGATATTATACATGGTTATGCTCAGGATATGTCAGCCCATTTCTACTGGAAATGCCTTTTGGTTAAACTCTCAGCAAGGAATTTGCATTTGCACTGTTACATTTTTATAAAGCTTTAATGCACATAAAAACCAGCTTCTTGTTTAAGTGAAAATGGAAGGTTGTCTTTTTGCGCTAGTAATGTTGTGGAGTTGTATTTTGTCTCGCATCAATTATATCGTCAGTTATATCGTTATCGCAAATTTTCAAATATATATCGTGATAAATATTTTTGGCCCTATCGCCCTGCTCTACTTGATGCTACATTCTGATTTAAAGTGTTTCATTTTTTTCTTTTTTTTTTAAGCAGTGTATTTGGCAGTGTGACTCTGTTCTGGGACTGCACGCCCCTCCAAGATGCATAGGAGCAACAAGAACCTCAGTGCAGAACAGAGCAGGGATCAAATCACAAGAAACCTTGGGACAGGTGCTTCTTTGTTTTATATAACAGTCTATGCAAACCATGTGACAGTGGGCCTTGGTTACTTAGATTAGTAATTTTGTTCGCTTTTGTTCTGAGTGTGAGTATGGACATTTGCAAAATGCGCAATAAAAACTATGAACATTTGTTTTTCTCTTTCTTAGGTTTAATATTTACTTCAATCATAATCTAGCAAAAGAGCTAGCCCATATCAAGTCCCCTTCTTTGATTGGAAGTGAAGTGAATACACTCAGACCCTGGCATTAATCTCCTAAGGGGAGACACAGAAGCAGAAAATGACTTATTAAGTAAGCAGCACCATGAGGTTGGGTAAAACGAAGCAAACAAGTAAGTGTCCAAAACTGCAATTATCCCAGTGGCCACTTGAGACTGACTCCAGAAGCAACTCCCATCTTCAGATGAAAATTCAACCATGAAAATAAGAAGTTTGCATCCGATGTACCAGATACCAGCTATTGTTTTGCATGTGCATAGCTCACGCAATTGTTTTAATTTTATTAAGGGTTAAATTTAGTGACTCGGCTTTTTTGACCAAGGTGTGCAGGCAGCTGTTGTTCTCTGTTTCTTTTGAATATGGCTTGCTGCCAGGAATAGCTTGTAAGAACTTTGTTTTCCCAGTTTTTGTGAATTAAACTGTATATTGCTGGTCTGCTACATAATACTGTTTAGTAGATATGAGTGTCACTCGTCACCCTATGCAGTTTATTAACTCCACCCTGTCTTCCAAATATCATCACCTTTAGCTCTAAAAAACTAGCAACTAAAATACAATATTAACAGTTCAGAATGTGCATCTATGCTGGAGATATACTGCAGTTGTATTAATTTGACCCTCAGAGAGAAACTGAAGACATTCGTTTGCATTTTCATTTAAATACAATATGACCGACAGGTGACATAGCGTTGGAGGTGAATCAATTCAAGACATTTGTCGTATCAGAAGGCGGTAATAATAAGGTTAACTCTAAGGTGCAATATCAATTTCACTTTTCACACTTTACAGTGTTTGCTTTGAATTAATTAGTTGCTGAATATTTCCAGTTTTAGTCGGCTTTAATTTCGCTTTTAGTTAAAAGCATCAGCTCCAATGTTCATTAAACTAATCTGTCAGCAAATTGTCTTTTTCCTATAAATACATTTCAAATTAAAGACTGCAGCTTAAGGGTGACATAAGGGCCTTTTCTGATGGGGTTTTACTTTAAGCCCAGCAGGTACTGGAAGATAACTTGAACAAAAATGACTCTCCTATACAGATGGCCACATATCCATTTATATAATTAGACACATGGAAGGCTTAGCCTCTAATTGCAATTTTATATGCACACCTCCTTCTGTATTTGAACAGTATATGCTGCATTACATTCATCATAACATGAACTTACTTCATAAAGTGATTTACCTTTCTGATAATAGTTGTAATATACGTCGGCCCACAACTACGCACACACACACTCACAGCTTTCCGCACTCAATACTTCACCCTGTCAGCCACGACTTGTGTGGTTGGTCTATCAATCAGTGTAAGCTGACAACTATGGCTAATGCTTCCCTTTTATTTAACCATGCTTCATAATTTACCATTAGATTACTGGGTTTAGATCACATACAGCATGTTGTGCTGTTTGTAGTGCTCTGTGACGCATATTTTAAGGCGCCAAATACTCATCATTTTATGACATTCTGAGGCATTTATTAACTACACATACCTTCAGTGCTTTGCATATTTGACATAAACAGTGTCAACATAACACGCTGAACCATGAAAATGCGCTATACGCAATCTAATTATATTGCTGTTTTTAAGAGCGTAACGCTCAATGTTACCTTAAAAGACAAATTTAATACACATGCAGATTCGCTCAATATCATTCATTATATATATAATATAACCATTTGCCACAACATCTGTGAAAAGGCATGTTAACAACTTTGACAGTCACACTCCATAATTGGCAGGCCAGGGCTTACTTAGTTATTCAGTGATAATGAGAATATCTCTTTCCCCCTCTACATCGCTCGCTCGCTCTCTCGCTCTCAGACACACAAAGACAGACATACAGTCATGTTTTCAATGGTTTAGAGGACAAAACAGTGGCTTACATTAGTTTCTTTATTATGCTTGTGACTATTGTCTTTCAAACATATACAGTTAAAGTGGATTTTGATAGTAAATGGTGTGTTCTTAAGTTGCAGTGTGTTTGACCTATCAGGGCCACCGTAGAAGGCACTAAAACAGCTTCTTTCGCACAGAGAGTGAATTGAGGGGCTGCACAAAAGCACAGGTTATTTTGAACTATGAATCATGCAAAGCTACTCTCTATAATTATTTACATTATTGAGACCTGCTTTTTGTCCCCGAGGCAAGTTGCTACCCCAAAATGTCACGGTGCTAACAGATTTACTGTGTGTCCACAATACACGAGTAATACACATTCATATAAAACCATGACTTGCAGATGTTAAACAACAGCGGTGACAGTTCTGCCCAATGCGCCGGCTGGATCGTTGCCAGTGCCAGGGTGAGACTTTACCAAACGCCAGTCGAATTGTGTTCATCTTCTGCGGCAGAGTGCCTGACTTGAGGGGAAAGCACATCGCAAGTTTAACTCCAGAGCTGTGAACTTTAAGCGACCTTTCAGCAGGCTCGGATCTATCATCTTAACTGAGGTGATCTGGAGATGACAGCCCTGCACATCCATCATGAGAACTGCTCAGGCCTGACACACACAAAGGCAGAAACAGGACAGAGTCGGACCCAATAGAACAGAAAATAAGTTAAAATCCGAGTCCCACCGTTTCCCATATGACTTTGCTTTGACTTTCACAATCATACAAAACCCAAAAGATACGCTTGGAAATATGCCGTCCCTTTGCGGCGCCCTCTGTGAAACTTCACTTTGCATTTTAATACTTCTCTCCATTCTAGCAGGTCTATTTCTTTGTCAAATCCCCTCTGTTCTGGCTGCCGTCTCCCTCTATATAGAAAGGTTAAACACACCTAAGCAGAGGCAGTGTGACTGATGCTGGGGCTGTTTCTAAATGTTAATGACACCCTCCGGGCAGAGCGCCGTACACGGCAGTATCCTACTGTAGAGTTATAGTGTGGCGGTTATGCTATAGTGGCTCCATCTGTGCATGCACACATCAAAATGTGTGTGCGAGTGCAGACACAGACGCACACACGCTGGGGACGGACCCACTGTACCGCTGGCACGAAGCCAGGAGTCCTTCCACTGAGTGGTCAGGGAGAGAAATCAATCAAACATGGCTTGTCAGGCCCCTGAATCCATTATGGTAGAGAGAGTGGTGAGGCTTGAGTAAACAGGGATGACAAGAAGAGACAATTAGCAAGAATTCAGGCCGCTGTTAGAGGCAAGCTTGGGGATTTGGTAGTCTTGCATGGCCGTTTGGCCCACCTAGGCTCAGTGCTGACAACAGGCAAGGCTTCACAGCTTTATTGCTGGTAATTCACTAGCCCTCAGTGTTTTATGCCCTCCCTCTTTACAGCCTAAGCAAGCCAAATCCATTTAAATAAACACCAGTGCTGCAGAATGATGGCTGAGGTGTTTAAAAGCGCCGATGCAAGACTCGCACATACAGCTGGGGTCATTACGCCGTTTCAGGTCAACCTAGAGCCCAAAGTATGCAGACACTGGATATATAAACTGAGAGCCTCTTTAAATTTATACATTGTGTAGGTGTAGGTTGTACATAACAGCACCATGTCTACTGTTTAACAGTCGCCAGTCTCACACCAGTTGTTGACTCAAAATGATCAACCTCCAAAATCAGCCTTGCCAGAAGATTCAGAAGAAACCGCTATAGAAACGGCGAGCGGATGGCTCACTGTGTCAGAAAGTGTGCGGCCATTACTCATACATAAACTCATTACATTGGTCTAATAGCTCTGTCTCATGACTCTGCCTGCCTATACGAGGAGGACATTAGTGCAGCCCGTGTATGGAACAGAACACTGGAGTTCATTCATTCCTCTCAATGGTATGGATCAGGCAGATAATTAACTGCAGAGACGTGAAGTCATTGTTCAGTTGGAGATATGGACCTGGTCTAATAAGAGCTTGCTCTTTGCCAGGGAGAGAAAGGGGTGAGATAAAAGGGAGACCTGCACTGTCTCTATGCACAGCGGTGCAATCAAATCCAGGGGCCCCTATTCTTTTGGAATCATTATTTAATTTAAGGTCAGCCTGGTTCTACTGAAGGTTTCTTCCTGTCAAAAGGGAGTTTTTCCTTCCTACCGTCGCCAAGTGATTACGCACTTGTATTGTAGATTTCTCTTATTGTAGAGTCTCTACCTTACAATACAAAGCAACTTGAGGTGACTGTTGTTGTGATTTGGCGCATTATAAATGAAACTGAAATTGAATTAAAAATGCTTTTTCTTCATGGTTTCTTCAGTTGGACTGTTTGACAATCATTGTGTCAGCTGTGTATGTGCAAAAACCAGTGTAAAATTAACAAAGTTTGTGTACTAAAAGAGAAAAGCTATCAGTTAAATGTAAGATATGTATACATCTTTGAGCATGATTTTCATGATCGTCACACTTTTTATACATTTTGTAAAAAGTGTGACGGGTGGGGAGAGTTTTCATTTAAACAAACAAACAATTTTATGACAGAGAAGCAGACTCAGTAATAGCCTTAATGATTTTAATACCACACAGGTATTACGCTTATTCACGGTCCTGCATTCGTGTCCATCTTCAGAGAGAGGGATTATGGGAATTTAACCACCATAGGGCCTAGGGGTGCAGTCCTCTAAAAAGTCAGCAGCCTGCCCCTGACACACTGTGCTAAGCAAAGTCTTTGTGATTCCAACAGAAAAAAAAAGTTAATCTAGTTAAGTTGTGGCATCAGAAGCTTGTTGTTAAGATGTGTCAGCCAGCTGTTATCACGACTGTGCCAAAGATGATGTAGCATGGAAACAAAACAACAGCAGCCACAGCCCAAATCCATGCCACGTTACCTCTGTGACGTCTGCATTCACTGAAGCCGATGTCCTACTCCAGTTATTAGATTGCACAACAAGGATACGAGACTGTTGAAATCTCAGAGTGTGCAGGACCCTTAAAACAGCAAGTGAAACACAGCAAGTAAAACCCAAAAGATGTAATCATGTTGGGCCTTAAATTAACATTTTAGTTAGTTGTTTATTGGGGTGCTTTTTTTAGGCCTGTGCAAGTTCTTGCCATAAAGTCAAATTTACATCTCCTGCTCAGAATTTGTCTGGATCTCACAAACAAGGCTGGTCTGTGCTCGGTTCAACCCATAAATCCTGACTTTTTAAATCTTTGAATGGACCTCTGTGCTGGACTCGGGAGCCCCATGTCTGAGGGGCTGTGTAGGGAGGCCCCCAAACTGAGGAACACAGCAGGAAAACAACTGTGAAGTTTATCACGTCATTCCAAGGACTGTGGGGGATCCCTCAGACTGCAGGTCACAGAGGAGCGGCATCTAACTTTATTTACTATTTAAGGGTATGCACGATGGCACAGGAACTCCATGCTTCAGAGTGCATGGCTACTACACTGGACATTGACTAAGCTAATGCGTTGTATCAATCTATATATGCATACTGTGTGTGTGTGGATGCTAGATTATTAATAAAAGGACGCACAACCTAAAAGCCTAACATAAACGTAAGCGTGTACACTTTGTTCTGCAGACCAAACAGAAGACAGAGACAGAGCCAGTTGAATGATTATTGAGAATAGCACAGCTCTCTGTGGGAACTGTGGGTAAAGTGGGTGACAGCATCAGAACAAATCATGATGAAATGGTTGCATCACCCTTTCTGATAGCCATCTCTATAGTTGGTATCATCTCTTCTCACATATATGATTCATATAGGAGCGTGGAGGGTTTCTTCAAAGCGCTCACATGTTTATGAGTCCATAACATCTGACGCAGTCATGTTTACGCTCCCAAGCCACATTTGACATTTTCTGGATATGATGAATCATTAATGATGACCTCAATAGGCTTTCACATCTTTGGCCCACAGATCAATAAAGTGGTTAGGGGAGTAGGTCAGAGGCTCTCCAGGGGTGTCTGTCAGTGTGTGTGTGTGTCTATGTACGCGTGTGTGTGTGTGTCTTTGAGCGTGCATTCAAGCAGTCGCACCCACCGAGCGACGGTAAAATGCTGGTGCTAATTGGTGGCCGAGCGAGGGCCCTGACTCCGATGCAGCGCTCCGGGGCTGGCAGAATTGCGGATGGTTTTCCAAGTTTTTTCCAAGCAATCCCTGCCTGTCAGGCTGTGGGAGTTCCATCCATTATTGATCACATCCAAGGATGAAAGGCAGAAACGCTCAGTGGGGACTGAGCATCTTTGGCCCCACGCAGGAAAAAAAAAAAAAACAGGGGAAAGAAACACAGCCTGGACTGCCAACTCTGTGTGAAAGGAGAAACATCTTTTTTAAGTCGTATTGAACTGTGACTGAAAACCAGACAGTTTGAAAAGTAAATACAGTGTTACATCAATAAAATGTGTCGCACGGTTTGAGTCCTCACTCACCCCTAACTCTCAGCAGCACAGTCCTCTCTGAGATTTCTTTTTCATTCCCAGATGATGACATCGTGCTATGCACCGCTTTGCCAGCCTTGGACGCGGGTCAGCTCAGTGCTGTTCAATGATTCAGCTGTGTGGAACTGACCTCCACCTCACCTTGGCAATATCGTCTAACCAAATGGACGTTTGGCAGCCAGAACACACACTGGATATACAAGCATGCATGCACGCCAGTGACAACACACACACACACACATGCATATACACACGACATCTAGAAATAGACACACACAGACACACTCTCTGGGAAAGGGTTACAATGCTGATTGAAACAAAGGGGCAGATGGTTTACAATGATGCAGTGCCAGCGCTGGCAAGGTGGCTAAAATATGCATTTCAGTTTGTATGTGCGTGCTAAAATATGTCCACATACATCTCTCTGAGGTAGTTTTTACTGGGTTGGTGTCCACCCCCCACCCTATTCCACCCCACCCCACCCCCCCCCCCCCCCCCCACACCAACATCAGTCTAAGCATCTGCCAACAGAATGCAGATCTGTCTGCATTTGTCTTGGCCTGCCAGCGTGTCTTCAGTCTTGCGGGAGAGCAAAATGTTTTGCCAGAAGTTGCTGCGAGATACTTTGAAATTTTACAGCGCGCTATAAACTCTACCGCAGTTGGTACTGAATCATCATTTAAGTAGATGGCTGCTATTTTTCAGATGTGAAGGAGTTCTGGGGAAAAAGCACAAAGGCACATAAAAATGCATAAAAGTGAGATACTCCCTTGTGTTTCCCTCTAATTACATCCCAATGAGTTTTTCACGGAGTGTTTGGGATACAAATATTCATGTTATAACCGATGTGATTTAAGTCTTCTGTGATTTGTCAGTGTCTGTGTTGGCTTTAATACTACAGGCTTAATACTGCAGCATTACTATATAAAACAGTCCTTCAGAGGCTGCTTCTGTAAAGAAATTACAGCAGGAGAAGCTTTTTTGCCCGTCTACAGAGCAGCTATGGAAATTCAGAGGGTTTTAATAGAGAAACAAGTTAATGATTGCACACAGCATAAGTTACACAACACCCTGCAGCAAATGCATTGCATGTCTTGCTCTTAAATAAAGTGACTGTGTGTGTGTGTGTGTGTGTGTGTGTGTGTGTGTGTGTGTGTGTGTGTGTGTGTGTGTGTGTGTTTACAGTTCCAGCAGTAGGAAATAATGGTTTAGGGTTAGCAGTAATATAATACAGCTGTGAACTGTGTGTGATTAAACAGCAAACAGTGAGGCTGATAGCACTGATAAAAATGACACTAACTGGGGAACTGTGTGTGTGTGTGTGTGTGTGTGTGTGTGTGTGTGTGTGTGTTATACTCTCCTAGTTCTTGGTTAAACTTTCATGAATAGATGGTTTCAAAGTAAACTGCAGTAAAAAGTAACTGCAAGTTCAGAAAACAGAAAAAATCCTCAAATCAAATCAATATTATATGTGAGCAATTCTTGTGTTTCAAACAGAACAAATTCACTTGGTTGGTTTTCTGTTTCAAGTATCTGCAGGAGTCCTGCTGTTGATGCGTCTCTAACAGCGTCCTCCATCTCCTCATGTGATCCTAGTCTGACTCCATGTCAGTCCAGTTTTCCACCAACGTATTACCACATCTGATTACTGATCCAGCTCTGATACAACACTTACTGCATCTGCAAACATCAAGTGTTACATTAACAGGCTCTGAGGGAAAAACTAAGAATATTTTTTTAATGTGCAAGCATAGCAATTTTATTTTCCATAGTTCCCTTCAGTCTGCTTATCCCACCTGTGCCTGTCTCTCCTTTGTCTGTGTGAATAAGTGTGTCAGTGGAGTTAACCACTATTTTTCAGGAGTGGGCGAGATCCAATCACAGAAGTACCTAAACCCTGCTCTCATCTTCCTGTCTTGCTAGATTGTAGTAGTGTTTCTCGGGCCAGTTACAATTCTGTTCCATGATCTCTGTTAACTTCTGTAACCACAGTTTTACTCACCTACTTGTCTCCTCCTCTTCCTCCTGTTGGATGCTGTTTGGTGGGCGTGTTGGACTATCTCTCCATCTCCACTTTCCACACCCTCTCTGGAAAATGAACCTCCTTTGAACCACCTAAAAAAAGAGGACAAAACTGGTGCATGGGGATAAAAATACCCTTCAGACAAAATAACAAGTATTCACCTGAGACACCTGAGATTTAGCTTATCATGGACTGCTAAGAGAAATTTTGACAAGACTTGCTTTAGTGACTTACTTGTGTTGAGTATTCAGCTGCTGAAGTGATTTCTGAAGCTTTATCTTTCTGGTGTGAGTCAACCTGCTTTTAGTTGGATCGACTGTGGTTGCAAATATTCTTGAGCTCTGATCTAGTGCATATTGTGTTTGAGTCCTGTCAATGAACCAAACCAAACATCCAAAAATATGAACGTGCTGTTTTTTTTCCATTAGTAAAATAACTGACACTGAGTGAGATAAATAAAAGTGCACCTGCTCACACATATCGCACGTGGAGAGTTGCTGAAAAGAGACGGGTGAAGTGAAATGATATCAGACTGACAACAGCGTGTTACGTTACAACAAGCGCAGTAAGAGCTCGCCAACAAGTGTTACAGCAAAAATAACAGAAGTGAGCGAGCAGGAGAGAAGGTCAGGAAAACCATCGTTGTTGGAACTTCTAAGTCATTTCAGGTATTTTATTTTGTCCATGTGGGCAGCTACAAATTTCAGTCAAGCTTGAAGATGCTGTTTTTAGAGCAGGGGCTTCTTTCTTGGGCGTCACCCTTTCAATCCGTGGTCGTATAAAACTCCCTTTGGACAGTGACGCTGGTGTTCGGGTTTCCAGTTATGACAGGTTTGAGCCTTGGTGGTTGCTGGGTAGTTCCTGAACATCCTAACCAATTTCCTGCCATCTGAGTGTGACAGTTTGGGTCTTCTTCCAAAGTGGTGACACATCTGGATAACCTGATTTCTGGCAGTTGTTCAGAAATGGCACCAACAGACATTCCCAACTTGTGTAAATCTACAATTTTGCATCTTAGACTTTCCTGTTGTTCTGAGTATTGATCAGTCCAACGAGAGTCAAACAAATGCTTTTTATACTTGCAAAGAGAAAATCCCAATTGGAGTCAATCATGATCACTAACGGGAAATTAATAGGCCTTTTCTTTGCCAAGTTAAAAGACGTTTTAACCTTAACCTTGTATATTTGAGCCTATATGTATACTTGTGACCACGTGTGGACTGTGTAGATAAAAACTGTGTGGAGAAAAGCAAATTCAAACTTGTGCACCCAATCCTTTTTTTTTCTAAGTTCAAAGAAATCGTTAAAAGTCCCAAACTATCATGGCATTTATACCCATCGATGTAAACTGACGACAACTGTATATCCATGACCTCTTCCAGGACTCACTGGAGGATTGTTCTTCAAAAATAGTACTGCATAATTAATAAACCTTTAAAAATCTAAAATACTATAAACATGCGCATAATTGTTCTCTTACAAATACAGTTTCCCATGTATCACAACTTATTCAGATATAAAGCAGTTTGTATGTTAGAGTGCCACCTTATTTACAAACAGAAACACTGCTTCATCTGCTGCATCAGGAAGCAAATCGATTTGTACATGCAATGGCAGAATCCACCACTTTTACTGAATGTAATCAAATAGAGTTAATGGTTACTGAAATAAGTAGTATGAACAGCAGCGTTTAAAGCTGATGGCAATCTTAAGGGTTGCACTTGCAGATTTCATTGGCTCAGAGCAAAGCCCACTTCACTCGTCTCCTCTCCCGACTCCTTTCCTCCTTTACACCAATGAGTCCGTCCACTCCATGTCATTGCCACATTCAATGGCCATCCAGACTAATCCATCCCAGGTTGTTAGCCCTGTCTGCAGGGCTAATCATCATCTCCTCTGGCTCAAGTTAGCCAAAAAGCGAGCATCACCAGAATGAGACAGTTAAATATTCATGCCCCAGCGCAGTGTAATATCCTCCTCAATGATGTTTGAACCTTTTGACCCGAGGTAATCAGCAGTAATCACACGGTCACACCGAACAGCGAGACATTTGATGTGTAGATGGTTGAGTCTGATGAGCTTTTGACACTGCTGAGTGCCTGCATCAGGCAGAAGCTCAAACTTGTGATCGGCACAAGCGCGAGGCGCACAAGTGACATGCGGCGGCGTTCCCGGTGACAGACACTTCATTTCACCCCCAGGCATACCGGTATGACATCACTCGATTAATAATGGAGCAATTAATTATGACCTATTAGACTGATGAATTAGATTAGATAGAAAGGAGGAATGTAGCTGTGTGATAATATTACACTGGGATACATTAATGACTTCTTGGAGAGCGGGGTGTGCTGGGAGGGGCTGAAGGGAAGAATTTATATATGCCAGTTTGGAATGACACACAGTCAGCGATCTAATTATATTGGTGATAAATGGTGTTATTGATATGATAATGATTCCTTACCCCAACATGTTAATACTCCACTCTGGAAACACGCGGATCTATACTGCGAGACTTTAATGTCTCATAGTATGACAGCAGACACTGTCTTCAATGAAAGCTCCATATTGATGACACACTTAGCGTCACAGAAGCCACCGGTGAATTCAGGGTACCTTTGAAGCAGCTGTATGGAGGCTATTTAATGATTGAAAATGTTATGTGGCTTTTAAATATGAATGCAATTCTTCCATCAAACCAGCAACACAGAAATAGAGAAATAACAATAAAGACTGAACTTTGCTGTCACACTGATAGAGATTAAAGCAAGTGATTCTACTCTCGTGTATTTGACCTTTTAACTGTTACTTCTTAAACCTTTCCATAAATAATACAGATATAATATGAGGGTGATTTGTTAGTGTGTGTGCGGGGGGGGGGGGGGGGGGGTGATACAAACACAATTTTGACTAATTAGGAAAGTGTTAAAACATTCACTTCTCATTTTTTTCCTCTACATTAACTCAATTAAATTACTACTGCACTCAAAGTCCTAAGTGGAGCATCTGCATGGGATGAGCACATTATATGGTTTTAAATATGTAAGCTGTTATTGCACAGTGTGTGATGAAAGAAAAAAAACAAAGGAACTTGCACTGATGAACTCATTTGAAGCCCTGAGCTGCATTCCACTGACATCTAGTGTCAGATTCAGGAAGTGAGATATCGTTCCGTGCCTGTGTCTGACCCCGTGCAGGTGTGTGTTTGTGTGTGTCCTGTTGTCCACTTCCCAATACATCAGTGTAGTCCTATTGATCTGTTTGATATGACCTTGAACGATCAGACAAGTGGAAGAGTGGTGTTGGAATGAAACTCATCCATTCCCTCTGTCTGCTATCTGCTGCTGCTGTAATGACTTGAGGGAAGACGGGGAGGCGAAGAAGCCCATTGAGAACGACTCCTGAACCAGTCAGCTCTGCAGCAGCCTTATGCCGTGGCCAGCCTCGCCTCCAGGCACAGTCTGCTTTCTGGGTAACAGGAAGAGAAGTGGGTCAGTCTGTCTGAGACACGAGTGATGATATGTGGGCTGGTTAATGCTATATATCAAATCATAAAGATAGATGGGTAGATAGAGCTCAACTATTGCAAGGGTTATGTAAGTGGATTTGTTCCCAGGATAGCTTTACATATGAATATGAAATACGGTGTATTAAAATGATAATCAGTAGATGAATGATGAAATTTATCCTCATGGGGCAAAAGATGAGGAGAAGCCATGCTTTAGGGCCTTATGGTGGATGGTTTAAGCTGAGCATGTTTCATCCTCTAACATGTAGAATCTAAGAATATATGTAAAACATTTCCCCTGCAGCTGAAGCATGATGAAAATTGAATAATCATTGTTTTGCCCCAATTTCAAATCACTTACATGACTACAGAAATCAGTATGTGAAGAGGGAAAAAAATCACCCAGTGCCCGTTTCCTTCTTTTTTTCTTTTTTGCTGGTAGTTAGCGAGTGACTGAGAATCGCTAATATGATAGCAAGTGATGAAATGCACCTGAATGCATTAAATTAAGTGCTGAAGCCTTGAATGGATACAATGGATGTGGAAATAATTTTCACAGAGATCATAAAGTTATTAAATTATTTTCAAATGATTGTCCTCTGGGAGATGAGGACACGCCCACATCTGTGGCATACCATAGTCATGGATAATTTTACGAAGGGAGAAAAAGATGCAAGTAATGTGTGTTTTAATCACATGATTCACATAATACTGTAGATACATGTTTGCTATTAGCCGTTTACTGTTACCTTGTCACTTTCGCAGCTGTTCCGTCACATTATTGTCTCCCCAAAAACATTTGTGTCGTCTGCATTTTTCTATTTGCTGGTATTTTCTTAAGTTGCAGTGTGTTTTACCCTTCAGGACCACTGTATCCATTCAAGGCTCCAACACTTAATTTAATGTATTCAGATACATTTCATCACTTCCTATCATATTACCGATTCTCAGTCATTCTTAAGATCTTTACATCACAGCTAGCACAGTACAAATTAAAATTGATCTGAATTTTAAAATCTTGCATAGACAATAACAAAGTAATGCACTGTAATGCTGTGCAATGTATTCCATCATAACTGTAATTAGCAGTGTTGGTCAAGTTACTTGAAAAAAGTAATCAGTAACTAATTACTGATTACTTCCCCAAAAAAGTAATCCCGTTACTTTACTGATTACTATTTTCAAAAGTAATTAATTACTTAGTTACTTAGTTACTTTTTAAAAACACGATTTACAACCTGAAGAGGTGATAAAGCGATAGATCTTTCAGCCCAATTCTACTTTTTCTGCATAATCCATCATACAAAATGTAATCAAATGGAAAAGTCTCTTTTTTTTAACTTGTTTTATCAGTTTTAATCTTTTAACTTTATGCATCAAGCAAAAATTTAATTATATGCAACATTCTCTGAGTTGAAGAAATTGGTTTAACATTTAAACTTATTTTCTGCACATTCCAGCACATAAAATAAAATATTTTTTGTGTTTACACTCACTCTTTCAAATAGATGCAAGTAAAACACAGCAGAAAATAAATAAAGTCAAAGACTCAGCGGTCCTGTTGCTCTATTTTACCTGTAAAGCAGGACTGCGGTAGGCGGAGGTTTACCCTGGTGCAGGTGTGCCGCGGTCAGTTGAAGAATCCGCGAGTTTCTCTGTGAGTTTCCCATTACGTCGTTGCGCACTCGGTGCTTGCTTGGAAGTTTAGGGGGTTTTTTCGCTGTAAAAAGTTTTCTTCCCACGCACAACGGACACTAATGTTTTTGTCACTTTTTATGGAATCAAACTCAAAGTAAGGTCAGTACTTCCACGCTTTAAACGCTGCACGCTCATACTCTCTCCCACAATCGATATGTGATCCATTGTTGATATGCACACAGCTGTTGTCACCAACGACACACTTGCTTACGTCACTGTCGTGAGACATTCTCGCAAAAAATCACGGTTTTAGTAACGCAGCGTTCCTACGGGAAAGTAACGGTAATCTAATTACCATTTTGCAATAGTAATCCCTTACTTTACTCGTTACTTGAAAAAAGTAATCAGATTACAGTAACGCGTTACTTGTAACGCATTACTGCCCATCTCTGGTAATTAGTAGCGATGAATAAAACTAGTGAATAAGGCTAGTGTCACTATTATGCATGTAGGATTTGTATTGGAGCACTTTAAAATAAGTAGTGTTCCATTCTCTATCACTTTTTATTTAGTAATAAAAGTAGCTGTCCAAGCCTAGAAAATGTGTGGACTTAAGGTGACAGCTGTATATTTCCCTTTTATTTCCTCTTCCACTGTCTGGAAATCTAATTACTGTGAATTCAGCACATGCTCTGCTCACAGTGGTTTAAAAAAAAAAGACACAAAAGAAATTCCTCCTTCATGACAAACACCAACAAGGAACATGAAGCTGAAACCTAAAATAAAAATTTTAAAGATTTTTTTTTCTTTAAAGAACGGGGTTTTATAGCCCACATTGAACAGTAATGAGCAGAGCACCCATGCTGCACATTCACACAAACACACACATTCCTTTACCTCTTCATCATGGGACGTGACACCTGACGGCCCATTAGTTCCTAAAGTGCTATTCTATTCTATGAATTCCTCTCCTTATAGAATATTTAGACTCTGTGTGGTTTCCCTCCGCTTGTCAACATGGGATGCATTATTCATGTTAATGTGCCATCATCTGACGTGCTGCGTGATGTAACGCTGCCATTCCCCGACTCCTGCACCCACAAACGCATCCAATGACCTTCTGAACTGTGCACTGCCATCGCCCCCTACAGAATCGCAGCAGCTTTCCCTCATATAATGCAAAAAAAGAGAAGGAAACTCAGCTTTGACAAGCCTTATTGTGCAATTAAATGAGTGCTTACTAAAAGCACAGCCACAGCTGCATTGACAATAACAAAAGATCTGAAATTTTAGCACACTTTAGGTGCATGCATATCTGTGGGCCTGGATTACCTGCTTTTACAGAAGAGATAAAGAGCAGCAGAGTGACTTTAACCAGCTTTTAATTATGCAATTAAAAAAGGTATGCCTGTATTTGAGATAGAGTAGATGTATCCTCACTGTGTGTCTGAACTCAAGAGAGATATGACACAATGGAGTGAAGCGAAAGAATTTGAGTTACCAAGCCTTTAGTGCAATTAAAAGATAAGTCAAATGCTGCTTTTATTTGAGATGGAATGAGCAAATGATTCAGAGTTTTAGTAAGCCTTTTGTTTAACCACAAACTTTGCATGTGTTTGAGCTGGAGAGAAGAAAAGGAAGCTAGGAAGAGTTGTATTAGCAAGTTGTACAAAGGTAAGCTTAAAAAACATGTTAAATTTAAAGTTGTCCACTTTGTTGATTTTAATGGACTGATGGTGCCACTCAAACTTAACATCTCATTCGAAGCAATCCAATGTATGTATATATGTTTCTATGGACCTTATCTCCTCCTTAACAGCTGGGCCAGTCTCAACAAAACTTTGGACAAACACCATCACGCATACAGTGATCATGTCTTTCCATTTCTCTTGATTTTTGTATTCATTATCGCGTCGAGGAAGCAAGGTTATGTTCTCTGTCTCCGTTTGTTTACCCATATGTATATTAATGGTCGGTATAACTTTTATCTGCAACAGCTTTATATTGGACCTGGCACTAAAAACGGCTTGTGTGTGGCTAGCCTTATCTAGCTAAAGGTAGCTTAAAATAAAAAAGAGTGAAACAGCTAGCCTGCAAAAGTAACTAAATCTAACCAACAGCAACTCTAAACCTCTGTAATAAATTATATGTTGGCTTAATACAAAAACCAAAGCATAACAACAAAGATTCATTGTTTTACAAGATTATATATGGCAAGCTTAGCATGCAAAAGTGCCAATTAGCTCTTTTTTCTTTTCCTTTTATGCACTTTGTTCATCATCAACAGACGTTACCAGCTAATGTGGCATCTTTATAGATGTACCACAGATACAGATACATACACTTGTTCTAAGTAACATACCAAAAACAAACAAACAAAAAACTTAAAAATTACTAAAATTGGAGCACTGGCTTCTTTGACAGTCTGCTAGCTTAGCTACCCTCAAACCAAACAATGATTTTTTTATTATTATTTAATTGTGTTAAAAAAGGTACAAACGGGCATCAGTGTCACAAACATGAGTCAGATTATTGAGTTCAGTGACCTAAAATTAGCAAAGTTGAAGTCCAGTAAACATCGAGTCGCTATAGTGATGCATTGAGATTTACTTGTCAGTCAAGAAACTATGTGTCCAACTTTATTAATCTTATTCTTAATACAATTTTTAAAACATAAAATATATATTAAATTGGCTTCTACAGTGATTGTTTTTGTGGACTAAAAGTGTCAGTATTTCAATGTGAGAGTTTCAGGTTCAGCTAATGCTTGCTAGCTTTGTTAGCACCAGTATCACAAACATAGTATTACAGTCCAGTTGATCAGAATTAGCAGATTTGAGGCATAGCTACACGTAGTGGCTATAGCTGCACCTGCTAGCTCAGCTCAAATGTTACCTCAAGAAAATGAGTTTTAAAGAAAAAATATCAATTGATATCAAACTGGTGTTTTGAAACTGGTCTGCAGGGTCAGGCTCAGCTGTGAAAGCGATGACCATTAAAGAGACTTAAACTGTTGGCACATCCATGTCAGCTTTTTCAGCTTCAGAGGTTTGACCTTAACAGAATGAAAAAAAAACCCCAAACCTGCCAACTATGCTTCTTAGTTCTCTGGCAGATCAGGATTTTTAAAAAGTGAAATTAAGACTGGCTGAAGAAATTTTCTGTTTGTGTGGTCCACGCAGATAATTTGTGTACAGTATCAACAATCTGGGAGAAACTGAGTTTATAAGACACAAGTTTTAACGATAGTTATTGTTTCGTGGATTTACACGCAGAGGGGGCGCAGAAGAAAATGTCTCTGTATCTCAGTTAGCACACAGATGAACTGCCAACTTGTCAAAATAGTCTTCCAATGCATGCTGGGACAGCCGCCACCATCACTACCACCCCAAAAAGGATTTGACAGGTGGAGAAATGAAATACTGAAACTGCTTCCTCAGTCATCCAACCTAAATATTGTGGCTTTGGAAAACGCTTTGCCCTTTCTGTTTGATGAGCCAATAAATGAAAGGCTTTTCACAACTAATTAACATGATTGCTTGGGTATTCTATGACATTGATAGTGGCTTTATAGGCTGGTGTGGGTTGATGCACAGGTTATTTTTAAGATACCAAACAAGCATAATGCATAATTTATCACACCAAAGAATAACCCTCCCAAGCTGGTGAATAAAGGAAGTAATAAGGGCAGCAAGGCAGCTGAAATGACTGATAATGCTTTACAACAGCTTCTAAATAAAGGAGATGAAAGAAAAAAAATCCTGTTTGCACATCATCTTAAAGGAAAGTGTAATTATCTGTCAGCCAATCAACACCTAGCAATCACTTCATGTGCCTGACCTTGCTGGACTGGTAACCATGGAAATTTTTTCTCTCTCTCTCTCTCCAGTTGAACACAGCTTGGTCATACAAAAAAAAAAAAGCCTTTATATGTGCACGGGGATGAACGACAAACAAGAGCGGTTTTCCATGGCTTTCTCTCACCAGGGCACCTTGGAGACAATCTTACCCTGGCTTTTATGGCTCACCATAGTGCGTCCAAATAACAAATATGCAGGGAGGATGAAGCACAACCCCCCACGCAGACCAGATAAATATGTGAAAATGACAGTATTTGTTTTCTTTTCATTTGGGATCTGTTATGACAGTCTGCATAAATAATGCACCTTCAGGAAATATTTACAGAACACATATTGGTCTATATCTGACTCTGTGTGTGTGTGTGTGTGTGTGTGTGTGTGTGTGTGTGTGTGTGTGTGTGTGTGTGTGTGTGTGAGACTGCTTCTTTTAACATTATTTCAGCTAGGTCCCGTGCCTTGAAGTGAGCCTGCTTTTAATGAGTACTACCGCTTACAGAGGCATCAATGCTTCTTTAGTTTGCCTTCCCAGAGGCATTATCAGCCATTGACAACTGGTTGAATGCTGCTCTCTATTTAAGCACACTATCCTGTCAGCACTGGCAGTTGATGGACAGAGTTGTACAAAAACTACCTTCCAATATTTATCTCATTGTAAGCGAATAGCTTAAAAGAGACTCAGTGAAAGCGAAGGACACATTGCACAGTAAAGAATGCAAAGGCGTGGACGAATGTCTGCACTTTTCCCCTTGAACCGAAACAAGAGAGCTGAACGAAAGAGTTCTCAGCCTGATTAATTTTGGTATGTGGTGAATTTTTGTATCTTTTTAAAACATTTGTAGCGAAAACATCACTTTGTAAGTAGAAGAAAACATTGTGGCATTTCTGTAATATTTCTGGAAGATGTTGTATTTACTTTTTATGGTTGATTTAATGGAAGAAAATATATAATTTTATAAAAGAAAAAATTAATACGGTAAAGTAGTAAAATGCCTGTAATATCTGCTATTTTTCTAATACACTGTCCAGAATGATTTACAGTATGTGTGGATAGTTTCTCTGTATGCACCCTGAATCTGAGTTTAAGATACATATGATACATATTACAACTACTGTGCAACTTACAGTGGACCTAATATTCATTTTAGGCAGATAGTGGATTATGTGAAAGTCCTCCACCCACTTTTACTTAATCCATGAAATAAACCTTTTACAAAAACAAAGGCTTCTAAAGTTCTAAAGAAATCATGGTGATCTCTTGATCAATAGAAAAAAGTCCCACATCCACCTCTTGGAATTAAAAATACATTTTCCATTATGGTCCATTAAGGAACACAATACATTTCATTAATGTGAAGAATCATATAACATCCTCTACTGCTCTAATTTCTCTTTCTAACTAGTCAATGCAACCTCTCTCTACAGCTGTCACATGAATAGTGCAATGTTGGCAGACAATTCTGACCTGTGTCTCCCCCCACATCCCACCATCTATCTAGGTTATCAATGTCTGTTTTTCTTAGCTTCCAGTAATTCCAGCAGTCAGAAAAAGACTGACAGAAAGGCTCATCGTGAATCAGATTCACATGAAATTGCCAGTGTGAGCAGTGTCGACAGCATGCCAGTAGCGAGATGCCCGAGAGTCCTAAATGATGATCTGAAAACCAACAGGAGAAGTTACTGCCCTAATCAATTTGCTGTTATGTATCTGATTAACGTAAATCCAATCAAGTCTAGCTGTCCTCACACTACCCTCAGACACACTCATATGTGCACTGCTTCCTCCAGACATTCAAATGTCCACAAGATCATTTTCACCAGTAATTGTTGACAGGAGAGAGGCTGAAGGTGGACGAGGCTCGCCATAAGCCAAAGGATATGTGGTGCAATTACAGTCCCCATCAACCACCGCCACTGAGTTACTGCTGCACTGTTTTCATTTGTTGTTAAAGTTATGAAATAGCTAACACAATCAGTACTGCTGTTGTGGGCACAAATGTTTATGAACACGCACTGTATACCTCTAATTACAGCCTCTACTATTTGGGTCCTACCCTGCTCTGCTTCATTTGCTGTAATGTACTTGTATTTCCTTTAGAAATACTTCTCACCCTTTTTTATCACAACCCCTATTTAAGTTTAAACTTCCAACTCTTAAACCTCTCATATTTAATAGAGACAGGAAGACGGTGAAAGCTTTATGAGAGAGACCACCTTCAGTGCTCCAGGCATCTTACTGCACTTTTAGAAGATTTTTCCTTGTTTCTTCCTGCTCAGTTTAGTCAGTATCTTTTTTAGACCTAACCTTTTTGCTTGCTCAGCTGTTTATAGCTGACCACTCTCCTTAAGGTTATAAGATTTTATAGACTGCTCAACCCTTGGGGAAAAAAATTGGTAACTTTAATGGATTGTCTGCCAAAAGTTCCATCTAGTAATTCGATGATATCTTATAAGGAATATGACCATTGATTTGGGTCTTTCGTCTTGTCATCCTTGAGCATGGGATTTTACCATTTTCAACATTTGAGCAGCCTGCAGCTGTGTTCTGATTTTCAGCCCTACTTGTCACCGCTGTCTGTCTAGTGTCTTGGCTTTCCTTCACATTTTCCTTGTCATTCCTGTCAGACTGTCTATCCTTCACCTCATCAACACATTGCACCATTCCCTCGTCAGTTTGTGGGGCACCAGTTGTGACCTCCACTGTTTCCTGCTGCATTACTTGCAGGTTGCTTGTGACCAGTTCCCTCAGCCCCTTGTTTCCCTAGATCACTAGGTGTCCGCTATTTGCCAGCAGCATTGGCTACAGCACTATGTTGTCAACCTGAGCATGAGCATGAATGCAGGGTGAGCATGTTCCTAAAATGTAGTCCTAGCTTCCCAAACTCAATCAGCACCTTTATGCACTCTTTCACTCAAACTCCCAACATGCAGTGCAGTAAGGAGAGGACATCAGATACATGTTACTCTTCAAAAGAGTTTTCACATGCCTTTCACACCTTCAAAGTTTTTCCAGTGATCTAATAATGAACTTTCATGAAGTTCTTGGAACTAATAAAAAGACTATATTTTTATATTCCTACCATGGTTCAAGCTCCAAAAACACTCTTCCTTGGTTAATGCCATTGGAAATGGACAGTGGAAGATTAACCAGCAACACCAGTCATGTTATTAGTGGCCAGCGATATAAAACACATGCCACCTGCAAATCAAGAACCAAACACCCTATGAGTGCAATAGTTGTAAGTATACAGTGGGCTTTGTGAAACCTTTAATTTGATGAAAACATTACTTTCAGCTACCTTCTTATTCACAAGGGGTTGTAACCCCAAGCAGGCAGCTCCACATGTTTGATTTGTTACATTTTTTACACCAGATACTGTTTGTGACAAAACCTGGTCCCAGAATCAAACCGGGAATCTTCCACTTATTAAGCACATGTGTAAACCACTACATACACAATGGAGGCATTAACTTGAAATTGTATGAATGGTACGAAATCCAACTACAGCATGATTGGAGGCACTTGGCTAAAAATAAATGAAATAAAATATGACAGTAAGAGCCATTAAATTTACATTTAAAGAGCGCCATAAGAGCCAGTCCTATATGACTAATAAAATTAATCACTGAGCTACGTTTACAGGAAACACAACAAATTTACTTACAACCATACATGTACTATCTATATTATTCTGTAGATTATGTACAAATACGTACACATGTGACATACAGGTAAAGTGCTTGCAATGTACCCATCTCAACAATGTACACATGTAACGTGCATGTAATATACATGTAATCCCTATAACATTTACCATGTAATCCCTATAACATACACACATAATGTATATGTAATGCACACATGAGGTACACATAATTTTAACAATGTACCCATAAAATGTACATGTACCCTACACATGTCTAAACTTGTAAATGTAACATACATATAATGGATATGTATAAAGTGTGTAATGTGTAAGGTACACATAATATTGTCATTGATTTTGAGATCAGCTACTGATCACAGTGTACACCTTTAAAGCATCATCAGCCAGCGATTCTTCCTGTATTGACCAATCTGAAACCAATATTCATATAAAATGTCCTATCTCTCAGTTCTTCTCTACCTCCTGACCACACTAAGCTCATTGCTCATGCTCGCTGACTCATGCTCATTCATGTTCATTTCAAAAGTGCTGAATGGGGTTTAGGTGAATCAAATTCTTCTACACCAAAAAGACTGAGCTTTTTTCTTTTCTTTTCTTTAACATATTATGTCACAATTGAATTGCTATGTTGAAACGGATAAACACAGAATGCCGTGTGGAAAACATTTCTTTACTCGAAGGCAGTTTGGAGAGGACAGAGGTTCAAGATGAGGTCAGTCAAGAAAAGTTTGAAGCAATCCTAAAGCACCTGCGGCAAAAAGCCCTTCAGACTAAACAAACGTCAAAAGGATAACATCTAGACAGGTGCAAAATGAGCCGGGGGGGGGGGGAGATTCAGACAGCTCATCTCAGCTGAACTGATAACAGTGCTTAACTTCCACTATGAGAATGGGAAGAATTATATAGGGGTCTTAATCTGGCTTTCTCTCTTCAGGCAGGTAGTGAATCTGTGGCACCCAGACAAGTTCAGAGAGGATCATGTTTAATCTTTCGCTGTATATGTAGGCATACTGTATTTTCTTTTTCAAACAAGGAGTTCCTTTTCATACTAAAAAAATTATAAAGGGATAAAATATTTATTTCAGTAAATTTTACTGATTTTTTTGGATTAAATTCCGCATGATTTCATGATTTATTTATTTATTTATGTGAAGAAAGTTAAAGGTCCGCAGTCACTCATACTTTAAAGATGAAATCGTGTTATCTGGTTAAAACATGTGATTCATTGTGAGGACAGATGTTTCCATATTTTCATAAGACAAAACAGCGGAGTAAATACTCAACATCTTTCCCAAAAATGAGAGATCGTAGATTAGCATATGTCATATTTAATTAAGTTTCCACGTTTTTGTCTTTTTTTTTTTCCTCCATCCTCACGCATGCTCAGTGTCTATCTTCGGCTGATTCACATCAGCAGCAGCGTTGGAGATCCAGCGGTCCGACAGCACATGGATCCCCAGTGAGAACCTCGAGCTCTCCGGCCAGGAGGGGTAAGACTGCGTCCTTCATTGCTTGTAAAGTCGGTTAGAGCAAAAGAAGGAGGCTGTGAGGAAAGAGAAAGATCACCGTAGCTGAAGTGCGATGGAGAAAAAGTGTGAAATGGACTGAGAGGCTCCATGGCCGCGATGACTCACTGGTGTTCAGTGCCGGCGGTTAGTTTGCGTCTGTGAGTTGAAATGACCGCCGTGCCTTATGTTGCTGCCCGTTTAGAAGAAATGTCGGCAGTGAGATTGAGTGCGACCTTTTTTCTTTTCCCGTTTCAATGTGAGCATTCAATGAATTTGAAACCATATTTCCTGCATCGGTGTACTCCAGTAAATAGCCTGTTGCATTCTTTTTAGCATTATAAGAAACGGTCAGATAAAAAGTGTTTGTTTTTTGTTTTTGTTTTTTTAACTTGTCTGGAAAGCTGAGACAAGCTTACTAGCACCATGGACAGCTCCTTGTTTTAACGACCCTTTTGATTATGTAGGCCATACCATTAAAAACAACAACAACAAAAACAACAGTAGTAAGAACAGTAAGCAAGGTCAATAGTGTTCAATTCTGATTTTAACAATAAGTGTTTAGTTGGGTTAAACCAGGCTGCTGGTTTACTGGTGGTTACAAGGGTATTTAAAAGTAGAATGGGAGGCAGAGCCTTCAGCTTTCAGGCCCCTCTTTAGTGGAACCAGCTCCCAGTTTGGTTTTGGACAGACACCCTCTCTACTTTTAAGATGAAGCTTAAATGTCTTTTTTGATAAAGCTTATAGTTAGGGCTGGATCAGGTGATCCTGAAATCTGCCTTAGTTATGCTGCAGTAGGCCTGGGCTGCCGGGGGCTTCCCATCGTGCACTGAGTATTTCTTCTTCACCTTTTTTCACTTTTCTCTCGCTGTCATTGCTATTCTCTGGCTCCCTTCCACTGTCTTCCACCCCTCACCTCCAACTGTTCACAGCAGATGGCCGCCCCTCCCTGAGCCTGAGGTTTCCTCCTGTTAAAAGGGAGGTTTTTTTTCTTCCCACTGCCCCCAAGCACATGCTCATAAGTGTTTAAGTGATTGTTTGGTGTTTTCTTTCTACTATTGTATTTATATATTTTATATAAATAAAGCTGAATTGAATTGAATCTTAGAACTTATAATGAAGAATATCAGTGGACTTCCACGTACGTAGAGGACTGCTTTGTCAGTTTTTGTTAAAAAGTTTTCATTGAGTCTTAGGTCTCAGTCAGACAGCACTAGAGACCAGTCAGTGAATCCCTGACAACTGCTCTGGGGAAAAATGTCTATTTCCCAACACGTTGCTGAAGGTTTAGTCACAAATAGGGTGATGAACCAAAAACCTCCTTGTGAGTGCTTTTATCACATTGCTGCACTTGCCTGTAGTGTTTATGGAAAATGGCCACTTGTCTCCAAACACTCGCTGATTAACCACCAAGTGGTACTGAAACTTGAAAAAATGCAACAAAAACCGGAGAGCCTTCAAAGTAAAAGTTGGGCCTTAGAACTGAAACTACTATGTTTTAAAAGCCCTGCACATACCATCAACCACCACAACGAGACAATCCTTTAACTCTGCTTTCAGTGTCTAGTTTTAGTTTAGCCCTTTAGCTCTATTCATTGAGGACCATCTCGGGGATGCCCTCTTCTCCACCTCTGGCTTTATTATAGGCAATTTCAGCACAGTGGGATTAATCAGAAGTGGCTCCCGTAGCTCTGACCTTACTAGTGCTTCAAAGTGTTCCTATTTAAAATACTAGAGTATCAGTGTTTTAAAATTTAATTAACCAAAACGAACAAACAGTAAACTTTGAGTTATTGTGTTATGAGTGGCCTTTTTTTTATCTTAAAGCATAGCTGAATTATTGAGCAGTGGTGAATGAACTACTGAGCTCCCTTACATAAATAAAAACACCATTAGCACTGTCCTGCAATCAAAATTTTGCTAATGTAAAATTAAACTTTCCAGCATCCCAAATGTAGATAAAAAATTTTAAATATAAGCGCTCCAATTTTATACACTTGTTTATCATTAGATTTTTAATACTGCATCAAGTCAGACATGGTATTTTATAGCATTATATTTAATATTGCAACACGAAAAAGTGGGATAATAATAAATAACCAGTAACTATAGTTGTTATGTGAGTATAGTATGAGATAAAAGTATGCCCTTGTATACAGCCCCACAATGTTTCTGTTTCAATGTTTCTATGCATACACCATGTATATAGTTTACTCACATATATGTATACATATATATTGCTTTTTTCCCATTTCTATATTGTTTCCTTTACTTTTGCACCTTTGTGGTCCACCTACTCAGTTTCGCTGTGCAAGAAACTGCACAATGACAATAAAAGCTCTAAAGTCTAAAGATGCTGCCACAAATGTGAAGGTTAGTAAATGTAATTGGTTTGTAATCACTGCTCTGCAGACACATTTAAAAGTAAAGGTGGAAATAAAAATATGTATTTGTTATTTTCTGAATTTGTGTTTTAGGGGGTTCATACATCTAACTATCTCAACTTTACAATCAATTAAGGGTAATGTTCCAGTGAAAGATAAAACAGGGTATCAAACCATAGAAATAGACCCTTGGCTGGCAGTCTTCCCTTATTGAATTGTTTATTTGAAAGAAAATGTAGGCAAATGCTTTGCAAAACCCTTTTTCTCAGTGCTTTACATAGGATAAGATAAAAACATGCTGCGCATCATGTTCAGCTCCAGCATGCTTTCTTTGTGTCTTAGTTTTATTTTTATCATATCAACTTACAGCTATAAAGACACCAAACAGAGATGTGGTATATTGGATCACTTTTATTAGTAACTCATTCTTTTCAGCTTAAGCAGCAAAGGAAGGTAATGATGTAACGTTACCTGAACAGGAAGTTCTTTCCGTCATTTGGTCATTGCAAATTTAGTCATCAGGATTGATACTGCAGTCGGATTAGACCGCTGCTGTGCTACAGACTGAGTTCTGGCGTTTGTGCACAGCTCAGGGAAACAGTTTGAAGAATGAAATAAATCAACCCAACAGCCTTAGGAGAATAACAACAGAGGGACATGAATACAGTGTACACGCACTTGCATATGTGTGACTCATCCGTGGGTGGTGATAGAGTCACCTCAGGGCCGCGGTGGCCGTCAATCGTTCACATGCGGCAACAATAACTGGGGCAACCTGAAGACACGGGTGAAGGATTTATGACGAGTCTCTGCAGGGAGGGAAGGTTTTTATTGCAGGAAATCCATATTCAGCAGATAAACAATGTCTGTGTTCACAGCCAGGCAGCTGATATGTACACAAATCAGTCTGTTCAGAAGTACGGCTGGCTGTGTATCACCATTCTTATCGTATGAATTTCTATCTTTATTGTAGGTGTACAAGGAGAGAGATGGCTCTGTGCTCCGAGGCCTGTGCTTCTGGCTCGGGAGGAGAATCCTCCGGCAGTGAGGTGAGCTGCGCTAACACCGGTGATCATTCTGATCTGATTACAGCTGAAGTAGTGTTTTTGGAGTTAGGCAGATGACAGGAAGCTCTCATAAAGAAAATGTTTGCGTGAAAGTCAGTGTAACAATAACAAAGTTGCAGCAAAAATAGTCTGAACATACTGTACCTGCTAATTACTTTGGCACTGTGACTGATGGATTGATAACTATATCTTGGAAACTAAGATAAATTAAAATATATACCAAACAAGTTTTCACTTCTCATATATTGCCTCAGTATTAGAGTTACTATTAAAATGTACAAAAGACAAACATAAATTTAGCATTGTTCAGAAAGTACTTCCAGAATCTTCAAACACTTTTCTGATAATTGGGATTAAACATATTTTGTCCTCTGCATTTAAAAAAATCTGCATTCCTGGTTGGACTGCTGTCTATACGTCTTTTATCCTGCAGCAGGCACAATGTTTTTTTATGTTTAGAAGAGCAGAAAGTGTTAATTACCTTTAAGTCTTACAGTCACCGTGCAGGTTTTCATCCTTTTTCTCCAGTAAGAATATTCGTGTATTTATTAACTCTGCCAAGGAGCTCACGTGATTGGTTGAGTTTCTCTCATTGTCTGTCTGTATGTTAGTATCACGACTAAAAACGTTCTGGGCGAATCTGCATGAAAATGTTTTACCAACATATTAAATTAAAGTAAGAAAGATTGGGAGACACTGTCTCCTGTTGTTCTTCAAAAAATACCACAAAATAAACCACCTCAACTGGCTCCTTTCGATGTGGAGGAGCAGCAGCTCTACTCTGAGCCCATCACAGATGGCTGTACTTCTCACCTTATCTCAAAGGGAGAGACCAGCCACACTTCGAAGGAAGCTCATTTCTGTCACTTGTTTCCGCGATCTCATTCTTTCGGTCACTACCCACAGCTGGTGACCATAGGTGAGGGTAGGGTTGCAGATCGACCGGTAAATAACCTTAGAGATAAAGTGAGAAGTGAGGAGTGGCCCTCTCTTTACCACGACGGACCAGTACAGCGTCCACATCACTGTAGCTGCAGCACCGATCCGTCTGTCAATCTCCCGCTTCCTTCTCCCGTCACTTGTGAACAAGACCCCAAGATACTTAAACTCTTCCACTTGGGGCAAGAGCTCGTCCCTGACCCGGAGTGGGCACTCCACCCTTTTCCGACTGAGGACCATGGCCTCAGATTTGGAGGTGCTGATTCTCATTTCCACCGCTTCACACTCGGCCGCGAACCGTTCCAGTGCAAGCTGGAGGCCATCACCTGATGAAGCCAACAGAACCACATCATCCGTGAAAAGCAGAGATCAGATGCTGAGACCAACTAAGCGAAAGCCTTCCGCCACTTGGCTATGCCTAAAAATTACGATGATTCATGTGTTTATTTCAAATGTGATTTTTTTTCTCTCGTTTTGGTCACAACTTACTTCCAGGCAGGTTCAAGCTGTCTTCGTTTTGGGGTTCGTTCCTATCTGCACCACTTCTATGAAGAGTGCTCCTCCTCCATGTGGGAGAGAGACCCGGAGGATCGGGGGTTCGTCCAGAGCCAGAGGTCAGCCCTGTGGTGGACCTCAGCAATCTGGAAGGTAAAGCTACTGTTCTCTGAACATACCATGACATGGTTTTGAAATGTTTCCTGTGGCACAATAAAGTGCTACATTTCCTCTTTTACTGTGTTTCTGGTACTAAAATTTTAATTCCAAAAATAATATTGATAATATTAACTTGACCTCGGATCATTATACGACTCACAGCTGCATCAAATAATTCAGGGGATGAATTCTTTTATGAGGCTTACGGTGTAAAAAAAAATTAGATGTGGTCCTTTTACAGCTAAATCCATGAAAAGTTAAAATCAATATACATTTTTACTTCATTGGCTTTTCAGTCGAGTTGACTTTTGAGTTCTTCCACATAAAACTGGACAGCCCTCGTCTTCACACATTGATGCCCTTGTCACTGTCAGCCCTGTGGTGCCCTGAGGAGTGAATGTGTCACCACTGTGACACATGGTGTCTCTTACTGGCAGTTTGCAGCTGCCAGCAGTGAGCTTCACTGGTGTAATAACTCTGCAAAGTGTCTATATTGTTTATATTTATATATTTAGGTATAATTACAGAAATTAAACCATCATTACATATTTTCACAACTGTGGCCAAATGCTATGTACAGGGGTACTTTATTTCTGCAATACTAGTTAGTTTCTCGTATAAACTGATGCTTTAGATCACAGGTGTCAAACTCCAGTCCTCGATGGCTGGTGTCCTGATACTTTTCCATGTGTCCCTGCTGCAACACACCTAAATATATTTACTAGGTCATTAGCACGACTCTATAGAACTTGACTGCATGCTGAGGTGGTAATTCAGCTATTTGATTCATGTTACAGCAGCTCGTGAGTGAATGAACATGGTGCAATAAAAGTATTTTTAGAAGTACATTTTTCCAAACTCTTACATTTACATACATTTATTTAAATTTACTTAAGTAGGGTTAGGGGTTACCAGGGACACATTTAAAAGTTTCAGGACACCGGCCCTCAAGGACTGGAGTTTGACACCCCTGCTTTATATCCTTCAATAACATTTCTGCTGGGCTAAGGTCATTGGTTTGACTCCTTCCTTTAAAAGCAAATGTCATTTATTTTTTTTATTCAGGTATCAGATAAATGTCTGGACATTTTTAATTACAACATGCTAGTATACTTCATAAAACTGATTGTTCCATTGATAACAAGCTGTCAGACTTAGCATAATGAGCCCAAATCATGACACTACCTCCACCATAGATGGTTTCATAGATGATATAAGGTTGTCATGTTGTAATCGTGTGTTTTCTAATCTCTTGAGCCTTCCTACAGTGGGGCAAAAAAGTATTTAGTCAGCCACCGATTGTGCAAGTTCCCCCACTTAAAATGATGACAGAGGTCAGTAATTTGCACCAGAGGTACACTTCAACTGTGAGAGACAGAATGTGAAAAAAAAATCCATGAATTCACATGGTAGGATTTGTAAAGAATTTATTCGTAAATTAGGGTGGAAAATAAGTATTTGGTCACCTCAAACAAGGAAAATCTCTGGCTCTCACAGACCTGTAACGTCTTCTGTAAGACGCTTTTCTGTCCCCCACTCGTTACCTGTATGAATGGCACCTGTTTGAACCCATCATCTGTATAAAAGACACCTGTCCGCAGCCTTAAACAGTCAGACTCCAAACTCCGCCATGGCCAAGACCAAAGAGCTTTCGAAGGACACCAGGAAAAGTATTGTAGACCTGCACCAGACTGGGAAGAGTGAATCTACAATAGGCAAGCAGCTTGGTGTGAAAAAATCAACTGTGGGAGCAATCATCAGAAAATGGAAGACATACAAGACCACTGATAATCTCCCTCAATCTGGGGCTCCACGCAAGATCTCATCCCGTGGGGTCAAAATGATCATGAGAACGGTGAGCAAAGATCCCAGAACCACACGGGGGGACCTGGTGAATGACCTGCAGAGAGCTGGGACCAAAGTAACAAAGGTCACCATCAGTAACACACTACAACGGCAGGGAATCAAATCCCGCAGTGCCAGACGTGTTCCGCTGCTGAAGCCAGTGCATGTCCAGGCCCGTCTGAAGTTTGCCAGAGAGCACATGAATGATACAGCAGAGGATTGGGAGAATGTCATGTGGTCAGATGAAACCAAAGTAGAACTTTTTGGTATAAACTCAACTTGTCGTGTTTGGAGGACGAAGAATACTGAGTTGCATCCCAAGAACACCATACCTACTGTGAAGCATGGGGGTGGAAACATCATGCTATGGGGCTGTTTTTCTGCCAAGGGGACAGGACGACTGATCCGTGTTAAGGACAGAATGAATGGGGCCATGTATCGTGAGATTTTGAGCCAAAACCTCCTTCCATCAGTGAGAACTTTGAAGATGAAACGAGGCTGGGTCTTCCAACATGACAATGATCCAAAACACACCGCCCGGGCAACAAAGGAGTGGCTCCGTAAGAAGCATTTGAAAGTCCTGGAGTGGCCTAGCCAGTCTCCAGACCTCAACCCCATAGAAAATCTGTGGCGGGAGTTGAAAGTCTGTGTTGCTCGGCGACAGCCCCAAAACATCACTGCTCTCGAGAAGATCTGCATGGAGGAATGGGCCAAAATACCAGCTACTGTGTGTGCAAACCTGGTAAAGACCTATAGTAAACGTTTGACCTCTGTTATTGCCAACAAAGGTTATGTTACAAAGTATTGAGTTGTATTTTTGTTATTGACCAAATACTTATTTTCCACCCTGATTTACGAATAAATTCTTTACAAATCCTACCATGTGAATTCATGGATTTTTTTTTCACATTCTGTCTCTCACAGTTGAAGTGTACCTCTGGTGCAAATTACTGACCTCTGTCATCATTTTAAGTGGGGGAACTTGCACAATCGGTGGCTGACTAAATACTTTTTTGCCCCACTGTATTTAATCCAGGAGGTTCTATTTTGGTCTGATGTGTCCCATAAAATATTTTTTCCAACAGCCTTCTGGCTTCTCCAGGTGACCTGTAGTATTATTGTTGAATGTGATTCTGATGTTGGACTGATAAAAATGATTAGCTAGTGTTTAAAAAGGCCTTTTGCTGTTTAGCTGTTACCCTGGGCTCCTTTGTGACTTTCAGTTGATCTTGATCTTGCTGGTTCGTATACATACAGGGAAAAACCCAACAATCTTATGACCCCCTATGGGTAAGCACTTTGGCAACAGTGGGAAGGAAAAACTCCCTTTTAACAGGAAGAAACCTCCAGCAGAACCAGGCTCAGGGAGGGGCGGGGCCATCTGATGGCTCGGTGGAGTCCAAAGTCTCCATCTATTAAAATCTATTAAAATTTGGCATACGTCCACAAGGGTCTTCAAGGTCAACGTAATAATTTCAAAAACTAACAAAAAATTTGATGCTTACAAATTTGGTGTGTTTTGTCAAAATATAGAAAGTACTGTATTATTGTTTCAAATATCATATTTGACCTCTGACCTTTCCTTCAAGGTCAGTAGGTCGATCTGAAGGTCAAAAAGATAATAATGATATTTACTATTTAAAATTATGTCTCTTACTGCCATTGTTTGTATGGCCGACATATAGACTTATAGAGGGTGATATATGAGGATTCCTAATATCATGACACATTGGACCTCCGATGTCACTTTTTTCTTTCAGATTCACCCCAAAATGTGTTACATCTTTAAAGAAAGTATTGTCAAGAGAACGAGAATGAGCTGGCTATGTACTTAGAAATCAACTGTAGAATCATTATCTGATAAGCTGAAGCCGATGTCCATTTATTTATCTATTATTTTTCTTCATTACCTACTCCTACATAATGTTTGTGTAATTAAAGCATTCATCCATCATGCTGTCCTTTTCTAATTTTTAGTGCACTGCAAACATCTTAAAGCACAAAGGAAAGAAAGCACGATACTATTCCCTTAAAAGTAAATGTTGCCCAGAGAGTAAGCTGCCTTGGCAGAGGTTTGTGCTCTCAGGGTTGTATAATTTTGCATCATTTTCCCAAATACACGAATGGCCAAATATTATACTTTTTTAATCATTGTTTTTCTTCTACTTTGAGGTGAAATTCTGCTGATGTTTCAGGTTGAAAATGCAGAAACTTCTCTCTGCGACTTTACTCATATAATGTAGTGCATACAGTGCATTTTTAAGCTTCATGATGAACAGCAGTCATGTGCTGGTATTTGTAAAGCAGCGGGATTCCAGGTCAGCACGTGTGGCAATTGGGATTTTTCTGCATTACAAACAACAAAATGACCTTTCTTAACAAGTAGTGAAGAGCACCGAGCAAACAGGGCCACCTATACAAAAATTAAATAGCCATATCTGCAAAAATGACCACCTCAGCTTCCTTTCTTTACCCTGTCTACCCTTAGGTGTCCTTGGCCCTGGGTGTCCTCATCTTGACTGCAGGTATTGCCACACTGTCGGTCGGCTACTCCACTCCTCCCAAAATCGAGTCGTTCGGAGAGGGAGATCTGTTCTTCGTGGACACGCAGGCCATCAGCTTTAACAAGGGGCTGCATCTCAGCGCCGCAGCCGGGATTGGGCTCTCCTGCCTCGGCTCTGCCCTGGCTGCAATGGGGGTTGTTGTTTGGATCCTCCCCAAGGCCAACTTGAAACAGAGGCTGTCCCACAGACCAGGGGGAGTGGAAGGGAGAAGAGAGTGTGGGTCAAAGTGGAGGGGCTTTAAGGATGTTAGGGATGTGGTCACTAAGCCACCTGGTTCAGAGGAGGGGAAGGTGCCCTTTACTTTGTCGAAGGTGGAAAATGTGCAGCCCGCTTCTTAAAAAAGATCACGACTGAGCTATAAGGCTTTTGTTCTAGTCCTGGGGCCTTTTTTTTTTGCATGGTCTTAACTTCTTGTCTTACCTCTGTCAAAGGAAATGTGTTATTTCAACATGCAGATTGTTCAGATGGAGGCTGTTTTGTCACCTCAGTATTACAGTCAGACCCCTGCTGTTTGATTGGATTGGACTGGATTGGATTGACTAGCCTCTCTGTAGTTCTAGGGATGTGATTTTGTTTACAAGCACCAGTCAAGAAAACCCACATATATTATGATTTAGTGAAAAAAACACATAAATACATTAGAGGATGTTAAAAAAACTAAAAAAAAAAACCTCAGATTTACACTACACATATAAAACCTACATTTGTTGTTTTTTTTTTAAGATACAAAGCAATGATCTGAAATGGCAAGAAGAGCCAAATCTTCTCCCCTCCCCCGCGGCAAGGAGCGAAGCCTTGCATGAAGCATGAAGAGAGTTTTGAGGGTCTGGACAGACTGGCCTTTTCCCTCCGAGTGGCTCTAATCGTACAAATATGTCATTCAACTCGGTGCCAACAGTGTTTTGGGAACATTTAACTCTCTTTTCCACTCTTTTGTTATCTGCACCGAGGCTGCCAAACCAACAAATCATTGTTTATTTAGAGCTGATGAATAAAACATTTTCAATCAGCTTCATGATTGGGCTTTTTGCACATGAAATCATTCAGTGTCATTTTGTCGTTCAGAGTTATGCCCAAGTACCTGTAATGGCTCACTATCTAGGTGTAGCGGTGGATTCGATGAAAGTGGGTGCAGAGACAGAAAGATTTCAGAGAAAGCTTTTCTTTTGTTTCTGAGTGAGTATATGTCATCACACAAGCTGACAAAATTATCTGAAGCTGGACCACGGTTCACGTCATGGTTTGAAAGAGGCTGATAATCACCAACGATACCAACGCTGGTGTTGTTGCTGGATCGATACTAGAACGATAGGACCGATAATGTGTTTGTGTTGCACAGCACTGCTATGAACCTCAGTCCAAACGTTAATAGTCATTGCAAAAATAACAAAGTGAACAAAACACACCCGTGTGGTGAGCCTGTTGAACCGTAGACATGATAAAAGATGGACGTCCGTACCGTGACGTCATCAAGCCTCCAGATTAGCACTTTTGGCATCTTGGTGTTTTCAAACTGGATGCGCCCACTGATTGATAGCTCTGACCACGAAACTGTACGCTTACAAGCCATTAGCCAATACTTCATAACATTTTCTGAAACTTAAAATGACCATAATTTACTAAATGAACTTGCTCTTTTCAATATGCCTAAAAAAACAAGTGATTGAACCAGTAAGCTCACAGCTATCACCTCCTTGTAGTGAAAAGACTGCAGGTTCAAGGCCCATCCAGCACTATGTCCATCTTTAGGGTTGTCATCAGGGCTTCAGACAAGGTGTCATCTGACCTCATTTTCAGTAACCCAACATATAGTACATTTGCAGTATTTCAGAAAGCCTGTGTGTTTAATATGAGACTGGATGCTGTCAAAAAATGAAAAGAAGTCATAAGCATGAACATAAGTGTGTCTTCTTGACCACCGACCAGATCCAGAAATGTGGTGTGGCATCTACTGCCTCCATCTTTACTTCTCTTTGTTTAATATGTTGAAAAGCTTCCAGAGAAGATAAGCTGTAGAGGTATTTTTAGGCCCCAAGACTTGAACCATAAGGCACGTAGTTATCGTAAACACCTCGTAGTGCAGCATAGAGACATAGCTGTTGACCGGGTAGACTGTGTTTGTCCACTAGCATTAAGAAAATACACTCAGTTCTTAGAAATGTATGTTTTTATTCCTCCTATTTCATGTTGTTTTTGCCTTGTGTTTTGTATTTTTTTAAATAGTGATACTGGCTTTCAAAGTACTTAGTGATGATGGTGATGATGTTGTATGAACCGCACGTGAATCCTGGCTCTCCGCTCATAAAGAGAATCATTAACAATTATGTACCTGCAGCTACACACATCTACACATACGCTCAGCCTGCTGTGTTGAACACAGTCACACGCACTCTCACCCACACACCCACACGCACAGACGCGCAGTAATTTGTGCTCCATTGACAGTATCACCTCCCTTCTCCACACTGTAATCTGGCTGCGTAATTGCCTGCAATCTGTGTCTCCAGGCAACAGTTGGGCTTCAAGTGCTCTATTTTGAACTCCGAACAAAGACCCTTTTCTGATTGGTCCCTCACGTCCCCTCTCGTTATTTTTACTCCAATCAGATTTTTTGTTTACAGGTGGACACAGTAGCAGCGAGTGAGTGGTGAAGGGCTGAGGTGAGAGGAATTTGCACTGGCACCTTAGAAGCCCCCTGTCTGATTAGGTCCTCAAATTTCAGAAAAATAGACTACAACCTAGAAAAAAAAGCATTTAAAAAAAAAGAGCAACCCCGATGTCCTGATATAATGGGAGTAATTTCACTGAGTGTTACTATTGCTGTTTCATTGTTTTGTTGTGTTACTGGTTATGGTGAAGATAATGGAGTAAAATGGGGTTTCGTGTCACTGGTGCAAAGAAAATCACCAAAATAAACTTGTGATCTGCAATTTTTAAAGTGTTTGGATCCATTTAATAAATCTGTGCCACAACGACTGGAATAATTCATATTTTCTTGTCTCTCTGTTATGTCCGACTGTATTACAGCAGTTAAACCATTTATTCTTAAACCCAATATTCACTTGTTGTATGTGTATGCCTAGTTGGAAGCAGGCATAGAGATATGACCTAAGTGGTTTCTATGGAGCTTGTAACAATAGAGGAAATGTGTCCACTGTGTCTCATGTTTACAAGAAGGAGAGTCTTGGAGAGGTGGGGCAGAAGCAATCCACAGGCTGTACAATCATGATCTGAACAAGAGATTTTGATTCTGTGTGACATACTTGTCAATCACATACGTCAATCAAACCAGTAAGCGTCAAGAATTAGACTGCTGTATGCTGTATGCGGATGTCTTCTGAAGAAGAATCCCACTGGTTTGATGTTCTTTGGCTTGCTCAGGATGTCTTTCCAGTTTTTTCTTCACATTGATTTCTGAAGGAAAGCTCCCTGAATCAGAACAATGATTTATTTCCTGTTCAGCTCCTTCTTTTTGTTTGTTATGAACTTAAGCTGCTCGGCAGTTGGTGGTCTTGCGCTGACTGCACGTCTCTATTGATGTTCTAATTTTATTATTTCAATATGGGTGAAAGTGCCTTTTCTTTGGAATGCTCTTTCATAATTGCCACAGACTGTGAAGGGCAAATTAGCGAGACAGTGCATGCTGCTAGGCAACAAATACAACCAAGAGTGCACTCGTGCGTGTTTTTTTAAGCCCAGGTGTAATAAATCATAAAGAAAGGAAAATAAAAACATTTAGATTAGGTTTGTGAAACCAAAGTCAAGTCTAATAATTAGTCTGGATTCCTATTTTTTAAACTCATAAAATTATGGATCTTTTCTACACACTTTTACTAAGAAGTTTTTTTCTTTTCTTTTTTTAATAGGTATTAAATGTTGGAACAGCTTATTGTTACTTTTAACCCATTTTAACTAATTATTTTATTAATTTTTAACAAAGCAAATATTCTGGTTTTATCCTCTTTTAGGAAATTGTTTTAGTTCTCCAAGTGATAGACCAAGCCGAGCTCCAACAAAGAGCTGAACATTGCACTGAGAAGCAGCAGCCTGCTTCTCTTTAACACGTCTAACAGCACACTGTCTGTCTGCAACAAACAGATACAGCATAACTTCGTTCACTTTGTCACAAATTGTGGTATTAATCCAATAACAAATAAATACAAGGTCACTGTTGCCAATACCAATATTGATACTGGTGCTTTTAACCTGTAAAGCCAAATTATGTAGAGGAGACCAGTGTGTGATGATTTATGAGATGAGTCATCACACATTTTAATGGCCACTAAATCACTTTGATTTTACTTTCCACAATTATTAGTTAGCACAGTAATACACAAATGCTAAAATGCCTAAAAAATAATCAGAAAAAAAGAGTTTTTCATGTATTTAGAAAGTGGATTTTTTTTAGAGACCTGGAATGTAAGTGTGCATGTCTCTGAAGCACTTTGGGTCGACTTTCGTTGCTTAAATGTTTAAGTGTGCTTTGGGCAATAAACAAAATAGACGTGACAGTCAACACTAAAAGGTTCAGACATTTTTCATAGTCCATGTTTGAGGTCTATTTGAACTTACAGGATAGAAACAATGTATCATATCACATTAGTATTCATCTAATACCAATACCGGTATTGATACTATTAATATTGATACTCCCACCTCTTGTTAAGCTGATGAATTGGTGATTGTCAGCCACTTCCAAACCACGAGGTGGACATGATGTTTGACATTACAATTATTTAGAATAAACCCCACTAACCTGCTCCTGCAAAGGGTCCATTGCAGTTTTTCTGATATACACTGCATTGTGTTGCAGCTTTTTAAAATGTATTTTATTTTATTTATTGATTTTTATTGAGGATGCTCAGTACACTGCCTAGGATGGCTTCCTCGCCTATTCTCCATTTCCATATGACGAAATATACTGTTTAAAGAAAACTATATATAAAGACAGATGTAGCATCTGGCTCCAAAAAGTGATATTGGCATGTTTTGTATGGCCAGCAGGCAATGACTCCTCTGGATGCCAAAAAAGAAAAGATGGGAAAAAACTACCCGAGGGCTCAGTTGATCTGTGACCTCAGTAAATGCTTCTATAATTTATGCATCGATAGTTCTACAAAGCAGGTTATACTTAGTCTAGCTTTTGTTAGTCACTACCATTTGAGCAGGCAGTGCTTCCCAGTTTATCATGTATCTAAAATACTACAATGACTACAAGTTGTTAAGTCCAAGATTTCAAGATCTACAGAGAGTCTCATAGTCTAGGTCTGCCAATTACAACCACCTGCATTTTGACAAGCATCTGCTGTTGTAGTATGCTTGTCTGCCAAACCACTGGTACTTCCATATAAGTCTGAAACCGTTATGTCCATGCACAAAGGAAAATGTTGGAAAAGTAAAATGTGGATGGTGACAAAGTTAACATAATGCAAATGCGTAACTTTTATATCCAGGGTGTCCAAACATTTTTCCAAGAGTAACATATTCATGTTACTCTTGGACCAACTATAATATGGTTTATAGTTGAGGGGGATGGTATTGCAGCACGGTGGCACGGTGGTTAGCACTGTTGCTGCACAGCAAGAAGGTCCTGAGTTCAATTCCAACACCAGGCCGGGGTCTTTCTGTGTGGAGTTTGCATGTTCTCCCTGTGTTTGCGTGGGTTCCCTCTGGGTACTCTGGCTTCCTCCCACCATCCAAAGACATGCAGCTTGTGGGGATAGGTTAATTGGATAATCCAAATTGCCACTAGGTGTGAATGTGCGAGTGAGTGTGAATGGTTGTCTGTCCCTATGTGTTAGCCCTGCGACAGACTGGCGACCTGTCCAGGGTGTACCCCGCCTTTTGCCCTATGACAGCTGGGATAGGCTCCAGCGCCCCCCGCGACCCTGAAAAGGATAAGCGGAAGCGAATGGATGGATGGATGGATGGATAACATATTCATTCATGGAAAATCCCCCAGGGGCCAACAGTCCTTCTTGCCTTTTTTTTTTTTGAAACATAAACATTATGGTGCTGCCACCATGAGATGAAAAGAGAAATTACACTTTTTTAACAGGAGATAAATAATACATTTTAAGGTAGTGTATAGGGGCCATATAAAATCTGACCTAGGGCCACGATCAGCCCCTGGGCCGGACTTTGAACATTCCTGTTCTGTATGGTCTGGGCTGCTGGGTGGAATCTGGTGGTTTATAGAGTCACCTAACAAGCAACAGATCCCAGTTCAGTCCAGAGAGGAGACACAAATGCCTCAGGGTTTGCTTCATGAAGGGCATCCAGTGTAAAAATCTGTCAGTATCAAACACAGATCGACCTCCTTTGCTGACCCCTTTGTGAGTGCAGCCAAAATGAACGTTTTGTCTCACTAGCTTTAGGTACATGAAGGTGTTCAATGTAAAAGCCTTTGTTAATGTGATTACATATAAATCCGTAATTTTAGCTTTTTATTTTGGCAAGTACCAAAAGTTTACATTTCAAAAATGTTGGCATTAATTTGTGGAGTGTTTTCCTGAACAACATGAAACCGAGCTTACAGAGCTCAGAGCTTATTTTCTGAAATAATCCAAACGCCTTTGAGAAAAACCCACCAGTGTTTGGTTGGGGGAACCAGGGCTATGCTAACAAACTGTAGCACTTTATACACTTCCTACTTTGACTGGTTTTGCTAGGTTCTGCTTCCAGATCTACTGTAAATACTCACACCAGAATAATCAGAGAAAGCTTACCTGCTAATAAAATTCCTATTATATTTACAACATTCAGTATAGCATATTATAATGCTAAAATATATTAATTAGTATTAAATATGGTTTATAGTTGAGGGGGATGGTATTGCAAAAAGAAAAGACATAAAAGGCCTTCATGCCCAGATACTTCCTCCAGCTCTTCTGGGGCAATGCAAATGTGTTCCCAAGGCAACAGAGAGACCTAACTTCCAGTGTGTCCAGGGTCTGCCCTGGGGTCTCATCCCAATTGAACCTGGCTCGAGGTGCTAAGGAGGCACACTAGTCAGAGGCCCAAACCAACATAGCTGGTTCCTTTTGATGTTGGCAAGTAGCGGCTCTACTCTGAGCCCCTCTCAGACAGTAAAGCTCTTCACTCTGTGCAAGACACCCTACAGAGGAAGTTCATTTCTGCTACGTGATCCAGTAACATGTGGTGAGTTTTACAGAAAGGCAAGCAGAGCCTATTCTATATGTAAAGAACACGTAACTACATCTACTTCTTGATTTTTTTAACAATATAACAGTGTGTGACATGGCTAACTGTCAATATCTACAGGGGTGATTCAAAGTAATAATGAAAAATGAAGTTGGAGTGTTGGCAAAACAACTTGTAAAACATATCTGATTTATTTAATAGACGTCTTATTGGCGTCTGTCTCCTCTCCGTCATCATCTGCTAATGTTCTAAAGGCGCGATTAAAAACTTTTTCACACTCTGTCTTCTCTACATCACATATGTTGGCCAAGGCTGTTAGCAAGAAGCTGAAGCTCGTCGACTTGCTAATGCTAGCTGTGTTTCCATACGAAGCTCAGATCATAACTCTCAGAGCAGTGAAAACAGGGCCGCTGTCCTATCAGCTTACTGTCAAACAGCCGTGGTTTATCCACAATGCGCATGCGCAAACCAGAAACAAGCTGCTGGCCTCTCAGTTTGCACAGTTCAAGTGATTGTTAACGGGAGGCTGATAGAAGCTTTGTTACAACAAAGAAATAATCAAACAAAGAAAACTTTTCTTGCTTTTTATGATAAGTTTATATGTTGATAATGATGGTACCCTAGGATCACCAAACATAAAGTAAGTATATAGCAGAGATCGGCAACCCTGGGCAAGCGTGCCACAGTTGGCACACGAAGGGTTAACTGATGGCACGACCATAGCTGGACTGGCCATCGGGCATACCGGGCAGTAACATTAGCAAGTGGTGGAGGCCAACAGGTGGATGAGGGAAAGGTGAAGCAAGAGGAGAGACCCGAGGCGGCTGTCGGTGTTGTGCCAAAAAGTGATCGTTTGCCAAAAACTGATTTCCGGTATTTGCCAAAAACTGATTGCTCGTATTTAAACTGCTATAAGTAACTTGTTGGGCTATAATATGTGAAACATATGTCAAATGCATCCCTCATGGATCACTTAAAGTTATCTTGAGCGACAAACAGCATTCGTGTAACAAGATAGAAGCCGCAATCAGTTTTTGGCAGTGACGTTTATATAACCTTTATTTATGCAGTTAAAAAAAATCTCATTAACATTACAAATGTCTTTTGTAAGAGTAAGTTGGCCAAGAGGACAGCAGAAATGGCAGCAAATATTACAATAGTTCTGTAAAAATATTTTAAGTGGGGATAAAGGACCGGATTGGTTATAATGTAAGTACAATAAAACAGAGTTCAATTCAATTTAATTAAATTTTATTTATATAGCGCCAAATCACAACAAAAGTCACCTCAAGGCGCTTCATAGATACAGAGAAAAACCCAACAATTATATGACCTCCTATGAGCAGCACTTTGGCGACAGTGGGAAGGAAAAACTCCCTTTTAACAGGAAGAAACCTCCGGCAGAACCAGGCTCAGGGAGGGGCGGGGCCATCTGGGGTGAGAGAAGCAAGACAGGATAAAAGACCTGCTGTGGAAGAGAGACAGAGATTAATAACAGATATTATTACAGAGTTATAAAGATACTTGAAACACAGATAATTTTTTTAATTGTATATATAACCCCTTTGTCAGTGTTGGGGAGTAACGGAATACATGTACCGCCGTTACGTATTTAAAATACAAAATATGAGTAACTGTATTCCGTTACAGTTACCGTTTAAAAAGGTGGTATTCAGAATACAGTTACTTTGTTGAAATAAATGGATTACACTGCGGTACTTCTCTGTTTCATTTTGTTGCGGGTCAGGACTGTTTGGGTTTTGTTTGACAGCTACGTTCTGTTGTTCCAGGCGGCAGCGTTACGGTTGCCATGGTTACAGGGCGACGCTCTCTCTCTCTCTCTCTCTGCGACTGTGTGTTTCCTGGGTGAGAGAGCGCCTTTTCGTTGTTGTTGTTGTTGTGCTAAGCTAACAGGCAGAATGCTACAAGCATAGCTCTAAAGAATGCAGCATCATGGGCAGTGTAGTCCGTGTTGCAGGGAGAATGGACTGCCATACACGTTATGGGTCTGTGAGCGAGGAGGGAGAAAAAGGGGAGTGGAAAGGTACGAGTTGTCATCGAGGAAAAACGGGAGCTGGAAGCATGTAAATATAATAATAACCACTTCAGCCAAGAAGAGTGCCTGACGAGCCCAGTTGTAAGTAAGCTATTAAGACTCGACTGTACACCGTGTTCGTGTTTTCCTCCGAAAACAATAAGTTCCGTTGGAGCAGCCTTTCAACGCCTCTCTCTGTCTCTCGCAAGAAAAGTTGACCCACACAACAAAGTAAAGCTATTTTTCAGCTACGAGCCAACAGGGACCCCGCCGTATTAGTCAGAGGTCCCTTTACTACAGTTCGGAGTCACGGACCTTCAGTAATAGTAATAAATCACACAGCAATAGTACATTCACGTTGTTGTAAAAAGCATGATAATATATTAAGTAATCCAAAGTATTCAGAATACGTTACTGTCATTGAGTAACGTAACGGAATACGTCACAGAATACATTTTGGGGCATGTATTCTGTATTCTGTAATGGAATACATTTTAAAAGTAACTTTCCCAACACTGCCCTTTGTAAACCCTGTTCACCAAAGTCTATTTACCAACATACATAAAGATATTACACATAAAAAATACACAGAAACATTGGAAATCACTTTTTGGCACAACACCTGTCCAAGTGTCAGGTGAACTGAACTTCAGGTAAGAAGTTATGACCTGCAGTCTGTGTCAGATATAAACCAAGTTTAGGTGGAGTTTATTTTCGTTGTGCTGACTTTTTACAGTCAGTTACAATAACTCGTACTGCATGAGCTAGCATGACGGAGTTTCTATACAGCTGGGTGGTGCTATGATGTTACTGATAGTGAACTTTATTTTATTCATAAGGTTAGTTAGTAGAGTTGCCAACTGTCCTGTAAAAAGACGGAATCGTCCCGCATTCAGAGAAAATATTACGCGTTTGGTATTGAGCTGAAAAGGAACACAGTTTGTCCCGGACTTCAGCTAGAATGAAAAAAGACGCAAAGCTGGAGCTGCACAGCTGCCTCTTCTTCTCTCATTCTCTCCCCTCTCTCTCCTGTTTCTACTTCAATCATGAAACTGATCAATGATCAGCTGATCGTCTCTGTTGTTTGTTTATCGCCCACTTTGCGCCAGAAAGAGGAAACCAACGGATGTCGCGCTAAACAACAGCAGCACGTTTAAGCTTGATCAGCTGTTGTTAAATTTATTTAATATTAATTTCTAGTATCAGCTGATGTTTGCTGGAGCCACAGCTGTAAAGCTGCTGGTCATGATGTCAGTTTGGTTATCTGGTGAGAGGGAAACATGAAGATGAAACCAGGAGATGTCCTTACTGAATCATCAGAGCTGTGATGGAGAAACAGGTTTACCTTTTAGGTGACATGAATGAGTTGAAGGGAAGTTATGAACTGTTTCTGAGAGACAAACAACACCAGGATCCTTTTCTAAGTAGCTGACAGCTGGTAACTGTGCAGGGGCGGGTCTAGCAAAGTTTTGCCAGGGGGGCAGGTAGGGCATTAACAGGGAGAGGGGGGCACAAAGAAATACTTTCTTATTCTTCTTTTCTTTTTTTATTAAATAATTATCTGAAGCTTACAACCAAAGTTTTTATTTAAATTAAAAAATATAAAAAAAAATAAATGGCCGCACCACCAGTGCACATCGCAAATTAGCTCGCATAGACACATTAGTTGTGCCACTTCTTAATGACGGTATCTTAGCTAACAACCCCAACTACCAGATTCAACTTGTAATTGGCTAAAAATAACTTAGCCTACTGGTGAGAGGGACGTTGTTGGCTTTCCACATTCCGACACTTCAAAAGCTTCAGGAGCTGTCTGCTCAGCACAGCATCACGGAAATACTCGGATACATCCGTAGACTCAAGACAATGCGTTCTCGGGACTTTCAGGTGTTTGGACCAATGTTTTATTTTCTGATCAAACCAGAAATCTTTAATGAGCAGCTGGATTTGTCTCGCATTAACTGAGTTAATGCCAGTTAATGCAACATCGAAGCAGCTGGAATCCACAGCTGTGTGTGTTCATGGAGCTGCGTTTTCACCTGCTGGACATCACTACCTGACAAGTTTAACTGTCTTCAGAACATTGCAGAGGCCTTATTGACAGTATTTGGCTCCACATATCTGTGCGAGCAGATTTTCTCTCACATGAGTCCTCAGGTAGCCTCTGAATGCTGGACACTTGGAGACCTGTGTCTCTGAGTGGGAGACCAGAGATCACATTAACATGTGTGTCTCTGTATTAACAAACATGCCATATTGGCTTAGTTTATTTTTCTTATCATTGTTGTGAGGAGACCATAAATAGCATTTGCATTTTCTGTTGTACAGTTCATTTGCTGTTATGGATAAAAAGTCTTTTTTTGTTTCAAAATAGCTGATAACTATTCGCTGACAGCTGCCAATATCTGCGAACAAATATAATTCTATAAAGTGGTTCTATATAGTGTGTAACTGTTAATATAGAGCGTTATTCAATTTATTGCTAATGTAGTGATATGGCACACTTACCTCTGAGGAAATTTCGGATGGCACCGTCATCAGAAAGGTTGCCTACCCCTGGTATATAGTAAATTTTATCAATTGATTAGTAGAAAGAGTTAGGGAACATACATAAATATATTTATGTCCTATGATCATTACAGTAGGATATTGAAATGAGATTAAAATTTGGTGAAAAAGGCCAAGATTTTCGTGAAATACGCTGGATGTCAAAGTAACATTTTAAGTCACTTATGTCGTCAATGCTTTGCTTAGACATGAAGAACTCAAAATCAAGCTGAACTAGAAGAGGATCGCATCTTTAGTTAAATGCACATTGCAAAAAGTGTTTATATAATCTTATTATAAGATGCTGTATTGAGGTAGCTGTGAGTATGTGCAGGAGTGTGTTTGTGATAGTGAGAGAGAGAGTTGTGTTTATGCCCGTATGAGTACATCGTGTTACTTTGGTGAGATGAATCACAGCTGTGAGTGTGACTCATCTCGTCTCCCAAGTCACACAGCAACATGAAAGACACCTAATGTTCTCTGACCGAGACAGTACACACACAGTGCACATTCATTGTTGGTCACAAGTTGTTCTCATCATCATGTTTGTTTTGATCACATTTGGCTTTTAGTTTAGTTATTGTCTGATGTATGATTTATTTTTTATTTTTTTTGCATTTTATTGTCGGACTGACACACTCATCATCTGACAATCTGCTCTTGATAAAATATAATATTTTATTTTGTTTTTTTGTTTTGTTTTGTTTTGGTGGCTCTGTTATAATGGTTACATTGACCACTGCACTACATGCACTACAATACCTCTTGTATTCTAAGTTATAACCATAAATGAACTTTTTTTCTTTAAAAAAAATAATAAAAGCAACTACAGGAATGCATATTGTGTGTTATGTTTGAAGAATATCTCCCTTTCTTCCTTTCTTCCTGTGGCAAAATCATTAACACATCATGCCTGCATGTAACATCCGTGCCATCACAGGGACTATTTTCTCCCCCAGTTGTCAACATGCTCCTTACACCTTGAGCTCATGTTTGAGTGGCTGATTTGAGCATGCTAGGTTTATTAGCAAGTGCATGTATGTGCATAATGGGATAGAAAAGTGTGAGCTGCGCCAGCATTTCCTGTGAAGATGGTAGGCTGATACGCTCCACTGGCGGCGGAGCTCGGAGTGTGAGTCACACTGTTGTTACAGAGAGAACCATACAACCGAGGACTGGGTTGCAGGCCCATCCATCCCAGCGCTCGTGTGTGTGCGCTGTATCTCTACTTGTGAGTCTACAGATTTGATATGATAGTGTAGCATCTCATCTGCTATGGAGTACAAAGCTGGAATTTCTTTTGAATAGGGTGTTGGCAGAGCTTGGATCAAAGCAGCTTGCTTGGCATGAGAAGTAAATTTAATAAATTCTAATTTTATATTTCATCATAATTCTCCACAAGTAATAGTAAAAATAATTCAGCATAAAAACAAGTAAAGTAACCATTATACAGAATAGTTCTTTTCAAAATCATAAATATTGTATTACCAGATCACAATTATTGGTTCATTAATGTGTCTCATCACTTAGATGATGCAGATGGAGATCATTTTTGTTACATGCTGCTCGGCAGCACATCTGTAATAACACTGCATATTTTACTAATAGATTTATATTTTAAACCCAGAAAATCAGAAAGCTGTTTCTTTTACATAAATCATTTTAGATATATTTTTAAATGGGTCTAAAACATGTTCAGTGTCTTACACAGAAATAAAAACCAGGCTAGTTGCTCTGCAGGCCACTTACAAGCACAGAATAATGCTATTACTCTACATGTGGCATAATAGCACGTGGATGCTATTATGATAGCATCCACGTGCTACATTAACATATAATATTACCATGCTGATATTTTCAGGCATGGACATTTTAGCACCTTGAATTAGTGTGTTAGAATTCACCCAGCTTTGCTAATTGTTCCGTTGATTATCGAATAAAACACGCTGAATTTTAAATGTGCTAAACAAAAACTTAAGAAATCCCTAAAGTTGTAACAGTTTGTCCTGGGGCGATGATGAGTGTGTGCATCATGTTGGGTCGGTGTCCTTTTAGAAATTAGTGAGGCACAAATGTAAACATGGAGCTAGATTTGAAAGGTTTTCTTTAAAGGTCCAGTCAATCATATTTTGAGGATGTTTAAGAGAAAAAAGACTTAATTAGACACAGAATAGTGTGTAATTATTTCTTACAATAAACTGATGGATTCTCATGAAATTCCTATTAATGTATTAAAAATCTACACGAGCAGGCACCGGGTAGTGGAATATGTGGCTAGAGACCAGCCACATGTATAGCACACTAAAGGCAGAGGAGAAGAGAAGTGGTAGGCATTCACGTGTCATCGACAGACATTTAAATTCGTGCTTGCACCTCCAGACTCAAGACGTGAAGCATGATACCTGTTTAATCATTAGAGAAGGGGTTCCCTGCACCAAAGAAATGAAAACGCAAAGGAAAGCGACAGCGCCACCAGCATCTTAATAAAATGTAATCCTCTACCTCCTTACCTCAAAAGCCTGATCTGCTAAACTGAAGTCGGGGTTTTAATACAAAAAACATGCATAAACATGCTCATTATTCCTGATATTGTCACAATTGGACATCAGACTTCATCAGGAACCCAGTGGGGATTTGGCAAATGGCACTAGAGGCCAACTTCAATCCTATAGCACAAATCACCATCAAGTGTGGGATCTACCAAGGAGATGCTGTGTCCCAACTGCTGTTCTGGATCAGTCTGAACCCACTCAGTGAGATCATTGACAAGACTGTCTATGGAATGGAGCAGGTGAGCGGCTCCAGCAGATCCCAGAACAAATAACTCTGAGAACTCTGTCCAGAAGAGCACAGTCCAAGTCGTAGAGGACACGGGGTTGAAAGACTGCCCTCGGGGGTGAGAGACCATCAGTGCAGTGAATATAGAAAAGCATGGCCTTGCCTCACCATTATCTATACAGCACTGACCTTACAGACAGACTCCAGAAAGATGTGACCAATGTGAAAAACATAGAGCTGAGGGTGGGGAATGGCATTCATGTGAATTTCAGCAGAGGGGGAAAAGACAGCAATGCAGCAGCAGATAGAGTCTCACTTCCACTTTCATTTGTCATTACATGCCCTCAGGCTGAAATTAACATTTGCTTCTAAAAGTACCAAACATGCACAGGGCTCCATTACAAATGAAGCAACAGCAGGCAATCACATTGCCAATGAACCCATCAAAATTTTCGAAATGGTTACGGTTGACCACGCTCGTGTCTCACCCATCAGGACATAAAGAGATGTTATTTCCCTTCGCAACCACAACTCAATCTAAGCATTTGCAGTGGCCACATTCTTATCTGAGCAGCGCAATATACAGCCCATCATCACCATGAAATATTCAGCTGCAGCCCACTGTGTGCTGTATTCCTGCAGGAAGCTGACAGATTGCCCAGTATTATAAGTCATGTCAGTCAAATGTTTCTCTTCACTTCATTTCTCTATTTTAGTGAAAGGAAAGTTTTGCTTTCTGGCAATATAGTACAGTGTCTACCAGTTTAGACAGAACTAGCCCTCACATGCACTCTCTGTACTTTCGAGATGTCCTCTTCCACCCCCAACCACTCAACCTCAGTTCAGAGGCTCTGAAGATGCAACGAGGTCTGCCGGGCAGTCCAACACCCCGTTTCATCAGCCAAAAGTCTTCATTACCAGAGGCCGACCTGCGAAAGAAAATCCACAGAGAATATGAGGCAAAGGAAAGACACTTAATTTACAAGATTCTGAGTGGAAATTGCAACAATTAAATCACAGAATACTGAATCAGCTCAGAGCAAATGAACCAAAAAGCCAATGCTTAATAAGAAACCTGATAAATTCAATGAAAACAACCAAATTTAGAGAACATTAATGATCATTTGTCACATTGAGAGGTCTTAGGCTAACCCACTGTGGTTATTTCTGAAAGTGACGTTGCTATGGTGCTGAAGTAATTAAGTTTCCTTATTAGAAACGCTTGAGGTAGTATTGACAAGAAAAGAGAATGAGACCTTCTTATATTTATAAAGTTAACTGATGAATCTGAATAATTGAAGCTCAGTCAATCATTTTCTGAAACACTTCAGTGTTTTCTCTTCAGAAAAACTAAAGAATGTTTTTCTGAACAATTTCAGCTGATCACATGTGCTATTAAAAAAGAAGTATTTTTAGGGTAAGCACAATTTGTATGGTTAAAGACCTAATTGTTCATTATTGCAATAATGCCAAAAACACATGAGCTTCTTATATTTTAATTACTCTCATGTTTGGCTAATGTTGCTTTATTATTAAAGATTGCTTGCAGTCTTACATCACAGCCCTCTGAACACTTTGAAACAACTTTGAGTGCTGGCAGGAGGTTAACAGGAGCTTCTACTGGAAGAGAACCAAACTTTGAACTACAAAGTTATATCAAGACTAGTTTTCAGTTGAAGCAGCGGGGATGTGAAATTCCAAACCAGTCAACCAGGAATTCTTTGCTGCTGAGTTTAGACACTTTGAAAGAGTTTGAAAACATGGCTTGAGGCTACTATTGTAACTGTTGTGCAAGTAGGCGCTAACTCAAACTTCAGTTCACACTTAGGTTTATAGTTCACACTTTAATTCTGAACAAAGTTTGCAGTCCTCAGAATGACTACACTAGAACATCCTGACCACCTGCACACAGAGCCTTTAAGCCCTGTATGGTGGAAGGTGGGGCCTCCATGGATCCATCTTTTTTGTTCAGCACATCCTACAGATGCTCGATTGGGTTAAAAGATAGAGGGAAAAAATGAAAATAGCAAACAAATCAGTGCATTTCATTTTTTGGATCAGGATTAGTTGCCCCCTGCTGAAAGAATGTAGGCTTAATGGTCTTTAATTTGACATGAAGTCATGTTCCACTTCGATCAATACTCTGCTGGTCGAAGCCTGCCCTCAGCTCCGGCCTTGAGCAGTACTAGTATTCTATTCAGATCAGTTCAGTTTTATTTATACAGCACCAAATCACAACAATGGGTCCTTTAAGGTGCTTTATATTGTATTAATAAATACAGAGAAAACCCAACAATCATATGACCCCCTATGAGCAAGCACTTTGGCAACAGTGGGAAGGAAAAACTCCCTTTTAACAGGAAGAAACCTCCGGCAGAACCAGGCTGGAGGTTTCTAGTACACAAGTAGTACAGAAAACGACTCTGAGGACCATGTAAGGGTTAAGAGTTTGCTGTGTTTGTTCACAGATTTTCTGTAGAGCTTAAGGTTTCACGCCTGGTAATAAGAATCCCCGAAACAGACAATTTATGCAAAAGTAACAGTTTACACAGACACGAGGTGTTTACTACTTTCATCTACCGCAGAGGCACCGGAACAGAAACAAATACGTACAAATCCAAAGCTTGTGGTCTTAAAAACACCCAAACGTCACATGAAATCTTATATTTATAATGTTGTAATATTAATACACCTGCACGCTCACTTTGATTGGAGCAACTACTCACTGCATCCCTGGTGGCTGCTGCAAGTCCTTCATGCAAAAGCAGGAAATAACTGAGTGAAGAACGAGGACTGCAGAGCAGCAAAAAATAAAAAAATGAAAGCACTTCATCACAGGATAACTTCAGGAATACATTAAACATTAGATATTGGTGATATATAACTCTGTTAGGTGATTTTGGGCTGGATCTTAATTTCAGTTTTAATAACTTGCGAGAAAGAAAAAAAAAAGTCTCTTTCTTGCCCAACAATTTCATTTACCGTGTTGATCCATCTTGGTTAAATATTTATGAGGGGAGGGTGATAATAAGGTGGCTAAATTCAAAGCTGCAGGTGTGCAAAGGCAGATCTTAATAAAGAGGTAAGTAGCATGTTGAATTATTATACTAGCTTAAGAATAATGTGCTGTGAAATAAGTGGGAATGTGTGGTGCACGCTGTCATAACAGCGCATCTCAATGAGAATTAAATCTGAGTTTAAATGTAAATGTGTATGTTTAAAGGAGGGGGCAGCATATAAGATTACCCGACTTAGTGAGGCAACTGTCATAACTGATAAGAGTGATGAATGGCAAATAAGGATTTTTGTGTTTAGAAGGTATCGTGGTTGGACAGTGTTTTCTTAAAGATTATCTCTTTTTTCCCTTCCCTACAATGTCAATTTAAAGTCAATTGACAGGAGAGTCCAAACACGTCGCTCGAGCTAATCAAAAGTTTGCATTGTGAAAAAATGACCCCCCCCTCCCTCACACACACAGAGACCCGCCTTTGTCTGAAACCCATCAGGAGATTTGGCACAGTCAAACACCTCTATGTATTTGCAGTCACCACTGGTTTGTTGAGCATTAAAAATTTTAATTGGAATTTTGAAAAAAAAAAAGGAAAGAAAGAAAGAAATATATCGCATTGCCATCCCACCTCCTCCAGTCACAGGCTGTCAAAATGCAATATTCCAAATTAGATTGTATTTGGATAATCTTTTGAACTGTAATAGGTTTCCAGCCTGCAGGCATATTACTATTGGCACATCATTATTAAACAAAAGTGACACCGAACCATCACTTTGCAGGCGGCGCCAGATAAACGCTCGACACCATGCAAATAATATTAGTTCTGCTTCCAGAGTCACTGGCTTATCTCTGGGATGCTATATTGGGTTCATATCCCTGTCGGCTGGCGAGGGCCTTCTGACGGAAGTGTCTAAATTTATGAGTAGCCCGTATGTGTGAGGTGCATGTATGAATAGGCTGCTGTGTGCGTGCGTGCCCGTTTGTGTAACGTGTGTATCCCACATTAAGGCTTTTATATGTAAATACTGTGTATGTGTGTGTGTGTGCTTGCTTGTGGGTTTGTGTGCAAAAAGCAGCTCCATTCATATGTAAATAGGCAGTGTATGCGTGCCTGTATGTGCAGCGGCGACCCATATCATGGCGTAATGAGATCCGCCACTGTTGGTTACCCTCAGACAGTGGTAATTATGGCTGCAGTGAAAAGGAGTGATGCTGAAGGCAGGATGGACGCTTACACACTAACAGATTGAACCACACACAGGGCCTTGGTTCACACACTGACAGCCTGGCTCCAGGCAAAATGACGACCCGTCCCGTTTGGCACCGAGATGGCAATATGACTCGGTTAACCACGTATGATAAATTAGACGTGCGTCCGCTTTCTAATCAGCTTTCCAAAACCTGCATACCTGGTCGAATATTCAATTCCAGCGAGACAGAGGACATTCGCAGACATGTCGTGTCAGTAAAGAGTGGATAAGAGGAGACAGCGTGACGCAAAGAGCTGCCAATAAAAGACAAACAAGCAATACAAAAAAGAGAAAAGGCATTTGTCTTTCATCTGAACTCGTTCAGTTTGAAAGTGCGTCCAGGAACGCCAAATTGAACATTACACCTTTCTAACGGCGAGTGAAGTGCTCTATAGGTTTGGTGAAATGGGCCAAAAAAGCGCATTCTTTGTTGTAATGGGTGAAAACCTGGTTTGTAAAACAATGAACGGAGCATTCCACAAAAAACATCATCGTTTCCATGGAGCTATTATACTCTACAATAAAATGTTAAAAATAATAACAGCAAGAGAGCGCAAACCTGCTCCGAGCAGCTCTCTGGGCAGCATTTACTTTTAAGGGAACAGCATTATATTTTGAATATATTCATGTTGGTTTCTTTCACATCATGACGGACGTTTACTTTGATTACACAAACATTATGTAGAAGTACGTCGTGGACAATATGTGTAGATTTCTAAATAAATGGACGTGAATAACTTGAGCTTATTATTTAATATCATACTGGAGGAAATTTCTGACTGACTGAGCAGCTCTCTCTTTCTCTTGACAGTACTTTGTTAAAAGATGAAACACGTTTTGGGGTCAACTTGAAAGAAAGGCAGATTTGAAAAGTGAGGTCAGAGGTCAAATGTGACACGATATTTGCAAACTATAATGCAGCATTTAGAATCCCCATATACCAGAATCATTTCCTAAATGCTGCAGATATAAACAAAGGCAACATAAATGTAAGCATAATTTTAAAGTAAAAGACATTTTATGAAATTTGACCTTACTTGACCTTAATAATGCGATATTTAGAATCCCCTTATATCTATATGTTGTCAATACAAACAAGACAATACAAACTGATATCATTGTGTTGGTGTTGTTCTTGGATCACCAAGAATGTTGGTTCAGGTTCAACACTGCAAGTGACCAACCACAATATAGTGATGTCATAGTTTTGTGACATGGAAGCACCATCACACCCTGGTCGACTGCAATGGTGATCTTGGAAAAATATTACTATGTTGATCCAAAAACAACAACAAAACAAGGATATCAGGTAGACCATCACCACATATAGTTTCATGCTTTACATTTTAGAATTTGACTGGTTTGGGAGCACTTTAGAATTAGATGGTTCAGATGGGAATTAACTTGGGTGGTGACTATCGTTTTTAAAGGCAATTTACAGGCTATATATTTCCCCTATGCTATATACTACTGCCAACAATCATCAACACACTGTTCAGATTTATGATTTGTCCAGCTTCTAAAAAAAAGAACTCCAGTAAAAACCTAATTCTTAACTAAAGGTTTATTTAATTCAGGATAGCATTAATGCAGGCAAGCTAGAAAGCCAAGCTTAGCAGCAATCCTTGCAGATCAGCTGATCTTTATACCAGATCACATCAGCTCATGCACATGGCTCAGCTGATGTCCTTTCACACATTCAATTGGTAAATGTCATATAGGGTATGCCATTTAAGCTGCTTTAGCATGCTTGCAGTTGCTGCACATCTGCAAACTGCTGACTTAAAGTCTGATCAACTGTTGTTGATGCCTGCTTTGCTCTGCTCTGTGTTGGGTGTTTTCATGGTGGGCTCCCTGCTTCTTTCCTGCATGCACATGGAAGGAGCAGGCAGTCCCACATGGAATCATGCTGCTAGATATAAACTACATCTTCTTTTGACCGCAGTGGGCCTGACTGAAAGAGCTTTTTTTCCAGTTCTCACAACAGCATTATGCTGTAAAAACTTTCAGCAAAAACTCCATAACTCACTTTGTAACATAAAACTATCAATCACTGGTCTTTTCACAAAGAAAGCTTTTCATCTTGCTGTTCTACAAATATAGATGCACATCCATCCAGTGTCATAAAACCCACAGGAAAGGTTTCTGTGTTGTGCTGTAACACTGCAAAGGAAATCCAAAACAAAAGATATATATATATATATATATATATATATATATATATATATATATATATATATATATATATATATATAAATGAAAGTTGTTAAAACTTATCTAACAAACAGCACAAAAAGGAGTTAAAAGAGCATGAACAGCTCTAACAGACATTACATACTGCAACCTCCTTTAGTTAAAGGAGTACACATGTAGTATATGGGTATATTTTACACAGCCAGCATTCTTCTCCTAACCGCACAGACGTGATAGAGCAGATGTTGAATATTGCTGATGCTCAGACCTGTTAATGACTGCAGCTGTGGCCATTCAAAATGCATATGCCCCTGGTCTTTGTGTGGGAGAGGCAGAGATGGGGGGGGTCTGTCCCTGACGCCATGGTTAAAAGTAAATTTGCCTTTCTATTATAACTGTTTATGCTGTGCAGATAAAATCCCAGTTAAAGCAAAATGATTATTTACTGGATACATTTTTAATAATGAAATCAACAATTGGAGATTAAATGTGATGGGTCATCAAAGCTTATAGGAAATAAACCTGAAAACACTTTTCAGTGCAGTCAGCAGTAATGGAAAGAACTCATGATTGATGGTAACACTATAGAGAAAAAGGCGTGCTTCTCAAACAGCCTCACTCAAAGCTCCACAATGTCCCATCTTCCATTTGTAACATTTGTCATCACTGTAAATGTCCTTGTCCATAGAGCCCCGGCTCCGTGCTCCGATGCTGCTGACAGGCTGTTCTACCTGATAGGTGCTACATCCTGTTTACACATTGACAATCACGCTAGGCGAGCCCTGATTTATTCTCTTGGTACTTGCCTTGAACCTTTCAGCCACAGTCTCGCTCTCGTTGCATCTCTCCATCTCGTAATGCTTGTGTTTTGTCCCTGCTTGTCTAAATGCCTAATGGGCTCCATACAGACATGCGGTGTCTTTTATGGCGAGGGTCCCTCGATCAAGTGCACGTTTCCATGGCTCATATATGCAACACAGAGGGGGAAACATAAAGGATGTGGCAATATTCTATGGATGCAACCCATCGGCCATCAATATGTAGCACTCAGAGTAGCACAGGCACATTATCCATTTTCTACAGCTTTTTACTTCCATACTTCTTTAAATGGCAGATATATAAAAGGCTTTTTTTCCCTCCAAATTGCAAAAGCTTGTCAATACAGCTAGCTTAGCGGTCTGGAATCAAAAATAGATCTAATCACTGTAATGTAATGTAAACCGAAAATGAAAAAGCAACGCAAAGTTCTTTAAAAAGCAGCACTGCCTGTGGTGCTCGCTTCTTGGCATGATGTGAATGTAACAGAATCACTGTGACTCAAACAGCAGGGTGCCTGTTCCTTTTTCTAAGAAATACATTTTATTCTTTTTTTAGCAGTTTGCTTCTGACATTTGACGTGTTAAAAACACACACACACACTCACACACACCTTTGGATATAACATAGAGGATGGATGTTCAAAAGTGAGAAATTTGGACCATGAAAACATGAAAAGTGACTCAGAAGAATTTGCTGCATGCATCACTACTTCAACACCTACATCACTTTGTTTTTTTGGGAGCAGCCACTGCATGAAGCCCTCACGAGGCAGAAGAGGAGAGCACGAACTGTGGATGCCAAACAGCCCAAACGAGGAGAAGAGTGTTAAACCTCCACAGGCAGCCCACAGATGTCGTGCCGCTCCTTACACCCAACCGGCATGAGTGGATCGAACTGGCAGCCAATCAAATAAAGCTGCAATGCTGCCTACTTTTATTAAATCCACAGTGCACCATTGACAAAACAATAGATAAAGAGAAATATGACACAAGGAGCGGAGGCATCCCAGCTCTGCAGCAGGCATAAGGTGTTTACACTGGAGATGCTGATTCACTATTTTCAATCAGCAGTAACTATCGAGTGATAGTTTTATTACATTCATAGTCCCCAGAAGACACTGTGCGCTCTATATTGTACAAGTAATTGTTTGATATCTTCTATGTATTTCAACAGCTGCTGTCTGTCTCAGAAGACACTCCCAATTAGCTTGCAGTGTATGCTTTACTTAAGGGAAACCTATGCGAAGAGGTTGCTCCATATTATTAAGCACACCCACTTCTTGTGCAATAGAGAGAGAAAGATCTTCAGAAGATGAAAAGCGTGGAAAAGATCAGTGTCTCACAAGAGGTATGAAAGCTGAAGAGAAGATAACAGGGCCGTGAAAACATTTGCGAGATAAATTTGGTGAGATAAAGGCTAATTAAGGAAAATCAACAGATGATAGTCCTGTGCACAGATGTTAGTTCATTTATCATCCTGGGCGCCAAGATAAAGCAGGAATAATGTAGCTTCACGAGGTTCACTCATTACACAAATGTTGCACCATGAGACTGGTTCGCTCACAGATTTGTAACCATGTATGACTTTTAATAAATGAAAGCCATCTAGACACTCTTGGGATGTCCTTGGATTTCTGTTGAACGCCTCTGTCTCTGACCTACTAAAGAAAGTTTCCATCAAGCAAATTAATCGACAGCTTTAAAAAAAGAAGAGAAAAGAAAAGCAGCAACTTGTTGTTTGAGACTGCTGGTCTCAATCTCAACAACCTCTTCATGCACAATCCCCTAAAGCCTGGTAGCCACTGCTAACCAAAGCTTACAAAGATGTTTTCAGTATTGTGATGCTGTGCTTGGTGTTCCAGGTGGATGGACTTTGACTTGGTAAGTGAGCATAGACTGTATATGTATGCAGCCAACCTCATACATGCTATTTTGACTCCTAATTTTAAAGCCTTAATGCTAATCTCACAGCGTTGGCTTTTTAAAGCTGTAATTGGAAGAAGAGGGTGACGTGCTATCAGCTAATAATGCTAACAAGTTTGGTCATGCACTAGCATTCATTTACAGGCATAAACTTGCTCATTTGTGCTAATTAGCAGGTGTGATCACCAAAACTTGAGCACAGACTTCACAAACATGGGCTGTAAGTCATAATATTTGTCAGGTACATTCACAGAGATGCTCTAAAAGATACCAACGCCTTATTCCTAGTGTTGAGAATCTTGAGCAGTGGGAAAGCTGAGCAGATGGTGAGGCTACTGTCACCTGTGTCATTAAACAAATAAACTTTAGTTTTTGGAACAAAGACAGAATAAAACATGGATGCAACCTCAGGGATGGAAATATGAAGCCAATTCAGAAGTACCTGGAATCTGCATTCTATGTGAAGGTCACCAGATGGCGATAGTTACAGTTAACTTCTATTAGTCCAGTAGAAGGAAGATGGCTTCTGTTTTGACCTCTTTAAACACCTTCCAGGTGAGGTTTTGTGTTCATTTTACATCATAGTGATTAAAAAACTTGAGTCTGTTTTGTAAATCTTGGTTATGCCATATTTCAGAATAGAAGATTATCTGTGGTATGAAACCACAAGGTCTTGAATAATCAGGCCTCATCATATCTTAATGACCTTAAAGTACCATATCGCCCCAATACAGCATTCAGCTCTCAGACTGCAGGCTGACGTATGGCTCCAAAGGAATTTAAAAGCAGAACAAGAAGCAGAGTCTTCAGGTTTCAGGTCCCTCTTCTAGAACCAGCTTCCAGTTTGGATTCAGGAGACAGACACTACCTCTACTTTTAAGATTAGGCTCAAAACTTTTCTTTGTGATCAGGTGAGCCTGAATCTTCCCTTAGTTACGCTGCAGTAGGTGAGGGATCCTGGGAGATTCCAATGATGGATTGAGTATTTCCTCTTCTTCACGCTCTTTTTCACTCTCTGCATTTAATTAATTAATAATTATTATTAATCTCTGGCTCTCTTCCACAGGATGTTTTTGTCCTGTCTTCCTCCCCACTCCTCCCAACTGGTCGTGGCAGATGGACTGAGCCTGGTTCTGCTGGAGGTTTCTTCCTGTTTAAAGGGAGTTTTTCCTTCCGACTGTCGCCAAATCGTTTGGTCATAGGGGCTTGCATTATTGTTATTGGGGTTTTCTCAGTTTTCTTTTTATTATTGTAGCATCTTTACTTTACAACATAAAGCACATTGAGGCAACTACTGTCACAGTAATTGCCTCAATATGTTGCCTTTTTTTTCTGCATTTAAGGCTTCAAAATACACTACCAGTCAAAAGTCTGGACACACCTTCTCATTTAATGGCTTTTCTTTATTTTCATGACTATTTACATTGTAGACTCTCACTGAAGGCATCAAAACTATGAATGAACACATATGGAATTATTTTGTAAACAAAGTGTGAAATAACTCAAAACATGTTTAATATTTTAGATTCCTCAAAATAGTCCCTTCGCTTTGATTACTGCTTTGCACACTCTTGGCGTTCTCTCCATGAGCTTCATGAGGGAGTCATCTGAAATGGTTTTCCAACAGTCTTGAAGGATTTGCCAGAGATGCTGAGCACTTGTTGGCCCCTTTACCATCACTCTGTGCTCCATCTCATCCCAAACCATCTCGACTGGGTTTAGGTCAGGTGACCGTGGAGGCCATCTGGTGCAGCACTCCATCACTCTCCTTCTTGGTTAAATAGACCTTACTCAGCCTGGAGGTGTGTTTGGGGTCATTGTCCTGTTGAAAGATAAGTGGTGGTCCAACTCAGCACAAACTGGATGGGATGGCATGGATGCTGTGGTAGCCATGCTGCTTCAGTGTGCCTTCAATTTTGAATAAATCCCACAACACTGTCAGCAGCAAAGTACCCCCACACCATCACACCTCCTCCTCCATGCTTCACATGGTGGGAACCTTTCATGTAGAGACCATCCATTCACCTTTTCTGCGTTGCACAAAGACACTGCAGTTGGAACCAAAGATCTCAAAGTTGGACTCATCAGACCAAAACACAGATTTCCACTGGTCTAATGTGTTTCTCGACTCAAACAAACTCTTCTGCTTCTTTTCCTTAGTCGTGGTTTCTTAGCAGCTATTTGACCATAAAGGCCTGATTCGCACAGTCTCCTCTGAACAGTTGACATACAGACTACATCTTGAAGGCCAAGGGTTTGCAACACATATTTATATTTATTTATGAAGTTAGAGTTATTCATGCGTTATACATTTCAGAGATTCAGGGAGACTTTATTATTCCCAGAAGGAAATTTAGTTGTCATAGCAGCATACATACAATAGACGTCAAGCACTCATATAAAATGAAGTGTAGGAACAGAGATATTAATAGATAAATAAAGATAAATATATAGCTAATATAAAGATATAGGTATAAATATAAACATAAATATAAAAGGAGACAACTATATGTCATGGCATATAAAAGTAACAGAGTGCAGCGAGGTGTGTTTAATCCTGTTCTGCATGTGTGGATCTGACCCAAGTGGATGAATTCCATCAGACAGTGAGGTTGAAGAAATCTGTTGCTGAATCTGCTCTTCGGATTGTCGAGTGTGTTACGGAGGGGGTGGGAATCATGAGTCATTGCCCATGAACATTTGATAGTTGATGTCTTCAGTAAAAATAGTAGTAAAAATAAAGAAAAACCATTAAATGAGAAGGTGCGTCCAAAAATTTGTGTTGTAGGTCTTCAGAAACCAGTGGGCGAGGCCCATCTTTTATACTGCCCCAAATGGTCATCAGATGAACTGCAGTTATTGACTCTTCTGCACTGGCTTCAATTTTCAGCCCTTGAGGTTTCCACTTAGTGTACCTTGCTCTACCAAGGTCAGGTGGGGGGGCAGAGTGGGGATGTGTGCAGAAATAATGGGGACCAAGATGGTCAGTCCCTTTAGGATCCTCAAGGGTCTCAAAATGACCTCTACGAGGTATGTGGAGTTCTTAACTGACCATTTCCTGAGAAATGAGCCATGTGGAAGGAAATCATTTCCATTCCGGGCAAAGCACCATCCCATGTTACACAGAAAGCCACTGACTCATAGGTTGCTATGGGAATAAATTGCCACTATACTCTGACCTTAAACCTATGAGAACCCGTGGAGACTCCCTAAAACAGAAACTATGAGGGTGGGCAGCAGTAGACCTCAAAACAGCAGGTCTGGGAGGCAGTACTGACAACTGTACATGAACCAAAACGTCCCGGGATATTAGGAGGTGAGACAGACATTCAGAAACAATTAAGAGGAACTAGTCTTGCTAAAAAAAATAATCCTTTCATCTCAGTTTTTAACAACTTAGATATGTTTAAAAATGAGTCAACACTATAATGCTTTTTTCCCTGACAGGCCATTGTGTTTCTTTCTGTCGCTGCCAGCTAAGGCTACGGACTGAACTCTGTGCGAACAATTGAAAATGGGCAAACAATTGTGTAATTACTTGTGACATACTCTGTGTTTACTTTGTATACTTACGACTTCTTTCTTGAGCAGAGGAGCCAAACTGTAAGCTGGTGACGCCTCGGCAGAAAGAAAATTTCACTGGTGATGATTTCATTTATTATTTTTGTCAGTGAACTCCGTGGGCAGATAAGCATGATGAAACCAGCACACGAAGCTGAGTGGCAGAAGCAGCTGACATGTTTGCTCAGATGTGTCACTGCCCCAAAAAACACATTTCACTTTAGCAGTGAATAGTTAAGCAGAATGAGGTCACAACTAAACCCAGCTGAAATGCAGGGTATTTAAATAATGCCAACTGAAGAGGAGCTCAACAGTGAAATCAAAGCCAACACGTAGCTACAAATGCAGCTTCGATTATGAGAGTGGGAAAGACTGACTGACAGCAATAGAGATTATGCTACTTCTACTTGGACCTTAAGACAGAGATAACTATTTTTCAATGGCCTTCAGATGTGGCACATCAGTGGTTCCAAACAATTCTGTTTGATGCACCCCCACAGCTCATCAAGTATTTATCGAGTACATTTAACATGTACTCAATCCTTTTAGCTGCCATTTCGAGTAAGAGACTTTAGTTCAACTGGATTTGTCCAATTGTTTTTGCGCAATGAAAAAGTATTCAAGTGCCTCCTGATTCTTTTTTTTCCTCCAAACTACATTTTCAAGGGTCTACTGTCCAAAAATCCAGAGAAAGACAGAAAATCTATGAAGTACTTTGAACCTCAGCCAACCTTTCCCTTCATTTCGATTAGTTCAGTTTCATTTATATAGCTCGAAATCACAACGACCGTTGCCTCGAGGTGCTTTATATTGTAAGTAGTGCTGTCAGCGTTAATCTCGTTAAAATGACGTTAACACCACAACCGCATTAACGTAGCAAATCTCCGTTAGCGAGTTAGCACGGATCGCCCTGTGCGTGGGGCTGCACGGCGCTAGCACATTAACCAGCTAAACGTGCTAACGCGTTGACAATATCAGAGGAATCACTTGGCGACAGTGGGAAGGACAAACTCCTTTTTAACAGGAAAAAAAACTCCTGCAGAACCAGGCTGATCGCACAGCACGGCTGTCCTTTATATCTGTGTAATGTTAGCAAAGCTGGTGATGCTGAAAAACTCATTACTCCATGAAAACCTGCTCTTGAGAGCACTAACAGGGAGTTTCTCCCATATTAGCTTCTCTTCACTGTCTTCCTTTGAAATCCAGAATTACATTTAAAATCTTTATATACCTTCCTCTCGTGTACAAATGCTGAGTGATTAGACCCCATCTCATCTAACAGCCACTTTAACCTGGACCAAAAAAGAACCCCTATGTTAAGAGGGCCAACTCAGTACAAAGCAGGTTTTTAGCTTGATACCAAAAAAATATATGTTTCCGCCTTCATAGGCAATGTATAGTGGGTGATTTTTTTCCTCCCCCTAATTAACTCACTCATTTGAATGTTGTTAAAGCTTAGAAATTGGGTCATGATCGCATTCAATGCCAGGTGTGCCATTTCCTAAGCTTGACATCTGCTAAACCTGTGTTTGAGATGTTGATGGCTTTTAGTATCTAAGAAATATGATGTATATTATATGTTATTGGCTGAAAGTGCAGTAATTCATTACTCTTATTTAGCAGGTGTCCATGTCTGCACATTGGCCCTGTAAAAGCCCTAACCAAGCTTGCTAGCATTAGACCATAGCTTAGAACTACTGACAATCATCACTTCTGCCTTTAAAAAAAGAAAAACAAACAAACAAACAAAACAAAAAATGCTAACACTGATGTTTAAAAATTAACATGCAATTTTACATCTTTTATGTACAGGCTATGTCCTGAAGCATTTCCCAGCTTTCACATTGGCCTGGGACCTCTGATCGTGCAATGAGCAACTGTCTTTTTCCCCTCTTTCCCTAACCATGTATTTATACACTATTGGACGTCATTAACTTTGTGTTTCCTCTCTATAATTTGCCTTTTGCTCCATTTGTTATCTCTGTATACTTTTTTTCCTTCTTCTCTTTTCCCATTCTCCCATCCAGTGGTGGCACTGGGCTGCCCTCGTTGCACTTGATTTGCCAAAAGGGAGATTTTCCTCCCCACCCACACAGTTTATTCTCACAGATGATTGTTGGAACAGTGGGTTTCTGTCTCTATTTTGAGATAACCATTTCTATGACTCGTATAAAATAACTGGATTTAAGAATGAATGCAGGAAGTCACAAAAATCTAACCTCTTTTCAAATATTTGCAGTCACAACTCCACTGTGTGAAAGACACTGGAGGCTAACAAACCATTAAGGGCAAAAGTTACAGTTTTACTATTTTTATGTCCTCTGAGAGGCACAGAACACACATGTAAGGTAAAAAAAAAAAAAAATCTGTTAAATGTAAAGAAAAAAATCCAAATCATATATATCAGGCATCGGGGGTCCTGTTATATTCCACAAAAAGCAGCAGCACAATATTGTGGGGATGCTTTCCCGCTCCAGGGTTCAGGCAATAATTGAAGGAATCCCACTCTCTAACAGAGAGGTCTGGAGAGGAAAGCATCAGTATGTCAATTGAAGCTCAAGTGCCACTGCAGCATGACAATCATTCTCAAGCATATGAGTGAGTCCACCTGTGAACGGAATGAAAAATAAAAATGGAAACTGGCAGAGAATAAAAAAAAAAAAAATTCAAAGTCTGGACCAGAACCCTGTTAAGATGCTGGGGAAGTGCCTGAGAAGAGGAGTTCACCCTCTGATGAGGCTGCAGTAAAGAACTTCTGAAAGAAGAATTGGATAAAATTTCATCACAGCGACGTCTGAACCACATCAAGATATTGGACGTGGCACTGTTTGCAGATGTTTTCAGAGGTGTGGGTAGCACAGCCAGGTTTGATTGATGATTCTCGTATTGGATAACCGCGTAGCTTCTTTAAATGCAAATACGATTTAAAATTTGTATTTTGTATTCGCTCAGGTTGCCTTTATGTTTCAGATAAAATGTAAAGAGAAACTTAATTTATCTCACATTTATCCATCACTTTATGCAAGTGGATAAATCGTGGCCTGTGATTGGTTTGGTTTGAATAGAGGAGCAGATAAATGCTTGTTTATTCAAATACAGATTCCAGAATCAAAAGATATCTGGGATATAGGAGTAAATTGGGCATTTTGCATCACAAAATCAAGCAATTAAAAAAAAATTAAATTAAATAAAAAAGTCAAGTTCAAGAAAATGTCAGAAATGAATCTGAATCTAAATATCTTCCTTTATCCAGGAGCCCAGTTCATCCATGGTTTGTGTGGAGGAATTTTTAACCTCTGCTCCATTAGCTGTACGTATCGCCAGAATAAGGTACAGCATCCTTCCAAAACTGCATTCATTTTTCACTTCAAAGTTCTAAACACAATATCCCACAATGACAAAGTGGAAAAACTTTTCTTGAAATTCATCAACTTTATTAAAAATAAAACCAAAACATGTACAAAAGTATTCACAGCCTTTTCCATGACACTAAAATTTAACTGGGGTATATCTTGTTTCCAGTGATCATCCGTCATCTGCTTCTACAACTTGAGTGGAGCCCATCTGTGGTAAATCAGTCTATTGGGCATGATTTGGAAAGGCCACCTGCCTACATCAGCTGTAGTTGACAGTGTATGTCAGAGCACCAAACCGTGAAGTCCAAAGAACTCTGGTCTGTAGACCTCCGAGACAGGATTGTATCGAAGCACATCATCCGTAAATGGAAGAAGTTTGGAACGTCTACCTTCTTATTGAAGCAAGTGACCAACCACCCAGTTTTCAGTCTGACAGAACAACAGTGTTGCTCTGGGGAGAGAGGAGAACCTTCCAGAAGGACAAGCACTTCTGCAGCTCTCCAACAATCAGGGTTGCATGGTAGTGGCCAGACTGAAGCCACTCCTCAGTAAAAGGCACATGACAGCCCAGCTGGAGTTTGTCAAAAGGCACCTGAGGGAATCTCAGACCATGAGGAAAAAAAAAAAAAATTACCAATCTGATGAAACAATGATTGAGCTCCTTGGCCTGAATGCAAAGTGTCACGTCTGGAGGAAACCAGGTACCGCTCATCACCTGGCCAATACTGTCCCTACAGTGAAGCATGGTGGTGGCAGCATCGTGCTGGGGGATGTTTTTTGGCAGTGGGACACTAGCTGGGATCAAGGGAAAGATGAATGCAGGAATGTACAGAGACATCCTGCTCCAGAACACTCAGACTGTACCTACAAACATGATATATATTTTTAATTTTTAAATACATTTGCAACAATTTCAAGCAAATGTTTTTCAAATTGTCAATACTTTCAAGATGAACTGTGGACTTTTATTTTATTTATAAGCCTTTGACTCTAAACATTATAGCTGGCAGTAGAGCCATCCACAACCCGAGTCAGAGGACCACGAGGATCATCCACTTTGTCTCTACGACAAAAATAAGTAAATGTTATGTGAGCTGCTTCTTTGGCCCTGCAAAGCAGAGGTACTACAAAGGATCTCCAGTGGATGCGCGGTGATGTTTCCCTAGTCACCTGGATTAAATCCAGGGTTGTGTTTACTGTAGGGGGGATTTTTGCTTGGCCAGGATGAGGGCTGGTGATGGATCCCCAAATACGGTGAACAGATTCCAGCCCTGCTATGTGGTCGGCTGCTGCTGCTGTTGTCTTTCATGGCATATTCCTTTGAGGCAGGAGTATCTGAAGGAGTCTGCAGTGAGGCGCTGCTCAATGAGCAATTTATATGTCCTCAACAAAGCTTCTTCTTTAGACCCCGAAGGCAGGTCTTAATTGTTAGACGTGATATCTCCACTCTCCCTCTCGGCTTTCTTTGACTGTTTTTTCTTCTCTCTCCTCCCACCCACCCTCCCTCCCTGCAGCTATTAGGAATTGGATTTGGAGCAGAACGATCCATTTACTTTCTCTCCTCCGTTTCTATCCCTCTCTCCCTGCTTCCACACCTCCTCTGTAGGTTTCTCTCATCAAAGCCCAGGCTTAATCTGTCTATTTTTACCTCAAGGAATGAAAGCAAGGGATGAGGTAATGCTTTTGCTGTCCATCAGGTGGGCAGTGGTGCATGAGCTCTCTGGTGTACATAGCATACGGAGCTAGTGCCACCACGTGGACCGAGATGAGAAGAGGTCTTACGAAAGCAATAGGATGAGCATGAACAGAACTGCCTTTTCATTAACTCGCTAATAATGATCAAAAGAAAAACACAGAGAACATGACAACAGATAAAGATGGACAAAAATCCACTGATGATAGCTTTAAGGTAAGTGTGACCCACTGCATTGATTCATACAAACACTGTCAGGCAGTTTTAGAGAACTCAAAGCATCTTAAGATACAACTATAAAAGCAGAGCTCCCCCTAGTGGGTAAACACAGTAAGTGACTATGACAAAACAGAAGGTTGTATTTGTAAAATAAAAAGCAGAAAACTTTGATTTCTGCTTTGAATTTTAAAACATAATGGAAACTAGGCATAAGGCATGAAATGTGACCATCACAGATCAACTTTCAAACTGCAGAGAAACAAACCAAAAAAAAAAGAGATAGATGCGTGAAAGCGAAGACGTGTTATTTATCAAGTTTTTAAAGATATGTTCATCCAAATACCGAGCAGTCATCCTTTGCAGTGTTTTACGAACTGTTTAACGCAGAGGTGGAGAAATTGTTTTGCTCATCATATAACTGTAGGTTCATGCACAAACGAAAGTATGAAGGTAGTCGCAGGCAGCAGTCTAACATCTGGGCCCACATTCATTAAGACTCTCGGAGCAGGAAATCAGACAGCTGTCACGCTGGCACCTCTTTAGTCGTGCTTTTGAAAATCAGGAGTGAAAGCACTGAGGGAGTGTTTTAACTTCAGTCTGGGTAAATGCAGACATTTCATCCAGATTTTCACTAATAACTAAAACTCCACATGAAAAATCATCTGAAATGTCATTTAAAGCTGAGAATTGTAAGTATTTTCAATCATGCTCTAATTTGTATATAGTTTTTCTCTTATGAGGAACCTTTTGGATTCTAATCTCTAAGAGCAGTTTTTGAACCCGAGAGTACTCTGAAAACTTTTTTATTGTGGAGGAAAAAAAGAAAAACAGATAATCCTGCTATTTACTAGTGGAACGCATCCAATCCTGCTGTCAGGAGAGCAGGCAAGAGCCGATGCATTGTGGAAGTTTCCATGTTATTTCTGCTGGGGAGAGAATCACTGAAGAGGCCCCTGCAATCTAAACACAGCACAAAAACCCCAGTGGTGAGGCCCAACGAGGAGGAGGAGGAGGAGAACGATGCTGGTGCTACAGCTCAGAAACCACAGCTGTTATCTCTGATTTTGCATAAAGCAGACACCTAAATGAACAAGCTTGTTGTTGAATGTGTGGTGAGATGCAGTAACACCCTCAAAGGTACTTGTACAGTAAGCAACACACAGTCTGGACATTGTAATGCAAATGGTTATGCAAATGTACTGCAATATGCTGGTGACGCGTGAAACTTTAATGGCAGTAATCTGGGAATATAAACACATAAATATGGGCCGAGATGCAAAGTCAACACGACAGCGGGTATTGTGCTAGTGTCCATTAGCCTGAGATAACAACAGTGCTAACCTTCCAATACATAAGGATAAATAAAATCCTCCTTTTTCAATCTGTTCTTTATAAACATATATATAAATATTTGTGGAGCACACAAAATGTATCTTAAAATTATAGTGGGCATTAAAAATAAAGGAAGGCAAAGAAAGAAATAAAAAAATAAAAACATTATCTGGATCAAGAATTCATACTCTTCCTAAAAGTTTTGTCCTTTCTCTACCTGCACTTGAAGGCACCGTTGTGACAGCATTGATGGGGTCTGATAGAGAAGGTAAAAAAGTGGCTTGAGTCTGTGAGTTAGTCGTCTTTGCTGCGGCTCTGGCCGTTGCAGCTCGGAGATCGGCCTGTGCAGAAATCCCGTGGATGGTCTTTAAAGTGGAGGCAGTCCAGAGCAAAGTGTGGAAACTGCTGGATGTAATGAAGAAGATCATCTGGCAGAGATGGAGTGTGAGATTAAAACAAATGTTAACTTTACATTCTTAATAATCAAAACACTAAACTTAAATATAACATGTAATATGTGGCATCTAAACAGCATATGTAATTAGCTCTTTTGTTTAGCAGCATTAGCATAATTACTCTGATCATTCTAGATCATTAGAGATCGGACTGAAAGTGGCTATTTTGTGCAGATGGGTTGTTTTATGGTAAAAATAAAAAGGTTCTTTTATTGGACAAGAAAAGAATGCTCACAGAGGCTTTGACAGTTTCTAGAAAAGGCAGATGGTGGATGTAAAATCTCGTCTAACAGATGGTATTTATTTTCTTCAGTAAAGCCGAGAAGAAATCAAATGTGACGGTGACAGCACAGACGAAGTGGGGGACACACTGACAGATGCTGTCAATCATCTCTAACGTGGGCTCATTAGTACAATGGTCCTATAAATAATTTGACATCTCTGTCAGTGTGTTAAAATGCTTAAAACATGTTACAAACAGAAACAGGGTCTTACCATAAGTGATCTTTCCTGTGTCGGGTCCGAGCGTTAAGCACACACTTGAAAGTCGCACTTCCTTCACTCCTAACATGATTTCCAAGATGCCGGCTAGCTCCTCCTCCAGGATTTCCCCGCTCTCCTCGCTCTCGTACATCTGCGAACCCGGCACGAAGCATTAGCACAATGCTAGGAAACCTACACTGGTACACCTGTTAAACTGGTTAATGAGCACAGGTTAATCATAGCGCACCAACTCCATGCATTTAGGCCTGTAGACACAGTCAAGGGGACCGGCTGGAATCAAACCAGCATGAGAATGAGGAAGAAGGGTGGCTGCTGGCTGCTGGTGCCACTCAGGCTGATCTGAGAATTTCAGATTAGCTTCCAGTCAAACCATCTCAAACTGGTTTCTTGAACTTGACAATGAGTTCTCTGTACTCAAATGGCCTCCACAGTCATCAGATCTCAATCCAATAGAAAACATGTTGTAATGTGGTGGAACAGGAGAGTGACACTGTGGATGTTCAGCTCACAAATCTGCATCATCATGTCACTATGGACCAAAGTGTCTGTGGAATGGTTCCAGCACCCTGTTAAATCTATGCTATAAGGCATCTCTCAGGGTGAAAGCTGATACTAGCAAGGTGTACTTGCTCAGCTGTTGGTCAGTGTATGTTAAACCGGAGTAAGCAGTATAAAAACTTACCTCAAAGGCCAGTTTGAGGGTTTCCATGGACTTTGTGGGTCGACGAACGGTCGACAGAGCGATAACGTAGCGCCTGACGTCTATCTGTCCATCTCCATGCTGGGAACAAAAACACCTCGGTGAACAAAAGGAGCAGGATAAGCCCAACACTTACAGCACAAGTATCCATTGATCTGACCATGTTATCGATTGAAATGGAGGACTGTGGTGTACATATGAAGTCTCTAGTATATTCACCTACTAAGCACTAACCCTGATTTTAACTTTGTGGCGGTGTCATAGCTCCTATATAGACAAGGTTTCAAACTAAACATAGACCACTTTTAGCCCAAGCACTTTAATTATTTAATTTATTTAAATATAACGTGTTTGTTGTGAGGCCATGGTCCTCAGCCGGAAAAGGGTGAAGTGCCCACTCCGGGTCAGGGACGAGACCCTGCCCCAAGTGGAGGAGTTTAAGTATCTCGGGGTCTTGTTCACGAGTGACGGGAGAAGGAAGCCGGAGATCGACAGACTTATTGGTGCGGTGGCCGCAGTGGTGCGGTGGCCGCAGTGATGCGGACGCTGCACCGGTCTGTTGTGGTGATGAGAGAGCTGAGTATAAAAGCGAAGCTCTCAATTTACCGGTCGATCTACGTCCCTACCCTCACCTATGGTCACGAGCTGTGGGTAGTGACCGAAAGAACGAGATCGCGAATACAAGCGGCGGAAATGGGCTTCCTCCGAAGGGTGGCTGGCCTCTCCCTTAGAGATAGGGTGAGAAGTTCAGCCATTCAGCCGCTGCTCCTCCACATCGACAGGAGTCAGTTGAGGTAGTTCAGACATCTGACAAGGATGACTCCTGGGCGCCTCCTGGGTGAGGTGTTCCGGGCATGTCCCGCCAGGAGGCGGCCCCGGGGCAGACCCAGGACACGCTGGAGAGATTATATCTCGCAACTGGCCTGGAAACGCTTTGATATTCCCCCGGACAAGCTGGAGGAGGTGGCTGGGGAGAGAGGGGTTTGGGCTTCTTTGTTTGGGCTGCTGCCCCCCGTGACCCGGCCCCGGATAAGCAGAAGAAGATGGATGGATGGATGGATGGATGGACGTTTGTTGAGAGGTCAGCATAGACAGAATCTACCCAGCTAACTATCAAGCCCAACCAATTAAAGTATTTTATCAATATCAAATTATTTTTATTATTTTAAAGAGGCTATGATGGTATTTGACTGCATTTAGGACTAGATAGCCACACAAAGTTCAGTCTACGTACAAAGACGCCCAATTTTTAAATTTAAAGTGGACTCATTACACTTTTCCAGCTGCATATTTTTATTCCTGAAGAATTTTACTAGAGAAGCTTTGGATGACTCATAGCTCATAATAATCCTTATTTAGCTTATACTGAGCCTGTGAAATAACACTGTTTCGGTTGCCTTTCCCCTTCCTTTAAATTAGCTTCTTTATGGTTGGCTGCTTCTTACAAACAGATGAAGCTGCTGAGCTCACAACTAGCAAGAAAAACATCTATTTGTTGATGCCTGTGGACCATCACAATGCCTAATGTTCATGCCTCCATATTAACGTCAGACTGTAACTGTGTGATTGTTCACACAGTACAGAGAAAACCATCTAGTCTTAATTTAAGGATTCAGCTCATGAAATTGTTTTTTTAATTTTTTTATTTTTTTAAGGAGTTTCTGAAAAATTGTCGCTCCTTTGAGCACCTTGTAAAACCCTCTGTTTATTATTAGATTTATGTATCAGGATGCCACAAAGAAAAGCACTGTTCAAACTGTGGCTCACTATTAAAAATGTATCTTTTACCTTTTTAGGATACATACAGGCAGAGTTAAACCACACAAACCCTGTGTTGTGTTACCGATAAAATGGAATGTTAAAGGCAGCAGATCTGGTTTTAAACTATGCTCATTTTAAATGGTCACAACACTAAAAACAGATTCAATGACAAAAATCTAAAACTCTACAACTAGTTTCTATCAAAAATGCAGGAGAAGAAAACTTTGCAATTTCTTCCAAAAGCCTCCAAACTTCCAAACATTCTCCTCATATCCTAAACATTCCTCTGTGGCCCGTCAGTCCTGCTCAAAATGCCTCGCCGCTTCCCTTCACCCTGCAAACACATTAACTCTGAAGTAAAATTCATTGACTTTACCTTTTTTTATTCTCTGCTATGAGAACTTTATTTTATTTTATTGTGACTTTCGTGAATTTCGAAACAAATTTTAAGAATTTTATCGTTTTTATATTTTGCAGAAAGAAACAAAAGAACAGATTTTTATGTATTTTTCTGTGGAGCTCATTTTATAACTTTGTGTGATTATTTGAGCATAGCTGGATCTTTTTAAAAAAAATTATTTTATCAACTTTTCTTAACATTAAATCCACGTTTATACATTTCCCTTTGCTATATCTTGTGCTTCCTTAATGTTTACCTCATCAAAGAAGCTGTGAACTTCTTTAAGTGTGTCTGTAACAGGGAGGTTGAGGAACTGGGCAAAGTCCTCCAAACCCAGTTTGTCTCCCTGGAGCTTCCTGGCTCTCCTGGCCTGCTCTTCAAGCACCCTGTCTGTTGTTGCTGCTCTCAGTCTGTTAGGACGAAGCAAAAAAAGGAAAAACCTCAAAGAAGCCAGATTAAATAAGAGTAAGTCATACTGGAAACAACACTAAAAAAGACAGTACAAAGTGTGGAGTTTCCTCAGCCTTTTTTAAAACAAATCCAGGGGGAAGGAAAAAAAAAAAAAAAAAAAAAAAAAAAAAAAAAAAGGAGGTCCAACATAGTTATAATTATACTCGTAAATTGAAGTTCATTGGGGTTTTTTATTTTGGCTTTTGGTTTTGGTGTGTGTTTCTGCTCAGCCACCAATAGGTGGCAGTGTTTACACACTTTTCCCAAAGTGTTGACTCAGCACCCATCAACCAAGCAGTTTAACTAGTCGTTCCAGTCTCCCACCACTTACCCTAAACGACATGTTAGCTGGTTGAACTCTAGGAGGCTGCGATAATCATATATGCCCAGAGGGCCGCGCGATAGGCTGATCTCAATGTCATCAAAGGACAGGTCTTTGAGCGGCAGGTCCAACGCCCTACGAGGACAGAGAAAAAGTTTTGAGTCAAGAACATCCAAAGCAAGCGTGCGTTGATCATTGGACACTTACTTGGCCATGAGCTTTCTGACGTTGCTGGCGAACAGTGCGGGGTTTTCTTTCTCCTCGTTCGATGGACTGTAAACAGGCAAGTACTAAAGAGAGAGTTCAACTCAGTCTTGTTGTTGTGACACTGATCATACTGCTCGGCAACATAATAATGAATTGCATGCAATAAGTCAGTTTGCTGACTTCTGTCATACGAAACCGCTCACCTCAATCTCAATGGAGTTATGAGGCTGACACAGAGTGAGCCACAAAATGTGAAACCTGGAAGACAGAACAAAGCTTCATCTACACCCTGATGGAAATAAACAGCTTGTAACTTTAATAACAGAGTGGGAGACTGTGTGTGTTGTTGTTTTGTGTATATTCTATGTAACTCTGGGAATGCGCTGGAGTCGATCACACCCGACGACGATGTTTGCTTTTAACCAGCCCGTTACACATGCACCTCTCTGCTCTGGTCGGCTAAAAAAACAGCACCTGGTCCCTTTTTTGGTGTGTGTTTTTTGCATGCTGTGCTTTTTTTAACGCTCCCTGATGGAACAAAAGTGTCCTGGACACACAGCCTCGCAGACATATTCCCAGCGTATTCCCACAGTGACTGTAAAGGTGTGTGAGAGAAAGAAACACTCACGCTCCGGGACCTTTCCACGTCCATGTAATGGTATCCTGTGGAGAGAGAACCAAACACCCCACGAAGCAGTTTTATACAAATCCACAAACTCTTTATGTATCCATAATCACTGTGAGGCACACTTATTACAGTGAAACATAGCAGAGATCCTAGCCTGTATAGAAAAACCACCTGTTGGTTTGCAGAATATTGTTTTTGAAGCCTCAACTTTGCTTTGTGAAAGCAAAACACCTCACTTTATATTTTATAAGATGGAAATAGTCTAATATATTGTTCAAGGCAAGGGTCATGGCCATCACATTTAAAATTCAGACACAAGGTAGGCTGCGATTCAAAATTGCATTAACCAATAGCGACGCTCCCCTGAAGGAAGGACGACTGAAATAAAGCTGTGGACCCTCCCCTCACCCCCAACCGAGAGAAGAATAAAAAAAAAACAAAAAAACAAAACAAACAAACATAAAACCCCCTTAATTCCACAACACTTCCTGCGTGCTGCTATTCCACACTCAGTCTCATAACGTGAGAGCTGCCAAACATGACCTGACTTGACCTCGCATCGAAGAAGGCGGCCATCACTAAATTAACAAATGCAAAGAGACTGAATGGAAGCACATCTTGTGGTGCGCAGAGAAAAAACAAACTAAGAAGCAGTCACCCTGTCCTTTATTTTCACCTTCTCTGCCTCACTTAACCGTCTTGCGGTGCCACGGTGTCAAAGACGTCAGCGCAGTGAGTACACTGAGCACCACGGGAAACTGTGACAAAGGCTTTCGAGGGAATGAAAAGAAAAACGAGGTAACAGGAGCTGCATGTTTAATGAAAGAGCGGGGAGAGGTGCTGAGAGAGAGACATGACACCTCTGTGTGCATGTGTACATGCGCACGTATGTACGATGCGTGTGTGCGTGAGAGACAAACAAAGGATGAAATATCATCCCACTACAACATGAGCTCATTCAACACAAGAGGAACACACTAATGCGAAGGAAAGAACTCACTGCATCACAGGCGTGTCAGTGTGGGTGTGTATAGTGTACGTGGAGTCACTATAGACGTGACCTACGTCTAAAGCTGCAGGTATGGGAGGAGCCACAGAATAGGATCAAAAGGAAGAGGACAAGATTTATGGTGTATACCAGTTTGTTTGGGTAGCGTAGTATTACTGGCTGCACTGGGAGTCCTGGGATGAAAGCACCTGAGGAAGACAAGAGGAGGAGGAAGGTGATGAGAACAACCTGGTATTTTTGCTAAACGTGATCGATTGTCCCCAAACCCAGCTCAAAGCTTTTATTTGAATCCTACTTCTTTATCTTGTGTCAGGCATGTCATACGTCAAATTTATTTGTTTTTATAGAGTCAAAGTAACTGAGAAATTAGCAGTATTTGATGGAAAATGATGGGGAGGGGGTTTCCAAATAGATTTTATGAGTACAGAAAAAGAATAGCGTTGGACTGCATCAACTGGTTTAGTGAGTGATAAGATCATAACCTCAAAATAACATCGGGAACAGGGACAGAGCGTTTCCATTGAATTCTATTATATCTTGCTGATGATGGGCAGGCTGATAAAAGCTACATACAATATTTATCACTGGACAAAGACCTACTCAAGCTATTCAGTAACTTATGAATGGATTGCAAAGGGTTACAAATATTACACATGAGCATCAGGCTCAGTTTACCAACTTTGTGTGTCTGCTGTTTAATGCTGGCCACAGACCATACAATAGGTTTTTAGAGTTTTGATGGATAAAACATTTGCCTGATGCTGCTGTGAATGAAGCTGCTTATATCACAGCAAAACAGTGAACATGTAGCTCAAGCTGAAAGTCACCAAATCATCAAAACTGTCCTATAATCAGCTGGTGTAGATTTAAAACCGGGTTTTCTTTTTCCAAGATTCAAGAAAATGTTGCTAGAAAAAAAGAAATAGAAATGAGATATCTAATATATAACAAGTTCCTTGTACCCTGTAAATGAAACACAAAAAGCTAACTACACAACAACCTGAAAAAATTACAGTAAGTAAGTAAAAGAAAACCAGACGCATGCATCATGAATCACCTAGCTCAGCGTGTATTTGAATAACAAGCCCTGGAGGCAGGGCGAGGAGGATTTTAATAGTTGTTTAATATCAGCGATGGAAAGGCTGATGGAGAGCTGGCATATTAACTAGAGTGTAAATCAACAAAGAGTCTCCGCCAACAAACACTGATGAGTGGCTGAGACCTGCATTTATAATGAATAAAGTTATAATTAATCGGTTTTCTCGTGAGACTGTGAGAACGTGAAGAGGAGTGAAAGAGATCTGCAGCATCTGAATGATAATGACGGGACTATAGTAAGAGGACAGGCAGACAGATGAGGAAAGAAACGCTCTATTAAGAGACTGAAACGAGAAAAGGACATAACTGCAGTGTGCATTCCCACACAGGTGGCTTAAGCACATTAACACACACACAGTTTATCTGTTGAGCTGGGAGCCAGTGATGAGATGTAACAAGAGGAGACACATCCAGAGAGGACCGGTAACACATCGCACAATGATCTAACCAGACACACACACAGTGAGTGAAAGCGGGACAGAGTGTGACCCACAAGGCTCACTGCGAATGGCCGAATTATGGACTGGAAGCAAGGGGATTAGACAGAGCAGGCAGGGAACAATGGCTGACAACGTCACACACACACACACACACACACACACACACACACACACACACGGGATGTGAGCAGAAAAGCAAGACCATAAAGAGATGAGTGCAACAGTTCTGTGTCCTGAAGCAAGTCACCGAACCTCCAGACTCGCTGTGTCAAAAGAGAAATTCATTTAACCAGACATCTACACCTCGAGTTGGCAGCTATGGAGTCAGCCTCATTCATAAATAATCGTTTACAAGTCCACGCACACTACGTGAAATGTATACTGAACAAAGCAAACAGACCAAGTGTCTCCATTAACAGACACACCCACTACTGAGAACTATAACCAAACAGTCGTCAGGCAACAAAGGCACCAATGAACCTAATTGTCACAAATGTTTTAAAGGGATACATGAAGTTATTCATGTATTTGTTTCATCCTTTTAGAAAAGTAAAACATAAGGTGCGGGGGCCAGAATCAGGCCGGCCAAGACTCCAATCTAGTCCACTAGACAGCTTTAGAAAATGTGAAGGAGCACATAGATTTTGAACTTAGCTGTATTATCACCTCCACCCCCCAGTGCCATCCGTACTACAACATGAGCAATGAACTAATAGATAAACAATTACATGTAAAAAAAAAAAAAAAAAAAAAAACAACCAAACATTGGATTTTAGCAACTATTTGGGGTGTTTTGTTTTTTTATCTACTAAAGTTTACTTTAAAAAAAAAAAAGAAAAGAAAAAAGAAAAGATATTTTTCTGTGAATTAACGACAACTTTCTATTTTGTGATTACACGATAGTCTGCGCAGTGAACTACCTGAACTTTTTCTGAAATTTTACACATTAAATCATGTAGTTTCACCGGTCGGTCCCACTTACGCTCAAAGTCGGCTGTAGGTAAAATGAGTTTACTCGACTACGCTGCTTGCAACTAGTCGGTTAGTCTGTTGTTTGGAAGTTGTGCAAAAGGGGAAGATGGTGTATGTGGCGGGGTCTGTGGTGCCATGCCTGCCATGGTTCATTTAAAGTAGTGCCGAAACCCAGCAGGCGGCATGGCGGAACTGCAGGCGGCGGTGTCACGCTGCCAGCAGGAAGAACTCCCGGACCGGATCGAACGTGGGAGGCAGAGGATTGAAAATCTGGCAGCTCTGATCGGGTTCTGGCCAGCACTGCTGCCACCCCCACCGGCATTCCCCGATAGCGAGGGAGTGGAGGAGGTCCAGACTGTTCTGGCGCCCATCCTGACCACCAGGGTGAGGCCAGGCAGGATGCAGCCAGCCACCGCGCCCATACCCACTCCATGGGTGGGAGCGGCTGCTGCCAGGCAGGGGCCTACACCTGTTCCTGCTCCCCAAAGGAGGGCCTCTGAGCAACCGCCGGGCCCACCACTGACTCACGCACCTGCCCAGCCATAGGTGGAGGACGAGGTGTGTGAGAGATCGGCGCAGCCAGAGATGGAGGTTGAGGCGCCTGCCAAGCTGGAGATGGAGATCGAGGCGCGCGAGGCTCCTGCCAAACCAGAGGTCCACATGCTGTCCGGACCGGCCTCACTTCCACCAGAGACTGGCGCATTGTGTGATCCTGTGCAGCAGCCGCCCGCCAAGCTGCTGGTCCCCAGACCCACCTCGTCACCAGCCCCACTGGATACGTGGGTGGCCACCTGAATGGACACCTCCCGGTAGCTGGGCCGGGGGTGCCGACGGTCAGGGCTGATTCGGCCAGATGGCTCCCCGGCCTCAGTTGGGCGATGCGGGTATGTAGCGGGCGTGGTCTGCAGTGCCGCTACAGGGAAGGCAGACACACCTGAGCGGCATCCGCAATCACACCTCACTGGCTTAAAAGTCTGTGACTGTTTAATGTGGTTGTTGTTGCTGGTGTGTGTTAGGCTGGTGGCTGGAAAGCCGCAGCCTAACACTGCAGTGTTACAGCACCAACAACTGTGGAAATAAACGTAGATGCTAAAATGCAAGCAAACATGAACGGGTCTGCCGTGGTTCATTTACAGTGTAATAATGAGCCTTTTACCATCGAGTGAAAATTTCTGACTTGATGGTGGGTCTAGATGGAAATGAATGAGATTTTATCAAGGTAGTTTGCATGCATGACGAGTTCAGAGCAGTTTTATTGAGAACCAGTAAGAATAAACACACAACAAGACTATCTTTACAGTCAGGCCAAAGCAGGAAGTGGACTGAATACATACCAGCCTTGAATAAGATTAGACCCGACCTGTTGGTGCAGGTCCCCTCCGGGAATATCATGATCTGCAACAGACACAAATCGCTCTTCATTTCTTGTTTGAATTTGCTCTCGCTTTTAATTTATCACCTTTAAATTCCCGGGTGTCAGCTGAGATCAGATCTCTGTGCCCTTATGCGTATATGCATGTAGTTTACCTGAGGCCACTTCCCTCCAGAGCACGCTCTCCGCCTGATTTCCTCGACAGTTTTTCGTCTCGAGTCTTGGTCTGACCGAAACACGAACACTGGCCTGATGTAGCTGATCAAAGCTGGGAGAGGATGATGAAGAAGTGGATTTTGGAAGTAAGCCACAACAAGTGAATTAATGTTCAAAACACTGAATAAAAGAAAACTGATGGAGAGTTGACTTAACAGAATGCACAGTCTTTGTCACACAGAAAGAAAGAAAGAAAGAAAATCTGGAGGGATCTAGAGCTCAGCTAAATCTATTTAGTTACCTGTCTGAATGCATTCTGTTACATTGTGCATATGCTGTACATTAGTATAGGAATTTCAGTAAATGTGCACTTACTGCCCCAGACTGGGATGCTCCTGCTTTCCAGTTTGGTGACTATGGAGCACATGGTCATAGTGACTGGGATGGCATCAAAGTAAGAAGAATGTGGTGCCACAGTGAGGATGGGCGCTTCAGAGGGTTCTACCCGTTGTCCCTTCACTTTGATCCAGTGGAAACCTCCGCAAAACCACATGGCTCGCATGATCGCTCTTAGACACAGGTCTATAAACCTGACGAAGGACACACAGACAGCTGCAATGTTCTATAGATCAGGGGTCGGCAACCCTGATCTATAGATCAGGGTTGCCCTTCGTGTGCCAGCTGACTGATGGCACAACACGCAGTGAATTAATCTGAGAAGGTGCATAAAAAAATAAATATCTACGGTCGGGCCACCAGTGCACATCGCAAATTAGCTCACATAGACACATTAGTTGTGTTGTTTCTTAATGACGGTATCTTAGCTAACAACCCCAACTACCAGATTCAACTTGTAATTGGCTAAAAATCACTTCCCCTACCGGTCAGAGGGACGTTGCTAGCTGGCAGAGTTTTCAAGCGATGTTGAAATTTACACTTCCCGACACTTCACCCAATGCATGAAACTATACATTTTTAGACATAAGTTGTAACGGCCGCCGTTTTCTTTGTGAGCATTTATTACACGGCGTGCTGCGGGGAAAAGCCTGTTCTAACGTTTGACTCTAAGGTTTATTTTTTAGCACATGGCGGCTCTTTTTTTACTTCTCATCCGTAAATAATCTGCTCTTTCACGCGATTCACATGATCTTGAGCTTTATTGTGAAAGGTCTATGTGGAACATAAACAAGCGGACACGCGATGCTGTTACCGTCGTTGTTGCTAACCACAACGCATAAAAACAGGCGCTTGTCCGTCCGTAGTGTGGTTATATTAAATATAAGAGAAAGAGAGAACTTTAAGAAATTAATATAGCCACTACAGTGACCATCAAAACGATGAAAAAAATATTGCCGTAAACAGTTTATTTTGCGACACCACGAAACAAACGATAGCGTAAAATGAAACGATAGATGTTTTTATATCCTCATCCGATATATATATCGTTATATCGAACAGCCCTACACCACGGAAATACATGGATACATTCGAAGACTTTCAGGTGTTTGTGTAACGGAGTTAAAAATACATATGAAAAACATGCACTTACCTGTTCTTAATTATCATTTTAAGTGTGAATTTTATCTTTTTTTTTATTGTATTTTATTTTGAAAACCCAGAAACCGGATCTCACTCTAACGTTTAGAAGCTGCTAAGGCTTCCGCTCCTCACAGCGCGCGTTTGCACTGTGAGGGTAAGTCCTGTAATGAAAGGCTCTGGCATTTTTATGGTTTCTGGTGTGAATGTTGTTACATAAGTTGTACATGTCGATGTATATAGGTTCATATTGATGTTAGAAAGTTTCTGTGTAACAAACAAAGGCGGGTTGCTGTTAAATAGTGTTTCTGCCGTATTTATGCTCTTTGGCAGTTAGTCTTTGTCAGCCCCCTAGTGGTTGCTGCGCATAGCAGGAAATGTGTTTGGATTTACCGTTTTTCTGTGCTTTTTGTGATGTTGTTTTACATTGTAGGAGCTACAATTGCTGGTACCATCAGAAGACACCTGTTGAGTGTGTTTTATGTCTTCTGCAGGTACGTGAGCTTGTTAACAGCCATTTTGTCTGTAAAGCACAAGCAAGTGAAGATGTAATGCACTATTGTTAATTTGACCACTAGAGGGAAATGTTTAGTTGGTGATACTTATGTTATCCTGTTATTCTGTTTTATACGATTGTGAAATGTATTTTATTAGTCATAAGATTTCTTTTGTATACAAGCTCAGTATGACAGAGTGTAAAATGAGAGAAGTTATTATTTTCCACCTTTTCTTTATTAAAAGGTTAATTGTAAGTCTGTTAAGACAGCGCGCGTTTGCACTGTGAGGGAGCTACAATTGCTGGTACCATCAGAAGACACCTGTTGAGTGTGTTTTATGTCTTCTGCAGGAATAAATCGTGAAAAGCCAATCTTTCTGAGCGTCTGTGATTTTTGAAGAGCTGGAAGTGTTACACTGGTGCCGTGACCATTCGGATCTTCAGATCAGCTTGATGCTCATCGCCGTGGCTGCTGTTCTGCTCCCCTGCTGTTCACAAGTTGAATGTGGGTTGTTGTAACCAAGTGAGTTTAGACAAAAAAAAAAAAAACCCAAAAACAAACAAAAAGGTGAGGGATGTGATTGAAATAAGACAAGGGTGAAAGTGTCTGTGTTTTGATATACAACGTGTGGTTATACGCTCAAATTATTTGGACATTATTATTAGAATTTTTTTTTCTTCTTTCCCTCGTTTTGCTGCTATTATACTGTTATTTTTCTTATTTTTATCTTCTTCTTTTTTTTCCCCCTCCCTAACGGAGTGCACATGCAGTTATTATCTTAAGTGTGTGACTTGACAATGGATAAATTTGTCACTCCAGTACTACCTAAGGGTAGAGGTGCCGGACTAGTTCATGCAGTTGACGCCAGTAATGTCACACAGTTTGGTCCTGTGAGCAGTGACACTGGGCTAGGCCAAAGCCCGAGTTTTATTCCCATCGGTAGGGGTATGGGTGATAAGCCCCAGGTTTCCACTCCAATTAGAGACAGTGATGCTGTACACAGTTTTACTGACATGGTTGAGCAAATAGGAGCCCAGATAGGTGAATCCATTGTTACTAAACTGTTGTCAGCTGGCGTTGTGAATCTGACTGGTGACTCTAAGACTCAAACTGAGCAATGTAACAGTACCGCTCGAGATGTACCGCATGTAACTGTCCATGTTAAGCCCAATAGGGAGCTTCAAGTTTTTAGGGGTGATGGCACAGACAGATGTTCGGTTCAGGACTGGATTGACATGGCAACAACCCATCTATGGAAGCAAGAGGTCCCCATTCATGGCCAGGCTGACGAAATTATTAGCCACTTAATGGGGAAGGCCAGAGATGTGGTCAGAGTGGCTCTTCGTAGTGACCCAGGTCTTGATGTCAAACAGAAACCTGATCTGATCTTTGGTGTCCTTCGCCATTATTTCAGTGATTCTTCGTCGTGCCTCCCTCTTGCTGACTTCTATGCAACACTCCCTACCAGAGGTGAAAACCCAGTAGATTATTGGATAAGACTGAACAAGGCTGCTGAACTAGCCATAGAGGGGCTACGCAGACAAGGGCAGACAGCGACCCCTTTAACCCATGAAGTAGCTTGTATGTTTGTGAAACATTGTCCTGACCCCGAGTTGTCTTATGTCTTCAAGTGCAAGCCTGTCCATGAGTGGACTGCTCAAGACGTACAACAAAGGATTGATGATTATCAAAGGGAGGTGAGAGCTAATGGTAGAGCCAGCGGCGCTGCACCGTTGAAGGGCTGTAATTCTACGATCACCGCCGTGCACCCGAACGCCTCACCTGCAGCTGCTGTGCCGGAGGGATGCTCCCGAAGCTTCTCGCCCCCATCCTCAGGTTTTCAGGGGTTGGTGGACTCGTTCCCCTCCACCGCTGCAACACGAGAGCCCCTTATCGAAAGTCCGAGTTTCTCCCCTTTGACTGCAGTGAGTCAAAATCTTCAACAGTCAGAGGAAAGGCTCATGGGTCAGATGGTGGATATGTTTCAGGCCATGATGGAGAGAATGGAGCACCACAACACTCAGACACCAAGGAGAGGGGCGTTTAATCAGTTCTCGCGAAATAGACGGAGGAGGGAGGATGCCTGCAGAGTCTGCAGTGATCCAAGACATACCACAGCATCACACTGCCTATCTGATAAACTGTGCTTTTCATGCTTTGCTCCTGGCCACGTTCGGTTGTCCTGCCCGGCTAGTACGTCTACCCAGATCCAGCCGGAGGGAAACTAGCCGACCTGTATTTGGTGGGAGGCAGTGCAGGTCTTACAGGAAACTCCCAAACTGTCGATACCTGTGATGCGGAGTCAGTGTATGAAGAGGCAAGACAAAAATGCAAAGATTCTGAAGTTATTTTTCAAAACGTTCACAAAGTCGGCAATAGTGACAGTCTTTTCTACACTCCGGTCACTTTTGGTGGGCTTTTGAAAATGGGTGGTATGCTGGACAGTGGATCCATGGCCTGCAGCATGAATGAAGCAGCCGAGGTGACGCTGCGTGAGTCTGGACTGATATCTGATCAAGACGTTATCAAAGTGGATGTGACTCTAGTTGGGTGTGGAGGACTACGTGTGAAGCCTAAGTATGCCCTCAATGTGGAGATGGAGGTGTATGGCTGCAAAATGATAGTTCCCATCCTGGTGGTTCAAGGGCAGCTTGATGACCTGATACTGGGGACGAACGTCATTAAGCACATATTACACCAGTCTAAACGTTGTGAGCCCTACTGGAACACGGTTTCCAGTAATTGCTCTAAGACCAACCTTGAGACTGAAAACTTTCTGTCTATGCTTTCTGGTTTGACCCCGTGGAAAGATTCGGACGTCCCGGACAAAGTGGGCACGGTTAGGTGTAACTCAGCTGTGTCCCTTGAACCGGGTCGCGAATATCTGGTATGGGGAAAACTACCAAAGAACATCAATGTCTCCCCTGGCAGTACAGTGATGACAGAGCCCTCGTCATCCTGCTCAGCACCCAGAGGGATTTTGGTTGCTAGATTGGTTACTCCCTTGTGGGGTGATAGATGGGTCCCATTGAAACTGATCAATGTGTCTGAGCAGCCTGTACATCTGCGACGTAATGCCAAACTAGCAGATGTGTACTCCTGTGTGGCGCTTGAGGACTTTGATGCTTCAGCGCTCCAGGAGACAACTCTGGCTAGCAGCCATCAGTCGGCCATGTCGCCACAAGTCATGCCCACCTCCATGACGGAGAAACTCAAACTTGTTGGGCTTGGTGATGTTGACAGAGTCCTGTGAGACATCGGGACAGTGTAAAGAGAGGATGGCTGACCTGGTTTTGCAGTACGAGGATGTCTTTTCCCGCCATCATCTCGACTGTGGGGAAGCCAAAAACTTTGTGCATCGCATCCGCCTCTCAGATAACAGACCTTTCAGACTTCCCTACAGGCGTGTACCCCCAAGCCAGTACCAGAAGCTGAGACAAGTGTTGACTGAGATGGAGGAGAGGGACATCATCAGGAAATCGACCAGTGAGTATGCATCACCATTGGTGCTCGTGTGGAAGAAGAATGGCGATCTACGCATTTGCAACGATTTCCGGTGGCTCAACAAGAGAACCCTGAAGGATGCCCATCCTCTTCCACATCAAGCAGATTGTCTGGCTGCTTTGGGGGGAAACAGCCTGTTCAGTACCATGGACTTGACATCTGGCTTCTACAACATGACACTGCATGAAGATGACAGGAAATATTCTGCCTTCACCACGCCCATGGGTCTATATGATTATAATTGGCTGCCGCAGGGACTGTGCAACAGCCCTGCTAGCTTCATGCGCATGATGACGAGCATCTTTGGTGACCAGAATTATTTGAGCCTGTTGTGTTACCTGGACGATCTCCTGGTGTTTGCTCCAGACGAGGACACTGCCTTGCAGCGCCTGGAAATGGTGTTTGAGAGGCTGCGCGGGCATAACTTGAAGCTGGCCCCCAGAAAGTGCTTCTTCCTGAGGAAATCCGTGAAGTTCCTCGGTCACATCATCGATCAAAATGGGGTATCAACAGACCCATCCAAAGTCGAAGTTATCGCGAACATGAGGAGCGTGGACCTCATGGACACTGATGGAGTGACTCCTTCCCAACGAAAGGTCAGATCATTTTTGGGGATGATTAATTACTACCAACACTTTGTCCCCATGTACTCTGCTGTTGCCAGACCTCTGTTTGAGCTCCTGAGAGGTGCTGTGAAGAAGGGCAAGGGAACAACTAAGGTGAGGCGGCCATGCAGGAAGTTGAGTGCTTCGGATTGGACATCCAGAGAAGAGGAGGCTTTTGAGAAGCTCAAGAGCTTGATGTTAAATACAGTCGTTTTGGCTCACCCAGACTTCTCTCGCCCCTTCTTGCTTTCGACAGACGCATCACTGGATGGCATTGGAGCAGTGTTGGCTCAAATCCAGGACGGTGGAACTAAGCCCAGACCGATTGCTTTTGCCAGCAAATCCCTGTCTCAGTCTCAAAGAAACTATCCAGCACACAGGTTGGAGTTTCTGGCGTTAAAGTGGTCGGTCTGCGACAAGTTCAGTCATTGGCTCAAAGGTCACAAGTTCACCGTCTAGACTGATAACAACCCCTTGACCCACATTTTAACCAAGCCAAAGCTGGACTGTTGTGAACAACGTTGGGTGGCTAAACTTGCAAGCTATGACTTTGACATTAAATATGTCCCAGGCCGTCAGAACATTGTGGCAGATGCCCTGAGCAGATTGTCACTTACATTATCCTTCACAAAAGGCAGACTGCTGGCTGAGAGATATGCAGACTTCCTTGATGAGGCGAAAGATGTTTCACATGCATCAATCTAGAGGGCGTTTCGGTCGTCCACCGACACCCAAGGCATGCAGAGTCTGAATCCCCTGGTTCTGGCTGAAGATGCTGTCACAGCTGTTTTGCAGTCACATGTCGAGTGGGATGTCGGCCCAAGAGGGAGAGCAATAGAGGCTTTACATCACCTGCCACAGTTGGTGTCCCCCGGTCTGGAGGCCTTACCTGCCTATTCAGAGAGAGAACTTAGGGATGCACAGCTGCAGGATGCAGTGCTTTCCCGCGTCGTCTTCTACGTTGAGAGACACAGGAGACCCTCGAGGAGAGAGCGGGTAGGGGACCCAGTCCTTGTCAAAAGATACCTGAGCCACTGGGAGAAGCTGGTCCTCAACAACGGTGTGTTGTACAGAGTCTCCAGAGACCAGATATCAGGTAACAGACGACTGCAGTTCGTGGTTCCTGACTCGGTGAAGGCTGAGGTCCTCCGAGGGATCCATGATGATGCCGGTCACCAGGGCCAGTTCAGGAGTTTAGACCTGGCTAGAAAGAGATTTTTCTGGTTGAACCTTGGGCGTGACGTGCGAGACCATGTACGGGGATGCCAGCGCTGTGTGGTCAGTAAGACTATCGAACCAGACGGGCGTGCTCCTTTGGTCAGCGTGTCCTCGTCCAGACCGTTGGAGTTGGTCTGCATCGACTTTTGGTCGGCTGAGGCCTCACACAACAAGTCCGTCGACGTCTTGGTCATCACAGACCACTTCACTGGCTGGGCGCAGGCCTTCCCATGCAAGGACCAGTCGGCTAAACAGGTTGCAAGGCTTCTCTGGGACAGGTACTTCTGTGTATTCGGGTTTCCGGAAAGGATACACAGCGACCAGGGTGCTAATTTTGAGAGCCAATTGATAAGTGAGCTCCTCAGAGTCTCTGGTGTAAAGAAGACACACACGACACCTTACCACCCGATGGGGAACGGCAGTGTGGAGCGCTTCAACCGGACTCTGGGTGGAATGATTCGTGCCCTACCACCAGACTTGAAAGTGGACTGGCCACGTCGCCTACAGACTCTGACGTTCATGTACAACTGCACCGCACATGAGACAACTGGATTTGCACCCTTTTACCTAATGTTTGGTCGCACGCCCCGGTTGCCTGTTGACATTCTGTTCCGCTCTGTCCTGAGCGATCCAGCTGTTACCTGTTATGACAGGTATGTGGTTTCCCTCAGGGAAGATGTGAAGGAAGCAATGGTCATTGCACGCGCCCGAGCTACGCAGGAGAAGCGTCGTCACTCGCAACTCTATAACAGGAGAGTGAAGGGTTCCAGGATTGAGGTTGGTGACAGAGTCCTGGTTGCTAACAGGAAAGAGAGGGGAAAGAAGAAGGTTGCTGATCGGTGGGAGTCAACGGTCTACACCGTGATCGATGTGAACCATGATACTCACACTTTCAAGATCCGTGATTCTGTTTCCGGACGAGAGAGAGTGGTCCACCGGAATCTGCTGTTGGTGGCGAATTTCCTGCCCCTGGAGGATGATGCTGGAACCTCGGATCACGTCTCCTCTACGTGGGATGTAAACACGGCGCCTGAAGATGATGATGGGGCTGCGTCTGGGGAGGGGGATTTGAATGCCCCTGCTGTGAGCTGTGTTGGTGCTCATGGTAACCGCTCACCCAATGCCATGGGTGGGACAGCTGACCTGGAGGTTATCTCTGAACCTTTGGACCCTGGAGAGAGGACAGTTGCATGGGTGTCGCAGTTGACGGAGTCCAGCCGGTCTCAGGGAGATGTTACTGATGTTTCAAGCGTGGATTCAGTCTTGCCAGCCGCATCGGCCTTGTCTGTTGAAGTGGACTTTGACCAAACCGGTTCTAGCATGGCGTCCCAGGAGGTCAATATTGCTACGAGCTGTGGGGAGGGTGTACAAGTATGCTCTACTACACCTGACGTAGTGGTGGATGTAGTTGCTCCTGCCATTGCTGCTCAGTCCCCAATGGTTGACTATAGCCAAACCGGGAATGGTTCCCAGATCAGAACCAGACTTGGGCGACTTGTCAAACCTGTGAATAGACTGATCCAGACAATGTCAAATCAAGTCGTGGTTCGTGACAGGTTTGATGTGAAGTCAGTTTGTAAGTCCTTGATCCCGTCCTTCTCTAACTAAATGTTCTGTTTATATGCCTACCTGAATGATGGGATTTGTACTTGCTGTTATGTACTCTACATTTTTGCTTTTGTTTTTGTTTTTTTCCTTTCTGTTGAGCCATGGTACACACCTTGTAAGGGGTTATTAGTAGGGTGTATTTTGGGCACCCTGCTGCCAGTTGCTGGGTTGGGAGTTTGGCGCTGCTCCCATCCCACTTCATCCTTAGGGATACGTTTAGTTGGTGTCTGTGATTTTTGACCTCTGGCTGGTTGGTGCATACTAGTGTGGGTACCTGAGGCTCAAATTTGATAAAATTCAGTGGGGGTGAGTGTAACGGAGTTAAAAATACATATGAAAAACATGCACTTACCTGTTCTTAATTATCATTTTAAGTGTGAATTTTATCTTTTTTTTTTTTTTATTGTATTTTATTTTGAAAACCCAGAAACCGGATCTCACTCTAACGTTTAGAAGCTGCTAAGGCTTCCGCTCCTCACAGCGCGCGTTTGCACTGTGAGGGTAAGTCCTGTAATGAAAGGCTCTGGCATTTTTATGGTTTCTGGTGTGAATGTTGTTACATAAGTTGTACATGTCGATGTATATAGGTTCATATTGATGTTAGAAAGTTTCTGTGTAACAAACAAAGGCGGGTTGCTGTTAAATAGTGTTTCTGCCGTATTTATGCTCTTTGGCAGTTAGTCTTTGTCAGCCCCCTAGTGGTTGCTGCGCATAGCAGGAAATGTGTTTGGATTCTGTGCTTTTTGTGATGTTGTTTTACATTGTAGGAGCTACAATTGCTGGTACCATCAGAAGACACCTGTTGAGTGTGTTTTATGTCTTCTGCAGGTACGTGAGCTTGTTAACAGCCATTTTGTCTGTAAAGCACAAGCAAGTGAAGATGTAATGCGCTATTGTTAATTTGACCACTAGAGGGAAATGTTTAGTTGGTGATACTTATGTTATCCTGTTATTCTGTTTTATACGATTGTGAAATGTATTTTATTAGTCATAAGATTTCTTTTGTATACAAGCTCAGTATGACAGTGTAAAATGAGAGAAGTTATTATTTTCCACCTTTTCTTTATTAAAAGGTTAATTGTAAGTCTGTTAAGACAGCGCGCGTTTGCACTGTGAGGGAGCTACAATTGCTGGTACCATCAGAAGACACCTGTTGAGTGTGTTTTATGTCTTCTGCAGGAATAAATCGTGAAAAGCCAATCTTTCTGAGCGTCTGTGATTTTTGAAGAGCTGGAAGTGTTACATTTGGACCAATGTTTTCTTTTCTGATCAAACCAGAAAGCTTTAATGAGCAGCTGGATTTGTCTTGCATTTACTGGCTGGACACAGAGGAAACTGAAATGCAGCTGATTGAACTGAAAAGCTCGACTCTGTGGGGGTCAAAGTTTGCAGAACTACGGACGCAGCTGGAATCCACAGCTGTGCGTGTTCACAGAGCTTTCATTCTCACCTGCTGGACGTCACTACCTGACAAGTTTTACTGTCTTAAGAACACTGCAGAGGCCTTATTGACAGTATTTGGCTCCACACGAGTGTCCTCAGGTAGCCTCTGAATGCTGGACACTCGGAGACCTGTGTCTCTGAGTGGGAGACCAGAGATCACATTAACATGTGTGTCTCTGTATTAACAAACATGCCGTGTTGGCCCAGTTTATTTTTCTTATCAGTGTTGTGAGGAGACCATAAATAGCATTGCGTTTTCTGTTGTATAGTTCCTTTGCTGTTGGTGTTCTTGTTATTGATTAAAAAGTGTTTGTTTGGGGGTTTTTTTTTCAAAATAGCTGATTTGCCAACATCTGCGAACAAATATAATTCTATAAAGTTGTTCTGTATAGTGTGTAACTGTTGATATAGAGCGTTATTAAATTTATTGCTAATGCAATGGTTGATATGGCACTCATCATCAGACCCCTGCTATAAAACATATTTATCTTCAGAATGTGAGTGAGTGGCTAAATCTGTTCATGTTTTTAGCAACAATTTTTATTAATCCACAGTCTTTTTCATTAATGTTGTGTTTTCTGTGTTTTAAATACAACAATGGGCTCAATATTTTATTTTTTAGAGGTTGTCAGTAACGAAGAACCTGTAAAAATGACAGAGTGCTGCATTCTAATTATTCACACAACTAACATTTGTATAAAAGCATACCAGCATGCTGATGTTATACTGAGCAGATAGTGGGCAACGGTCAGCATCTCAATTTATAATTATATATTGCAATACAATTTACAGGATGCTGAGATTTTCACACATTTCTGTCTAATCCCATAAGTCTTAGTAGCACATGGGTGCTTTCACACAAACCCACCTCCTCCACCACGACTGAGGCTCGATCGCAAACTCCGAACGTCCCAGAGAAGCCGTGAAGGCGAAGGGCCACGCCAGCAGCATGAGGAAAGAGACCAGCAGCAGCCGCACCGGAAAAACTGTAACTGACATGAGTCCTATCTGCAGGGACAAAACACACAGAGACACAAACAGTTACACTTCTGCTGCACTTCAACAACCTGCTGTTTACTGTAACATCCCTGCTGTGTTTTAGCCAACTGTCAAAAAAACAATAATTAGCATAGCATACATTCCTATACAGCTGAGAAACATGCTATTACATTTTACAGTGTCAACACTCCATCTGTGCCTTTAGCAGAACACAAAACCACATAATTAACACTAACTGTGCTTGTCTAATCGCGCTTTAAAGGCCCAACACAAATCAGCGGTTTGCACTATCAATGCCGATTACCTAAAGTAAGAATAAAGGGAGGATATAGGCTTAATTGTGTTTGCATCTAAACAATGTTTATTTCAATATATTAACAGCAAATCATCCTAAAATATACTCTTATTCACACACAGCCCTTTCTACTGCTGGTGTCGTTTGAAACCAGACTCTATGTAAAAGATCCCATTATTTATGTGTTTTTGGGTGTGGCAAGCCTGTGACTCGCAATTTGCTACTGAATGAGTATACACGGCATCCTCAGGTTCTCAGTCAGATCCAGCGTTTGCTTATTACATCTTTGTTCCTACAAAAAACCTCAACTCCAACATTGCTAATATCAAAGCTTTAAAGAACAGCAGTCCCCAAATCAACCGACTGAACCATGCTGACTAAAGCCATCTTCTACTTGCAGTGAAGACAGAAGAATCATTCGGTATACAGGAGACTTCATGGTCGACTCAATGATGACAATGTGTCTAGATCGTGTGCTTTAAATCACCCCTCTGCCGCTGTGCTTGACAGTTGGTGTGAGGTATTAGGTGTGCTGATATGCTGTGTTTGATCTAAACCAATTGGTCTCATCTGTACAAGGACAAGGTTCCAGAAGTCTTGTGGTTTGTCCAGTTGCATCTTTACAAACCTGAGATGTGCTGACATGTTTTTTTTTTTTTAAACATGCTAACTGAGGCCTGTAGCCTGAGCACTCAACAGTCTGGTGTTTGAATGCGGTGGGATGTCCACTCCTGGAAAGGTTGTGCCGCACATCCTTTTTCTGACAAAACCCCTGAAAATTCTGTTTGTTCACCAGAGTTCATGACTACACATCAAATCTCTGGGATTACTCATGAATTACCTTAAATAAGCCTCAGATCTGACAGTTGCTACTTCTATTGCCTAATGTTATGACCATAAAGGATTCTGTTAGTGTTTCTGTTTAGTAAAGGTCACTCGTGGTGACTGGATGACTCTCATTGGGTTTAGCCAACAAAAGTTCACGTGTGTTGGGTTTAGTTCGCAATAATTTTCCATAAATACGAAGGTAAAAAGGATAAAACTACAGGATGATAAGGATATAAATTGAGTTGACTGACCTGTCATGACTTTTCTCTTACTGTGTAATGACAAAGATTTGGCAAAGTCATGGCCTTAAGGGCAAATTCAAACTGTGTAACATTTAAAAGCTCCTTCTTTTGCTCGTATGACCTCTATTTGATCCCTTCATTCTACACATTTATTGCGCTCCCCCTCTCATTGAGCTCCAAGCCTGCCTTACAGTGATCTACAATCATGCTTCTCGCGTATCCATCCATCAGTCTCTCACTCTCTATTCCAAGTCGCTCAGCTGTACCTTCATTTATCTTGCTGTTCTCCCTTTTATAGTTTTCCTCCTACTTTGCACTGGTGTGTTTTTTTGTCACCCCTCAAGGGAGTCATATGTAACCTCCCCCTCCCCTCCTGCTCCATCTTTCTCTTCTTCCCTGTGTAGTTGTCTATCTGCAGGAACCCAGGTGCACTCTTCAGGGCTGCATTAATAAATAAACAGCAATGGGGGTGATTTATAATGCTCGAACGCCTCTCTCCACCCATCCGAGCTTGTGCGTCACCATCAGAGCTTAACAAGTCCATCTGAGAGGATCTGCTGACATTTTCTCAAGAGGTGGCATAAGAAAACGCAGGGGCGGGGCAGAGGGGTGCAATTTCCAGTGTTTTAGGAGAACGCCGGCTGATCCTTGGCTAAAGATTTGAAATTTGCAGTAGAAATGCACTTCAAGAGCACTGAGCTCACTTACAGCACGCAGAATAAAAGTGACTACAGATCAACAGATGTAGATTTTTTTTTTTTTATTGTACAATTTGTTCAATATTGAACGTTTTAATCCTTCACCCACTAAAAAATGTATAAACAACTCAGATTAAAGCAGTCACTGAATTTCTTTGTCATGTCATAGTAACTGATGAGGTTGCTCTGTTGTACCTAATGCTAAAGAGATTCTAGGAATCTACAGTCTTGACACACATACGTGTACATCCCTATGTATAGTTGCGTTAACACTTTCAGGAGACATTTAAGGAATGTAGTGACTCAGTCTATCTTACTTCTCACTACTTTCACTTTCTACACACATAAAGACACAAAGCAAAACATCTGGCACGTACCTTAAATGTGACAAAAAAAAAAAAAAAAAAAAAAAAAAAAAAAAAAAAAAACCACACAGGGGTCTGGCCAGGCAGCAGAAAGTTAGCTAGAAGTGATGGAACAGTATTCTCCCATAGGTGTTCACTTAGGTTAAGATCTGGTGAATGTGAAGGCTATAGCATATGATTCATGTCATTTCCATATTCATTAAACCAGGCAGTGACCTCTTATGCCCTATAGATCGGGGAAATGTCATCAAGATTGAACTGTTTTATTATTTCTGACCTAAAGTCCCTCGACCCCTGGCTCCATAGATGCACAGCTACAATATTTATTTCTGCTTGACATGTGGCAAAACGTGTCATTTGTAGGTGAAAACACAGAATTTGTAGTTATTGGCTCCCCTTTGTACAAAGAAATATTAAAAATTATTCTGAGACCATGTTCTACAGGTTGTGCTGCACGAATTGACATGCAGAGCTGCAGATGTGCACATTTTGTCTGTACCTCACAGCGTCACACTTTTAAAAGTTTCACTACTAGTGGTTGTTAGCAAGTATCTGCAGACCGGTCAGTGTCTTCGATGCAGACTAGTGGCATCTGCAGCAATCTGATAGTCCCTAAATCAATCACAAGCAAGTTTTTGGTCTAGCACCCTCTTTGTGACCAACTTCACACAATAGCCAGAAACCCCAAGACACCACTTGAGGGGAATATGCAGTCTCAGGGCTCGGCCTCTGGGCCTGTGTGATTGAGGCCATAGGAGTGACAGATACTGGGATATCATGATGGGTGTTTCAATTTTTAGAGGTTCAACAAACCACCTATTTCAGAAAAAATAATCCTCATATAAATGGTAAACTTGATGACGATTACAACGGATCAAAATCCACTAAAATATTTTAACACTTCCGCTGACAAACCATTTTCCCAAGATGCATTACTCCCCTGTGTATTGTGGCTCGCTACAGTTTTAACCCGTTAGGAAGGTAATTGCTCTTGGCTAATTGTTTTCATTGAGGCAGTGAATGCGTACCCAGGAAGCACTTAACCTGTCCTACCATTTGTCATATTTCGGCTACCCGTGCAGCAGGAACTGAAGCCAGGCAGTAGCAGATCAAAGCCAAAAGAAACACAACTTTATACACACACGCACTGTTAAAGCCGTGTCTGGTATTAATCCCCCATCCATTCGCCAGACATCGCAGCTCTGTTTAATGTCACAGGCATTTTGTTTGTGAGCTTGAGAGCTGGCAGCTGTTGGCCATTCAGTAATGCGTGACTCAGCTGGAATGAGCTTCATTTGCTGACCTGGTTGGTTTACGGTGCTGTGATCATGTTTGCTGGGAAGTTAGAAAAGACATTCCAGGAAGAGCAGCACCAATCTACTGCCTATAGCAAACAGATTCATAAGCATTAAGCAACCATGCAGCCATATCTCTAGAAACAAAAGCACTGAGGAAGTTGCGTTTTGTCGCTTTCCTTGTTTTCCTTCAGGCAAAACGTGTGTTTGTTTACACGAGCATATAAACCCTTCACAGGTTCTGCAAGTGGAAAAGCGTCCCTCTGGAAGCAGAGCAGCAGGAGGTGTGAACCAGACACAGACACACACATGGTCAAGTTTACCTTCGATGACCTGCTGCGGTCATATGGCACAGACACGCTTCCAACTTAAAGCACACGCCGACTGAAAAACTGACACACTCAGGCACTAATAAGAGGGGACGGTGGAGTTAAAAGCTTTCAGCAAGCCAATGTCAAGTGGTTGATAATAAACACACACAGGCCTTTTTTTTTTTCAGTCATCTTATCTCGGTGGTTTTGTTAATGGTTAGGCAGCAGTGAACCAATTTTCAGACCGTTGTATGTTTCGTTGAGCATGAAAGCAGACACCTCTGGGCCCTGGAGCTATGGGAGAGGTAACCTGAGGGGGTCGATCAGGGCTCTCTTCATGTTTTCACATATACCTTTAACTAGATAACATGATTTTCAGTTGATCAGTAACTTGTGTTTAGGACACTGGCATGCTGTCAGCAGACCCTAAATCACTTAGGTCAGAAAATCTGCTGAACCGCTTGATTAATGAGGAATCATTTCAGCCATACTGCTCTCCTCCAGCAGCGAGCCAACTGATGCAGGAATGAAGCCACAGCTGTCCTGTCTTTTCTACATTTCCATGCTTTAGAGCACATGCCTTATTTAAACTGTACTTTTCCCATCTTTGCTTTTCTTACTGCTGTGCAGGCTTTCACCACTCCGGCAGCCTAATGAGGACTATCTGAGTACACATTAAATTTGTTTGGCTGTCAGCTTGTTTAGCCGTCGGCTAAAACTCAAGCGTAAACACAGCCCAACTGTGTGTGCACTCAGTGAAAGGAAGCAGCTGGAAATGCAGAACTGTGGCCTAACAGAAGTGAAGTGTATGTTGGGCTGATTAGCATGTGTCACTGTGCCAGCTAATCAGGTCAATATGATAGTGCACAGGGTTTCGGTCTTGCAAGGTCTTCCCATCCACAGTAGGCCTGTCATTAAACAAAACATTAAATAAACAAACAATGCAAATGTCTGATATGCAAAAGACGGTCAATTAAGATTCAAGACTGGCTTTACACACCCATCCAGGAAAATGTGAGGAAAGTGGCTGACTCCACAATGAACCCACAAAGCTTCAGATAACACCAACAATGCAGGAAATGGGTCTGCATGGCAGGTGCTGCTGTGTGGGTAAGACTGAACAGGTGCTGCTGTTTATCTCTGAGAAAATAGAGTTCATTCAAACGTTTTTAAAAAAAAGACAAAAAAGGAGCTCTTACTCTTGCATGATTTTCCTCAACACTGAATGAATTCACAGCATGTTTTTAAATCCGCTATGACACAACTTTTGCTTTTTAAAGGGGCACAGAAACTAGATTTGTCACCGCACGGTTTTTGTCCTTTTAACCTGTTTGTCGTCATTTCAGCTGAGTGTCGGACCTGAACCAGGAAACAACTTTTTTCCTAGACAGCCACACAGCATTATCACACTGCTGTCGGTTATTGAAACCCTATCCGTGTTCTGTGTTTTCCTCGTCCGTTTTTATTCCAGTCAACATTAACGAATAAGAGTCATGAAAAAACAGCGTCATTAAAGCGTCGGTAAAGTTTAGGAAAGTAGGAAAGTCACTAAACAAGCAGCACATTGTGGTACGAGGACGGAGGAATATGTCTATCTAACATCATCTTAGACAAACACAGTTTATAACTTGTTATTATCTTTACTGTCTTACCTTTATTTTTTCTGTCATGGTCAATTTGAGCTCGTGCACGAAGGGGTTTTTACCCCCTCCTGAAGGGCGACTGTTTGAAGGCTTCATGGTGAACGACCTAACCCGCAAATAATAAAAGAAAAATGGTGCCTCAGTGTGTCCTGTTACTCTTTCGCTGATATTATTCTGCTGGAGAAGTCTTCCCCCTCAGTCTGTCACTCTGTCACGGACACCGATGATGCTGACTGGGTGGAGAGGTGTGCCGCTCACCTCATGCTTCAGATCAAGCCAGCTAGATGAAACCGGAAGAAGCGACTGTGTTTGTGTTCCCGTTGTAGGTTTCAAAATAAAACGAACTCAATTCCTCCTCATTGTAATGACGCTAAAGTGAACAAAAAAAATTCATAAAACTGAACTGAGGTGAACACCATGCTATTTACCGCACATGAAAAAAATCATTGCTTTTTTTTTAGTCTTTTAAGCTGGAAGCTCACATCGAGCTTGTTATTTAAACCATCGTGTTGAAGCTTTTACTTTGAAAGCAACGACAGTGCAGGGCAATCAAATTTGACACATCTGCCTTCTTATAATCGGTCATCTATAACAGAAGACTCTGAGTTGGGCCAAAAAACGTCCGGTGATTGCAAAAATAATATATAAATATTTAAACTGTAGTAAATAGGCCTATAATCTGCTAAGCATATCTCACATGAATGAAAACAGTATTTTTCTTTAAACCAGTCTCACATTTAAAAAAAAACGTGAGCTCTCGTTAAGAGGACAGCATAAATTGCAACAAATATGACGAAATAGTTCTATAAAGATATTTAACTTAAAGGACTGAATTGATTATAACGTAGAAACAAACACAAAGAGTCATAAATATACTTGCAAAAACATGTAATTTCTTTATTTCATATATAACACTTTCATAAGGCTCCTTACCAATATAACGAGAGATATTGCACGTTACCTCTACTAAAACTAATACACCAACATGATTTGATTAGAGGAGTATTGAGAATCAAAGCCACTGCTTCTTTGAGGCCCACCAACATGTTCGCCAGATTACAGCAATCGAGCGGCTGTTACTTCAATAAAGAACTAAGAAATGAGTAGTATGATCTAGATGAAGTGATGTGCAAGTGATTGTAGCATATTAATTTATTTGGTCAGTTATCAAAATCAAATTGATAATCATAATCACAGTAGCGAAAGAAATCCAAGATCATCCTTTTCTAAGAACCTGAACCTGCTGTGGGGACGTTTGAAACCGTCACTTGCTGATGCTCGCACACCGCACGGTCTCACTAGCTGTGGAAGGCGCCTCTGAGATGCTTCGGGTGATTTGCCTTCAATGAAGTCCAGTAGGCGTTTGAAGTCCTGTTTCCTCTGTCTCTATTTGATCCACCCATCCATTTCTGCTGTCATTTATTTTCTACATGCCAGCAAATGCCCGTGTAAACAGACTCTGTTGATCTTCAAAGCCACAGATGGCTGATTTACATTGTATCCTGTGGCTGACGCTTTGCATTAAGACTCGTTTATTGACCCACAGCAATCACTAGCTGAGTCTGCCAGGTGAACTCAGACTTACCTATTTGACAACCTTCCACAGCTCACACAGAAACAAAGGAAACATTTAATCTGTGTTTCTTTGACCAAATGCTTCAGTGGAAAGCCATTGGATGGTCCCAAACACTGGATCAAATCTTCCTGCCGTGCTTTTGCGACATTAGAAGTGTTCAAATAATATATGTGCATGTACACACGTTTTCCGAATCCCTGATCCTCCATCAGCAAATATTAACCTTTAGTTTATTCGAGCAAAGCCAGCGTACACTCAGTGTTTGTTGCCAAACATCTTTCAACCAGTTTGGTTTCTTCGGCACTTGGGACTGAGTATTGCAGTCAGTCAGAGCGTTTCTCTGCATGGCCCTTTTTCTGGCCTTTAGTAAACATACAGTGGCTGAGAATTTGCCCAAAGTTTTGAATGTGACTGGTTTTAAAAGTGACAGGGAGTTTGAAAAGCGACCGTCCATGATGCACACTTTGGCTCCCTCTTGTGGAAGAATGATGGAACTCAGCCTGATGTTGTTAGAAACTTCAGTTCCACCAAAGGTGCTCTGTTGGTTGAGATCTGGTGACTGTGGAAGCTGTTTGAGTACATTGAACTCACTGTTCTAGAAACCAGTTTGACATGATTTGAGCTTTGTAACATGGTGTGTTATGCTGCTGGAAGCAACCATAAAGGTCATAAGAGGAGCGACGTTGCAGTAGATTGGTCATAATCTACCAGGATTGATCAAAATGCAAGAAAAAAAGGCATGAACATTTGCATAATGACAGATTTTTTTTAAATACTTTTCCATTTAAAAACAAGACAAACAGTTTTGATTGAAAATCAAAGTCTCCATCTTCTTCCTGTTATTGGCCGCCATAAAAAAAAAAAAAGTGCCTTAAATATTGCATATTTGTCCAAACAAATACATGAAATATCTACATCTTGCTCACACACAGCACTCCGACCTCTGGACAGCCCTCACAGCTGAATAACCAGCATTGTTTGGCAGAGATTTTGAACACTTGCAGTTTGTCAGATGCACTGTTTTATATTTTATGTGTAAAGGCTGGGATGTGTGTAACGGATTTTAGTCCTTTGAAACATTTGTATTTGTCTTTTGGGGGGTGCTAAATGTCAGTAAGTGTAACCATAAATGGGTTTTCAATGCCCCTGTAGGTGTTAACTGGTTAATTCTATTGCATTTAAAAAGTAAATGATGATTTTAAATTGTATTCATAAAAATAAACCATGTTATCAGTAAGTGTATGCTGTGCAGTGTTCATTTTGTGTTTTTGTTTTAGATATTTTTTAAAAGAAGACGGTGGTGGAAGTTTTGGTCAGTTCATTTGGGTCCTGATTTTAAAGAGCATAGAAAAACCTAGTGCACAAATCTTCCCGTTTTTTTTTTTTTTCTTTTTGTTTGTATTTTTAATGATTTTTACATAATGCACTGCACTAGGTGGGTTGTGGTATTTATACTTAAGAGTCCAAGAAAACATCTCTTTACACCTTCACTGCCAGCCAGAACCAGGGTGGAGCCATAGTTTTATTTTGTTTATGTTGAATTCTGACCCCACTATCCAAATGTTGCAGAAGAAATGGAGACTAACCAGACTTGGCAACATTTCAACACAATCTTCTGTTGTCTCATTTTCATGATTTTATGTGAACTGTAGTCTCAGTTTTCTGTTCTTAGATGAGGAATGGCACTTGATGTGGGCTTCTGCTGCTGTAGCCCATCTAGCTCAAGGTCAGACTTTACTGTGTATTTAAAAATGCTCTCCTGTACGGGTGTTTTATCCTACTATTAGAGGTCTGACCCTCTCTGTTGACCTCTGGCATCAGCAAAGCATTTTCACCCTGCTGCTCACTGGATATTTTGTCTTTTTTCATTCTCTGTGAACCCTAGTAAGGGAAATTGCTAGTGGACCGCAGTTTCTGAAATACCCGTCTGGGACCAACAACCAGGTCATCTTGACAATCTCTACATCACTACTTGCCGCTATCTGATTTTCTGACCATCTACAGCTGAATCACTCTACCTAATAAAGTGGCCATTGAGTATGTATGTATCTATCTATAGTACTGCGCAAATGTCTTGAGCAAACCCTCATTGATTTATATTTTCTTTGGAAAAAAATGGGAAATAGGTTCAAAAATAAATGTAAATACAGTATATAAGGCAATATCATTGTTCAATTCTCACAAGCTTTAAAATCAATACTTGGCATGACCACATTTATTCTTCAACACAGCCTGAACTCTTTTAGGTCAGCTTTCTTGTCATGCCTTTATTTAGTCATTAGGAATATTTCTCCAGGGTTCTTGAAGGACATTTAAAGCTCTGGATGTTGGCTACGTTTCGTTCTGTTCATCCATCAGGATGATCCCACGCTGCTTCAGACCTTGTTGATGCAAAAATACTTTTCTGCTCCTGTAAAACTTTGTTATCGTTGGCATTTTTTAATAGACTCAAGATGAGTTGAGTCAAGTTGAGACATAATTACTTCTCATTTCTTCAGTTGAGTCACTTACCCTAAAGAAGTGAGAAGTAATTATGTCTTTTGAGACAGGCTGCTAGTAACAAAGTGCCTAAAGACACAGTTTACAGTTTCTTTGCTAAGTTGTCTGCTATAGAAGCAACACTTGTGCATTTTTAATGGTTGAATGATTGATAGGTCGGTGTTAAGTGTTTAAACAAATAAAATAATAATTCACCTGAAAATGGTCAGGTACAAGAACTGGACTGAAAAAAAGTGAAAAACAAGGCCACTGTCTAAAGAAAAACTTTTGAAAGACCTTCAGAAAGTCTGATAACTATTGCTCAAGATCACATTTTCTTTTTAAATGACAAAAAAAACAAACAAAACAAACAACCCCCCCAAAAAACCCACCTGGCTTTAGAATCAAAACATGCAGAAACACAGGGTGGCTCAAGAATTTTGCTCAGTATGCGTAAAAAAAAAAAAAAAAAAAAAAGTGTCTTTTTTGTTGTTAGGAGAGGAACTGTAGAGAGGTGAGAAGACTTCAAAGTATTTTTCAGCCAAACAATTTATTACTTCAGCACAGTTTTCGTAAATATCCACGCCTTGGGTGCAGTCACCCCCACGCTCGTACAACACTTCAGCCCTGCCTCTGCTTGTGTCTTGGATTTGTCTTGCAGAACACAAACAAACGTCCCCTCCTTATAACAAAGAAGCAGTCCTTGCAGCGCCTCTTCAGCGCAGTTTTGGTTTTCATTCCTGCAGAGAGCTGAACGCAGGGAACATGCCGACACTGTCCCAACAGAGAGGTTTCACGCCGAGCCGGGAAGCCAGAAGAAGGGAGCTGGATGGAGCTGATGCTGGCCGATGATGGGAGAAATGCACGAGAACCGCCGGTGAGCATAAAGAGAGATCTGTGAACAAAGGCTGCCGGTGAGGACAAGGTCAGACGCCAGTGGCTCATCTGGGCCACTTGCCTAGCTAAGGAGGTAGCCAGATGCTTCAGCAGAAGGGGGGCCATGGCAGAAAAGCTGCAAAGAGAATTCCAAAAAAGGATATTTTTTAGTTCCTCATGTTGTGATGCAGAGCTAAAAAGATTACTTAATTTTTTCACTAGGCAAGTATTAGCCATTCATCAAGCAAAAACTATTGAAAATGTGACAGTTACTGAAACTCCACGTTCTTAATTGGGTGGATTCACCATCTGTTTAAAATAAGTGCATCAAAATCTTTTGGTCAGGTGAAACAGGGCATCCAGAGAGGTCATCTTAGTCTGGGAAGGTGACATTTCATTGGGAATCAAACTGCCACACAAAATCACAAAACATTCATTCATACGGACCTATCCTGGGGTCCTTAGTTTCTCATCTGTCTAAAACATCCTGTTTTGGCTCCCTCGCCCCTCCCTTTGAGCCCGCACTCTTCTAATTGGCTGCCCCTCACAAACCTAAAGTTTTAACAGGAGGCGGAGCTGCGTGCCTGACATGACCACATTTGGAATACCTGTCCTTACTGACATCATACAATGTTTAGAGTAGAAAAAAAAGTATCAAATTTGAGTTTTTTGGTCAGAGTAAATTCTTGCACATATGCCGACTTCTTTACTTGAAACCTCGGCCTTTATAACACAAGCATCATCCATTGCAACACGACATAAATGAAAGGAAATAACAAAAAGCACAATACACCGCCTTAAATAACGTTCTAATACTATTTGAGATGAACAAACTAGCCTGGGCTAACAAAGGTAATCATATTAACATGTTTTTTAAAATACAGTCAGCAACATATTGCAGAATAAGCACTACTCATGAGGCCTAGTACGTAACACATTAACCAGCTACACATCCAATTTAATAAAATCTTCCATGGGCCTTTAAAAAAAAATTATATATTTATAGGCTACTACCTTCCTTGTACAAAAAAACTCGGTACATGTAAAAATTACCACCCGGTGTCCACACAGCAGAACTATGTAACGGCCAAGGAGACGAGCATGTCAGAGCTGACCTGCTAGCACTAGACCGAATAAGCATTCACACAGTCTTGCGCAGAAAACATTACAAAGTCAAACAACACAAACAAACCTTTCAGAAATCACTAGAAAGTTGAATTCATGAATTCATTTATGCCCCTGTAAATACGTGTTAATCGCCACAACAAGAACCACACTGCTTTCTTGCTTCAAGTACATACAACAGCTTCCGGTGTATAGAAGGATAGTGAGGCCCTTATTTTTGCCTTTCAGGCAGTTTCCTCTCGCTAGTTTTGTGGGAGAACACTTCCCTTTCTCCATACTAACAGTCTCGGATTCCGTCTTTTTAAATTTGAACTATTTTACATTTTATAATATATGTCAAAATAAATAAAGGCACCTTGCTGAGGCTTGCCGCCGGTAAAGTTTGTTTGAGCCTGAAAAGCCAAACTCGGGGCGAAATTAACCTCGGTATTAACGTCCTTTGCGAGGCAGTCTGGGAAAGCAGGTTGTTGTAAACATGGCGGCCACAGTGGGCAGAGTTCTGTCCTTCAGTAAAAATGTTAAGCTGCTTGTTTCGCCTTTGAAGCTTTCTGTAGTACCTGCTCACCGTTATAGTGTAGATGTTTCCACTACCGGCGAGCCCATCACTCACACCGGACAGGTGAGCTGAAAACTACCTCTCTGTTACTGTTATTTTACCCGATGGAGCAACGTTAGCTAACCTTAGCATAGTGTTACTGACGCCTGCAGCTCCAAATTACTCTGCTTATAAGATGTTTGATATTTGAATGCTGGTCACTGATTATATTGCATACACAATATGCAATATAATGCAATAAATCTAAATGTTTCATTTAGTTCCGCTCTTAAAACAGTTCTCATATTAGGACCACAATGTTAAATCACAGATAAACAAAATAACAGGATGCCTGTAAACTGCTGCGTGTAACTTGTGTTTTTCTCCTAGGTGTATGATGAGCATGATTACAGGAAAGCCAGATTTGTTGGCAAACAGAAAGAGGTAAGAAATAAGCACTTAACAATTTATTCATTTATGTATTTATTGGCTAAGCTTAGTGTAACCCCTGCTAACTGGGTTTAGGGCCTAGGTCTTTCAGATCCAAGGCCAAAACTGTGTGAATAACTTAACCAAATCAAGAATTGAGAATTGTAGTCTCAAAGAAGACAAGCACTGGAATCCTGAATAGACTGTGAGGTTGCAGACCAAGAAAAACTTCAGTTTTTCAGAAGATACAACTTTAAACCAGACTGAAGTATGCTAAAGACAACCTGGAGAAAGATTAATGCTTACTGGAAGCACGTCCTTAGGTCAGATGTGGGTCGTCGCTTTGTCTTCCAACATGACAACGAGTCAGAACATATGTTGCTCCTGGTGAAGAACTGCCCCCAAAATACCAAAGTGAACGTTATTAACTGGCCTGCACAAAGCCCTGATTTGAATCCCACTGAAGACAGAGGTCAATGCCAGTTTTTGTTTTTTGCGAAATAATTGTTTCTGTGTGCAAAGTAAATTAATGTAAGCATCCAAACTAAAACTACGATGTTTGGAAAAGCTGTTTTAAGTAGCACTTGGAAAATACTTAAAAAAAAACAACGAAAACATGCACATCAGTGCAGAGTCCCCATACCACACCTAGCGACTTCCTCACCGAGTTTTGGAAAGTACTTACACAATTGCTTTGTATTGTTGTTTAAAGGTGAATAAGAACTTTGCCATCAACCTGGTGGCAGAGGAGCCAGTGTCTGACATCGAAGCCAGAGTGGTATCTTGCGATGGGGGCGGAGGAGCGCTGGGACACCCCAAAGTCTACATCAACTTGGTAAGACCCTGCAGACACCATTAAGATAAAACTATTTCAAGTGCTTGGTATTCATATTGCTGGAATAGGCATCAGATGGCATGAATCTCCTAAACCTAGCAGCTTTGTGCAGTGAGGGATCTCAGAAAACACAAAGGTGCTGTTGCACTGATGAAGCTGGCAGCATGATGGTTAGCACCATCGCCTCACAGCAAGAAGCTCCTAGCTCTGAATCCTCCTTTCTGTGTAGAGTTTGCCTGATGCCTCTGTGCCGCCTCTCACCCTCGGACAGCTAAGACAGCCTCCAGGCCAACCAAAACCATGAACTAGATAAGAAAAAGAAAATAGACAGATGGAACGATGAAGTTTATTTAGCACTGAGGTTGAGTGATGACTCCAAAAGACTGTCAAACCCCGTTTCCCAAAATGTTGGGACGCTGTATAAAATGTAAATGAAATTCAGTTCAATATTTGGTTTAATATTTGATTCATGATGGTATACAAACCTGGGAAAAATATGATTTTATCTGAAAATAAAATTGATCAATTTCATTTTTCATGTTTTTTCTTTCTTTCTTTCTTTTTTTTTTTTTTTTTTTTTTTTTGGAACAAAGTTGAAACAGGCCAAACAAAAGACTTGAAAGTTGCGTAAGAACCAGAAACCATTATCTCACAATGGCTTTTACCTGATTGGCCATTTCTGTAGGCACAGGACGAGGCCATAAACTAATAGTGAAGATGGCTCCGTCTCTGGAAACAAAAATAAGCTACCGATGCTATCCAGACTTGTAAGCAGGACAAAGTGTACATGTATTCTAGCAGCATGGCTTTCTGAGTCTTTCTTCCACTTACCCATTTCCTGGTTGGGGGGGCTGAATCCTATCCCAGCTGCTACAAGTAGAGCGGCGGGTACGCCCTGAACAGGTTACCAGTCTGTTGCAGGGGTCACACAAAGAGGCTGACAACCATTAGTGCTCACACACACACCTATGGCCAATTTAAAATCACCAGTTAACCTAACCCCACTAACATGCCGCATGGATTGAACGAAAAAAAACAAAGTAGGGCTCTTGAGCTGAAATCTTGTTTCAAGCAAGGATTTCAAAACTAGAACAGCTGCTCTCTTCACTTACCGAATGTGTACAGTAGTGTGTTAAATAGGGTTTGAAAAATATGAAGATACTTTTTTTTTTTTTTGCTTTGCAGAACATACAAATGATTTATAATGTCCCCACCTTTTACCAACAGTGTGGCATCATTGTTAAAATGGATAAACTCAGCTAATTCTATGATTTCATTAGGCAAACAGTAGGTTGGAGTAGAACAGTAGGAGAGATTATAGCCTGACTCTGCACATATAATCTGTAAAATTTTATTTAGTGTTGTTTTAATCTAAGATCATTTGATGTAATGTTCCCAAACTGTAAACGCTCTTGTTTTTTGTCTTCAGGATAAAGACACAAAAGTGGGAACGTGCGGCTACTGTGGACTGCAGTTCAAGCAGAAGCATCATCACTGAAACATTTCCTCTTTGCTTCTCTGTGTAAATCGCCATATTGCTCAATAAATTATATCTTGTCTGAGAGTTCATTCTTTGTAATTAAGCATCCTGGAAATAAAGACAAAGACTGCACTACACAAAGTTTTGTAGACAGTCAAATGTGTACAGGCAGTTTCTAATTATTGCTCTTGTAGATTTGAAGGCGAAGCTCTGAATAAGTTGCTGCTCTTACTGTAGATTCCCCGATGCTGCTGTACGTTTGGTTAATAGGGTGCAGTTCCACCCTGTGACAGCCAGAGGTCAGCAGAGTCCTGCATATGTGTTTATTCTGAGGCTGGAGACACAGACTGAAGGGCTTTCTTTCAGGAAATAAGACAAGTTTTACATTTTCTTCTTTGGACACAGCAAAGTTAATTTTTTTCTAATATAATGTATTGAAAGGTGATGCAAACTTGTAATTAAAATCAATGAAAACACAAGTAGTGCACCAAAGTGTTATCTGCTTTAAAGTTATGATTATTTCTTTAGTACATGAAAGAGATGATAGATAGACTTTTGTCAGTTGTTTACAATGAAGAGCGCTGAAAGGACCTTAACATTCCTCCATCGGCTCCCGACGATCCGCACTGGAAGGTCTTGCTCTGCCAGGATACTGTTGGGTGGGGGTGGAGGGGCAGTCTGATAGGACACAGCAGCGCGGAACAATACATGTTTGAAGAAGATCATATATATATTTCATCAGGCTTATTCTCCATAGACCTCTGCATGCCAAATTGGCCTGCGCTTGGCTCGGGCTCCAGACAGCACTACCCTGTTCTGTCCCCAGTGATGCAGGCAGTGGAACTGCATTTTCCACACCACGGAGCTCAGGTTGGGAAGAGTTGTCAGGCTGATATAATTGGCCCTGGTGACTCCTGGAAGTGAGGCTTACGCTGTAGTTAACCTCATCTATAGTCAAGACCACAGTGGATGATTGAAGGGGAGAGAGGTGCACTGTTAAAATGAGGCAGGCGAGCCGGGTCAGTGTCAGAGAGCTGACTGGTTGGTCTTGCGGTTGGTAAGTCTGAGTGGTTCAGAGGCGGTGGTTGGATGGGTTGGAGGCATTGCCGGGGGCAAGATCTTCAGATGAAACTGAGCGTGTGAATCGCACAGTGTTTTAGTCCTGGGTTTGACTGCACTGCTTCATTATTCAGCGCCTTTAAATGCGCTGCTCCAGCATAATGTAATATTCTTCAGCATCATACATATATATATATATATCAAGGAACTCCAGATTGCAAAGGTGGATTTAACCAATTTGCAGACTGGCTCATTCATGGGTGCCGTTTCCAACTGTCAAATCAGCGCGGGATTGAACGCTACATCCACTTACCTATTTTCCTTCTCCATAATATTAGATCATAATTGGAAATAAAACCCTTAAGCATATTATGACCTACAGTGTCGGGTCAGACCATGCAGACAAAGATAAGCTCAAATGAGACTGTAATCACACTGAAAATGTCCCCACCACCGAGCCTCACAGTAGATAATGGAGTTAAATGCCACAAAATTCCTTAGCACGGCGTCCTTCCACAACAATCACTCACTCCACACAAAACATCCTCCTCATCGCTGTAATTGCCCTATTAAAATATTTCTCCTTGAAGATGTGTCACATTACAGACCCCGCGGCTCATTAAGGAGCTCCCTGCAGCCAATTATCTAAGCCTCCATGTCTGGAAGCCAGTGTGACCAAAAGGGGCTCAGAGGCAGATCTGGGAGCAGCCTGTCCTCCTCAAATCTACACCTACTATATGAGAGTCAAAACAGAAAACTGACCTTTGGTCATTGTCTCGGGGCGACTCCACTCAGCTCCACTTTAGAGTCAGGTGACAGAGCGTCTGACCTTTACCATGGAAATAATGACTTGTTCTTGTGCCAGGAGCTCAGAGGGTTACCGCAGGGAGCGAGACACCTCTGGCGACATGTGACAGTTTTTGGAGGAGAGAGTTTGCACTCAGCACTTTGATAGCCCCGGAAAACCAAAGTGTGTGTGACAAGACACAAGCGACTTAGAAGTGTGTGTATATCTATGCCTGCGTGTGTGTGTTTGAGTGCGCACCAGAGACATAGTGTTGAAAGGAAATAGGTGTCAGACAAGAGGTGCAGAGAGGAGTAATTTAAAGTTGTCAATACTTCCTGTGCAGACATTCCACCTGAAATTTTAAAAATAAAAGTGATTGTGAAAAAAGGGTCTGATTGTGAAGGGAAGAAGAAAAGCAACAGAATCTGAACAAACAACACATGTTGATGAAATTCGGGCAAAACATTTGCAGCTTACTTTCCAAGGTCACAAAAAAAGCCCTTCGCACATGTCTCTGTGTCAACTATCCCTCGAGACACAAAGAGCCCAAAAAACTCCCGGTGCTGTGAGACAGACAGGTAAACAGAGAGTCTAACATTCCCCGACCTGTGCAGCAACACACTGAGTCTTAATCACATTATATGGCCCAGGGAGCAGGCCTGCGTGTCAGACTGGCTGTTGAGTCGTTCGACTGTGTCGACGGCAGACATAGGAGAGGTGAGACAAGTGGAGGGACAGAGGGAGGGAGAAGACGGAGGAGGGAATATGGAGAATGGGGGAATAAGTTGGGGAAGGAGGTAAGAGGAGACACGACATAGCTGGAGCAGTTAAAAGAGAAACGTGAAAAAAACAGGCTGTTAAAAAAGGGATACAAGAGAAATGGAAAAGATTCATGCTCAAAACAGAAACTGCATTTCTAGTTTTAACATTTTTGACTGGGATTTCACTCAGTGTTAAGTTTACACACGATATCCTCCCCAAAAGCATTTATTTGAAAAAACTTTTGGTCTGATTTGATACTTTAACCATTAAAAGAAGTCTTCATCTTCAGTCATTCTTCTGACTAAAATGTCATTTCATTTTTGTAATAATTTAGGTGTTTAAATTCTTTTCATTACCATAAAATTAAAAAAGATTAAATCTAAAGCTGATTTATGTGGTTTTGCTGGTGAGAGTTGCGCCACATGGGTTACAAAACAGGGAGCTGGTTGTACCGTTTCGCAAAAAAGTGATCCCGTTATCCCCTTCTGACTGGATCACTTACAAACTAGTCCCACCTTTCTACACAACTTCATTGGTTCTCATTGGATCTCATTTCTCCAGAATATCTTCATTTAATTTTTAATCGCTGTTGCAAGTTTCAACATCTTTAAATCATAGTTTTTGGCCTTGTACCTTAGTTTTTAGTTAGTTATAAAATTGCTTTTATCAGAAAAAAAAGGTTGTTGATGAAAACTGTGACTTAAAATTATTGGTCAACAAAATGAGCACTGGTTAACAGCAAACTTGTTGAAGGTCATGCTGACCTAGCTGAGATTTTTAAAATGTCAACTTCGCATTCATTGATAACCTTTAGTTAGCTTTAGCTAACAACAATACAAATGTTTTGCCCAAATTTCATTAACATGTATTGTTTGTTCATATTCTATAAGTGAAGTTTTTTTCCTCTTTTTTATTTAAATGAAGCTAACATGGAAGTGTAAATAACTGCAGTTCTTTGGAAAGCCACTTGAGGCTGGCTTAAAAATTAAATTAGTCCAATAGACAGCATAAAAGATTGATGTAGCTACCTTGCTGATGCAGCTACCTTGCTGATGCAGCTACCTTGCTTTCCTTTTGGAACCTCAAAAAGTGCGTTTTTTTCTTTTTTCTCTTTTTCTGACTGAAGCCGTTCCCTCATTGACAAGTTGTTAGCCAAAGAAGTTTCAGTTTCATATCACAAATAATCCTCCATTTTTTTAAAAACATAGTATGAGTAAGATGTTGTCTGATTGTTACTCGGGTGACTCGGGAGTGACATCATTCCTGAGTTAGTGTGTCAGAGCGGGCACAAAAACCCTTTTTACTTCTTAGCAAGGTAGACCAATTCAAGCATCACTAGCAAAGACAATAATATGTTTTTGAGGGTGGGGGTTAAAAAGACTGCTGCAGCACATTCATGGATAGAGCCAAGTCAATGCTCTGCCTGTGGCACAAGTCACAGATCCACAACAGATTAAAGGTTCAACAGTTTTACTACTGTTTGCATCCGCTGCCTCCGTTTAGGAATGTAAACTTTAGGTTGGTGGGGCTGCTCCACCTTTCCAAACTGGAAATCCCATATCATTGAATGTTCCAGATGAAAATTTTTACTTGGCACTTGGAACTCAATCTGGAACACATCAACAGAGCTGTTTGTCCGCTAATCAGAAGGTCATTGGCTGAATCCCTGAATCCTCTAGTTTGGATCCTGATGCATTTTTCGGGAGTAAATGTTAGAAAGTGCTTTGGAATATATAAAAGCACCATATGAGTATGTTTGTCACTGTGTGAATGAGAGTTGCCCTAGAAAGCCTGACTGTTCAACTGAGTAGAAAGGTGCTATAAGTGGTGAGTGCTATATGGTGGTAAGTACCATTCCATTTACCATTTGCAGAATGTTAATTTTTACTTTTTACTTTTATTAAATCTGACCAAAAAAGAGTGAGCCCATAAGCTCAGCAGGAAAGTGTTTACCGAGGTCAAGGCTGAAAGCTTTTTTCCCATAGATTCTGTAGGACCATTGCTATCAGAGAGAAAGCAGATTTAAGGCACTTCTGCATTGGCTTCGTTTTCCTAACTTGGAAGATACATCAGTGTTATATGGTGTCTGTAGTCAGTCCTCATAGACTCCTTTTTTAAAATGTTCAGATATACCACATTAAAACTTTGCTTACATGTACAAAAAACAGTTTGTTCTCTATAGCTAATTCTTTTTCTAATAGCTAATTTGTTCTTTCTGGCCATTGTATGGGGGATGAATTTACACAGTTCAGTCCTCTAACCCACAGGTGTCGAACTCCAGGCCTTGAGGTCCACTGTACTGCCCTTGTAGCTTCTTACTGGCAAAGCACACCTGATCTACATATTCAGCAGCTGGTAGGGCAGGGATATCTCAAAAACAAGCAGGATGTTGGTCCTTGAGGACTGGAGTATGACACCCCTGCTCTAACCTGTTTTATGCTTAAAGTTGTATCTTATCAGTTGTAACTGCATCTGAGTGATAGTTGTTTTTTCTTCAGCATTTAGTCATCGTAAGACACACTATGTTTGTTGTTCAGTCTCTCCAGTTCCTCATTCAGTTTGAAAGCTGTTTTCTGCTAGCCAAAATCAGACTGCCATCCAATATGCTAGCACTGAATTACCGTAGTACCTTGCTAACCAAGCTAATGTTAGCTAATAGCTCTCCAGAGCTACTCTATCATCCAAATGTGGGTTAAAATGTATTTAAATTAAAAGAAAACCCCCCCAAACAATTAGAAAAAGAAATAAACTGGATTGTAACACCAAAATTACCAAAGGCTTAAAAAAGGCAGTCCAGAAACCAAAGTATGATGGCTTCAAGTCTTTTTTTTTTTGTACTAAGGCTATGCTAATGTAATCAACAGATTGTTCACTTTCCAAGAGCTGGACTATTTGAAATGTTTTCCAGCTCTTTGATTTTGGTTTTTAAGATTATAGCTCTAACCTACTATTTTGGTTCTACTTTGAGTAACAAAGAAAAAAAATGAGCAAATTGTAGTGAGGCAGACTTGCAACCAGCTAGTGAGTACAGTGGAGTGTTTATCAGCAAAATAGATGAATCATTTTCTTAGCAGTTATTTTAGACCACAATAGGAAATGAGTAATGCGCTCAGTTTCTGGTGGCCGTAAATTTCCACTGAGTGCTAATGTTGCACAGTGATTGAATGTGTAAGTAAGCAACCTTTAGCCATGTCAGTTTTAAGTGTACATGTCAGTACTGTGGTCACAGCTTCATGCTGCTGACCCTTAATTGACAATAAATGTGTTGTTGCTTGTCTGAATTTTACAATAAGTATGTATATTATTCATGAAATTATATAATGAAAACACAGGCACAAACACTGTATTAAAAACAATTCCCAATTAATATAAAGGAAAGCTGGACGTTTTCCTAACCAAAGCTAAGTCACGTTGACACAACTTGATAAAATGCATACTCCTCTCCCCGTACTCCCCGTTCTCTCTACCAGAGGAAAAACGTTTTTTCTCAAACAGCTAAGGGTGAGAGCAAGTATACCCTTATATCTCTTTCCCCACTTAGCACAAATCCAACCTCTTATCTGGCTGTCATTCCGCGTCCTTCACAACACAAGTACTTCTTCTTTTGAAGTCAAATCTGCCTCAAGATTGTTTTTAAGCCAGAAACAAAATTGTACCTGTTCTGGTTCATTAAATTTGGATTGAAAAATGTAAACATTTGAGCGAAAATATGAAAGATATATCTGCAGCCTACCAAAATAAGATCCCAGTCGCCAGCAAGCAGGAGAAAGAAAACTTTCCAGAAATAAAAAGTCAGATGTCATTATTTATCATCTTAGATCTTACTTATTTATGAAGCAGAAACAGAATGAAATTCTCGGTTGAATTCATCCTGAATTATTTAATTTGAAATGGTTAATTCCATACAAAGCCCAGGCAGATCCCTCCTCTGTTCTGATAAATACTTTATCACTGCTCCTAAATCGAAAACAGGATGAGCAGAAATATTGTTGGGGGGGTGAAGGAAAAAGACAACAGCTCTTCACTGTTTCTTGTTGTGCTTTATTTGTGAAATTTGTGGAGGTTCCTTTAATAATTAAAGTTGATGAAAACGCATTTTTTCTTTAAAAAAAAAAGTTATTTAGGCTAATGATAACTGCCTGATTTCTGTTTATTATAGCAATCTTTTCTATTTATTGCCTGCATGAAAAAGAAATCACCAGAGGGGATAAAGACGTGACACTTAGTTAAAATTACTTAAGAGCTTTTATGAAGCATTTTGCTTGTGGTGGATTTTCTTGCAGTCCCAGGTTGACAAAGTCAAAAGCCGCCTAATGAAAAGGGACGCATCGCTGATTGCAGCTATATCTGGAGCCGAGGTGGAAGTGGCATCGATTTAACAATTTAGCAGCACCCTCCTCTGTGTGTTTCCATTAGTCACGGCTGAATACCACTCACATTCCCCCTTTCTTTCCTTCAAAACACACACAAATACCCTGTCTGTGGCACACTCACACACACGTATCCAAAACTGCTGAGGTATATTCCCTTTCCCCTGAACTGGATTTATATCAGCTAACGTGATTCTACTATTGGTTCCAGACAGCGGGCAGCTAATGTAAGGGCACAGTCGGAGAACTTTGCCATGCTAAGGAACACGCCTTTTATTTCTGTGACTGTGTGCATGTGCAGGCTATAGTGCAAGTGTACAACACTGTATTTTTTCATGTGTGTGCATCATACAGCCTTGGAGCAGAGAAGTGTGCAGTGACAGTTGATCGTTGATGTAGTTTGCAACAGTCTGTAACTTGTAAGAGAGCATTGGGGATATCAAATTGCCACATTAGGATCATACACCAATAACTGACCGTTCACTAAATTCCTTCAATAAAATAAACTATTTTCCAATCATAGCTTAGCAACTGTGACTATGCAGAGCGGGTCTGCCGGGCTTTGGATTTCCTGAAGCAGTGTGCATGGATCTTTAGTAAAAGGAATGTCTTTTTTAAACCATTCTCTGAACGAGGAAAAACAGTGCAACGGGGGATGACACTGCTTTCACTTAAGCTTGTTAGCATGGCTCAGTCTGGATTGTGAGCTGGTAAAGATACTAAGATTTTACTCTAAGCATGACATTTTTACCCACTGTCTTCAAGCCCGCAAAAACAGTTGTTGAACTAGAACTGGCGGTCCTGCCTTAAAACAAAATGGAAACTTCAACAGGCAAACAGGGAGTGGCTCTTAGTGAACGGTCAGCTGATCAAGTCACACAGTCAAAATATCGACTTTCACTTTAAGTCGAGTTTAAGTCAGTCTCTTCCAACGATGGCTTGTTGATGGACTACAAAGCTGAAGCAGACTGCCCAATTTCAAAGGACTGTCCAGGTGTTCTGCTCTCTATCGTAGCTTCGTTTAGGCCTTTCCACACCTCAGCCGGTTTGGGCTGTTGGAAAGGAGGGCCGTGGAAAACGCCATCCACCCATTCTCTGAGTGTGGCGACTGGAGATTCCTGTTGCCTTTCTGTCTTGGTGAGTGCCATGTTGGTCGGATACCCGGGTGACGAGGAAGTACCGGTTGATGACAGCATACACGGCGGGTACTCGGACTGCAAGCTGGCATCCAAAGACACAGCCGTGTGAGCGATGGACCAGATTTTGGGTTTGGCGTCTGTGCTTCGAAGGTCTGCATTAAGATAGAAGGAGCTGCTTTGGTGCTGGACCGGTGTGAGTTTGGGGCAGTCAGGGGACAGTCTCTCTTTTCTGTGCAGTGTATCTGGGTTGTGTGCGAGATGCACGTGGGGTAGCTCTGTGTTTGGGTTCACTTCATTGTCCTCAGGTAGAAACTGTGGCTTTGGATCACAATCAGAAGCATCAGACTCCAGCAGATCGAAGTCCTCAAGATCACTCTGCAGGTCTGCGCACTGTTGCTCTGAGAAAAAAAACAAACGACACCGACAGTTAAGAGTCTGTGCATAACAGTCAAAGCTCGGAAAACGATGAAACAAAGCAAACTTTGCTGGCAGACTGATTTAGGACTTGCATACCAGGAAGCTCCTTGTCACTTTTAAGTGGCTTCTCAGCTTCATCACTGTCATCTTCACAGCCTCGGTCATCTGAGCTTTTACAAGCCCGCGGTGACCACGTCACCTTGTTCTCCTTTTTCAATCTCCTGCGTGCATTTGCAAACCATGTAGACACCTGGGGGAAGGAAGGAGAAATCAGAAGTGAACTTAAAGTTAGAAAAGGAGGAGAAGGAAAGTCGAAATGTGGGAAAATGTACTATTTGTATGGAATTAGGAAAAGGTGAAAATCAGACACATTATCATGCAACAGAACCCAAAAATTTCCCGATAAACATCAAATATTTTACAAGAACCCACTTGCGTAAGCGTCATTCTGGTGATGATGGCAAGCATTATTTTCTCCCCCTTAGTGGGGTAGGGGTTCTTCTGGTGCTCCTGCAGCCAAGCCTTAAGGGTGCTGGTGGTCTCTCGGGTGGCGTTTTTACGACGCGAAGCGCCGTCTGAGCAGGAATAACTGAGCCAGATGATGAGAATCAAATAAACAGTTAGCTCATACCAAAAGTAAGTGAAAAACAGAGGGAAAGAAAACTCGATATTCGTAAGAATGTGGTATTATAAATTACAATTAAATTTGAGTAAATTACAATAAGACACTATAAATATAATAAATCTTATTATAGTATAACACTGACTCCATAAACCTGCTACAGACAAGTTTTTCCCATCATTCTGAAGTAAATGAGAATGCTGACACAGATATTTTACAGTTATCATGTTAAAAATATGTTTTAATTTAAGAGCAGTGAAAACATTCCTGTTCACTTACCCATATCTGTCATAAGGATATTGTCCAAATGTGTATTCATAAGGATAATAGGCAGGAGTCTGAGATGTCCCCACATGCACAGATGCAGCTCCTTCTTTGTGATCTAGTGGCCCCTGAAAATATTGAAGAAATGAATGCCTAATCAAGGTTAAACAAACTTTTATTTATTTATGTGTTTTCAGAAATGTTCCTGCACAAGAGACAATCTTTACACGTTTTTACCATAAGGGCAAAACGAATAAGAAAAAAAAACCCACTTTGAAATCCGAGAATTAAAGAGTTAGAAGTGAAGTGTGACACTCACTCTGGAATAGAGAGCGGCGTCCGTAGCGCAGGTGTTGTAATAGCTCTGGCTCTTAGGATAAGGGCCGCTGTAGACTCCGATGCCTGCTCCTGGGGTGAGCTGGTGGCCCGGTGAGCGCAGCACCGGGTGGGACGGGGGGGTTCCCGGCTCCAAGCAACCGGCCAGGGAGCCTGAAGTCATCAGAAACTAAGGAAAAATGTATGAAACGAACTCACTGATATCCATAAAGGAAAGGGAATCTGGTGTGTATAGAAACCCTGTTATGTACACTGGCGCTTAAATGTCTCCTTACTTTCACAAAGGAGCAAATGTTTAATCTCAGTTATTTTCTCAAAAGCAAAACAAAAGCTGGAATAAAACAGCACCGACGTGCTGATTTTGTCACATTTTCTCCATAGTGGACTTGTTGATGGACTATTTTTTGACCAGTTAAAATCAATTTATCCTCCTTATTTAGCTCAGGCCATCATCAATAACATCAACGACAAAACAATATACTACCCGTACCTGTGGCGTGGTGGAGTAGGAGTATCCCAGCTGAGAGTAAGCCATGGTTCAAATGTGACCAAAGAGGAAATAAGTGGAGTGCAGATGTGGAGCGACTTCCAGCAGCATCCGTACCAAACGCAGATTTTAAAAAATTATTTTAAATTATTTTGCCCTGACACTAGTTCAGAGATACTTTCCGGTCAACTTTCCAGCTTTTTTTTGTTTTTAATTGGGATTTCATCTACCATCTCGTCCAAAAGTGGACACGCGGACATTTACGCAGCGCTTTCATTTTACGCACAAGCGCTGACGGACTTTTAAAGTAACTTCTCGGCTTCACCCGCAGTTTCCACCTCATCCACCAGACTGCTCCTGCTCTTTAAAGTGTCCCTGCTCTCTTACAATCCAACGCCAGTTTGTGTGTGTGATCAAACCACGCATCTCTCCGTGATGCGCTCTTTGGTTTTTAAGGCGCGTCTGTCTGACGTCAGCCTGGACTCCGCGCGAGTGTGTGTGTGTATGTGTGTGTGTAACTCGGTGTTCATATCAAGATGAAGAAACTCACTCCTAATTAATTCCCTCCCAGTTTCCTTTCGCCTCTTATCCAAGAGAACAGCTCTGCGCAGCGATGCTCCCGAGAGTCCCCAGGCGTAAAGAGAGTTGTGATCAATTCTCCTCTCTCTCAATAAACACAGGCGCACAGCTGCACACGTCCACGCACGCATTTACACTGGCACACATGGCCAGAGGGGGTGGGATCGGGAACGTGATGCGTTGACACCACATTGACACGCGATGATTGATGACTACAACCTGATATTAGCATAATCGTTTTGCCCTGTTGTTTAGATAACTTGTCACCACGGAGAAATCTCGCTGTCACCCACATATTCATGAGTGGGGGAATTTCAGGTCTCCTCCAAGCAAATTAATCAAAGAATAAACATTCCATGCATTCCCTTGAGTAAGCACCTTTAGTGGCTGAATGGGTTGTCATGTTTTTAATAACAAACTCTTAAGCTGCCCCGACGAAGTGGAAACGTTTTTTTCCCCTTCCTCTCTCTTTCTCTCAACCCACTTTAAGGTTTTCATCATAGGGGAGGAGGAAAAGGGCAGGTGTGAAAGGGCTGTGAGGATAACAGAGAGGCTTATTGTACCAAAATATTTGGGTACACATTTGTGGCACACCGGCAGAACAGAACTTTTGTGATATATAAGAAAGAAAAGGAGGACAGATATTAGGGACTGTATGCAAATTATTAGGATAGGAGAAGGGGCAGAAAGTGTGGTGACTTTGTTTTCTGTTTTCTTCTTTTGTTTCTTTAAAAGAAAATGTTGCAAATGATCATGCAGTGATATGAGACAGGTAGACATTTGATGTTGAATCTACCTTTAATAAATGCAACCAGTATAACCATCTCTGCAACTTTAGGACTTTACAGACATCACACATATAACATCTTCTTATGTAATTGATAAATACATTTTTATTTTAAAAATTGCAGAACCTGACTAATTTATAGGCAAGCAGATATTATTGGACATTTGCCAATCGACTGGTATCTGCATTTGTATCAGCCGATAAATTAAAATTAAAAACGTAAAGAAGAGATGGAAGAAACACCCTTCAGCCGTGTTAGGAATGATGATGTTGAATATTCCGGCCACCAGATGACCTCTTCATCTTCCCTGTTAGCAACACGTATTTGGAACGCCTTAATCACAACAACCATCTGACCTGGTGAGTGAGTAAATGGATAACTGCACATAACAAATATTAGGGTTTATTAGGTTTATGTTTTGTGTGTCTGAAAGAAAAGAAAAATGTAATGGTGATTATATAGGATCATCAGCAACATCATCAACAAAATATAAATATATTTGCTGACATATCGGAACACTCAATTTTAAAATCACCAAATAATAGTATCAGTACCAGCCTGAAAAAATATCACTCTACCCTCCTCACATAGTCCTATATAAGAGGATAATCTTTACACAACCTTTCCAGGGATTTGTGTCCACTCCCATTCTTGAACCAGGGATCTCTGGTGTGTTAGACAACTGTGCTAATCCATTTATCATCACATGAACGCTCAAGATTTTCACTGTAATGTACAAATTCACAAACTGGTCAGGAAAGTGTTTGTGAAGGCTACATAACAAGATAGCTAGGTGTCACTTTCACATAGATGAATTTTGTGGTGACAGGTGTCGCCCCCTTCTGGCCATCAGAAAGAGTACAACGTAAAAGCAACTGCATTGGTTTTCAGACACAGAACTTATGTTCATTTTTTAAATACAGATTTTTACTTCTACCCACATTAACTGCTTTTAGCCAGACTGAAAATTTATAGCGACATTTTCAAGCTAGGAGATTGACATTCTCTAAAAAAAAATGATTCAATATATCACCTTGCTTAAACTGGGTCTAGAGATCATAGCAACAATAACAGAAGCAGCTTTTCATACAAAGTTATGTCTCATTTTTACTTCCTTGTGGACGTACACATGCAGCTTTATGGTTTGCTTGGAGCTACTTTGAAGATTTGTTCTATGCATGCTGAAAATGATATCTTAGTAAATCAGGGTGAAAAATGTTGCATCAAGAGGGTCGCAGATTCAGATACAGATAGCAAGAAATGTCAGCCTAAATCTAAGAAGAAGAAGAAATTGGATTCCCTTTAAAACATATTTGTTGTGCATATTGGTTGTATATGAACATATTTTCTGAATGTCAAGATCTTTAGTGCCGATCTCAGGTTTTTCACCTTTTTTGTTTCTTTTCCCACAGTCTCTAACACTGGGAGAAAGGAGAGGTTTTAAAAAAACAAAAACTTTCCGTGCAAAAATCCAACTTGAAAAAATGGATGTGGAGAAGAGGAAAAGCCAGAGGAGGCAAACTTGGAGAGCTAAAGAAATCGTTAATAGTCAGGGGATCTGAAATGGAGCGAGGGGATGTGGAGGGGTAAAAGGACAAAATATTCCCAGTGCACCCAGAGTAAGGCTGGAACAACAGAGCTGCATCACCAGAAAGCATCTCAGTCCCCACAAGGGAGAAAGCATCTGTGTACCGGCTCTTGATTGACATTCCATTTGTCCCATGAAAGGTGCTCATATACTGAACACGGACTAACTGTCTCGCCCTCATCTGTGCTCAAAGCTCGGAAATGAAGTTATCTCCCTGCTCTGGCGTTGCACGTCTTCACACAAAACATACGTCACTCAAGGAAAATGGCAATTTGTTTATCCGCTGACAATGAACACGGGTGTGTTTAATGTTTGTTTGGGATGGTACACGAGGAAATAACTTGTACGTTTATTTGAATGAAGAGACTCTGCAGAGCCTGAATTAAACTTTCAAAGCTCTGTACCAGAGTATTCCACAAATAATGATTATAAAGCATGAACTGCACATAGATAGATAGACACAACAGATTCTGTTATTTCAAACACCTACTTATATATTAATATATGGTCTGTTTATAAATTCATGGCATTCCTGCGGTATACATTTCTTAAGGCTCTGCGTTCGTTAGACCGTGATTATATCTTTCTGATCTCGTTCCCCTCACATCAATCATTCATTCAAGATGCTCCGCAGGAAAAAAAAAGAAAGGAAACATTCTTATTTCCTCCCTCCTGCATGCAGCTCTAGCTATTATGCAGTAGGTGGGGCATGGGGGTTAATGATAGAAGCATGTTAATGTGAGAGGAGGAGGGCTAAGTACAGCACAAAGTGTTTGCAGTGGAGGGCCAAACAACTACAATCACAACTTCTTTCAATCACAGCGCGTCCCATTTGAACATTTTCCACCTTAAAGTATGAAATCTATGCAATTTTAATCGCTGTTTAACATGTAGATGCTTTTTGAGCCTTCGACTTGGTTTTAGCTCTTAGTGGTTGGTGCTGAAGGTCCCAGAATGAAATCAGAATCCCTCTAATCCATTTTTTTACACCACAGTGAAAACTAAAATAATTAGTTTGCAGGGTCATGAAAATGCATGTAAATGCCACACCAATTTTCATCATTAATTTTCTGTGTTTATCTCAAAATATTCTTTTAATATATATATTTTTTCCTCTTTGTTTATGTGAATTTCTGCATCACAAACAAATTACTGATCCCAACCGTTTTTGTGTTTCTTTTACTTCAATGAAATGACAATAACGAAGTTACATGGTGTAGACATTACATGCAAAAATGTGCCAGTTGCCACCTGCAGCTATAATTTCATCATATCCTTTAAGTACATCCTGCAAGTAAACACACACTTTTTATAATCAAGGATTTTTACCAAAAATCAAAGATGTGACAGAAATGCAGACTTTAATCATTTTAAGTATAAATCTATTGAGTTTCCATATTTTTAATACATGGATCCTTTGCAGCCAATGAATGCCTAAACGCTAGAACTGATGGTCGTCACAACAAACTGTGTTTCCTCCCATGAGATGCTCTGTCAGAGTATTTGTTGTTTGTGGAGCTCTCTGCCTTCCGTTTTTTATTTAATAACTGAAAAGCTGCTCTGTTTGGTATCAGGTGACTGACTTGCCTTCAGAAACACTCGGGTTGCTTTCGCGGTATCCGTTTGGACTGTGGAGTGCTGTTTAATCCGTTTTGCCGTATTTGGCAGAATCTGAAGAGAGAATATTGCCCTGGTGTAATTACCTTTTTGTGTTATCAACAGTTAATGCACAATAGTTTTAGCAACCAATCGAATTGTTTTAATCAGCTCCAGGTTACATGAAAATGCTGTATATGAGTCTTTATAGTGTACATCTACATGTCAGTCATGCTTGCATGGCCAAACAATGAGAGTAAGTGACCACATGAACAATTTGCTACGTAAACATGCTAAGTAGCTAGTTTGAAATGTACTTGTAGGCACATTTTTACCACTGGGCTGTGGACAGAGCAAGGTTAGCTGTTTCCCCATTTTATAGATTCTAGTGTTTTTGTTAGGCTAAGCTCACCAGCTTAATTGTTTTAGTTAATAGGCTAACATTTAAGGGAAAAAAACAACTCATTGAATGTTAGGCTGTTTATTTTAACGCCTTTTTCACAAGTTTGACAGAAAAATTGAATGTTTCTTTACATCAGTGACTTTTACAGAAAGGCAAGCAGAGATAATGACTTAAACATACCTTTTTAATGATTTTGCACTGCCTGTCTTTTATTTTTTTTTCTTCACCTTGCTGCACTACTTGGCTTATTTACAATTAACTAACAATGGCAAGTGCTAAGGAAAAAAATCATTGAGTAAAAGTAACTACAAAACACAATGAAAGAATTCACACGAGCAGTGTGTTATTATACATCATGTGATTTTTTAATGAGCTCAGAAAAAGGTATGTGTGTGCAATTGTGTGTGCATGTGTGTGTGCATGTGTGTGTGTGTGTTAGATTTTACTGGGCAAATGCTGCTGCCTTGCTTGCCCTGACAGAAGGCCACTGCTGCTTTACATACTGTTTGTATCATATGGAATGTTTTATCTGAACCACTTTTAAAAAAGGAAAACTTGAGATACTGTAAGGTTAAGTAAAACATAATAAAAATAAAATAAATTTTCCTGTTAGACTTCTTTGTCTCACAGTGTTAAACCAGCAAGACCAATGAAAACCAGGGTAAAATGAGGTAACGTTTCCACCTCACATTCATGCTACTGCTCTTTGAGAAAAAAGCAGGAATGTTCAGGGAGGAAGAAGAGGACAGAAGAGGATAAGCAATAAATGGATCATGAGGAAAGAAAATATCCCTTTCTTTTCCACCACAAGACACGGTCTACAGAGGGTGCCTCTTGTTAAGCACGATGGCACCAACCAAGTACAAGTGCAAGCCAGGCTCGATCTGATCCACAAACAAGGCTGCCAACACCAAGTAACCTGTCTGACCACTGAGTAGCAGCCATGCTATCTCTGCGTGCTGCTTCTCTGCTCCTGTCTAATAAGAGCCTCATGGAAGATCTGGAGCTGCTGAACTCTGAGTGGGATACTATAAATGCCCTGGCCTTCCTCATCAATGATGTAAGACAGAGGAACAGAGACAAGCTAACCCTCTTAGCCAATGTGCAGCATGTGTGTGTGTGTGTGTGTGTGTGTGTGTGTGTGTGTGTGTGTGTGTGTGTGTGTGTGTGTGTGTGTGTGAGAGAGAGAGAGAGAGAGAAAGCGAGAGAGTCTAAGAGGTAGACACGGACAGACACAGGCAGAGAGCGAGACAGGTTTAGGCTACAGGAAGCTCTTAAGAGTGTGTACAGTTTGCGTTGAGTCCTGGGAGGCCAGCCGTATTCCTCCCTATCACTTCCACTTCATTACTTCGGGAGCGGACATACATTATTCAACTCCGCAAGCCTCAGTCCACAGGGACCGATAGAGCCTTTAACAAACACTTTAACCTGCCTTAACTCGCCCATTGATCCTGTATTTATTTGTCCATTATCTCTCGTGGACTGCTTTGGTTTGTCTTCATTTATATCTCCCTACTGGTCTCAAAACAATTACTCAACCTATATGTGACCGACAGTATCATCTGAAATAAGCTTTGTATTTTCTAAAGACGGGCTTTACTCTCTCATTATTATTATTTGGTATTACCACAGATCTCACAGTCTTTATCAAAATTGTGCAAAAATCAAATATTTCAGTTTAAATATTTCGGTTCTCTTTCTTTCTTTTGAAGGAAAGCTATTTCATGTGATTTTTTTATCCAGCTGTGTGTTAGGTTGGTTCAAACCAAAGTGGGATAAACTTGAATAATTAAAATATTAGAAGCATTTTTGAGCTGCTACACAGAACCTGGGATATTGGTTATTATTTCAATGGTAAACAAGATAACCGAGGCTAAATTTCAGAATGAATCAGAACATCACAGAGTAATCAGTCTGCACCGATGTGTCCACCTTAGAATCACGGATGAGGGGGAATACCATGATAATAGATTCACTATTTCACATTTTCCCTGGTGTTTCGGCTTCTGCAGTTCCACAGCTTAGACCTCAGCTGCCATCCTCTGGCAGTCTAGAGAATTACACCCTTATGACAATGCTGGTGGTGCCTGTGTGTGTGTATTTGCTTGTGTGCGGTGGTGTAAGCCTGAGGGTGCAGCAGGCTCGGTTTGCACTTGTTATTGACCAGGGTGAGGAGGTCAGCCACAACTGTGTGAGTGACTAAAGATGACACAGTAGATCTACTTGTCTGAATGCTGTTCACTTGGGTGTGGTTGCAGATTTCATGTTACATCCATGGATGGACCTCCCAAGAAATTTGACCACCAGCAGCGTCTACCCCAGCTGAGCTCACACCAGTTTTTTATTATTATTATTTTTTGTCCAATTAGCATATCATGCTATTAAAGTGCAGGAGGCCAAACAATTGATACAGTAAGGATAACATTAAAAAATAGTCTTCTTCAGCAATGACACTATCTTAAGTTTTTATCCACATATCAAACAGAAATGTGGGTTAAGGTAGACAAAAGATATTAACTAAGGCATCAATCTTCATTTCCACTGATCATCTATTTCCCAGCAAATGCTGCTAACTGTCTGATCTCTGCATTCCACATCTAGAGACCTCAGCAGCTCCCGTGAGAGCCTTACTGTGTGCCATGACTGATCACGTGTCATCAAACGCATTTCACTAGTATAAATCCACACCAAATGCCTCAAAAACCTATGCAATGCAGCCAACAGAGAAGTCGCATGTGATAGCAGTCGATTAAGTGCTTCTTTCTGGAGCGCTGACACTCCCCGGAGAGGAGCTGGGCAATAATTTCCTCAGATTGCCCCTATGGGAACAAGGCTGCTGGTTTTCTATGTCCACTCCAATCACATCTCTAATGGAGAGGCGGGTAAGCATCTGTGACAGTGGGAAACCAGATCTGTACTCCCCCAGTGTGTGTGTGTGTGTGTCTCTTGCAGATAAACAGTTGGCAGGTTTCCCCTTTCCCTGTGCATGTGCGTGAACACACACACACACACACATCTGAGGAGGGGAAATGCAAGCTGGACAGGGTTAATACACTCCATTAAGCTCTATTACCCTAAACGACTTGGGCAAATGAATGAGGACTCACATTACTCTGCAACTGTTTGTGTGCGTTTTTGTGTGTGTGTGGTAGAATGATACAGTGTATGTACATGCACGTGCATGCATCTCAAGTGTAATTAATCTGCGAAGATATGTGACCCATGAGCCATCTATCATTATTCACAAAGTAAAGACAGCGGGGGGGAGGGGGGCTTCACCCTGTCTTAGTGTATCTTACCATATACCATGATATCATTCTATTATGAATTTAAATGTATTTTTAAGCTATTTTTTTAAATATGTTGTTTAAAAATCTTTCGATACCTCCAAGATACCTCCTTTAGAGGTAATGGAAAGCTTTTCTATGCGTTTCCTTGGCAGTGCCGCAGTTTGAGGTAAAACATGCTAACATGTTCACAGTGACAATGCTAACAATGCTAACAATGCTAACGTCAATATCTTCAGTCATTTTATTTTACTTTATAACAGGTAACTTGTCTAAAAGCAGTGTGAACAAATATGACTGATATATGTTGCATTCAGTGCACCAACTACACTTGCTATGTTTCTTGTGTTATGTTCGAGGGTTAGTTAGGGTTGTGGCAAGGGAGCAACCAGAATGTAGCTTTTCTTGGCTAAAGCATTTGACTTGAAAGTCAAATGCTGCTAGCATTAGTCAGCTAACCTTAATTAGCCATAAAATGTGTTGATAAGCTGAGGCTGCTGTGTAGTGCTGTAGTCATTGAAAGGGATGTAAGTCACAGTAGATTATATTAAATCACTGGTTTTTCATGTTTAATTCCCATGGTAATAACACCTCTAATGCTAATGTTTGCCAGGTAAATATTTTACAGATTAGCGTGTTAGTAGCTTTCATGAGTTTTTGTTTCTCTTTGATGCCAAGAGCTCCATTGGGAAAAATGAATAAGAATAATTGTATAAAAATGCTGGCCACATTAGCATTGTCTTCTACAAATGTGCCACAGTAGTATGGCAAAAGCTGCCCAAGGTTGGTTGACATGGAAAGCAAAAGATCAATGTTCACCATACTCCAGGTTTCAATTATTTCACACACAGGTGAGTGCGCCACTGCTCTTATCAGTTACATTTATCAAAATCCAGCTAAAGAGGAAATTATGGTTCAGCTGTCCTAGCAGCTCATCTGTTCATTGGTAGCTACAGAGTGCCCATTTACCTGCAGAGAGTATATTGTCAGCTAGAGGCAGGGTTAAAATATGTGGTACAACTGGTCTGTGGGGTACTCAATGCTCAACTCAACTCAAAAAATTAAAAAAATCCCAAAACTTCACAAAACATAACAAAAGTGATTTCAGAGACAGAAAGCATGTCTCAGTACAAACCTTTGATTCTTTTGGCCTCTGTCACTTCAGTTGTTCCATCACGTTGATGAATTTCCAAAAACACTTCTGTTTTATTCAACTTCTGTTGTGTTTTGTGTATTTTTCCAGCATTTTTCTCTTTTTGCTCATGTGCATTTGATCTGCCTGGGCCACCGAACCAATAGGTCCCTTTTAACCAAATATCTGGGTAATTAAAACTCATAAAGATGCCTTTTTTCTGTAGTTTAGTATTAGACCCATTTAAATTGATGCTGTGTCTAGAATATGATAGACATAAGTTGTTTGTATTGGAATTTTTACTTTCTTACTGTCTCTTAGTAAGTACACAAGGCTTTCATGGCTTAATAAACAAAAACTGTTTAGTATAGTTTTCTAACTGTTTGCATGCTACAAAAGTAATTTTTCACATAAAAAAGGTCAAATCATGGGTTAATGGTGTTCGCGATATCCAGTCAGTGAGTCCATAGACCCTCAACAAGCATTCACGGAGTGCATTCCCCGCAACATTTTCCCAGATATTCTGAAAACGGCACAAATTACAGAAATCCCCAAGATCTGATATTTCGGGCAGCTTCTCCGCCCCTCTCTAACACACCAGCGTGCCTCAATGGATGCTGAACAAAGACGCAGTGAGTCCTCAGCCCGCCTTTAGGACTCTCCCAGCAGTAAACTAAGCTAAGTTTCGACGCTATAACAAACCCGTGGATAAACATTGTTTCAAAATGGCTGAAAAGAGCCATCGATGCGAACACCCTACCGCAAACCTCCCCTTCGCTCCTAATCGGCTTCCTCTCTCAGATTATTGCCGTGAATGGGCAGACAACAAGAGAAAAGACTTATCACTCCCACTCTTTCATAGCATTTGTTGTGTGTATTTTCCCCCTGTATATTAAATTTGTCTGCTTTTTAAAGGCAGTGGCGACGTTTGCTGTTTGTCTGTACCGTACTCGCAGCTGCAACGCGACAATAAAGCAGGCTAAGCAGCAGCACTCTGTAAACTCAGTATTGTGGAGCTTGTTGAATTACCCATGAGTTTTGATACTTTGCTTTTGTGCCTAATTCCACTAATCCCTGCGGAGGAACAGTGAATGGTCTAAATTCCCTATGATATCTTGTCTAGGCTAAACATTTGCTCACTTACGTATACACTGGGTACAGAAAATTATTCTTTTGACAACATTACAACAGATTTAACCCAGTGCCCCGCTTATCCTGCGATGACATGCATTAGCTTCATTGCATTGGGAGGTACATTTCCATTTCAAATTACAGCTCAGCAGTTAGCATCCAGACACACACACACACACCGTTTTGTTTTGTGTTGTTTTTTTCTGTAGCTTGGTCTTGAGCTGCAGTGTTAAAGAGTTTTACGTGCAGAAAGTCCATTAAAAATTCCACAAATATTAACTACCATGTTAATTATTACTTCTCCAGGGACTTTAACCGCGTGTCAGTCCTTTTCTTCTCCAAGCCCCTTGAGGTCAAGCTCTGTAAAGCCTATTTGGCAATCAAACACTGACCCTCCCTAACTCTCATTTCTCCCCCACACACCTCTCTTGCCCTCTTTTTCTTCCCATGGCCTTTTTCTCTGCCTCATCATCCCCCCTTTCTTTCTCCTCCCCTGCTCATGTCCCTTTCTGTCCGGCTGGCCCTCTCAGCGGGGCTATAGAGTCCTAACTTGTCTACATTTACCCCCTGCGTTGGATGACCAATGGGGCCGTTGAGCAGAGAGTCCCTCCTTCTGCGCTTCGCCATTCTCCGCAAGTCAGCTCATACTCTCTGTTTTCACGACCTCTGACCCTAGGCCATGGCAACTGTGGCAGGAATGTCAGGAGTGATTGGCAGGATAAAGAGTGCAGGCCCTCTCTCCTGCACAAGCAGATTTGAGACACTTTGAGGGGTGAACAATGGCGGATTTGGGCTCGATTGGATCACTGATGAGCTGATGACTGTCAAAAGAGCACGTCGTCTTTACATAAGCCCGATTATCTCTGCGTGGCGGAGGAGCAGAGGGGTAACCGCTGTAGGAGGAAGGGGCAACCGGTGGGGATTTCACCCCCATGCCGAGTCCCTCGAAAAGGGGATAGACCTGCACACGAGGGCCAGGCTTCGAGGCTTGGACCTCTCTCATCCACTGGGGGCCTTTAACAAATCTATTCAGGCGACCGGGAGCCCTCATACATGTGGGCATAATCGCAGGAGGATGGCAAAAGAGTGATGAGGGGGGGCTGCAAGGGGGGATGACACATGGAGGCGATCATTGTTCAATCCCTGAACATCCCATCAAGACGACAGAGGAGCAGAGAGAAAGGAAACGCGAGGATATATATAGAGAGAGTGAGACGCTGACAGAAAAGAGCAGTGGGACACGCAAATCAAAGCCAAATCCCTTCCATAATCTGCCTTATTAATGGGGATTAGAACTCACCAAAGAGCCTATATCAGAATACCAAAGCACCAATAAAGACTCTGCTCACACTGAGAGTTTGAGGAGTTGATATGACTCTAAAACTCCACACAGAGACTCTTGTGTTGTGTTGTGTTTCTTTTTATAAACTGTTGGATTCTACCAGTCGAAAAGTTTCAGGACAATTTGGACCCTAAACTCTGATGGAGTTTGCTTTGGCACAACAAAAAAAAAGAGAGAAAAAAAGAAAAACCTAATCATATTTTGGATCTGCACTGCTTTTTCCACTCCTTTCATAACGCAACATGTTTTGGACACGCCGTGTAACAGATATAAAAAGGCCATTTGATGTCATTTTCAGCCCCATCATGCTAAGCTCACTGATTTCCAACTCTGACAGAATAACATATTGTTCGAAAGAGTGAAGGGGTGCGAGCGAGAAGAGCGGCTGATATTCTCCTCAGCGGTGCTGATGGCAGTCTGTCAGAGCTGGCAGAGGAAATGAAAATGGCCTCAAGTGTCTGGCTCCCTTCCACGCCGCTCTCAGATCAATGACAACCCTCGCTGCATCATCTCTCCCTCCCTTATTTGCCTTCTTTAGACTTAAATTTGCTCTTTTCGTCCCTCGTTTGCTGACACTCTGGGTACGTGGGTGGGAAAGCAGAGGGACAGACGAGTGCCGTGCTGACTTTTGAGAAAGCGTCACAAGTCACGACGCTCCTCTTTTTCCCCCCACACCTCATATGCACGTCAGATTTACGGCGAGGTTCCAACATCGTTATGAAACCACACTCGGCAGCCTGGTAGCTTACCTTAAAAAACAGGTTTAAAAGAATGTCCTGCCTTTGTCCAGGAGTGGCAAAATTTGCCTGCCAGCATCTCTTTGAGGGAAATAAGCACTTTATAATTTTGTCCACAGGAAAGCAAAATCAGAAAAGATGTTTTTTAAGGGAGATTTTGAGTCAGCTAACGGCTAACATATTCCTTTAAGACTGTTTATGGGGAAAATGCATAAATTTGCTACATGTCAGTTTAAAAAATGAAAGGTTTAGTTTTTTTGTGTTTTTTATATACATATAAATTTGAGTGATTCTTATTGGAGGATTATGTGTGCTGTTTCATGTTGTTCTTTGTGGGGATGATTTGTCGGGAGCCAGCCCGAGAAAGCTTCTCGGCGGAGACAATAGAATAACTGAACTGGACTGGACCATTAATATAATGATAATTGTAAAAAAATTAATTATAAAAAGGACTAATGTAAAATCTCAGATTTTGATCACTTGTGCCTATATTGTTTTTTAAACGTGGATCAAATTTTTAGGATAATCTAATAAAGTTAGACGAGACAAATTGTGATGTTTGAGCACAATAGATCAAATGTAGGATTTTAGAATTATAATGTGATTATAAAGTATTTTACTTGTTTTTTTTAAGACAGTCTGACTTCGAAAAACATATATATACCATGGCGATGGGCAATTTTGGTCTTTGTTCAGATTGTGGTCCTAAAGATGAAAAAACTATAGTGCTTGTGTTTTTGAACTGGAGTTCATAATAAGTAGTATTTGATGCCTGGCTTAGGGTTACTCCTCACTGCTTTACATCTAAGTCCAGTGGAGAGTCAATTAAAAAAAAGAAAAAAAGTGTATCTTCATATATTTTATATCTCAGATAAAACCTTTCCAGTTTATCAAAATAAAATTAAAAAATGACCAAATTAGTTCTTTTCGCCTCCGATTGGATGGCTGTCAGGATGTCAGCTCTTTGCAAACAACAGTTCCAGGAGCTGCTTGGCTTTCAAAACCCGATCCCGCAGCAAAGGTTTGCGTATCGTACCTGAGAGGTGGTGCAGACACCACCGTGGGGGCAGCCGTGCTCTTACTTTCTCTGAGAGTCAGGTGGCAGCATTGAGCCAATCTCCAGATTCACAAATCTGGTGGCTCTGATTTTATTTTCCTCTCCTTCCAGAGCATGATTTACATTCAGATCACCATCTAACTGTAGTTTTGCTCGATGCCCAATCTGGACCTCATTTAGATTAATTTCCATTCCACAAAACAGTTTAACAAAGAAATCAAAGTTAATGCACAAGCTGCTGTCCTGTTATCAACTGTTGATGTTAAGCTACTGGATGGCAGAAAGCAGCTATCTAACATATTGCCATATATAGATTTTTCCACCTTTGAATATATGTAATTTTTTAAAACCAAATTTACTCCCAAATTTGTACTTTTATAGACTTCAGCAGTACTTCACTGCTTAAACTTCATCATACACTTTACAGGCCACATTTTAACAGCACCTCGCTAAGGCCACTTCCCTTCTTCCATCTAACTAGTAAGTGTTAATAATTTTAAATACCAGACTTTCAAAGACTTGTAGCAAAGATTTCAACAAACACGTCAATCTAAATTTTATCTGCACGTAAACCTGGAGCTGTCTGGGCCCCTTGAGAGGCCCCAAACTGTGCCGCTAAACCAAGCATTGGACCACAGCTTTGAAAACAGTCGCCGTTAGCAGCTCTCAGACCCCCAACCATCTTCTCCCTCTCTCTCTTTTTCTCTCTATGCACCCCCCTGTCTTTGGGCCTGTGAACGTCAAGGATGCCACAAAGTGACACACAAGCCCACCACCACCGCCCCAACCCCTTCTCTCGCCTCCCCCGTGAGCTGCTGCCCCCATACTGGCTTGCTGGCCTTTCCTCTCCGTCTGATCCATATTTCAGAGGCAGCAGTGGTGGCACCGAGGGGTATAATCCAACATTAAAGCGAGGAGGCCTGGGCTGAAAGCACAAGCGCGGGTTCACAAGGTCCTGGAAATCTTCAATTTTCAATTTCCGCAGCGTTTGCAGTGGCTTCCAAGGCGCGGGCATAAGTCTTCGAGCTTTGTTGGCGAGAGTGCAGGTTTCAATAAAACTGACTTTCCTGGTAGTTTAAAAAATAAAGGAGCTGACACTGCATGGTTCGTGCGAAACAAACTAGACACAGGGACGACGAGGTCAGCTGGAGATTAACTGCAATACTTGTATTATATGTATATTAATATAGATATATAATTACCCTTAAAATACCAAATCCACTTGAGCTCTTGAAGGAGAATTTCTCTGCATACATTAATTGCACTCTCTGTATTGTACTGGTTACTAATTGTAAATTTATGTTATAAAAATCCTAAATTCAGGCGCTAAACAAATAATAACAATACTAATAATAATGTGTGCTTAGTTTAGGAAGTTTACAGTGCTTCTTAATCTGCATTCTGCCCTTGTTTCTTTGGCTGGAAATTGGTCCTCTCTTATTAAATACAGGTGGTGGGATTTTCTTCAGTAATAAAGCGCTATAATGACATTTATTTAGTTCCCAAAAAATATATTCTTTAAAGACAAATTCATATCCTGTATTTACAATTTTTTTCCAAGGTTTCCATTCACAACAGAGGAACAGAGGGGGGACATAAGAGGACATAAAAGAGAAATACAAGTGATTCAGAGACTAAAAAAAAACAAACAAACAAAAAACGCGAACATCTCTTTTTCATGTGGAAGCTAAACAGTAATACTACAACAGGCCTCCCAGTCCAAAAAATATCCTTCGTTAAACTGTTCTCCATTAAATAAAATTATTCCTCTTTTTCTTTCTCTTCTCATATTGTTGTTGTCAGAACTCGCTGTGCTGCTGTCCCGTGGTGAGGTCTGAGGAAAGAGAAGAAGAGGAAACTATTGCTCAGAGGTGAATAAAGTCTAGACATTATAATTATATTATCTGAAACAAATTTGGCAATTTTACTCTTAAAAAGAAATCCTTCGTTTAAACTAACGAAGCAACTTTTTTTTAACACTTCGAGTTTGTTTCCTTCAAACGGTGTTAAGCTGTATTTATGCAAATTAAAAACCCCACTATAGGTAAATTGTTTTATGTCTTTTCACGCTCTGCTTCATTCATGATGTTGCCATCAGGGCTTTCTTTGACATACATTAGCTTCATTCACGGGGGGGTGGGCGTGAATAAATAGCGGCAGATTATTTAAATGACATAGGTGGCGATAGCTCATTGTTGGAGGATGGGGGGCAGGCTGGGAGGGGAGAGAGGGAGGGAGAGGCGCAGAATATATCAGACTCCTGCCTGACGAGGCGTTAAAGTGGGGACTCAATCGTATGATTTATGTGCCGAGTTCTGCCTCCCCGACCAGTCAGGTGTAACAGTGTTTACCTCTTGCTGTAAGGTTCATTTAATCGAGGCTGATGGTGTTATAATGCCAAAATTGATTTGAAATCACCTGTCAGTGATCATCTGAAAGGGGGACTTCAGGGAATCGGGCCTGTGGTCGCTCTCTTCATCTGCGGAAGGAAAGAAAACAAACGAGTGACAAGGTGTTCGTGAAATTACCTTTGAAAATAAAGTGAAACTGCCCTGCAGGAAGGAGAGCTGCTGTTGTCGCCATTTGAGTGATTCAACGGAACAAGTCCTATGAATAATAATAATAATAATAATAATAATAATAATAATAATTAGAAGAAGAAGAAGAAGAAGAAGAAGAAGAAGAAGAAATCAGGCCCATACCATCTCTTTTTGGACTGAAGCTCCCTGATGACTCTACATCGCTGTCGTCTTCCGTACCCGACGTTCCCGTGCCGACCGCTGCCGGTCGTGCGTCACGACGCGCAGCCGGCACTGCGCCGTGGACGGGCAGGTGTCCGGCCGGCGCCCCTGCCAGGAGCGACCTCATGTTCAAAAGAGAGTTGGCATTCAGAAAAGCTGCATTGGCCCAGTTGTGCAGCTTGCCAATCTGGCACGTATATATTCCGTGACCCGGGAGTAAGGCCGGGTGTCCGGTGGAGGCCAAAGCCGCGTGGTGCGCAAGGGCCGCGGGTGGAGATTTGTGAGAGCTGTCGGGCGCCGTGGCGGTCTCAGCCAGAGACCAGATTTTAGGTTTGCTCTGTGCTGGTCTCTGGCACTCCTGCCTGCCGGGCGAATGATCCGCGGGAAGCTTGACACTGGGCGATTTACCGAGAGAAACACCCGCCTCTGCTCCTCTCAGGGTCTCCGCAGAAAGCGTCCTGCTGCTCTCCAAACTCTTCGACTCCGAGGCCTGCTCGGCGGCGGACAGGCCCGCCTCGGCCTCCCCCCTCGCGGAGCCTTCGCGCTGCTCCTCGGGTCTCTCGATATCGACGGTTTCCAAATCTATCTCCTCCTCTTCATCTTCGTCGTCGCTGCCGTTCTTGCCGTGCTCGTCCTCGTTGTCGCTGCTGAAGATGCGGCCGTCCCGGTCCTCAGCGCTGCGGCCCCAGGTGACCTTGTTCTCCTTCTTCAGGCGTCTGCGGGCGTTCGCGAACCACGTCGACACCTGTAAAAGAAAAGCGCGTTTTTAAGCATTATTACTCAGATGCTGTGGTTTGAAATCTGTAGATGGGGAATTATAAAACATTTAAAAAGACATCTGATTTTATTTATTATTCCTGAGCTCAGATTTAAAAAAACAAAACAAAAAAAAAAAACAAAAAAAAACTGAACTGAGGTTTTTTTTTTTTTTTTTTTTTTTTTCTGCAGGTGTATTAAAAACAGTCATATGTGGGCCAACTGAGTTCTCATAACAAATAGCAGTGCTGTTGAAGGACATTAAAATGAAGAATAAAACCTTTAAAATAATGATTAGGGATTTATTTTAAGTGGGCCTGGAGGCTGATGCCCACCAAATTGTGCTTTTAAGGTGCCAGAAAGACCACTGAACTGAAACATTTTATACAAATTGAGCTCCGAAAACATATCACGCTGCCCACCTGTGTGAGTGTCATTCTCGTAATGATAGCAAGCATGATCTTCTCTCCTTTGGTGGGGTAAGGGTTCTTCTGGTGTTCCTGCAGCCAGGCCTTCAGGGTGCTGGTGGTCTCCCTTGTGGCCGTTTTGGCCCTTGACGGGTCTCCGTACGGGTACTGGCCGTAGGGGTAGAAGCCTTGGGCGGTGTGAACAGGTAGAGAAGCTGGGTGGGACCCCGGGCTGTCCTTCAGCTCATACTGTGAGCCCTGGAATGTTGTTGGGAGAAAAAAAAAAAAAAAAAAAAAAAAAAAAAAAAATGGGGGCAACTTGTTGAGCAACTCCAAAGATATTTGCGCCTCAAGTTCAGAAAATTTGTAAACAGGAAAATACAAATGGAAATTTGGAGCAAAAACGTTTTGCTTGACAAAACAAAACAAAAAACTTACAAGTTTGAAAAAAAATCAGTAATCAGACACAGATCACAACAAATATCCCTCATTTTTAGGTCGCTTGCAAATTTCTATGATCTAGGCCTACCATATTATTTTGTTTTGATTTTTATTTAATTCAATATTGATAAATGCCTTTATGCTAAAACGTGCAGCCTGCCACAGTAGACAGGTCCACATTTGTAGAAAAAAAAAAAGCAAAAAACAAACAAAAAACAACAACATTATGTTCAAGCTTTCAAAAACCATGACCTCAAATTAAATTTGAAACTGAAGTTTAGTGTCACGCTACCAGAGATCGTTCATTTGTGTTATGTGGCTATTCAGTTCTTTGCAATTCACCCAAGTATTTATAGCTCCAACACACAGACAATTAAATATTAATAATTAATTTATCTCAATAAAATTCACAAAAATTTCTCTTAAAAAAACAAATAAAAAAAGCGAACAACCCGCCATTTAAATGGTTCAAGTTGTATTTACGCATTACAGTGAAAAGCTCAGCCTCACTATTTTCTTATGAACACCTGAACGTGTATCATCTCTCACCATCTGGGATATGAGGGCGAGGTCTGTGGCTCCGCTGTACGGCAGAAAGGCACTGTAGTTATGAGCCGCCCATGGGCTTCCGTACATCCCCAGCATGGAGCCGACAGCCGCGGCGGTCGCTGATGAGCTCACGCCGCCCTCGGTGGTTCCTTCCCGGGCAGAGCCCGGCCGCTCGCCTCCGTACACCTCATGGGAGGCGCTGAGGAACTGGGGATACCCCAGCTGAGGCAAAGACATGTCCGGAGTACGCGTGCAGTAAATCTCTCCCAAAGTCACAAGAGCGAAAAAAAAAGAAAAGAAAGAAGGAATCCCCAAAAAAGAACAGAAAAACGGGACAGTTAAAAAACAAAACAAATCAGGATGACCCCCACTTAAAAAAGAAGAAACTGTCAGCCTTCCCTTCCACCGAGTTGTGTCTCAGGAGCAGTTTGGCACTTTCGAGTGCGGAGTTGATGCGTATGTCTGGCCGCAGGAGCTTCTGGATGTGGAGCTGAGTGACTGATTGGCAGCCTACTTAAGCACCAAGCTCCTCCTATGCCCGGGGCAGGCGATTAGTGCATTGGTTAGCCCAGGTCGTCTGCGTGTGTGTGCGTGTGTATTGATGTGTGTGATTTAATTTCGACAGTCTTCACTGTGTCTACCGAAAAGGTAACCTGTGTGTGTGCGCGCATGTGTGCGCAGTGTATGTGTGTCTTGCGCAATGAATTCATTAATTACTACTACTACAATAATAATAATAATGATAATAATAATAATAATAATAATAATAATAATAATAATTATAATAATAATCTCTCCGTATTTTGGTGTCATTTTTCGGTGCTTTGACTGCTGACTCGTGGGGTATGCCCGGACATTCCTGGTCCAGCAGATGGGCCGGGAAGCATTGATATGGTCGGACAGATCCACGAGGAATGTCCGTGATTATCGGCGGAAGTCAGTGGAGCTTATTTTTTCAGAGCTGTGGAGATAAAGGAGAGTGGAGGTAATGACAGAGATCGAAGATGATAGGAGATGGCAGCGATACGGAGCGCACGGGAGCTGTGGAGTGGAAAATGACAGATGTTTGCTGAGAAGAATAGACTACTGTAGGCCCTTGGTATCAGTTGCAGATGTCGCAGAAATGTTAAAGCACCACCACTTTTCATCTCATACCTCAAATTGCTATTTAAGGTATGAGATGAAAAGTGGTGGTGGGTTTTTTTTGGTTTTTTTTTGAGGGGGGGGGGGGGACCATTTTTATGTGGGAGAAAGTGTAAAAATGGACCCTCACGTGTGGGAGGAGGCAGGCTGATGTGTCCTCATTGACAGGCTTAACCATCAAAACACACAGCAACTGTGCTTCTTTGAACACACACACCTCCTTTCACACACTGTGTCACACACTCTATCACACACACGCACACTTGGGCAGTGCTAATGAGGTTGAGCACCCTGCACCCTGCTCTGTGGCCCTGTGGCCCTCCTGGGTCCCCTCAGAGGTTAGCGCTGTAATTACTCCATCCCTATAAATACAGATTCATCATTTCACACTCTGAGCTCCTGATGAGCTTGGCTGAGCCAAGAGAGAGAGAGAGAGAGGAGAGAGAGAAGAGAGAGGAAGGGGAGGGAGAGGGGGAGGGAAGAGGGGTCTAATGATTTAATTACAGTGCTTAAAGCCCACTCTGGCTAAGTGATGGTCCTCTCTGTCTCTTTCTCTGCTCTCTTCCCTCCTCAGCGCTGGCACCTAGAGGGCTTTACTCATGAATCTCAAAGCTGTTTTTCCTAAACACATATTATGACGAGCCCCGCCGCCGCCACTGCTGCCGCTGCATATGTGTGTGTGAGAAACAGAGAGCGGGAGAGGGAGAGAGGATGCTTAATCTCCATGGCATTTTAAATGGCATTCATGGAGAGCGCCTCTATCCTCATTGCCAAGGTAAATGGAGCCAGGGGACTCTCCATTTCAGCTCGATAAAAGAGCAACGTTAAAGACCCTCACCATCTACCCCTCAGCCCCCCACCCCCTCTCTCTTCCCCCCTCTCTCTCTCTCTCTCTCTCAGTCTTTGCCTCTCTCTCCCTCCCTTCCTCACTTAAAATTAATGTTTTTCTCATGACAGGGGAGGGAAACGAGACATATCCACCATCTAATAGGATAATATAGCCCCATTCACCACCACCATCACCCCTCCCTCCCTTCTCTCCCTCTTTCTCTCTCTCTCTCTCTCTCTCCCTCTCTGCCTTTGTAGCTGCCTGATTTCCATAGTGTCTCTGTGGAGAGGCAGTTAATGAATTCCTCTGAGCTGGAGAAAGGGGGAGAATGGTTTGGCGGTTTAGAGAGAGAGAGAGCGAGAGAGAAAGAGGGAGGGATAGGGGGAGGAAGGCTTTGAGCTATGCCATTCAACTTCACAGCCTCGGCCTGCTTGTGCATTCACCCCGTGCGTTTGTGTGCGCCGTGCATGTGCGTGTGTGTGTGTCTTTTAACATGAACCTGCTAAGACTACCAAATATTTAGACTGGCCTCAGACCTCTTTTTATGGCGACGGTGGATTGAGGGATCTCAGGAGGCAGCTTGACTCTATTTGAATCCCATTCCCTGCTATTAGCTCGGCCCAGACAAAGGAATAACTTACCGCAGGAAACAGACGAATAAAGTCCCCACAATCCACTCGCACTGGCCATTTCCTCTTGGGTAATTTGCAGCGGGGAAAATGAAGAAGCCTCCAAACATCACAAAGCTGTTTTTTTTCTGTGTGTTTGCTAACAGTTCAACAAAGGAGAGGTGGCAACAGTGATGCAAAAATGTTTGAATTATTAACTTGTTTGGTATTCGTAGATACTGTTTGACCTCAGATTTGCTGTTCACACAGTCCTACATTTGCAACAGTGACAGAAAATTAAAGGAAAATAATCTACAAAAGTCATCGGTCTACAGTGTGGGGGAGCAGCAAAAACAAATGGACACACACTGAGTGTAATATCAGTGATTGCACTGCAGTATTTTACACTCTGAGGATCTTTGGCAGTGGCACAAAGTTGACTTTTCATGCACTTTTGCAACTTCAATTTTTACTTTATTTTTTTAAATGCTTTTTTAAACACATTTCTATAATATAATGACGAACAATCATGAGGATTTCACACTTTTCAAACACCATTATTGGCCAATTAGTCAATTTGGCAGCGAAATTGATGCCATGACTGTATGCTGTCATTACTGATGTTTGATGGTTAGTAACTTTGGCTGAAGATCTACCAAAACAGGAGAAAGTCCAAATTTCTCTTTATGTGTGTCTTAAATTAGTACTTTAAACCTGTACATATCGGTATTATGATACAAAATCCACATGTCACCATTTTATTTGGAGCAAAATGTCCTACAGTGGAATAAACTAGTAGTAAAATTATATTTACAGTATGTTTCAGCTAAAAACTCCACAGTGTTATTCTCTGCCTTTTATAAAATCTGTATGTAAAAGTAAGTCGTCACTTCCTGGTGTCAAACCTGCCCATATGGAAAAGAAATAGTAAAAACATATATGATTTACTCATGAAAGTGGCCACTTTCATGAGTAAATCATATATAAATCATATAAGGCTTACATGATTTACTCATGAAAGTGGCCAGTTTCTCATTACTTTCATATATTTTTTTAGTAAGTATACAAAACATACAAGTTTCATTATATAATTTTTCAAGGGATCTTATATGTGTTTTCACTCTTGTATGCTTTTCATACAAGTTTCATACAAGACAGATAAAAACTTTATAAGATTTATATATATCTTTTCCATATGGGTGGATCTGCATTCAGCCCCCTGCTTGCCTGGATCTGGTAAGCATGGGGCGACTCCTCGGCTTACAAACAGCGGTTCAGTTGAATAGAGGTCTATGGTGAAATGCCAGTTGAGCTCCCTTGCTCTATGACCTCATTAAATACATTTCTGATGGATTTATGGTCTCATTTGCTAGTTTTAAATCTTTCCAAATAAAACTCCACAAGAGTAAACACAGATGAAATCAGAAATCCTGACTTTCCAGTTAGAATTTTAAACTGGAATGTCCCCTCAAATCAGATTTCCAACTCAGAAAGTTCGAGAGGCCCCAATAACCTCTGATTTCTCAATCCATGTTGCAGACAGTGTGCACAAAAAGCAGCAAAACTATAGAATTTGTCATCTGTAGTATCACTGTTGTGTATTTGTAACATGCTAAAAAAGCCACACACAAGAACACTGGCCAGCATGTCTGCAGGAACACGCGGTAGTGATGTTTTTTGTATTGCTAGCATTGCAGGAATAATGACAATACTTTGTTGAGTACCCAAACAAATCATGTTTTTCTTTGATTTTCCAACTACCAGTACTAGAACACAGCCAGCTCTGGACTGGCGTCAGTCCTGTCGCTGACACCTGACTTCCAGTGGAGGTGGAGCACAACGTAATCCTGTGACTGGCAAGTTGCTAGTCAGCTTGAAGATTTAGCTTGATGCTTCAAGACTTGAATTAACTAACCTGTATGTCATAATCCAGAGGCTAATTCCATCTTTTATAAGATAAATACACAAATTATAGATGTGTGACCAGAAATGGATGATTTATAAATATATAAGATCACAGTTTGAAGCTCACAGTATGGGGCGTGTTTATAGGCTGGTAAGATGTTCATATAGTAACTACTTACATAATACTTGATTGTATTATGTAAGTAGTTACTATATTACTCATACATATTACACTGTATTTAATCTCAAACCCACATAGTTAATGGCAAAGATATGTTAATACCAAGAATATTCCAGTACACGCAAGTTCTCCATAATCTACACAGAAAGTCAATAAAGATCTTATTGGTTTGTATGCTAAAGTTAGCCGCTGGTGAGCTTACATTGAAAACTTGCCTGGTTTGGTACAAAAGCTTTAGATTAGCAAGTTTTATAAGAAAATTTTCACAACAAATAAATTCCACTATGAATTACTAAGTGACAATTTTTTTTACTTGTACATAATATTGTACAGTGTTAGATAGAAAGCACTTAAGCACAGAGAAAACAGTTTGCATGAATGCTATATAAGAACCAGTCCATACGTCTGTTCACAGCTACAGAACACTGGTTTTTACTAACACTGGAACAACCAGCCTGTTCACAGCTAAACCTTTACAGTGTAGTTGACAATGTAAACACTGAAAAACCACAAACTGCACAGGCACAAGTATCAAAGTCTAAACACAACACAACTGGAATAATAACCCCAACAGAATTAATGATTTAAGGTTAAGCATTAACCATCCACTTGGCAACAGTGGGAAGGAAAAACTCCCTTTTAACAGGAAGAAACCCCTGGCAGAATCAGGCCCAGGGAGGCGTGTTTACAAAAATACAATTAAAAAATCAGTGGAACTTCACTTTTATCATTTTTACTTTTGGTAAATGGCCTGTATTTATATAGCGCTTTACTAGTCCCTAAGGACCCCAAAGCACTTTACACATCCAGTCATCCACCCACACATTCACACACTGGCTACATTGTAGCCACAGCCACCCTGGGGCGCACTGACAGAGGCGAGGCTGCCGGACACTGGCGCCACCGGGCCCTCTGACCACCACCAGTAGGCAACGGGTGAAGTGTGTTGCCCAAGGACACAACGACCGAGACTGTCCAAGCCGGGGCTCGAACCGGCAACCTTCCGATTACAAGGCGAATTCCCAACTCTTGAGCCACGATCGCCCCTTTTGCTGTTTCGTTGCAAAATGAAAAAAAGAAAGAAAAAAAAGCACTACATGAAAGATAACCCATTCACCATTCGTGCAAAATGTAAATAAGAAACCTCTTTCTAGTGTTATCTTCTTTCAGTTCAATTCAATTCAATTTTATTTATATAGCGCTAAATCACAACAACAGTCGCCTCAAGGCGCTAGGCAAGGCTTTCAAGTAGATTTATTCCTTGAAGAAATGAGGAAGGATAGACTCTCCAATCACATTTAAGCAAAAAATGACACAACGAGGGATGATATGCTTTGGAAATAAATAAAAATCATGTTTTTCTTTTTTTCATCTGATTGCATTTCTTCATTCGGCTTGCTAGTTTGGCTAATTAGTTAATCTTTTGCTGACTTCATAATCAGTTTTCAGGATGTCGGAGACTGCAGAGAATGAAGAGGGAAGGACAAGCTGCAGGTAGATAAAGAAAAACCTGTCCTCACCTACTTGACAGCAAAGATAAGCAGTGATAGATTCAGCTCTGACCTGATGTTAAAACAGATGGATCACTCTGATGCATAACAGATAAGCCTGCCAGCCTCGGGTAATACATCCAGCAGTCAAATGATCCCTCACACTGAGCTCGTACTTATTTTTTTACTCTGTAACACTTTCCCCCCCTCATAGCGGTGATATTTGACATACAGCACAGGAGATGTCATTTCTTAATGGCTTATATCACCTATTATATCAGTGGCAGTTTGACCTGACAGCAGCTCGCCTGGTGATTGAACATTTCGACCCACAGGGGAAAGCCACGACAAAAAGCCTATCATTAGCAATTAACGGGCGAGCCGGCGTTTGTTTGTTAACAGCTCCTTTAGAAGTCCAATGGGGCTCATTTACAGTGGATGGCACTGATAACAAACCCTGACCTAGAGAGAGCCGGGGTCACTTTGAATCCGTCAAAACTGTTGTCTGCTTGGGAAACTCAAACCTTGTTGTCTTTTTATTCACTGAGAGCTGCCGTTAAAAACTGTTCCATCATTCCCTATAGAGAGTGCGATAAAAACAAGCCATGTTCAACAAGATTGCTGACTGAAAAAAAAGGTGAATTCCCTCCTCCTCCTCTTTACAGAAAGACTTAGCGGGGGGCTTTTCTCATGGCCGGGGATCTGATTGTTTTCTAAACGGATTATTAACTCTTTTGTTACAGTAGGGGTCACTTTAATGCTTCTTAGGGCCCATTAGCATTGCTTTAAAGCGTGCGCGCGCACACACACACACACACACACACACACACACACACACACACACACACACACACACACACACACACACACACACACACACACACACAGATTGCTGTGTTCTAGGATTTGGCGTTTCTTGTCTTTGTTGTTCACGGTGGGAGAGGAATGATACCGTTATAATGCTGTTAAAGACAATACCTCAACTTAAAAGGGGGAGTTTGAGGGAAGGGATGTGTATGTGTGTGGGTTATGATGAAAAGGTGCCCTTAGGAAGACAAGTGAGCTTAATGCAATAGTGCTGACTTCAATGGATACCTCAAAGAGAAGTGGCATTACACAGTCTTCTCTGCTGAAAATCCCCTACAAGTCCTTGAGTGAAAGAAGGATCAGCCCAGTCTTCATTTAAGAACTGACAGAGATCACTGAGCTGGAGGAGTTAGGATCAACTCAAAGCACCCACAGCAGATATTGTTTATCCAGTTTTTTTTTTTTTATTCTTTGCAATATTTACTTTATGTTCATCCAATAAGGATCTATTAAAGGCAAAAATAAGCTACCCTTGGGAAAATCAAAGCTATTCAGTTGAGGTCAAAGCATCACAGGGCCACAGAGGTGTTTGCTCTTTGGCTCATATTGACCGTATGAATGCGAGATTGTGAGTTGGGAGGGAGGAGGGCTAGAGACCCTCGGATCCTGGCTGGGTGCCTCCCCGAGCTTTGAGCTGCCGTTCTGGTGGAAGGATAAAGAGGGTATCTCTTACAGGCCTGACCTCCAGCCACCCCCTTCATCAGAGTTAGAGGTCAAAGATCAGATCAATTGGGTCCCTATGGCCCACACAGCAACACGGCTTAATCACCTATTAACTTCCAGCAAAGAAGGGAAGATGTTGGTCTGGCGTTATATTTAATCCATCTGATTTCAAATGTTTAGGCTTACATGATGTTGTATTATGTTGTGGTTCAAATGCATCACATGTCAGATATAGTGTCAAAGACAGTTTGCAGATATAGCAACATATTAGATGTATTACAGTGTAATTACTGTGTAATTATACCAAAATTTGTGTGATAGGCTAATACTGGCCTATTAGTACAAGTTAGAATTGCTAAATATATTCAAAGATTCCTTAAGGATTCAAAAAAGATGTACCATGTGCCATGTTTTATTTTGTTTTGTAAATCATTTACTTTTTACATTTGTAATTCAAAAGACTGAGAGCTAAATATCAACTTTAAATCGTAGCTTGGGCTCATTCATGCTCACGGTTCTTGCCCTCATTATCGGCACATGCACACCAAAAGTGCTGTCACGTCCGCTTGTGCAAGCTATGCTTTGGTGTCATTTCAGCTGGTTGTGTAACTCTCTTTTTCCAACCTTGTGTGGGTGTCACTGCTGCCAGGGTGAAGACTTACATGTCGGATTTTACCGCTAACATCGGTACCCACACCCTAAGTACTGGTATAAACGGTGACGGGACTGCGATAACGTCATTGTTTTAGTGAGGGACGTGACTAACGAAGTGACCATAATAAGCCCATTGGATGGTAAATTGATTGGTCCACTCATTGCAGGTTTGGCGCTTTGACCTCCTGGCTCCGCCAAATGCCAGTATGTCCTTGGGCAAGACACTGAATGCAAAATAGCTCCTGACAGCAAGCCAAAACCTTGCGTGGCAGCTCTGTCATTAGTTCGTTACTGAGTAAACACTGTAAATTGTTTGTAAATGCTATGCAAAAAAAACCAAAAGGATAATATAGAAACCAGCACAGCCACAGCCTATTTACCAATACTTTTCTAATGAGCTCATTATTCTTAAAGGTAACTTTAACTTTAACTTTAAATCCTCTTCCTCCGTGCCCCATCTTCTAAATTAAAAAGAAAAATGTTTTAAAAAGGCCAACAAAAGCCATTCTAACCATTCTGGCTTTGAAATGGAGCAAAAAGTTGTACGCTGGCTACATTTATCTTTTATATGGGTGAAAAATAACTTAAAAATGGCTCACCCCACCAGTTTACTTCTTTTAAACAATCTAGTCGTTGTTTTAAGCTAGCAAATACCAAACCACTTTGTCCACTAAACTCACACAGGCCAAACTGGTATTTACTGGTCATGAAATTTTTGGTTAACAGGACTGTTAATGCCCTGTTGTTATTTTTGGGCCATGGAAATAACTATAATTATTTCAGGTGAGATCAAGTTTTAATCCTAGCTAGCCACATAAATGATAGATTTTGTCAGAAAGCAGTTTTATTTTCGGTTTCAGCACGAACATGCTCTTCATTAGCTCCGAGTCTTATTAGAAAGGAAAATCCACCCTCAGTATCCACACCATTCATATCCTTGTCACAAATATCTGCACACTCCCTGAATAAACCAAAGGTACAGTAAAGCAAACAGATACATGATCTTGAACTAACTGCAGAGATGTGCCGCTGGGTGTGCTTCCTGCTTTTAAGCTCTATCAACTTCCTCCTAAACTCTACACCCTGCGAAACACCTCCACCCTGCAGTGAGGTTAGTCTAACCCTACTAGCTCAAAAAAAAAAAAATGCTATGCAGTGAATCGCTTGCAGCACACGAGATCTTTTTTCACATATTTAATAATAAGTTGCTTATTTGTAGAGGCAGCCCTCAGAATGGTTCAACATATAAGTCATATTATTACACCATCATATCCATATAAAGGCATTTTTCCATAATCTCGATCAAGATTGATTGGTTCTAACGCAGACAAGAATGAAGGTTCAATCTGCAACATTTCATGTGAATAAATGTTTGTTTGCAAATAATATAATTCAGCTTATACCCACTTTATGAATCTTTGCACTTGCTAATCTAAACACCTGGCGTCTGGTAGGCTTTTCTGGGCGAAATCCTCTGGCACGCAGGGAAGTGATGGGCTTTATCTGTTTGTCCAGAATCAACAGAAGAAGAACTGGGTAGTTTGCATCGGTACATCTAAAGCGATGGCAAGAGCAGCACACCTGCACAATCACCTTGCTGAATTTTCAAAAGAAGGATGGCGACACGTCTGAAATGCATGATTGACAAATGCACACTGAATGGAGTGGTGATGATTTGAACCTGAAATATGAATGAAGGTATAAATGAGAGTGAGGAAAAGAGAAACATCAAAGTGAGGCACGGGACTATACGGTGACTGTGGGGATGTACACAGTGGAGCCCAACACAAGGCCAGGCTGTCACATATCTGCGCAAAGACTCAATAACAGAGAGTTTGTATTGCTGCTGTCTGTCAAGCCTTTGAGAAGCAACAGTGGAGGTGGGGAGCATGCATTCCTCACAGCGGCTCCTTGCAGCTCGGCCAATTAGCAGCTGAGTGGTTTGTTTAAGTCCAAGTGATGATGAGATGTTGTGCTGGGAGGCAGCCCAGTTCATTAAGCACACCGTTGTCTCTGGTTTACTCAGCTTGCCGGCTTTAACAGCCTCTCAGTGCTTGTTTACCAGTCGCAAATATGACAGACTGTATGTCTATTTGACCGTCTGTTTGTGCGAGTGTGCATGTGCGGAGGTGACGGAGGAGGTGGTGTGTTTGCGTGGGGGGATGCGTGTGGGGGTGCATCTGTGGCGCTTTACAGGAGGTGGACACTTGTGCGATATATGCAATTCAATGTAAAAACTCTGCGAAAACACCTCAAGCATCATCCAAAAAGTTTAACCAACAGTTTTGTGACAGTGTCAACAAAAATTAACATTTCAACTTAACTTAGGTGTGGAAATACACTCCTTCCACTCATTTGGAGTGCTGGATGGAAAAGATTGTTGCAGAATCTTTTCTTTTTTCTTAATGACAGTTTTATATAGTTAGGTTCTTAAATATCTGGACAGTGACACAGTTTTGGAAATTGTGCCTCTGTACACCACAACAGTGCATTTAAAATCAAGCGGTCAGTATGTGAAAAAAGTACAGACTTTCATCTTTAATGCAAGGCTTTACAAAAGTATTCACTTTCAGTTATAGTGCCCAATAACAAGAACAGTTGCCTCAGTTCACTTTATCTTGGAAATTAAAGACCCTACAACAATCGAGAGAATACCCCAACAATCAGATGACTGCTTATGAGTAAGCACTTGGCAACAGTGGGAAAGAAAAAAAACCCTTTTAACAGGAAGAAATCTCCAACAGAACCAGGCAACAAGGAGAGGTTGCAATTCCAGTTGGGAATGAAGGGAAGGAAACAGACCAAAAGACACACTACGGAAGAGAGGCAGAGATTAAGAGCTAATGATTAAATGCAAAGTTCTGTATAAACACAAAAGAGGTGCATCATGGGTGATGCAATACACCTAACTCAACCCCAACCAACTGATGTTTTTATCGCCCATTTTTAGAAACTCAAAAGCGATTGCACAAACTAACACAAATTTAAATTTAAGGATTGTTTAAATATTACATAAAATCTCCTCTGCAGGCAGTGACTTCCTTAAGTTTTAAATATCTGCAAATACTGTCATCCCATGTGATGCTCTGCCAGGGCTTTATTTTGCTTATTTGTAGGTCTCTGTTTTATCAGTTTTTGCATGTAATAACTGAAAAGCATGGCCTATTGTGATGAGATCAAGTGACTGAATTTGCAGTTGACTTGAGAAACTCTTGGTCTGCTTTTGCATTGTGTTTGGCTCACTATACGTTTGCACTATGAAGTGCTGTCTGGTCAGTTTGGCTGTTTTTTTTGGTGAATCTGAGCAGAGAGTTTAGTCCTTCACACTTCTATCAGCAGTCACATCAACCAGAAACAGGAGTGGCCATACATGCCCAGGCCATAACATTGCCTAAACCTTGCTTGACAGATAATGTGGCATGTTTTGGATCAGAAGCCCTTACTTTCTTTCTCCCTAATTTCCTCTTTCCATCATTCTGGTCTTTTACTGATCTCATTTGTCCAATTAATTTTTTCAGAACAGACTGCATTAGATTTTTTCTGGTCTAATCTGGCCCTTTTGCTCTTGACTGTAAAACCAATGGTTTGCATCTCGCTGTAAACCTGTATTTCCATTCATTAAAGCGTGTCCTAAATTTAGACATTGACAGTGATACGCACACTTCCTCGCTAGTGTTCTTAATTAGGCTACATGTTGTGAAGGGGTTCTTCTTAATCAAGGAAATACATCTTAAGCAATAAGCCTCACCTGACCACAAAACTGCTTATTATTCAATTGTTCAAGCATCTTTAAGCCGCTAGGCTAACCTATAACTGGCACCAGTTCAGATTTAAAAGAGCTGTATGAAGGTGATATTACTTGTACACAGTTAACTTCACTTTAGGGTGTGGTTAAATAACACACCTTCTGCACTTTAACAACGAAACTCTTTGAGATGGAACAAAAGACCCTGTCTTGCACATTAAAGTGAGATATGTTACATGCCCATCCACCTCCCAGCCCTCCACGCCCGTAAGGGCAACACATACTAGCAACATTCAAAGCTCCAGACCTATTGTTTTCTGTGTACATAAGGCAGCAGAGAGGCACCATCTCTGGGGTTCTAATTTCATGTTGATGCATGTTAACGTATCACATTATGCCACTGTTGTACAAAAAGCATTAGTGTGTAACACCTCGCCCTTGAGCTAGCATTGGGTACATCTTTTTTATGCATGTACCAAAAAGGTATTCGTTTACACTGGAGCCACCCACTGGTACAGCGCTATTTGCTGCTGCAATAGTGTGCTGTATATTTACTTAATTACATTATTTACCAAGCAGTCTACTGTCTGTACTCGAGAAAATGATATCACACAAAATGATCATTCACTGGATAAGAGGGGCCTCAACTGTCACAGGCTAGCAACTGTGGCAAACAGCAACTGGGATACAAGTTTTGAAGACTTTAACACGGTTATGAAACTAATAATCATCCTTTAAATATTGACATTAGCCTTAAGAAAACTATTCATGTGTCTGATTACTTGGTAGGAATTGCCTTTGCAATGTTATCCACGCAAGTAAGCAGAAGGCTCTCCTATTTGCCAACAGAGCAGCACAAAGCCACCCATTCATTCATGAATGACCATATTAAAAACTCCAGGCTAGTTTTGTTTTAATCTACCTTAATTACTATCGCAATAGTCTAGCACTGGCTAGCTATCTTAATTAGCATGGTTAGTAATTCATTCTGATAATAAATCAGATGGTAATCTTGATTAGCGAAAAACAACACATGCAAATGAAAACATGAAGAGTGGACCAAATAAAACAGAATATTTTTCTCAAAACATGGATGCTCATAATAACGCATAACTCTGAGCCTTAGTACAAGCTATGGTACACTCAGACCATAGCCTTGTTGGCTTTGAAATGGTTGTTTCAAAGACAGGTACCAGGTCTGTGACCAGTTAGTCAGCTGCAGTCTTCCAAGTAACTTTGGTTTGTCAAGACGACAATAAAACAGAGTCAGTCTGCTATGAGTCTGCTGTAAGTTTGTGAATGATGGGGTAAAGATGGCAATTACAAGCAATCTATTTGTAATAAATCAGCAAAAATTCTATACACAGAATTTACATTGACTTCTTACCTTCAGAGTCTAGCCAGAACCTCATAAATTTGAAAAATTTCTCCTCAAAGTGAAGCAGTTGCTGCAGGATGGTGAGTTAACGGCACAATTACGTAGGTGCTCAGCAACCTTGGTTTTACATATGCATATAACCGGAATACAACCAGTTGGCAACCAGCTGAGATGAGTTCTCTCAAAAAGATACATCGCAAACAAGTTGTGCTCATTGATGCAGAATGACTCAGACTGATTGCAACATGCACTGTACTATACTGTCTGAACTATACAGCAGTTATTTGCAAATCCTCACCAATCCATCTGAGAGTGATTGCAGTCAGTCCAAGTTAGACCTTGATCTTTTGGAGACAGGTTGCTTCGACCAGGCAAACTGTTAAATTTCCTTGCAAAAGTTGTTGAAAGCAATTGAAGGAATTGCACACTCAACCTCTGTGCAACCAGTTGGTTGCCCTAATTGCTATCAGTCTCTGACAGCAAAAAGTGAAATAAAAAAAAATTAACACAACCACTAAGCCACACCCATATTTCCAAGTCACGAGCGGGGTTGTATCCTATTTTTACTCTAGTCTGACAATACACCTATTATAATACTCCTCCCCATAGTGTTATCAGTAAGGAGTAAATTAGATTTGAGAGAAAGAATTCATTTGCTTTTCTTTTGTGCTGGGCTCTATACATAATTATATTACTAACATTGGATACTCTGGGCAATGACCTTCTTGTGGTTGAGTGTTAGTTAGAGGAACAACAGATCAGTCACCTTTATTCCCTGGTACTGAGGAAAACCCCCCAGCTATTTCACTGTTTACACAACTTTTCCACAAGAGTCTCTATTATTGCAGTAAAACATAGAAATGGGGTATCACATACTGATAAAGCACCTAGAGTTAGATATGCAAATAAAGAAGTACAGTGATGCTGAATGCCCTTACTAGGTAAATATAAAGGTTTTATCATTCTGTGCCCAACATTCATCCTGCATGTGTAGCCTTTTAGCTCAGCTTGCAACCACACTGTCCAGTAATCAATGTGACTGATGCCTCTTTGCACCACTTGGACAAATATTAGCCCAATAGTAGCAGTTAAAGTGCAATTATACCTCCCCTCCTCCCTTTGTTTTCTCATTCAACACAGTCCATCAACCAAGTCAAACAAGCAACAATATAAGACCAGAGGATGTTGACCTAATGAGACCCAAGCACACTCTACTCTTACTGATAAAACAGAGTGAGAATCACCCACTTTTCTCGCTGCAACACTCTTTTTCTGTGCAGACAAAGGCTGATTATGGATGATGGAAGAGAAGAAGAAGAAAGACTTGCAACTTCTCCTTTTCCATTTTCCCCCCTTCCCCCTGAAATTTTTTGAAGGGCGGTTTATTCAAGATGTCACAGCTGCCTGCGTTTTAGTTGGAGCGTTCAGGAGGGTCACGGCTTTCTGCCTGCCTGTGTGTGTTTGTGTGTGTGTGTGTGTGTGTGTGTGTGTGTGTGTGTGTGTGTGAGTGTGTGTGTGTGTTGGAGCAGTTCTTAAAGCAGTAATGCAGTGTCCGATGACAGATCACTTCATTCACGCAAGACGAGGGCAATTACTTCAACCATGACAGATTGCCTCAGCAGAACTGAGTTTAGGATAAAACCTCTCCCTCTCTCCCTTTATATCTCCCTCACCCCTCGTCTCCCCCTGTTCAATAAGGAATCTTGTGGTTTTCCCAGCTAATGACTTCCTCCTCACTGTTACACCATTGTGCATGTGTGTATGTGTGTGTGTGAGCAGGGGGTGACAGTACCATCTGTCTGGCTGCTGTAGCCCTTGCCCCTGCCCAGCTGGTGGGCACTGAGTAATGGGAGAGGACTTCCTCATCTCACCCCCCTGAGACACACACTCTACATTAGTATGCAACACCTACTGTCAGAGTGAGCCAGAGAATAAGAGAGAAGAGACAGAGTTTTTTTTGTGTTTTAGAATTGAAACCCGAGCTACTCAGAGTGTCAAGTGATGAGAACTGAATGCTCCGAGTCTTGAAAAATTGGCACATACAGCAACAATTTCACCGCGCGTGTTGGCTTGTGAGTGGCAGTTTGAGGAATGTAAATGAGCGCATACTCAAGCACTGGATTGGCTGGAAGGTAGAGAAAAGGTGAGAGAAGTTAAAGAAAGAGGAGAGGTGTAATATAGGTCAAGGATAAGGGAAACAAGTCTTATGCTGCTTCATGTGTGATATGATTACGAACATGCCAAAATACCAGAGACTGTGATTCTTACCTTGAATCTAATGTACTGGAATCTACTTAGGTATGCTGTGACAGCCAGAAATGTCTAATTATTAAAGTATTCATTAGGGCAAACTAGGACAAAATAGTACATTTGTTGGTTCAACAAATGTATAACAGGTTTACGTTACACAAGTACAAAGTAACAGAGTCTGATCTGAGTTAGCTAATACTGCAACTATATTCATGTATTTAATTAACAGATGCAGACAAACGTTAAATTTTGACGTTTGACGTTAAATTTAAAACAGTTTGGCTGGAATCCACATTTAAAATAAGCTGTTACTCAGCTGTTCAACTGCACGATAAGGCAAATATCTAATCAGCCAATCGCATGGCAGCAAGTTGACATGGCCAAGATGATGTGTTGACGCTCAAACTGAGCATCAGGACGGGAAAGACAGATGATTTAAGTGACTTTCAAGGTGACATGGTTGTTGGTGCCAGATGGACTGGTCTGAGTCAGAAACTGCTGATCTACTGGGATTCTCCCAGACAAACACTTTACAGAGAATGGTCCAAAAAAGAGAAACTGTCCCGTAAGCAGCTGTTCTCTGGGTCAAAAAACCTTGTTGATGCTATAGAACAGAAGACAATGGCCAGACTGCTTTAAACTGATAGGAAGGCAACAGCAATTCAAATAACTACTCATTACAACCAAGGCATGCAGAAGAGTTTCTCTGAATGCACAAAAATGGATAACTCTGAAATAGCAGAAGACCACACCAGGTGCCAGTCCAGTTAGCCAAGAACAGGAAAGCTGTCTCAAAGCTCAAATCATCTCAAATTTCATTCTTGAACATCATTATGAGTTTTCTGTCCTTAAATGGCCTCCCCAGTCAGATCACAATCCAATAGAGCACCTTTGGGACGTGGTGGATTGATGGAAAAGGAGATTCTCATCATGGATGTGCAGCTAACAAATGTGAAGCAATGGTCGATGCTGTCATGTCAGCATAGTCCAAAATATAAAGAATGCCTTCAGCACCATGTTGACTCTATGCCATGAATAATTCATGTGGTTCTGACGGCAAAAGGAGGTAAAACCCAGTACCAATGATGTGTAACTAATCAAATGACCAGTGAGTTTATAATGCACTTGTTTCATTAGTGACCCATGTATTGGTGCACACTGGCAAGATGTTGACTGAACTGTAAGTAATCAATTTCATTTTTGACATGTTTTTTGTGGGTGCAATCCGCATAGATATTGTCAAGAAGCATTGTTACAACAAAGAAATCATCGAACAAACACAAATTTCGTTACTTTTTGTGCTATGTTTATTTAAAGCAAAACATAAAATTTACCTTTGGTGGAAAAGTTTGAACACATTTATTTTCTATATGGGTGAAAAAGTGAAAAAGACAAAGTCAGCAATGACTGACTTTAAGAAATTGGAAGCTGACATTATTTAACAAAAAGAAAATTCAATTAAAGGTTTATATATCTCAGGAAATTGCTGGAGTGGTTTGCAGTGCCTTCTGTGACTCTTTGGGGAAATAAAGCTCAAATCTGAGTGACAATGGCACTGATGATGTCTCAGCTTGAGCTTGGAGAGTTTTTAATCACACAATACCACATGAACAAGCTTTGGGCCAGAGATATTTTGAGAGAGCAAGATGGAGGGAGAAATGGCACTCAAAGAATTCTGAATTCAAACCTATGGGAGAATTCCTCAACAGGAAAAGTGGTGATAAAACTCCTGGGGGGAGGGTAATGCCTTATTTATTAGATTTGACAGGTGACAGGCACTTCTCTATGTCCTGCTGACCAGTAATGTTAATGCTAATCTTACATAATTTTACATGACGGTTCCAAATAATTCATGTGCACCTCACTAGAAATGCAAAGATGGAGCATGCGTTGCTTTTAGTCGTATATATCTTTTTCCTTTGAAAAAAAAAGCTCACCACAACCTCAAGCAGGAACAGAGCCAATAGAAACACCGGGTTACGACCACATGTTAATTAACATGTAATGCACCAGCACAAGCACAAATGCTGGCATTGGCCACTTAACGTAGGTTACATCATAGGCTCTGCAAATATTGCTTGCAGAACTCAAAATCAGGCCTAAGGATCTTGGAGGACTGCACAGGAGTCCCCTCCTCAATGTTTGAACGGAAACATGTATGCAGACGGACACATTTGCAGGACCATAAATTACGCTTCAGACCTGGACTGGATTTGATCCAGGAAGACACTGAGCATCCATCCATCCATTTTCTTATCCAGTTCAGGTTGGCGGTGAGGCTGGAGCCTATCCATGCTGTCGCACGTAAAAGGCAGAGTGCACCCTGGACAGGTTTGCCAGTCTGTTGCAGGCTTGATAATGAACAAGACACACAAAAATAAATATAAGAGCAGCTGGAATTAAACATGTTAGTTTGGCATTTGACAGGAGGTTTAGACTCCTCCAACATGGCTGATTAATGTTGTTTCTTTATCTCCACACTGGCTTCATACACCGGCTTGGATCTGCTGTGTGTTGGCCAACAGAGTGTAATGCTGTCCCACTCTTTCTAAATCTATCTCTCTCTGTTTCTATTTCCCTTCCTTGCACGCCATCCAGCCCTTTCTCTCGCTCTTCTCCTCCCCCATCCCTTTCTGTCTCAGTCTTTCTCTCTCTCGCTCTCTTTCTCTAACCCTCTCTCTGTCTCTGTTTCTTTCTCCTTTCAAGCGTGGAATCATTTAATTATCGCCTATAGCTCTTTTGGCAGGCTGTTGAATGCCCACCTCTCAAAGCCTGGAGGAAACAATTTACCCTGGGATATCACACACACACACACATGCATGCGCGTGCACACACATGCAGACTTCAAGGAGAGGATTTATTACAGCAGGTCCATCCGCAGTTCACAGAAATCTATCACCAATCCCAGATTGAGGAAACATTTCGGGGAGGGAAAAAATAACACATTAGCCAGACCAAAAAAAATGTTTGGGGCACTGCGAGGATCCGGAGATACTTTTGCATATGTCCAGAAAGTATTTTATTTATTTATTTATTTATTTTTTACAGATGAGGGTTTCGGGCAACAGTTCACGTGTGGGGGACTGCGAGGTAATGATTAAATGTTGTAAAGCATTTAGAGCGTTTAACTCCCTATTATCAGAACAGTAGGAGGTGATTCATTTAGGACGCTTGCCTTGTTGTCCGGGTGTGTGTGCTTCTGTGTGTTTCAAATGGGAGCCTGGTTGGATGAAGGAGCCACATCGCCCATAGAGGAGAAGGTGAACAAAACGCAGAATGGAAAAAGAAAGGGCGGAAGACAGAAGAAGAGGGGAAAACAACTGGGAACTATTGAGAGGAAATTAATGGCCCATCTCAGACTGTCAGCATTGTTATTGTTTAAGGGGCTCTGGAGGGAGGGGAACGCTTTAAAATGATGTCTGCCGAGAAAAAGAGCACTAAAAAATCAAGACAAGGCTGAGAGAGGGATGAAAGGGAGAAGAGGGGCAAAAAGGCTGTAAATTTTCGACAGAGCTCTCAGTTCATTACAGGGTGATCAGAGATGAGGCAGGGCCAGACAAAGGGCTTCAGTGTTGTTAGCCAGCTCCGTCGGTGTTACACCGGGGTCAGCTCTTTAACTCGCGGGCAATGAATAACCGGGCTTTCAACTGGGACAATGGCATGCCAGCTTTCCCCAGCTCTGGGTAGGACCTGCCTATTGTTGAGGAGTTGAACTGGGGAAGTCACCAATCTGTAGGAACGCTGACAAGCCAAATGACGCGACGGACAAGTCGAGGAAAGGAGCTGCAAAGGTTTAAGTTGTGTGTGTGCCTGTGTGCAAACCTGAAGGTCAAGAGTACTCCATCATCACCGTGTCATTAAAGATTAAAGTGTGCAGCGCACGGGGACCTCAAGAATTCCAAGGCCTCAGTGCACTAGTGCTTACTGTGGTTTCTCTTACAGGTACCCGCTCAAAACTTGGACTGAAACAATCCCAAGAAAACCCCATGAATGAGTCAGCTCCTGTTTAGGCCAATCAGTAACCACATTGTCCATTTACTAAAGGTAAATGACCTGTAGTAATACAGCTACAAATCCTGAGTAGCCAGTCAGCTGTCAACCAAGCAGCATAAAGTTAATTTTGCATGTGGTTAACTGGTGATTCTAAACTGCATGTAGTTACAGTGAATGGTTGCCTATCCCTATGTGTTAGCCCTGCAACAGATTGCCTGCCTGCCTTGTGCCCTTGTGACAGCTGGGATAAGTTCTGGCCCCCCATGAGCCTGAATTAGATAAGTGGAAGAAATGGATAAATTGACGGACTGACTTTCTAAAATCATTTGTGAAAGTGGGAAACTCAAGTATTTGACTTATGGATCCTTATATCCTGGTTTGTCATTTAAATACAATCCAAATTACTGAGGGAAGTTGTTGAGTATATGCTAAACTTTTCTGTCAGTTAGCGCTCCTGTTTCTTCCGCTGTTGGCTTCTGTTAGCTGTTGTTAGCCTCTGTTAGCTGCTGTTAGCCAGCATTAGCTGCTGTTGGCTGGCATTAGCTGCTGTTAGTTAGTGAAGCTTTCTTTGACGGGGATCAAACATTGTTCGTTTTTGATAATGAATAAACTCTCATTTGATTTTAAGAAAATGATTTGTTAGAGGAAGAGTGTGATTATTAGGACACTCAAGCCTAACATTAACTGGTATAACGTTCACTTGTAACCAGCTGTTCTTGTTGCTTAGCCAGCTCGTTGTCAGCTGTCTGGAGATGGAAGGGTTGCATGTCTAATCTGCTGACATTAACTAGCTGCAACAATATCAGGAATAAAGAAGCATGTTTATGCACGTCTTTGAGCCCTGACTTCCCTTCAGGAGTTGTGCTTTGGGGTGAGAAGGAAGAAGTTGATGTTTTATCTAAAACCGGTCATGTTATCTATTTCCTTCACGTTTTTGCGACCACTTCCCAGATAATAAAACATGTATATTCCTTTATATGTTGAGACTAAACATGCAGAGACAAATTAAAATTTGCCTCCATGTCAGGCAAGTTCTCTTCTCCTGCCATCAACAATACCCATCTAAGCCACTGTTTTCAAGATGGCGGGGAAACAGTGGCTTTCACAAACCAAGGTCTGCTTCTATGTATTTTAATAGACTAATTGTACGTTTTTGAGAATGTATCAGTTTGTTGGAAGATGTAATTAAACACCAATTAAATACCCTCAAAAAACTACTGACTGCACCTTTAAGTACAATGCAAATCATTAAAGGACCCAGTCTTAATGAGGTTTTATCCAATATAACATCAGTGATATTCAGGAACTAAATATACAGAACACTTTTAAGGTTAACAGAGTAACCTGTTTTAAATCTAGATGCTGTTTTAGGCTGATTCAGTGATGTCAACTGTGGAATGGGAAAAACATTATTTCAACTAAATAAATAAATAACAAATCACATTGTTCAATCATACAAACACACACATACACATTAATCTTTTTAAAAGTAGCCTAATGCGAAGCCTACAGCTTGAGTAAAACTGGATTCAGCACAAATTTTTCAATAACACATCGGCGAAGTTGTCCAGTCTTCCTTTATCCAATAACCCAAAATTAAATCAGTGCTCCCAAACTACAACCTGAAGACGCAATTAATATTTTTACCTTGTCAAGGCGAGATTGTTGCGATTCCTTTCTTTGTGGTATGAAGGAAAAGCACTCTCTCACCTACATCTACTGTAGTTTAGGATACAGCATCTCAGCTCCTTACCAGTTTTAGGAGCCAGCAGCAAATAACCACAAACGTCTCTCCATTACCTCCCTGGTTTAGAATTGATTTTAAGATTTTACAAATCCCTTTTGGTTCATCTGTGGGTCTGGTCCCATGCTACACAGCAAATAAACGGACGCCATGTGAGACACTTTGCACCTTAGATCCTCAGCTGGGGCCTTTCTGGCTTTTCTGAAATCAAGAGTTAAATCTAAAGGCCATCCTTTCCCCATCACGACCCCTTGGGTATTGCAGAATCACTTGAAAACGCTTTTAAAACATGTTTTATAGATGTTTTCATGGGATGCTGTTTTTTTACCCTTTTATTATTTTATTTGTTACTGTATTTTTGGTTCAGCTCATTTTTTCCTTACACTTGCTTTATTGGTCTTATTCTTCTGTTACTGTGCATTTTGACATTTTGCATTTTTACTGGGATGTTTTCATCTGTCTCGATTGGTTTATTTTTATATTTTCCTTGTTTTGTTTCTGGCACTAATCTCTGGCTTCATGTTTTAATATAACATTTTGTTTTTTGCTCATTTGTGAACTAAAGCTATTAAAGTTAGTATTGCTGCATTTTTATTATTGTCATTGTCATTTTAAAGTTTTGCTGCTTGCCGGTTACATTTCCAAAAACATGTCTTTCCCTCTCAGTTTCAGCTCTAAGTCTAAATTTTTTTCCTCCTCTAAAATGGAGCTTTTCCAAAGCTGAAAATGCCTGCATGTGGTTTCAGTGTGTACGGGGTAAACAGAGCTTTTCCAAAATGATGATGTAAGCCAAGTCACTCAGGATCGGGGCTGTGTGCCACATTGTCAGTTAAGTAAAGAATACAACCTTTTATTGTTATTAATCAGTTTAAATGTTAATTTAGTCAAATACACGGCAGAGAAGTTGCCATTAAACAGCAATTTTAGGTGATTCTGTCAAATATTGTTAGATTCTTTAAAAAAAGAAAGAAAAAAAAGAAAAGGAAAGCACTGAGGAACATGCAGTGTTTACTGAAAATATATCAACATGAACAACAGTGCTGTGAATTTAGCTCAAATAAAACAGAGGGAACCATTAATGGGAGGAGAGAGTAGTAACAAGGATAAGAAGACACATTTTTTCTTCAACTGTAGCTTTATCTGTGATTGTATACTTTAATTAAACTGTAACTGATATTTCAATTTAATATTATTAACTAAGATCTGGTGTTTATTTAGATTTACCAGTCCATCCACTTTTCAACTCTTATCAGTGGTCATAAGGTCTCAGTAATAACCGAAAGAGTAAGGTTGTGAATACAAGTGGCCGAAATGAGTTTCCCTCTGTAGGGTGGCTGGGCTCAGCCTTGGAGATACAGTGAGCAGCTTGGGCATCTGGAGGGATCTTATAGTAGAGCCGCTGCTCCTTTGTGTTGAAAGAAGCCAGCTGAAGTGGCTCAGGCATCTGGTATGGATGGTTCCTGGTCGCCTCCTCTTGGAGGTTCTCTGGCACACCCAACTGGGTGATGACCTGTGTGTAGACCCAGAACCCACGTGGGAGATTATACATCTTGTCTGGCCTGGAAATGCCTCAGGATTCTTCAGGAGGAACAGGAAAGTGTTGCTGGAGGACATCTTGAATACTCTACTTACCCTGCTGCGACTGCAACCTGACTTTGGATGGTGTGTGGAGGTGATCCCAGTACTATTCCAAATCTACCTTAATTCATGCCTGGATTTTGAGTCTACTGCAAAAAAAATTTCGGCACAAAAATTAAAGCTTAATAAAAATAAATTAAAAGGTTTTTCACTCTCATATTCAACAGGGCACTCTCAAAAAATCCTAAATATATTTTTGCAGAGTTTCAGACATATGTCTGATCTTCTACATCAGAATCCCTCACGAAGGTGAGATCTGAAACATCATTTAACTTATTGAACTGCAGTCATGCACGGAGAACTACAAATCACAGCATTCTGCTAGAAAGCTTGATATGCAGGGCATCTCTGAAGAAGTGTTTTGCTTGTGGCTTGTGGGCTTTGCAGCTGATGACACAGCTGCTGTAATTGGCTGATAGTCCTAAGTGAAAAAATCCTAACTTGACTGCAGCTCACTGCATGAATCAGAAATTAAAAGACAGTCCATGATGCTGTGAAACATAAGAAAGGTGAGCTGTTTTCAGATATTTATTGAAAGTCTGCTGTTCATATAGGTTTGCAGAGATGTGAGAACACACAGATGATGAACCCTTCACAAGAAAGCAGACAAAGCAGCCAAAAGTCCATCATCAACACAGACTGTTTTCTTAGTTTGACAAGCAGAAATATACTGTAGCTGCCTATTTATTTATTCATGTATTTGGTTGACAGCATTTTTGTGATGTTGCATTTCGAGATTATTGCATATTAAATATTTAAGTTGAGTGGCATGCCTCGCTGATGGTGTTATTCAAACTAGGGATTTATTTCTGGAATTAAAAAGAGGACTTGACCGTTTGCAAATTGAACAAAACATGGAAATCTTGACCATTTTTTATTATTTCATAATGTTTTTAAATGTTCTTGTTGGTTAAAAATCAAAATAATTTAGTTTAAATTTGCAATAAATCTATAAACATCCTATTAACACACTAACAGACTTCATGAATATAAGCCAACTTTGGTTCCTGAATTCTTTTCAGAAACATCTCCCTTTATGTATTTATTTTTGAAATTGATCACAGCCTGCAGGTCAGAAAACTTGCCTGTGCCTGAAAACACACAAAGCATTTAAAGACTGCAAACCAAGATCATCTTCTCAGGTGTGTCCAGAAAACCTTTAGCATCTACGTTCTCTTCAAAGTGATCGAGTTTTATGGAAAGGATAATAACTAGAGATGAGCGCCAGATCTCTGGCTACAAGGTTACCACTAGGGATTTTTCTGGCAACTAATTTCTTAGTTGACTAAACGAGAAAAAAGTTACATTAACAGACAAGTCTAAAACTAAGAAACACTCAGATATCAAGTTACATTTGAGGACCATGTTGAAAACATCTAAATAAAAGCATTTGAAAGCATTAATCAGATTCTTCAGTAATGAATCAAATGCTAAATGCTGCTTAACTGTGTAGCAGCTTACATTGTGCATTATGATCATTGTGCGCTATACTTTAAACAGACAACCAAAATTAATTTTTTCAAAATAAACTGATGTTAAATATGAAAACACAAAACAGCTAAAGATGTTCACGTTTTTAAAATATAACAAATTAACATGTAAAAATAATAATAAACTGCAGCTGAAAAGTGTAGCACATTGTGCTGCACATGATGAATGATGCACTACAGTTAATGACACCCAGCTCTATAAAAGTTATATAAAATATTAAATGATGACAATACAATAAATCATCCATCCTTCTGGTTTCTTTCGCCCACCGAAGGCCTAAGCAGGAACCCCAGACATTCCTATCCCCTGCCAGCTCATCCCGGGGAACACTGCAGCGTTGCAGGGCCAGCCGAGATCTAACATCTGCAGCATGACCTGGTCTACCATGGACCTCCTCCCTATAGGACGTACCCAGAACACCTCAGGAGGTGACCACATCAGCTGCCTCCTTTCAATGTGTAGGAGTAGCGTCTCTACTCTGAGCCCCTCATCACCCTACGCTGAGGGAAAGTCCATCTAACCTTCGGAAGATGCCCATTTGCGCCCTTTATATCTCATATCTCATTCTGCTGCCTTCAGAATAATTAACAGTAATCGGCCTGATAAACAGATCAGGCCTAGATTACCAGAATTATGATGTCTTTCTACAACAATGTCAGGGCTGCAGCTCCATCTGGTGGAAGGACACAACAATTTCCCCGTATTGTGTATCAAATACAATTACTTTAAACCACCTTGTAGGTCTGGTGCCGACTAGTGACATTATCCACAATTAGTCAATCACACAACCCTAGCTACAACTGAGCAGTTTCTGGTTGAAGAGTTAGATTCATGTGAGGTATGGAGTGAGGGTCGCAGCTTGCTCATCCAATATTTCTGGTATTTCCTGGGCTGTGCACCATATACCATATAACTGCCAGGCTGAGAGTGTTGAGAGATCTAAAAACAGCAGCTAGAAGTGAACGAGAAGCCGATCTTCAACAAGAAATTGGCCCAATTTAAATTAAGTAAGCTTTTTACGAGCCGATTTTTCAGAACTTTTTGATTTGCACCTCGTGTATCTTTAAAGTCAGCCGTTCCTTCCAGTCTCAAGCTGGTTATGTTATCTATTGGTAAATAAAGAAAACATATCCCAGCTGCTTGTTTGTGTTTGAAATCTATTCAAACATGTCCTTCTGTCAATATTGTGCTCTGTTGGTGATGGACACCTGCCTGCTGATTATTAACTGTCATTCAGGCGGCGATATTTACAGCCCAGCATCGGCATCCCACACATAGACTCCAGTACATTAAAGAACTCTTTCGTAGTGCAGCCCTCTGACTGATTGACTGCACACTCCAGCCTTGCCTCTTAACACTTGATTCAGTCCATCATCTTAAACCCAGAGTGTTCAAAATGTATTCTTTTTTTTCTTTTTTTTGGCCAACAGCTGCGAGATCATTTAATTTGTTTCCTATGCAAATCGAGTCATGTGTGGGATACCACCTCAAATCTGAAACATTTGACGGACGGGTGGATGCACAATTACTTCACCCTCACTGGCAGAGGAATAAAAAAACTCTTAAGCTTGCAGTTAGTGCACACACACACACACACACACTACCCACAGACTCAGAGCAGCTGTCTGAGGCAGGCAGGGTCAAACGGTGGTTAATTAGTCCCGTCACCTGCTCAGGTCATCACACCTTCAGCTCGGCTCGACTGAATAATAATCCTGCAATATTAACACTGTCACATTGGCTGGTGTGCTGGAGTGAACCTGTTGTTGATATAATACATTACATCCTGCTGTCTCGCCTTCCTGACACAACACACACACACGCACACTTTCCCTATCTCTCCTGTGCTTCCCCAGCTGACTGAAGGGCCACCAGAAACTGTCACTTAGCACTAATGACTGCAACAATGGTGTGTGTGACAGGTCTCCTCTCCGTCTCTATCCTTGCAGCGGCATCACATGCGATTCCGTAATGTCTCGCTTCCTATCTGTTGCTGCTCTCTGTAAATTATATCAAATGTGTACCACTGTCGTGGTGGTCTGTCAAACTGCGAACCGGTTTTGAAATCTACTCTCTGAAATGTGTCTCATTAGCCCGATCTGTCTACATATTCCGGCAATGGGAGTTAATGATGTATTGAGACTATTCTCGGGGTGGGAAACAGTAGGTTTCGGCATCAAAGCGTGCGCCAGGAGGCTGTTTAGTGTTTGTTTCTCCGGGAGAGTCACTCTGCATGGAAAACAGACAGGTGCTTCACGGACACGGGGGGAAGTGGGAATGATTTCCCATCTGTCTGCTCCATAGAGATTTAAGAGGGCCATCTTATATGAGGTGGAGCGCATCTCCTTGCAGTGTGAATGGGGCAGAAAACCTGCCTTCCGCTCCTCAAAGTCCAACTTGGAATTCTGGTTTCAAATAATCTGTGACTGCCGGTATTTCCAGGTCCTTCTGATATCCTTATTACTGACGTCCATTTATGCTTACAAATAAAGGGGGGGAAAGCTTCTTATGTTAATATGCATTTTTGATGCAGATAAATACAATAAATTTAGTCTAAGATACTTAATGTGCTTCCTCGCAAGCAAGTGTATGCACACACATGTGGGGGATAGAGTGCTGGATGAACGCCAGCCAAGCCTCATTAGCTCCGAGCTGCCTCTCTGGAAAGACAGGCACAGCGAGAAAGGAGAGGGGGGAGGCACAGCCCCCCTGTTAGATAAGAAGAGCAGTGTTGAAAGAGAGTGAGAGGAGGCAGAAGGAGAGGAAAATCAGGTTTACTGAGCCCAGCACGGTGACCTGTTGGATTAAGACTATTAGAAACCCATCTGGGGCTGCTTGACCACTTCACTGTCAGATCCTCCCCCAGCAGCCGCTCACCTGACCCCTACTGACACAATGCACCCCTGGGACACTCACAATAACACACACACACACACACACACACTGAAATGCTCGTGTCACTCCTGAAATGCCGCATGTTATTATATCTGACAGACGGAGAGATGACCCCTAAGTCAAATATAGCTCAAATTTAGGGATTGTTTCGTACCGGGGTACAAATTTCATTTGGGCACGTGGACTATAAAACTGCGTTAGCTAGTCGCCATGGATGTTCTGGGTGACCCAGTTACTACTTCACCAAACAAGGGAAGAAAAAAATGAGCTGACTGCTTTATGAAGGTAAGAAAACTGTCCAGTTAAAATTGAGCACTGGGGTCTAATGAATGAGGTTAAACATTTCCGATTTTAAAAGAACGTGTTTCATTTCACAGACTTGAGTTGGGAATGCTATTGCACACACAATGACAGGTTACTGTGGCTAATGTTAGCATTGCTGGCTAATGTTAGCATTGCTAGCACCATCACCCTCCCTTTCTTGCAGGTTAACTTGTCAGCACCTGTGCAGGCAGAATAAAGGTACATGTTGCTTTGATTGAGTAGTGATGTGGCAGTTTACTGCATACACACAGTTGAAAGTGCTGTTATCCATTGTTTTGATTTTTTCCACCTTAAAAATGAAGTTCTGGTAGTTCCTTGCCCAGACTGTGTTGTAATTATTAGATAAAGTTTTCAATAATTCACAGAAAATTTGGGGTTTTAAAAACAACAACAACAACAACAAGAAAACACAGAAATTTCTTTAGCAAATAGATACTTTTCTGTCGTTTAATTGTTTATCTATTACTTAATGGGAGGTGGGGGTCTTTATCAATGAGAAAAGCTGTAAAACTTGTTAAAATAGAGTTAAAAGTTCCAAATCTATGCGCACCTTCACATTTTATAAAGCCGTCTAGTGGCCTTATGTTTCTCACCCCTGGCTTAAGGCTACTGAAGATCAAGTTAGTTAAACTGTCAGCTTGTGTGCAAGCAGTATTGAGTTTAACAGCTGGAGAATAAGGTGTCACCTCAGGGAGAAAAGCGCATCGGTCTCATCAATTAGTTCCATGGATTAACGAGTTCAGTCCCAGACGAGTAAACCTGCTACAAAGCCCGCCTTTTTCTGACAGGTTAAACTGTGAAATTCACTTTTTTATGAACAATACCAAACCTGACATTCACAGATGACCTTTTCAACTTAGTCAGACTTAATTTTCCGAACTATGTGAAACTTAATTACTAGACGTGTGTCATCATCCAGTTGTGCAGAATACTTGTCTAAACCGTTGCAAGTTGGTTTTCAAATGTATCCAGTTTTCTGGGCCTCCTCCTTTCTTCCTGCTTGTATAAAGTTGTTCCACTTACTTAGACAGGTGCTTGTAATAAGGAATCAGACACTGTGCTTGATTTATCTGCGTAGGATAAAGTTCTGCAATACAGAAATGTAGTTGAACTATCTCAGCTTAAATGACTGCTAAAAGGAGACCAAAATCAAAACATATAAGCGATTAGCTATTACTTATAATCAGAGTTTGGTTAATGGCTTTAGCTTTACTAGGGACACCAACAGCCCTCAGCCTAAGGGCATCATTTGTTAGGAGATGCTTGCTAATACTCAGATGGTGTCAAGCAAGCTAATGACAAGCAAATATCTCTTCTTAGTCAAAGAAGCACTGGATCTAATGTGGTTTGTTGACATAAAGGAATTCGGTGGGAAATGAGTGCTTTTAATACACTATTGTCCTTTTAGCAACAAAACTAAGTAATTTGCTATTGTATGACTTTATTTTATATGTGTATTTTATTGTATTATGTGTTTATATAACTCAAAATCACAACAACCGTCACTTTGATGTGCTTAATATGTAAGACCATACAGTTAGAGAGAGAAAACCCCAACAATCAACACCGGCCAAGCACGTGGCAACAGTGGGAAGGAAAAACTCCCTTTTAGCAGGAAAAACTCTTCCAGCAGAACCAGTCTCAGGGATGGTCAGCCATCTGCCATGACCGTTTGGGTTGAAGGATGGGAGACAAGACGAAAGATACAGTGGAACAAAGCCAGATACTGATGATTAAAGTGGATTATAAACACAAAGTCAAAGTTCACCACATTTTATACCTAATAAATCTTATTTGTTAATTAAAGCTGTATAAAAAATTATAATGCCTATTGAATGTGCCTTTAAAACACTGTAAACATGTCCTTACAGGAAAGTGTTAAAAAGACTGAAATGTTCCCCACAGGTTTCTGTTCTGTCTTTGTTTTGTAAGTGCAATCATTTCAATATGGACCCACAGTTCCTCACCATCCTCTGTGTTTATCTCTCTCTTTCCTCTCACTCTCATCTCATTAGCCTATTTTGCTTTGCTGAAGGGTACCAGTCCCTTCTGGGAAACTTTTGTGGGTGGTTTCTTTGGTTTGAGTTCATCTTAGGCGGCTGAAAAATAATACTGCTGGCTTCACTTTCGGAGCGGGCAAGAGCCTCGCTACATGAGATTATGAGCTGTGAGGCTCAACGCAGACAGACGAGCTCCCAGCTGAATCACTCCACATCAAACCCTTCAATCACCCACCATTTACTGGGCTAAGCACAGTTGAGAGGGCTCCCCGTTGCTCCGTACACACACTTGTGTACACACAAACCTGCTGCACAAATGCTCACACAAAAGAGAATAATTGGTTTTGAAAAATGCTCTTGTACGCATGGACATGCACAGGCCAGCAAATGCATGCACACACACACACACACAATTAGATCACACATGCGAACACATACTAATGAGCAGCCATTTAAATATGCAGCGTGTCTTTGAAATGAGTTAAATGCAAAAGAGAAATATTTATTAGGTTGATATCACTGTTTCTGTGCAAAAGTGCGGTCTGTGCAGGGGAGAGTGCAATGTGCGGATGAGCGCATGTCCCGACGGTGGCACCACAGGGACAAAGTGATTAGTGATATCCATCCGGCAAATCATGCACAAGCACATCATTACCATGCTTCCCTCTACCCTTTTCCTCTCCCTCCTCTCCTCTCATCTCGGTCTCTCTCTGGGGTGCGTTCACTCCCAGCGCTCCTTAAGTGTTTTAACGTGTTAATAATCATTAGGCACTGTTCAGTCAAGTGGGAGAGGTGGTGATAGGATGGATCGGGGAGGAGGAGGGGTGGGGGTGTAATGATTGCCTGACCTCTGACCTGCACCCCTCGACCCCCACCCCCTCCCGCTCCCCACCTCTCCCCGCTCTGTGTTGTGCTGCTGGCCTCTCTCATCTCGGGGGTCCATCAGGGACCTATTAAGGGCTGTCTCACACTCCGCCACCTCACTTAACTCTGCCTTGTCAATATGCTACAGCATGTGTGTGAGGGACAGAGAGACAGAGAGTTTGTGTTTATATTCACCTCCCTGTCTAGGAAGCCAGTTTCTTTCCTCCCCGTTTCCCCCCTCCCTCTCCCCTTTTTCTGTCGATCACTTATTTTCTGCCACGTTTTTTTTCCCTTTCTATTTTTTTTAACCCCTCTCACTTTCTCTCTCACTTTTTCTATTTCTCTGTGACTCTCCCTCTCTCTTTCTCTCCTCCCTCCCTCCGTCCCCCTTGCTGCGTCTGTCTTTGGAGATGCTAATTCCCGGTCCGGGGAGACTAGATGAAACAGAGCTGAGTTTCTCTCATTAGCTGACACAGATGCCGAGGCGTGTGGACCTGAATAACAACACCCTGGCAGGCTGCTGCCTCCCCTTCCCTTCCACATGCTCTGTTGACGATCTCACATTCCAGCCATATTCCCCACAAAGCTCAGAGTGTGAGTGTGCGCGTGTGTGTATCAGTCTGTTTGCTTATCTGTATTGCAAGTTTTCTTGAAATATTGCGTGTGCTGCAATGCCATTTTTTAAAAGATCTGGGGGATTTCTTCAGGGAGTCTGGCTAATTTTTAAAACACCTTGAGTGAGCTATGTAACTTCAACAAGAATTTTTTTTTCAAGTTTTGAGACATCAGTAACATTACAACAAACAATCAAGACCATCGTAAGTGAAAAAGTTGGCAGCCTTCATGCAATACTTCACAGCGGTTGCATAGCCAGGACTGGAGTTCAGGACAGGCCGATTATTTCAGAGTGTAACGAAAAGAAAAGTTGTTTTTTTCTGACTGTGATTGGTACAACACCTAGATAGTAAGAAAAACTGCGCATACACACACAAACAGAATAGTTTGCACTGCTTGTGCAGGTAAAATTAATCTCATTCGCACGTCAGCTCTCACATTCACAGTTTTCCGCTCTTTTCCAGACCTTCAGAATCCTTTCAGCTTTGTCACCTTTCACGACAGCCTGTTGTATTCTTGTCTTGGTGAGAACTCTAAATGCTTCTAAAATCTTATCAATCCTGGGACCAGCTGCAGTCCTCAGCTTCAGTTCACCAGCGCAGTAGCATTTGCAGGTGGCAGTGACCCTTCGTCCTCATCAGCCAAAGCACCTGAACCAAGAACAACAACCACAACACTAAAGTGCTTTGACTGACTCACGGTGTGTGACAGATCAGGTCAGGTCATATTTCTGTGAAACTGGGTTAATTGTTTTTCAGAGCAAAGCCAAGTTGAAACAAGAGTAAGGGGCCAAACACTATATTTTTAGCTTTACAAATGGCCTCAGTGGCTGGAGGATCTCCCCTCTTCTTTATGCAGGAACAACGATCTTTCTCTCCTGCACTTTTGAGTGATGCAAGTATATGGTATTGTCCCATACACTGCAGTCATATTTATTTAATTTAGTCTTACTTAATATTTTCTCCTGGTATTTCATACCCAGGTACATTGACTCCATCCCCTTGTAGTTTAAGAAACACTGTGGTTTAGATGGAAGAGACGTTGCAGCACCAGAAACAATGCAACATTACCTTAAAAGCGACATGTTCTTTTATTTTCTTCTTGCTTCACTATTCATCCACGCTCGGTGTAACCACGTGGAGACAAAATGAAGACGCTGAAACAGGAAGGTAAAATGCCACATTGTCCGTACGAGAAACTGTGAGATACAACTCCACTTTTCCTGTCTATGCCACAAGAAGAGTAATAGTAGGTGTGTGGCCGACCATGGCTGCTGGTATTACCAACCTTTTGGACATGAAACACACGACACACCAAACAAAAAGCTTTCATAACACCATCATCTATGCTAAAGACTGGGTCTTTAGGATGCTTCACAAAGTTTGGTGCACTGTTGCATGACTACAGCGAGCAGGCTGCAAAACAGTGACATGAAATTCCAAACTTATCGTCTCTGAAACTGTTGTGTAACGTTATACACAATGAAAGCATTGTGTTTTTGCAGAAAATTCCTGCTCAACGGACACACTGTGAAAAAAATCTAAGTCGACATCAAACAATGAGTCCTGATGTTTCTAAACAAGAAAAGGAAGAAACTGAGATTCTGGGCTCATCCAATTCTCAGGAGAAGGCAGCAGCAGGGCGAAGTTCACGGTTTGATCCAGGACTTGAAGCTGTATGACGGCTGCTTTTGTGCATATTTCAGGATGTCAGTGGGGCAGTTTGAACTCTTGTTGGCAGAGTTTGGACCACATCTTAGGAGGCAGAGAAATCATTTCAGAGAGCGGACTGACCCAAAGCAGCGTCTAGCTGTGTTAAACAGCAACATATCACTGTATATCCAGTACCGGTGTGTGTTTTAGCTACGAGCACACACACTTGGAGTGATCAGACTGAAAAAATCGGAAAGATCAAGCTTGGTTTGGAAAGAAAAATGGCGCAGAGTTGTCCTGCAAAATTACACAGTTGGTTTCCATTAAGAGCACTTAATGCATATTTTTAACACACAAAATATTTGCACAGATTTTACGTGTCCGGTGTGTAAAGGTCTTTAGTATCTGTTACTAATAAAAACTCCCCTAACCTTAAGATGAGAAAATTTGGCGTTTGGCACTTACCCTCAGGGAGTCTTTTGAAGTCTTTGGTCCAAACACACATGTTTTAGGTAAATTTCAGTTCAGTTTATATAGTCTAATAATTATATAGATATAATTTAATTTTCATTACTGTTACTTTATCAGCACATAGTGTATGGAAGCTTTTTAATGTAATGTTGAGTTTTTAAGTAAAGATGTGCGCTACAGTACCATGTGGTTGAAGTTGCCTCATGACAGCTTGTCTAAACTGTTAAATCACTTTAAATGAAATTTTAACAAGGCATTTTGAACAAACTCCACATAAATATGAATATATTTTAGTAATTAATTTTTAAGTAATCTCGGAATGAGCTTCAGCAGTGGGAGTCTACAAAACCTGAAAGCTGCTTAACAAAGTCAGAGCCAGTCATTAGTTGGGAGATTGCTCTGAACAAAAAAAACAAAAACAAGCCTTTCAGAAAATACTTGAAAACATGACAATGTTGAAGAATGAACACGGAACACAGCAAAAACATTCGACATGTACTCCACGTAGAAGCCGAACAAAAAAACACGAGCTCTGCGACAGGCAGTAATCCGGCGTTAAACCAGATCCACATGTTAGTCAGATGATACTTTCGGGCATTTCTGCGCTTCCTCGAGAGCCAGACATGACCTCACCGGCCAACGTATGTCATCATCACCGTCGTGTCCTACCTGATCTCCACTTCTGATAGTCACCTCCCCACATAGATCTGCCCTCTCACGCACATGCGGCTGTACATAATTCAACATTCATTTATTGAGGCCCGGCTCCTACCTTCTTGCATAATGAATCAAAGAATATTCCGGGTTTAGCTGCAAATTTGACTATTTTTCTACCCACTCACACACTGCTGCTCCTACACACACACACACACACACACACACACACACACACACACACACACACACACACACACAGGACTCTTTAACTGAGAGATTGGTCTGAAGTGACAGTAATGTAATATTAATAGCCGGGGGGATGACAGTCTGTCCCCATTGTGTTGATACCCGCAGGCTTGACAGAGCTTTGGTCACACATCCCACTGCTGTACATCTGCTAACACTAGTACAATAAGTCCTCTCTGTCTCTTTCAATCTTCTCTCACTGCCTCTGTTGTTTTGCTTGCAGACTTGAAGATTCAGGGTCTTCTCTGCCCAAGATGTAAGAGCTCAGAAGGAACTTAGCCTGCAAATAGCAAAACACATGTGTTATGATAATTAAAATAAAGTATCTGTTGTTCCAATAACAGTTCAGTAATGCCAGATACAGTCATCTTGTTTAATAAAAAGCCTGGAATTGTTTTTTTTTTTTAAGTCTCTGTGATCATAGCACTAACACAACAATATTTTCTATCAAAAAACTATTAAAACACTCAGCTAACACACACTGGTGATGACTCAGTGGGGAGGGGGGTATGTTTCTGCCACAGACTGTATTAAAAAGATGGCCTGTGAGTATGTGAAGTAAGGCAAATTTAAAGGGGTTTAACCCTGCATTCTTTCAAACAGCCAGCAGGGGGAAATGCCTCGGGTTTTAAATGTAAAACACCTCCAGGTGTGCTGTCATGGGCCTCTTGGGGGTCGGCAGCAGGGTCTGATTGCTGGTAAATAAAGATGGCTTAGGGCGTGGCTGTTTTGTGATTAACAAGTTGCTTCCATATGAGCATCCAGTGCTTCGGGTTTCCTCTTGATTTTATTCAAAATTGTCCTTGTCAAAAAGAGACCCTAAAGCATATGCTGTTCAGTTTTCTTTTCTTTAGCCAAAACGTCACATTTCATATCGAAGTGAATAACAGGTTCACGTTGTTTACCAAGCTAGCTAGTACTAGCTTTATGGGCTCCAGGCTCTCGTGCAAATATGTAAAAGTCTGGTTTAAAAAAGGATGCATGCAAGATAGCAACAGCTGAAATCCCAAACTCGAGCCTTTGAGACCTCACATTAACAGTTAATGTCTCTGTACGTGCATGTTAATTAGATGGAATATTTAAAATTGGCATTTGAGGTCACTTTTGCAATTATTTACCTCAAGGTTAATTTTAGAAACTCACACAGAATAAACCCGAATGCTTTAGGTCAGAGTTTACTTATCATATAAAAATACATGTGGTTACAAATTTTCTTGCATCTGAGGGTCTGAATGAGAAGAAAAACACTTTATAGAAATAAAATCATTTTAATTTAAATGAAGCTTCATTCAATATTTTTGTCATGCCATCAACATCATCTCCCCACAGCTATGATGTGGTAATACACACTTTCATGTAACTGTCACGTGAAAATGACAACAGTCATCAATCAGCTGTATTAAGCCTGTGGAAACATAATATGGGGATGTAAATTTGAGCCACCGCTTAACACTGTTAGTGTCCTCAGCTGCCCGAACACCTGCAGCTTAAATCTGCGTATGATACGAAGTTCATGTTGCATGTTTAAAAAGCTCTCATCATTGCTCTCTCTCATTGTTGCTCAGATACTTTGAACGGAGCATTTTCTGCCAAATCAAACTGGAAAAAACATTTGCTATAAATGTCACTTTCTTGATGTAAGTGTCCGGGGCCATTTCTGGACACTTTGGCGCCCTAGGCGAGACATCCACTGGCGCCTGAGGGGTCTGAATTTTTCACTAGAATGATTTATTTGTAATAAAGTCGTCCGAATTCAAATGTAACTTTATACAACTTCTGTCATACCATCAGCATCGCCCGTCAGCATCTTTACGCAAACAGCAGTTATGTTCCTGGTTGTAGGAAATTACCTGATTATTCATATCACTGTGCTGGTTACAGGTGATTGTGATTCTTTCACACCGCAGTGTCTTGTTTATCTAACGAGGGGCTGAGCCACATATGAATGACAGGACCTGTTCTATAAAACAAGACCCAATTTAATTCATATTTGACATCATTATGGAGACTATTGAGCGCCATTTAGGCCAACACTAATAAAAGTTCAGACTATTTTACATCTGCAGTACTAAGCATTCAGAAAATACGTGAGTTGTTTTCTATATTATCATCAGGATTTTATAAAATCAGTGCACATGTATATCTTTAGCTCTTATGCAGAAAATCCTGCACAGAACAAACCTTTTGAACAAAATGTTCCCTCTACGCTGCTCAAACTTGAGTTCTGTGAAAAACCATCATTCATCACAAAAACATATCAAATTATCAACATTCTTGAAAGCATTTGCTAATGTATAAGCTCATATATTTACAAGCTCAATCTATGGTGTCATTCTGTCACTAATGCCTGCCTCGCTTCCTAATATTTCCACCTTTATCTTTTGGCAAACCCTTCAATGTGGTTTATTTTGTAGGCAAATTAGCATTTTGGGGATGTAGAAATTTAATTGACTTTATTATACTTTGATTAGTCTGTGAAATATTTCATTAAAAGGAAAAAGTGTACAGGGATGTGGTTTGACTTGAACACGGTAATGAAGTGAAAGCTGTTCTCAGATTTCCTGGCCTTCAGTTATTCAGCGCACAGCCCTGACGTGCGCAGCCATAGCGTTCTGGCCTGAAGGATAAAGGCCCCTTTCCTTCAGAGAGAGGCGAAAAAAAGGAGGGAAGACAGCGCCGCTTTGACTTAGCAGTTTTGTGCCCAGGACCAAAGAGAGACAGAAGAGACGGGGAGAAAGATCGGGTCTGTCTGCCTTCAATCACACGAGTCCAAGTCAAAATCCCCATCTGAGACACAGATGCAGACGAGCGGAGATGGAGAGAAGGGGGGAGGAGAGGGAAGAGTGGGGGGGAGAGAGGACGAGGAGGAGCAGCAGGGGAAGTCATTATCACTTCCTAACCTCACTCGCAGTCTAATGTATTCAAGGGGAAAGAGTTAGATTTGTTCCCTTTGGCAGCCGACCGTAAACAAATCGATTCGAATGGGAGAGATATAAAGAGCTGTTTATAGTGCCACCGCATCTGCGAACGTGTGTGCGCTCGTGTATTGTCACTGTGCTTTAGTGTGACACAGTATGGAAATGCCATTATGCACGCTCACTGTTCGGCTTTAGCTTCTGCTGCAGCTTTCAACTGTACATCTCATGAAGAATAACCGCGAACCAGCCAGTGTGTGCGTGTGCACAAACTCGTGCACGGTCCCACGTGGCTTTTTTCCCCCCCTCTCCTTCTTCTTCTGTGCTTTATATTTTTTGGGTTTTGTTTTTCTACACCGTCATTGGTGGTCTGCTGTCGGCCGCGGCCTCTTGTTTGAGCTGCAGTTAGCCGGCGTCTGGTTTAATCGAAAGTTCGAAGAGTCCCAGCGCTGCTCCTGGATCCGGACTGAGGGGGATTATTGTAATGACTCGAGAGAATGGGTGTGTGCGCAAGTGTGTGTGGGCAAGGGTGTTGTCCCTTGTTGAGAGACGGTTCAACAGCCTCGAACTCATTCAGGTAGAAGGGGCTTTACCAGCCAAACATCCGCACAGGGCGCCACTTGTCCCGATTTGATTTTGAACATATTTGAGGATCCGTCAGAAAACTGATGAAAGGAAAATATAGAGCTAATCCTTGTTAAAATTAAAGTTTGTGTGGTGCATGCGCACACACACACACACACACATATATATATAAATACATACTCGGGCATGTGTAACCTAAGTCTGTTGTGATTCCTGTCCTGGTGAGGCCTGGAGGAGTCTAGGAGAGGTTAAAGAAACACTGTGCAGTGTGAAAACACACTCATGAGGTGTGCTGCTTGAAATAGGACACACACACACACACACACACACACCAGGCTTTGATTAGCTGGGTCAGCCTGTGCTTGCCAGTGAAACAGTATTCACTCAGGTTAGGGAACCTTGCTTTAATAAAAGGTCATCTCAGCGAGGCGGCCATTTTGAGGATTACTCCTGCGGTTGGCCTCGGTTACCTCTGAGACGCTGCGGTTCAAAGGTCAGGGTTGTGACTGTTACAAAAGAAATGCAAAATGTCGGGCACGCTTGCTCGCTAATGAACAGAAAGTCTTGTGGATTTAAGTGATTAACTTAAAGGCATGAAGAGAGGCCGCTGAGGGGGATCCAGAAAATTGAGGGAACATTGAAATTATTTAGAGTTGTGTCTATTTCAGGTAATCCCACCAGGAAATGAATCATTTCTCAATCGCTGACTTAATCACCACCAGCAAAATACAGCACATGGGGGAAGCTGACACCTGGAATCCAGATAAATAGTTTTTTTGATAAAAGGATAAGTTTCTTGAGCTTTCTTAACAAATTGCATCGAACAAAGGCCACAGTAGACTGACCCTGGACAGAGACAGTGCTAACCTGCTTCTATAAATCGATATGAATTCATCCACAGCTAAAAAAAAAAGTCCCAAATATATTCATAATTTTTAGCCACATTTTAACACAGAACTTTTATAATTTCCCCTTTTTTCTGTCGTGTAAAGTGAACAGTGCCGGATGCTCAGAAAAAACATGGTCGATAACAAGGGCAGCTTACGTACAAGTAAGTGAGCCAAAAGACTCCAGACTGCTCAAAATGCACTCTTTCTGTGCGTTTTTTAAACTCTTGGTTCTCTTTTATGTCAGTGAGAGAAGATATTCCTAATATGGTCATCTTAGGCACATTGGCTGCCCTTCTTGGTTAAACTAACCAAGAAGGGCAGCCAATCAGAATTTGAGTCATGCAAAGCTGCTCTAGTCCAAGAACAGAAACATGTTAATATTTATGAACTAATTTGTATCTAGTTACAAATGCATGGTACGGAAGTTGAAAGTGTTAGTAGTTAGCAGTGTTTGTCTTTTATTTTTGTCCCCTTTGACAACAATATAGAACAAAGAAAGTTTTACCCTTTAATGTGTGTTTGTTTTAGGTTATATAAAAACCACAAAAACTACATATGAGATTACTGTTTTATTTATTTATCTTTTTACTGTTGGAATATCTGGTCACTATAAGGTGGTAACGCAGCACAAAAAAGCCTTGGTTTCTGTGAACGACACTGTGCACACAAAGGTGTTATGTGATGTGACGATGGCACAGCTAATAATGGCTGCTCAGCTGCAGCCAATCCAGCGGGTGCATGTGACCTGTCGAAGAAGTGTCTCCTCGTCCTCTCACTCATCTCTCTTACACACACACACACACACACACACACACACACACACACACACACACACACACACACACACACACACACACACACACACCAGGATGGCTGACGCAAATGTTACCCCTCAATTATTCAGCCACTTTAAATGGCAACCCGCACGGGCAGAGCTGAAGCAGGAAAGAGCAAGAGCACCACTATAATACATAAATACAAGTATATGTTACACAAAGTGTACTGCGGTATTGTAAGAAACTTGATTTTATTTGAAAAAGCCAAAGATCAAAGAGCCAGCGTGCGACTGTAAACAACACGCGGCAGCACATATTTGTGCAGTGACGACAGCGCCGATGTGTCGTGTCATTAGGTTGTCACTTTGTGATTTAAGGAAGCATATTGAACAGATTTAGGAAGACACGGACATCAGCAGATTTCCTGAGTGCGCAGCACTCACTCTCACATGTTCCTGATTCAGAAAGCAACACGAGAGCGCTTCATATTCCTACCGTATGCATTCTTTGTTCCACACCGTATGTTTGCTTGGGATGATAAACAATCAATCCCGGCGACGCTGAGCCATCAACAGATGAATAGTGATGAGGTCAGGGTAAATATTAGTCATGTGCTGATCGCTAGGATGATAAATGCAGAGAATACAGACACACACACACATTTTCACCCGTCGCTCCGTAGCTGGGATCACTTAGTGGCTCTGCTTTGGGCCAGCGACACTTGGAAAGTGTGGCAGTGGTGTCAGCAGTGTTTTGTGAAAACTGAATTAATCAGCTCTGGATATTCCCTCTTGTGATTTCATGGCTAATTTCACCTTTATTTAAAACACACACACTGTAACATGTTGAGGATGTATGAATAAACTGCAACAACAAACGTTCCTTCAACCTGTAATAATAAAAGTAGAGACAAACAAGGCCGTGAATTCCCTCCACACCAAGCTGGATCCAGAAAAATATCTTGGTTTCGATTAGTTTGGGATATTAACTTCAGAATAGCAAATTAGCTTATTTTAATATGATATGTATTTGTGAAGATCCCTCCATCCATCCGTTGTCTTCCATGGGCGAGGGGCAGGTGCACCAGTCTATTGTAGGCTTATTTGTGAAGAGTTAGTGCAAAATATCCAGTCTTTGCAAAAATGTTTAAAATTGGGTTCCAAATCTGGAAGTTAAACACTTCTGAGTCATTCAAATCCATCTATAACTTTTTGAGTAATCCTGCTACCAAATTGACAAACCAATCAGACAAGCTGAACCAATCACTGACCTCTTTAGTGAAGGTGCTCAGATGCATATGTTCCTCTAACTGCAGCACAGAATAATAATAATAGAATAATCTGAATACGGTGTGTCGTGTGTATTTCGATAAAGCTTATAATTAGGGCTGGATTAGGTGCACCTCTGCCCTCCCTTAGGTCCACTGCAATAGGCCTAGGCTCCTGGAGGTTTCCCATGATGCACTGAGTCCTTCTTCTTCACTCACCTCCTTACACTCGCTCAGTGTTTACGCACCACTTTGCATTTAATCATTAGTTAATATCCATCTCTGGCTCTCTTCCACACTGTTTCTTTTGTCCTTTCTCACTCCCCTCACCCCTGATTCTGCTGGAGGTTTCTTCCTGTTAAAAAGGAGTTTTTCCTTCCCACTGTCACCAAGTGCTTGCTCAGAAGGGGTCTGATTGTTTGGGTTTTCTCTGTATTATTCTATGGTCTTTATCTTACAATATAAAACCCCTTAAGGAAACTGTTGTAGCTATTTGGCGTTATATAATGTGAAATTGAGGTTTTGATAAATGCTCACAATTAATTATATATGTTCTTATTAATAATAAAACAAACAAAAGAGAAAAATGAAAGACTTTCTAATAATAACTTAGATGTGTGATAGTCAAAAACAGCGAGGCAAAGCCGAAAGTGCCACAAACAACTATACCAGCAGTGTTTGAAGTTAGGTATGTAAAGAAGCGCCTATATTTTACATTATCTACATTATTAGCATTGTGATTTATATGCACATAAACTCAAATACATATGAATTTGCCGGGGTCTGCATTCAGGTGTAGATTAATGCACACAACTAGGGTCTATATTTGTCACATGCTCCAGAGGAATGAGCTGTACAGCATCTGGTTTATTTATTAGTTACTGGGTAATATAGTGCATGCCTTATTAGAAAGTAGGAGGAAAAGATGCAGTACAGTGACAGCGGATCATAATGTGTGTAGTGCAGCAGCGATGAGAGGGTTTTAAAAAGGGTGCCTGCTGTAGTAAAGGTGAAAGGTTGCAGTCAGGGTGGGTGCTGCAGCACCTGGTTAACTCCCTCCATCTTTGTATTTAATGCAGCGATGATGAGATAATCCGCCCACTTCTACACTGTAAAGATGTCTCTATCCTCTGGCCCTTATCACACACACAAAACACACACACGCCGCGACATCTAAGGCTTGGTCCGTGCGTTTGAGGTACCAATCTCATAGGAACAGCTGTAGCCTACAGCCTATATGGAGATAGAGGGGACCCAGTCACCCTGACCCTGTCACCCCACACACACTGCACAAGCTCTCGCAGAACAAGAGGCGAATGCTGGGGGAGGCGGCGGTTCACTGGAGCTACTTCAAACAGCTCGCTATAGAGACCTAGAGAGCATTATCTGATTGAGGTGTCTGCACACAGAGGTGCTGAAACAGCTTAGTCCACTGCTGAGTAGGAGGTGAGAACAAAATAGATGGCTGTTGATGCAATATTAAGCTTCTGAAAATATCCATCCTAAAACGAATCAACGCTCGCACACACGGATGATGGGTAAAGTATTACAGAAAAGGATTTGGAGACGATTGCACGTGTTTTTCTCAAGATTGATTTGGTAAAATTTTTTCTTAAGAAAAAAAGACAACATTTCCCACAACCCCCCAGTTTTATCCCGCTTGGTGGCAGTTGTCTCTCTTTGGCTTACTTTGATTTTCCATTTTTTCCATCAAATCAGGTGAAAAATGAAAATATTAAAACAACTTGTAAATTAACAAATATTATAGAAGTAGCTGAGAGTATTTTTTTAACTATTAATATTATTTCTAATGATTTTTAGTCAAAGAAACAAAAACCTTTTAGCTGCATTTGCTCAAAAGTAAGGGTTTCAAAAAAGCTTTTCTTTGACACGTTGTTGGGGAGATCACAGGCAACTGTAACATTTTTGACTTTTCATAACTCACTCTCAATTTAAAAGAAAAAATCAATCTTTTTAATAGAAGAACTCTGTGTGAATTAATTACTCGTAAATTGGACACATTTTCACTAATAAGCAAATGACCAAATTCAGTCATTTTAAATTTAACACAAGAAGCCATCGTGTTACACGTGTCTTTACCAAGGGCTTGTGCTGTTGTACCACTAAAAATACCTCTGTATCTTTAAAAAAAAAAAAAAGAAAATTCATTCTGATCTCCTTGTGAAATCTGTGCAAGTGAATCTCTTCAGCCACTTGAAATCAGCCACACTGACGGTGAAAGGAGCCATGCTTTGCTGACATATTTAATATTAATACATCCTGTGAAAAATGATGTTTTTCACTACTTCAAAATGTCATGTAGTGGAACATGTGACTCTGGAGCAGTTGGAACATCATGTTTTAGCTGCCATCATAAAATCTTGTATGCTAGTAAGCAACAGCTTTGCACAAGTTGCGCATCATTGATTTTGACTCAGAAAAGTTAGGTTAATGCAATTTAAAGTTGCCTCTTTTTTTCAATTTTAAGCAGAGATTTTTGTACAGACACACACTGACTAAGAAAAAAAACCTCAACAAGATTTTTTTTTAAAAAATACTATAGAGGATATTTAGAGGAGCTTTAAGTAATTTTTCTCTAAATGAACACAGCCTACACGTTTTAAAACAAAATGTTTTTGACTGTAGTCGAAACTATTTATTTTGCACCAAAATATTTATAACATAATCTTTTTTTTTCTTTTTTTCTTTCTTTTTTGGAAAATTTAACAACCATATAATATTTTCAATTATTATCACGTTTACAATATAACAAGTGCAGGTCAAATTCTGATGTAATGTGCTGCTGCAGATTTATGTATGTATTTTGACTGGTGAAATTTCACCCACTTACCTAATTTCAGCACAGTGAAAACTTCCATTTAACCCAATCCTACTAAAAAGACAAACTTAATTAAATCCACTGCTGGAGCAGGTGAATATATTCAATCAGTACCCAATAATGCAATTAAAAGTTTCCCTGGGAGCCCGCTGATCGCCTCAGATTTGAGTTGATTGTGTATCCTGGTGCGGTGATGTGGTGCGGAGAAGCTGATGTTAGCAGCAGGTGCTGGGTATCATGTACCTGAGCTGGGCTCCAGCTAGTGCGTATCACAGCAGAGCGGTGGCTGTTGATTATAAGGCTCTGCAGTAGGGATGCTCATTAATCACCTCGCTACTGATAATCTCATTTAGTGCCGCCAAATTACCTCAGGCTATTGCATGTGTGCTCGCCTGGTGTGTGTGCGACTGTGTCAACATTCACCCCTAATTATGCCCCATTACTCGCACTCAACCCCAAGTATTCGTTCCACCCTCGTTCTCACCACAAGCACATCCACTCTGCAACACACACACGGTGTCATTGATCTGCAGATAATAGTCAGCGGCGACAGCTGAGGGTGGATCTGTGAGCTTTAATGACTCTGTAATTACTAGCATAAACAGCAGTAGAAAGCGTTCTCTGGGTTACACTCAGATGTTGGTATCTGCTGCCACCTTCCAGTCAGAGTGAAAAGTGACAAAATGAAGATGTAATTTAATCTTACACACGGCAGATGGCAATACTAAATCCCGAATGCGGCATCGGCGGAAGAGGCACTCAGGTCAGGGCCGTCAAACCAGTTTCAGCCCAGATACGACTCATTTTGATCTCAGATATGCCAGGGCAGTAGAAAGAGACAGGCGCTGACCTTTACACTACAAATCATTCTGTACACAAATGAGCTTAATGTGTTTTTATACCCACACCAAATTCACAGTCCTCAGCTAACCTAAATTGCTGGTCTTTGGACTGTGGGGGAGGTAACGGAAGCCTCTGTGGTGCATCCAAACAGATAAATGGATTTAAACCCAGGACCTTCTTGCTGTGATGCACTAGAGCTGATCATTGCACAGCGTTGCCCACCCACAAAATCCATTCCATAATCCCATAATCCATTTTTGTTTAATTTAAAGAAAGCTCACATTTAATGAACCTTTAATTCACCAGACATCACCATGATGCTGTGATCTGCATCAGACCAGCTGTGTCACGTTCTATGTTCTCGCTCTTACCTGTGTGGGTTTCCTCCAAGTACTCTTACTTCCTTCCACACTCCTAAAACAACCGCGTCAGGTTAACTGGTCATTCTAACCAGCCGGTTGGTGTGAATGGTTGTGTGTCTCTCAATGTTCGCCCTGATGACCTGTCCAGGGTTTTCAACACCTCTCATCCTATGACAGAAGCAGGACAAATTGGATGGATGGAATTTGTCTCCGTTTTTACGCATCTGGCCCAGCAGCAGACTGGCTGCCAGAAGCACCAGAACATTTCCCAACAGCCTGTGGATCCTTTGGCCTGCTGGCAGTGGTCAGCCTCACCACCAATAAAATAATAAAAGTGAATTAGATGACATGCATCTCAGAAATAACTCTTCAGGCAGGACCCTTTTGGAGCTGTCTGCTCAGTATGATGTGTTGGTGCAGCATAGACGTAAAACAGTCAGCTTAACTTAAAAAGAAGTGCCAGTCAGAAACAGCAGCACACTTAGCCTGTTTGTACTGTTGTAGCATAAGTGAAATGTTTGTATAATTTCTTTTTTATACTTTTGCTTGAATATAAAGACAATCCTGTGAACAGTTTCGTATCTTAAACTCATGCTTACACTTGTAAGCAAGTGTAGGCTAATTTAGATTATTCCCCCAGTTTTCGCTGCTGTGCTCAGAGCCACAGCACACCGTAAAATCTCACATTTCAGAGCCACATTTCTGTATCGTGTAATCTGGATATATTTGTTCCCAGACTATCCAAACCCTTTAAATCACATTAAGGGTATGGGATAGACTGTTACTGATAACACATTTTCACTTTTTTATTTTAAAGATGAAGCATTAATTTACCACAGTAACATCAATGACTTTCCCTTTTGCAAGTTTTTGTACAGTCATACTTAGAGACTCTCTGTCCACCTCCATTCACTCGTTTACCAAAACACATAATAAACAAAGTTAACGAAGCATTTGACTGATGTGTTATTATTCTTCCAAATTATTCTGTAGATACTGCAATAAATGTGGCCAGAGAGAGCTATCACTTATTTTTGGTTAAACACTGATTAGCTAGCATATTGCTGTAGTAGTGGCCAGATTTTTGTTTTTATATGGTGTAAATGAGAAAGCTTATCTGCCTGGTTCTGTTATTTACTATTTGTCCATCATAGGTTATTAATTAGCCACACGAGTTGGCTAATTCCTGATGCAGCAAGTGTAAAGCTGTTGCAGTGACCACGTGAGTGTGCAAGTATAGTAGTGGTTTATAAAAAAGAATGTGTATATATATCTATATCTATCTATCTATCTATCTATCTATCTATCTATCTATCTATCTATCTATCTATCTCTATCTATATAGATAGAGATAGATAGATATAGATAGATAGATATAGATATATATGCAGAGAGAGAGAGAGAGAGAGTTTGTATCTCATCTCTTTTTATGTATTTTTTGTATCACAGTAGCATGCATCCCCTTTTAATCCACCTAACCTATCTCGAATCTCACCTTCATTATAATTCTCATTCTGTGTGATCCAGGTCTGCCGAATATCATTACTGACTTCAAAGCGGGATACAGAGGCGGACTTTAATCAGGAGGTCCCAGCGATGGCGTGCCTCTGTCACCTCTGGGTAGTGTGGTGCAGCTGATTCCAGCCAAATGAATATGGAGATGAAGTGCAGTGCATGTGGGAAAGATGGAGGAGCAACAGCGCCGAAAGGGTCGTGTGTTTAGAGCCAGTCACTTACCGAGAAACACCTTAATGAAAATGTTAAAGCTGCCATTTCCTCCAGCTGCTGATGACCACCAGGGGGCAATCGTGTTACACCCAGCCCTTTTCCCACTGCGCTGATATTTTCAAGGTTGAATGAGGACTTAGAAGAAATTCTTGCTTTCTTTTCAAGAGGAATTTTTAATAAATGACAAAATGATAATTAAGGACATTTGAGGCTGATGTGCAAACAAGCTAAGAGGGTTGCTAGAGAAACAAATCCAAGCATGAATATTTTCAACAATGCAGGGCATCTCATTAGCCATACAGCAGAATAAAAATCAAGGTGCCCTGACATTTAATAAAACTCATAATACTGTTATGAAAATACATATTTGTATGCAAAGTATTTTCTTTTTTTTTAATGAAGGCAGAAGGAGCTGTAGAAGTTCCACACTGGCTGCACAGAGGAGAAAGAAGTAAAAGGAAAGAGGGAATAAAGAGAGATGATAATTAACAGGATAGAGAAGGAGCACAAAGGGACAAGATTATGTGATGAGGTGACAAGGTGTCCTTGAATGTTGAACTGTGTCTGCACCCTTCATCCATCTCCATGGCGACTCGGATGCAGACCTGATAAAAATGCACCGGGGCATCAGCCTGCCTCCCGTCTCTCCCCTCTCTTACTTGTGTGCCACACCGTTCCCTGCTCTTATCTGTTGTCATGCTTTACTCTAAAAACCAAGCACACACTCATCCTGCTTCCTCCCGCATTAGCCAGATAAACCCAACACACACACACACACACACACACACACACACACACACACACACACACACACACACACACCACTCTTTCTATTGTCTCCATTTTCTGCCGAAGAAGCTGAGGCTCTTCTCATCCACAGCTTCCTCTCAGCCTTCTCTTGAGGAATTATGACCCTGGGGACTTAATGAGTGATCTAATTTCTACTGTGCAAACAATGCATGTACTCTGTGGCCCACAGGCAGCTTTGAAGGCTACCTATGTGTGTGTGCGTGCATAATGGAGTGACAAATTGGCTATTTTGTTCTAATAATAACATATCGCAATGATTTTCCACACTCGTCTGATTGATTACCATGCCAACATCAGTCTGGCATCCACACAGCTTCCCTCATCTGTCCGAAAAATCACATGTGACAAGAGGGTGCTTTGTGTGTTTAACCCTTGTTTTAACCAGAAACTAACTACAAACACAGAAAGGGTAAGTCAATATCGCTCTCAGTCTAAGCAGGGCTCCAAGTGAGATGTCTATAGCGTCATTGCAAAAGCTAAGTATGTTTTTTATAAATTTGCAAGAATTAAAAAAAATGTTTTGTCATTGTGGGGTATTGTGTGTAGAATTCCCGGATTTTATTGGCTGTGTGCAGTTTGAGCACAAAGCCCTGACCCTGCTCTGGACGCTCCTTCCTCTTTGCATTCGTCTCTATATGAAAAAGCTACTTTCATCAGTAGCTTTGATTAGAGTCTTGCCTATTAAAGAATTAAACAGCTACCACCCACAGACTGTATTAAAGAGACGGATGCTGTCTCTGAGTCTGAACAGTGAAACCAATGTAAAAGTTCCTTACACCTGCAAGTGTTTTTTCTTATGACCAGCAGGGGGCGACTCCTCTGGCTCCAAAATGAGCTGACTGTTTAGAGGCTTATGATAAATTCCTCCATTTTAGTATTTCCCTATTAATTATAAATGGACTTGCACTCAATACTCGCGTTGTGTTTATACACCACGCTGCATTTAATCATTAGCTTTTACTTCCTGTGAAAAGGGAGTTTTTCCTTCTCATTGTCACTAACTGTTTGCTCATAAGGGGTCAATTTATTGTTAAGGTTAGTCTTTGTTAATGTAAGTCTTTACCTTACAATATAAAGCACCCTAAGGCAGCTGTTTTTGTGATTTGACTCCATAATCAATAATAATGAATTGAAAATTGAACTATCTTGAATTCTGATTGGTGGACAACCTGCTCTACATCCTGAGCCACAGCCTTCCCCATTTATGATCCTAACGGCTAGTTTCCAGTCTTAAACATACAGCATGATGTTTAATTATAAAGTTAGACAATAAAACAGGGTTTGCTTGAATCACTGTCTCACAATGTGATTGGTAAGTTAGGGTCTCACTCAGATACATCCCTTTCTGCAGAAAGCAGTGGGTGAGGTCATGCCAGCTATGTCAGCAGCAGCACAAAATATCCATGCCAGGTATAATAAAGCCAAAATATACTTTTTGAAAGGGGAAGTTCCAACATCGAACTATGTTGTTTTGCATCACACCACACATACACGAACACACACACATATATATATATATATATATCACCCGAGACAGACTCACACAGAGATGAAAAATCTCTAGCTGTCTCTCTTTGGTTGAAACTTTCAGGCATGTTGCACTTTTCACCACATTCCTAATCAGTGATGTCACAGCAGGAGCTTTCCATCAGCTGTCAAAGGCAAAGCACCTGCTGTGACATCACTGATTGGAGTGAGAACTGAAGCGCTGGAAAGTTTCAACCTGCAAAAACAGTCGAGAGAAGCAGTTGTGATGATTTAGCCATTAAAGCTGCCCCTCCATCAAAAACTTTACCATGCACGTATGTTTACAAGGCTCAGTCGGGATTGAATGCAAAGCAGCACAATTCTGAATTTTTAGCATCCTTAAATTCATCTGTTCGGTTTTACAGCCCACAGCTTTACTCTTTTGGACCAGTCTCAGTGCTTTCATGGACATGTTGTCATGCTAGCATGCTCCTTACCCAACGCTAAAGAGCAGAACACAAAGGATGGAGTGGCAATAGTATCATGAATGAATAAAGTAAGAAAGATCATAATACTGTACTCAGATTCACCTTCAAGTGTTGTCAAATGCTTTAACCACTAAGTCAAATACAGCTCAGGGGTGGCTGACAGTTCTCCTGTTCAGAGCAGTGATCATCAGATGGTCGTTACCTGGTTTAAGCGGAGCAGAATCATCATGTGTGCTGTTAATTGGAGCCCACAGTCAGCAAATACTTTACATTATACTGTGGTATATTCAGGAAGGCAGCTACCCTGCCGAACAGTGAAAGCATTTTAATTGATGTTATTGGAGGGGTATTTTTAGCCAGCTTGCACTGCTCACAGCAATACATGAATATTACAATGGTTTTATCCCAATTATCTCCCCTGGCCATCGATCCTAGCTGTGAAAATCGCCATCACTTCATGGCTAATGCAGCTAATCTGTTAAGATACGAGAGTGGCAGAAGGAAATGGGAGGACAAAAAGCGAGTGTAGGTCTGGATTTATTTTTTTTCCTGTTCCACCTGTTAGCACTAATGTTTTATTGCAGGTGTGTGAGAACGTGTTGGATAAGTGCACACTTAATGGGGTGAGCGAGACCCCGGTTCATCCGACGGGTTTGCGGCGCCTTTGCTGTGTGACTCTAATGCCCTTGTCCTCGCTGGGAATAAATGGCCTTGCATCCTTGCTCTAGTCCACGGAGAGCAGAGTAGCATTCATTATGTGCTCGCTGCAGGGTACGTCATCAAGGTTGGGAGGAGAGGATCGAGGCTCAGGTTTGAAACGAGAGTAGTAGAGGTGGCGGTGAAAGCACTCTCCACCCCCCACCCCTTCTCTCCTCCCATCTCTCTTCCCTCCCCTGCTTTTAACTGTGGTGTTTATCTTCACGTTTCCACCAGCCCCTTTCATCTTGTCTTCCTCCCCCGTCTCCTCCCTCCTCCTGCTCTTCTTCTTCTCCTCCTCCTCTCTTTCCCCCTCCCACCCCAATCCTCTTCTTTGGTTTCTCTTCCCAGACAGACCAGAGACATAGAGAGATCCCAGACACACTAGATCAATGGCGTTGATAGGAAGAGCATCTGAGAGCCAGGAGAGGAAATTATACGGCTGCGCTCACTGCCAGCAGATTTCTTATTTCCAAAAAAGCCTCTCATTCCACTCTCTCATCTTGATTTCCAGAGCTCTGATACGTTCCACTGATTCAAACTTAAAAGGAGAGCCTGGCTGGCAGCATGATGCCACCGCGCTCTCCCTCATTGTCTCCTGTGCTTTGTGTGAACAATACCTACTTAATCAAGCTTTTACTCTTGCCCTAAGCTAATGAGAGCGAAGCATGAGCGTGAGCTGCAAGGCAGCCACAACACTGCTGGGAATAACTGGGGAGAGCATTTGTTTTGTGCGGTAGCATACTGTCTCTGTCATGCCCTTGTGTGACCTCTGGACATATTCAGGATGTGTGAGTCTGTGCTGGAGAGCGAGGGGGGCGGGTAATGCTGGATGAGTGACAGAGGGGAGCATCTGTTAGGGAAGCGCACTGGTAGGCAACTCATACATTATTCAGTAAATGGAGGAATAATACAGGCAGGAGGCGTGTGCATACAAATGTGTGTGTGTGTCCATGGGCGACTCATGCTTGTGTTTTTTATGGCTTCTGGTCAAGTGGAAATATGACCAAACGATCAATAAATGAGGCGACATATTTGTCATGTAGGCAAAAGTGCCTGCTCTGTGTGTACTAAAAGGTCAGAAACAGCTTTACTGGTTAAAGTCTGTGTTAGCGCTATGTGATACTGCAGGTTTTGGTGTTGACCCGATACCAAGTAAATACAGGGCCAGTTTGCTGTTACCAACTATCAGTAATGGTACTTTTACTTACAAAGACAGCTTTTATAAAGTAGAGCAGTGCACCATCATTTGAATCATCATCAATTTGCAAATTCTGAACACATTTTATTGACCGCTGAACCACTAAATGTGAGTTTAACTTTTCACAGTAATGAGTTAACACAACATAACTCACCTTTCATTTTTTCACGTACTCGTGTATTTTGAAACTGTTTGTTTTTTTCTTTTTTCGAGATGTCTGTCTTTAAAGACATTTTCCATACATCGGGTCTATTCTTTTCCAGTACTGATACAATAACTGATTTTACCTGAATATAGCAGATATTTTGATGAGAGAGATTACAAGTAACAGCCCTGCCCTTGATGATCCAACCCTACTAACATGGCACTCAAGCACCACTCACTGCACTGGGAATTGAACCCAGGTCACGAGACCGGGAATTCCACATGATACCGCTACACTAGCAGTGCCGACAAGTCTGAATATAGTCTATAGATAATCAGTCTGCTAAAACAAAATTAATAAAAAAACTAGCTATGCTAATTACCAAAATTTAAATGTTAACCCATGCTTAAGATCTGGCATGAGCCAAGACTGTGCTGGGGGTCTGGGACTGGGTAGCATTAATAGCATGGAATATAGGACCTGGGGTCGCTTGCAGAAGCAGCAGCAGCTGATTGCTGGCAGAAGCAGCTTAAACAGTGTGGCTTTTGTGAGATTTGCCAGCAGGATGCACAGGGGGTTATCCAAAAAGCTGGCTGAGTTTGACACCCTGGCTTGTGATAGCTAATGCTAGGCTTTACGATGAGTTTTTAAAGTGAGGTTTTGTACGAGGTTAACGTATTTCTCTTTGAGTCCAAATTTGTTCTGACTTTATTCGCGAAAAAGTGACACTCCCAATATCAAGGATGTATTAATATCAATATCATGATCTGCTCTGCCCTCTCACTCGAAAAAAAATCACAAGAAAGGAAAAATCACACACAAAGGAGACAGTGTTGGACTTCAGCTTGTGATCACCAGCTCACCAGACTCAGGTTCTCTTCTACACAGTCATCATTTATGAAGTGCTTAAAGAAAAAGTGCATAAAATTCAGAACTTTTCCGAGGCAAATGTGTCGCGTAATGCATGCACACAGTGAAAGCTTTGTGATTTTCCAAAAAAGGGTGTCCTCAAAAAACGCATTGCAAAAAAGAGAGAAAAACAGAGAGCCGATTAACCTGGAGCAGAGTCTAGCTGTGTGTCTGTGGTAAAACTGTTTTATTTTACAATTTCTATATCATTGTGTTTTCAGTACCACTGTGTGTTTGTAGCTATGAGCACAGTTGTTGCTAACTGCAGTGATCTAATTGGTTAGATATGTTTATTTGCATGTAAAAAATGTGAAAATTGGGTAAACTCATCCTTGTGTGGTCGGAGTGAGTGCATGAAGAATATCCATCATCCATCCATTTTCTTCCGCTTATCCAGGGCAGGGTTGCGGGGGCAGCAGCCCAAGCAGAGAAGCCCAGACCTCCCTCTCCCCAGCCGCCTCCTCCAGCTTGTCCGGGGGAACATCAAGGCGTTCCCAAGAGATATAATCTCTCCAACGTGTCCTGGGTCTGCCCCGGGGCCTCCTCCCTGTGGGACATGCCCGGAAAACCTCACCCAGGAGGTGCACAGGAGGCATCCTTGTCAGATGCCCGAACCCCCTCAACTGGCTCCTGTTGATGTGGAGGAGCAGTGGCTCTGCTCTGAGCCCCTCCCGGATGGCTGAAGCCCACTTCCGCCGCTTGCATTCACAATCTCGTTCTTTCGATCACTACCAACAGTTCATGACCATAGGTGAGGGTAGGCGCGTAGATCGACCGGTAAATTGAGAGCTTTGCTTTTACACTCAGCGCTCTCTTCACCACACAGACCGGTACAAATCCGTCTGTCGATCTCCCGCTCCCATCTCCCATCACTCGTGAACAAGACCCCGAGATACTTAAACTCCTCCACTTGGGGCAGGAACTTGTCCCTGACCCAGAGTGGGCACTCCACCCTTTTCCGGCATGAAGAATAGGTGAGTGCAAAAAAATTTTTTTTCAAATTATAGAACGCTAACATTCTGGCATTAACAAAAGGTATTCAAATTAATGCAAATGAATTACATGAAAATCTTATCAAAGTGTATGCTTAAGTATGCAAAAAGCTGAGTGTAATCTTCAATGTTTATAGCCTGAAAGAGAATTTGTGCTAATTTGTTTAGATTTAAACAAAACAAAACAGTTATTTGAATTCAAAGTTTAATTCTTCCTATATTAGCAACAAACTTGTAAGTCTATTACCTCCTTCAGTGCACTTTGATGCTAACAGGCGACATCACTGCTTGTCTTCAACCATCTGTCCTTTCCCTTTCTTTCATGGCCCCCTACCTCAGCATTCTTCAGACACCGAGTCAGGGGGGTCGTGGTGACATTGTCACACCGACCTCTGACCTCGTCCAGTCACTGAGCACGTTTCCCCTTCTTCTTTCTAGCAGAGCAGCTCTCTAGCTTTTCTTCATGTGACTCCATCCCCCCACTTTTCATACCAGTGACCTTCCAGTCACTGGCTCAGGAGTGCCACTTCCTGCCACAGTCCAATTAAATCTTTCCCACAGTGCATTTCTTTTTTCTTTCACTGGGAGATAATGCACACCCTTGATGTCTGCAAGTTAAGTTGATATTTTTAACTTTCTTATTTGCTTTATCAATTTTTTTCCATTTTTCCTTTTTTCCACTGATCAGTACTCTCGTTGTGTCCAATCCAAATCAATTCAATTCAGTGTTATTTATACAGCTCCAAATCCAAACAACAGTCGCCTCAAGGTGCTTTACATTGTAAGGTAGACCCTACAATAATACATACAGAGAAAAATCCAACAATCATATGACCCCCTAACAAGTATGATTCAATGCAGAGAGGTCTGTTAACACATAGTAAATGAGAAAGGTGGCTTATGATGAAAAACTCAGTGCATCATGGGAATCACGCCGGAAGCCTATGCCTATTGCAGCATAACTAAGGGAGGATTCAGGGTCACCTGATCTAACCCAACTATATGCCTATTAATATTTAGTGTTTACTGTCATATTCCCATATATCATTGTGATGTTGTTTATTCTATTACTCTTGTTCTCTTCTGCTTGTTTTCTTTTTTCTTTCTCAGCAGGTGACCCAGGTGATTGATATATGCATTTTTTTTTCTTTTTTTTTTTTCTTCTTTTTTTTCTTTTTCTGCTCATTCTGTTGGTTTTTGGTTTTTGCCCTTCTCCCCCGTCCCTCTTCTCAGCTGTTTCTCTTTCCCTCTTTCTTTCTCCCCTTCTTTCCCCCAGTCAAGTCTGTCCCATATTCAGTAAGTGAAAATAAAATAAACAATAAAAGGTGAATCAAATGGACCATTATGGCAAGGCTGGGATGGTCAATTTGGTAAAGTAAATCCGTTGGGCATCTTTCTTTGCCTTTAGACAACAATTCTGATGGCAAAAGAGCCAAACGGGACAGGCAAAAAAAAAAAAAAAAAAAAAAAAAAAAAAAACAATGCAAGGTATATTCCCATTTTTCCCATATTACTCCCATATTTTGAGTCCTCTCCCCGAGGCCTTCTGTTTTTAACAATGTTTCCTGGGAAACTCCCAGAATTTACAAGACCCTCAAATTTTATTTAGAGAAACGGCACTACACAAACGAGTGCATTTTCTGCATTGTCCAAGTTATCAGATTTATGCACTAAAAACAGTTTCAGCTCATTTGTCAGAGCAGCCTCAGGCTACTCGCAGCTTGATTTAAGAGGTGTGGGCAGCTAATCATATGGTTTTCGACTGAATTAGCTGTCTTCTCAGGCATGTGACCGTTTTAGCTATCTTACTGCAAAGACACAGAAACAGCGAGACTTTAAAAACACATACTGGCATATTATATGAGACTCTTTTGGTATTTGTAAATGGGAATTGATGACTTCAGTACAGCTGGACAAAAGATTGTAATAGGTTAAACAAAGTAAAAGTGAGGGCATATTCAGAGTCACAGAGAGAGAAAGAGCATAATGGAGACTGACTGATGTAGTAAGGAGGAGATGCAGAGGGCTGGTGTGAGAATTATGATCTGCTGTGGTGATCCCTAAGTGAAGCAGTCAAAAGAAGAAGAAGAGATCAGTAAGTCGGAACTGAAATGCTGCAAAAACACAAATGTTGCTTTAGCTGTGGCACAGGAAAAATATTTTAGTACACCGGTTTTGTGGTACGCTTCATATTTTAGCATTCCTTCTGGTAGGCTAACAGCCAAAAAAGCTAAAGGATCCTGACCAAGCACCAAAATATTATTTAAGTTGATAAATCACGACGACTTTTTTGAACTGACAAACCAACAGAGGAAAATTTTCCCGGGAATGAGATCCTCTTTGAGCATCCCTATAATCTTCATCTAAATAGACTGCCTGAGGTGCCACCTTTCCCTTTTGTGCAGCTGACTCTCGTCAGTAATCAAGGAGATTTAAGCCCAGGGAAAGGTGAGCTCTGGGCCAGAGTGCCATTTTGTGTGGGCCCAGCTAGTGAGCTGAGTGTCTTGTGGTGTTTCCAGCTAGTGAGCTGCGTATTGTGGTTTCCAGCTAGTGAGCTGCGTATTGTGGTTTCCAGCTAGTGAGCTGCGCTTTCCTTTTGACTTTTTGCCTTACTGACCGACGCCTGAGTTTTGTTTGTTTCTTTTATGGTGATAACGGCTTGTCCGTCTCTTTTAGTTGAATTACTTCAATAAAACTGTTTTATTTAACTGTTTTGCCTCCCTGACTCCTTTTTCTGACCCGGTCACTTTTGTTACTTCCCCCTCCCCGCCTAGACCCCTCAGGGGAACGTAACCTGTTGAAATACGTCAATGAAGCATTTCACACACACACACAAAACAAACTGATTGAAGAAACAAAGCAGCTTAGGTTGATGAAAACAATCAAAAACAGTGCCTAATTTACCGTACATCAAGAAACAACACCACATTTGGAAGTGCTCGAAATATGAATCACAGCTTTTGCAATCTAATAAAAAGGCTTTGCATGAAGCAATATAGTGACATTCAATTTAGTCCTATTTGCCTTTCAAATGAGCCTATTGATGATTTGAACGTCTCAGCGGTCGCAATCCAGCTGTGTCAGTGGGAAACGACAATGCCGTGGTTTCTACTGCGGAGTAAAACACAACAAGCAGGGCTGAATCTTTAAAAAATAAGAAAAAAAAAGAAAAAAGAGAAGAAAAAAAACAAAAAAACAAAAAAAAAAACAACTATATGCCTAAAATTTTCTCTTTTATTCTACTCTATTTCCTCACTTTGCTGCTTTTCACCGTAGGGGTTATAGATATTCTTTGAATGTTAGGTATATTTCTTTGTTGTTTAAATTCAGAATGGATTTCACTCCCTCTCTCTCTTCTTTGCTCTCTGGAGTTAAAATCAGAAAAAAACGGAAAGAATAAAACAATGGCACGAGGACATGCTTTTGTGGTTGTAGGATTTCTCTAGAGGAGAAATCAGGTCTCTTTCTCAGACAGTAAGCTGCCCTGTTATAGCTCAGTTTCCTCTGACTATGTGGTGCCTGTAAATTAGTGATGTGCGATACCACTGATTTACTTTTCGATCCGATACCAAGTAAAATTCAGGGTGGTATCGACGATACTGATATGATACGATACTTTGTACAAAAACTTAATGTTTTATTGTATTTCAAATAAAAGCTTCATAATGATTCGAGGACATCAGACTTGTTCTTATTGCTTAATAATGCAGAATTATCATATAGAAATAAAAAAAAAACATTTAGTTGTGCGCTATTTGAACACGTTGCCTGCCTGCAGCACTAACGGACTCCGCAAGAGACGTCTGTCTCCCCTAGCAGCACCTGTCCCTCTCCTCCCCTTCAGTTCGCTTCATCATACGCTCGTCATATTCTGTGATATGATTTACTCTGAGGTGTTTGACAAGGTTAGTAGTGTTACCACAACACCTCACTGTCTTGCCACATGTATCGTTTGTGGAGGCAAAATACGTCCACACACGACTCCGTTTACACTCAACCATTGTTGTGAGTGCGCACGCCAGGGGCTGACACATTTATACAGCCGTGTTCCGCATATGATTATGAAAGGCATAAGAGGAAGTAGTTCCTTCCAGTTTAGACAATCCGAATTATATAGTTTCTTTCCACTGTGTTCCTGTTAATGATAAACCAGAAATTTACCCCAAATTACTAAAATATCGATATTTTAATATGAGAATCGATTCTAGAACATGAATTACTGGTATCGGAGGAATCGATATTTCAGTATCGATCCGCACACCGTTACTGTAAATAGAAGCCCTGACTTCTCTATTAGCTTCAGATAACACACCACATGTGTATATACACAAATAAATACAAATGGATGCACAGATGAAAAAAAATGGCGTAAAAATTTTGATTGTCCTGAATGAAGCTTCCTGCTGTACAGGTAAAAAAAACAAGCAGTAGTCTTTACATATATATCCAGTCACCTACTATTGATTTCCATTAACAGAAACCAGGAAGAAGAACATTTCATTCCAAGTAAGTTTCCTTTAACGGCTTCAACACTGCTGTCAGAAAAGAAAGTGATGAATACGTCTCTTTCATTATTCATTACTCCTCTCATTTTTGCAGGGTGAGTGAGTGCGGAAGATTTCAGTCACTTTGATAATGCTCTTATTTCTGTGAACATGTGGATAACTTTTTAAAATTTTCACATTAAGAGATATATACACGGTCATCAATAAGAACATGATTTACAGATTTATAGCAAATCTTTAAGCCACTGACCTTTACATTCTCGTTCAGGAGGAAGATTAAAAAAGTAAGGAGGTGATTGGTCAGTGTCTCACTGTAGAGACAGCCCATCGATTTCAGTTTGGTTGATGGAATTAAAATTAGATCCTCCTGCTTCAGTACAGTTTCTAAGCTACTGATTATTAACTCATTATCTTTCATTAGGTTAGCAGGTCAACTCGGTGCCTCCTAATGTGTTTGAAATAATTGTGTTTTCTGTGGGGTTGCCACTAGTAATCAAATGATATGTTACTACTGGCTTACATAATCAATTCTTGCCAGTCCATTACAGCAGTCATCTGTGAGCTGTGAGTGGCAGGCAGCAGAAGCCGGTGTCAGTTTAAGATGAGTGAAAACATTACAGGGATTTCCAGGGGGGGGGGAAAGCTTCCATATTCCCTGATGTCATCTTGGTCAGGCTAAGCCAGCGTACTCGGGGGGGGGCGGCTAAGCTGTTAATTGAATTTGATGGCGCATCTGCTGCCTTATGCGATGACATAAGACGCCACAGCCTCGTGTTTTCATACTTTATCTCTGCCTCGTCTGGTTTAACCTGATCTCTGTTCTCTCTATCACTCCATCAGAGCATGCAAACATATGGATCGAAGGATTGCAGACCAGACACACACACATCAATTTTACTCGCATACTCTTAGATAGATGTGATGTAATGCGTCAGCTGACAGCTGTATGGAAGGTTCTTCAGTCTTGACTAAAGGTGTCAGTGAACAGCTGGTTGCATTTTGAGATTTAATAAGACACGTGCTGTTTTAGAAATCAGCCGATAGCTAGCCACTGTGAATGGTCATATAGATAAAATGAAGTCATTCCTTTACTTTGGTCATCAAGTATTAGCCTACTGTAACCTGTCTGCATGTTATCTAATGCTGAATTTTAGCTGTATATTAATAATAAAATTAATAATAATAATAATGGATTGCATTTATATAGCACTTTTCATTCACTCTCACATGGTGGAGGCAGCTACAGTTGTAGCCACAGCTGCCCTGGGGCAGACTGACAGAAGCGAGGCTGCCATATTGCGCCATCGGCCCCTCTGGCCATCACCAGTAGGCGGCAGGTGAAGTGTCTTGCCCAAGGACACAACGGCCGAGACTGTCCAAGCCGGGGCTCAAACCGGCAACCTTCTGGTTACAAGACTAATTAGATAAGATAATTAGAGCTTTGTGGACAGAACTTAAAGTCTTCAGCCACTCCTTCATTTCTTAATATTTTGCTGGGAAAATGGGAAACGGCTGCAGCTATTTATTGAAACATGCGCGAACATACATGAAAATATAGGATATGAGGCAAAAACAGAGTTTGTACACTTCTAACAAGCTTGAAAGTCAATATTTGGTATGGCCATCTTTTTCCTCAACACAGCCTGGACTTTCTTAGGTGTGCTTTCCTTTTTTAATTCTTTAAGTCGTCTTCAGGAATAGTTCTCCAGGCTACTTGAAGGACATTCAAAGCTCTTCTCTTGGCTCTCTTTATTGCTTCAATGATGTTGATGTCTGGGTTCTGAGGAGGCCAATCCATGACTGATAGAGTTACACTGTGTGTTGTTCAATCCAGGTATGCTTTTACTGCACTGATTGTGTATGTGGGATCATCGTCAGGTTGAAAAGTGAAGCACTCAAACAGTTTCCTGATGGTATTGCATGGTGGATCAAAATATGGTGGTGTCCCTGAATTGTTTATAATTCCATCAGGAATAATTTATAGCAGGCTTTTATTTCACTGTAGCCACCAATACCAAAAGTTTTAACTATAACATTTTTGTTTTCCGGTAAACGTAAGCAAATATTTGTTCATGTAGTCTAGTTTTAGCTGTTTCAGAAGATGGATGGATGGGCTCTGTAAAAACATAAAGGCTCAACACATAGACAAATGAGTAAAAGTATGTATGGTTTCTCTTTTTGAAGCTTTTCCAATGTTTCAGATTTTTGGTTCATATTTGAAAGTTCATATTTCCTGGGTTATTATCAGGACAAACACTGGCAGCATGTGTACAGTGCGGGATGGCAGCTTGCTGGCCTGTTTGTAAGGAACAATGTGAGAGAGGTCACAGACACAGACACCAGAGAAAAGACGAGGATGGAAGGAGAAGATGAATGAAGCTGAGTGTGGAGCTTGAGAACAAGAAGGAAAGCAAGGATTGTGGAGAGATGTGAGCGCTTTGCCCTGGATCAGAGAGTATTGATCCGCTGTCAGGTCCCAAAAGATGGATCACGAACCCTCCTCCTGCCTTCTCATCCTCCATCTTTCCCCTCATGTCTAGTCCTTCTCCCTCCTCCTTCTTTCTTCTTCACGCAGCCATTCATTTCAGTGCTCTTTACCCAGGCCTGGCTGTCAGTAGAGCAAGAAGAAAGATAAAGATTTACATTCCTTGCTGTCTTTTATCCCCTCCTGCTATTCTCAAGAGCCAAAACATCTCTTTATCTCTGTCCATTTAGATCCTACCAAATATATCCATCTCCCTTTTCTACAGGTACTTTCACATTATCCCTGTCTTTTTGTGATGTAGTTCAGCAATAACTGCTGAGCTGTCACACAAACGCATGCAGAGAAATTCACTAACCATCTGACAAACAAATAAAAGGACATCCAACAACCTCTGGTTCTTTTATACACGGATATCAGGTTCAATAAAGAGAGGAATAGAATAAAGAAAAATATCTCTTGCCAGGGAAGCCATTGTCATCCATCAAAAAGGTATATCAAAATCTGCTTTCTGCATTCGCTCCCTCCTTTTTATCTCCCTACCTTCTATTTATCATACGCTGATAGTTTACAGTAATGGATTAATGACTCAGTTATTCTATATGATACAGAAGCAGAGGATGGCCCTGGTAGAGGATTTGGTGCTTACTTCTGTTATCAAGTGGCTGCAGGATTGTTTCAGAGGATAACAACTGGCAAAACCCACTGACTCCCTTCAGGTTTGCAAGTCTGGACTGGAGTATGAGGGGGAGCTGTACTGAAGGGTGATGAGGGTGAGACGTAGGCAGGCAAAGTGAGACCAAAAACGAAAGAGATAGCATGTAAATGGCCTGTATTTGTATAGCGCTTTACTAGTCCCTGAGGACCCCAAAGCACTTTACACATCGAGTCATCCACCCATTCACACACTGGTGACGGCAGCTACATTGTAGCCACAGCCACCCTGGGGCGCACTGACAGAGGCGAGGCTGCCGAACACTGGCGCCACCGGGCCCTCTGACCACCACCAGTAGGCAACGGGTGAAGTGTCTTGCCCAAGGACACAACAACCGAGACTGTCCAAGCCGGGGCTCAAACCAGCAACCTTCCGATTACAAGGCGAACTCTCAACTCTTGAGCCATGATCGCCTGTAGATTGGATAAAAGATGAAAGAGGTATTAAAGTGTGCTGTTATAGAGACATTATATAAGGAGGAGACCTGCACTTAAAGAATCTTGAACAGGAATCTGCAGGGAAACTGTGAAATCCTAAAGATGCAGATTGCCCCGCCCATTCCTCCAGAAGAGCCAATCAGCAGTCAAAACTAGAAACTTACTAGCCAGTCATGTTGTATATGCAGTTTTTATGACTCCGTGACCATAGAAGTTTTTGCCACCAGCAGACAGGAGCTACAAAAAACACTTAGATTTTATCCAAGGTGACAGGTGTCATGTGTCAGGAGTGAGACTCACAAAAATGAGTACACCCCTCACATTTTTGTAAATATTTTATAGTATCTTTTCATGGGACAGATTGAAGATATGACACATTTATACAATGTAAAATAGTCAGTGTACAGGCTGTATAACAGTGTAAATTTGCTGTCACCTCAAAATAACTCAACAGACAGCCATTTATGTCTAAATGTTCAAACTGTGCCCAAAGTGTGAATATTTTGTGTGGCAACCATTATTTTCCAACACTGCCTTAACTCTGTTGGGTATGGAGTTCACTAGAGCTTCACAGGTTGCCACTGGAATCCTCTTCCACGCCTCGATGATGACATCATGGAGCTAGTGGATGTTAGAGACCTTGTGCTCCTCCAACTTCCATTTGAGGATGCCCCACAGATGCTCAATAGGGTTTAAGTCTGGAGACATGCTTGGCCAGTCAAGGAGAGATGGGCAGTAACGCGTTACTTGTAACGCGTTACTGTAATCTGATTACTTTTTTCAAGTAACGAGTAAAGTAAGGGATTACTATTGCAAAAACGGTAATTAGATTACCGTTACTTTCCCGTAGGAACGCTGCGTTACTGCGTTACTAAAACCGTGATTTTTTGCGAGAATGTCTCACGACAGTGATGTAAGCGAGTGCGACGTTCGTGACAACAGCTGTGCGCAGATCAACAATGGATCACATATCGATTGTGGGAGAGAGTATGAGCGTGCAGCGTTTAAAGCGTGGAAGTACTGACCTTACTTTGAGTTTGATTCCATAAAAAGTGACAAAAACATTAGCATCCATCGTGCGTGGGAAGAAAACTTCTTTTTACAGCGAAAAAAACCCTAAACAAGCACCGAGTGCGCTAGGATGTAATGGGAAATTCACAGAGAAACTCGCGGATTCTTCAACTGACCGCGGCACACCTGCACCAGGGTAAACCTCCGCCTACCCCACTCCTGCTTTACAGGTGAAAATAGAGCAACAGGACCGCTGAGTCTTTGACTTTATTTATTTTCTGCTGTGTTTTACTTGCATCTAATTGAAAGAGTGAGTGTAAACACACAAAAAAAAAATATTTTATTTTATGTGCTGGAATGTGCAGAAAATAGGTTTAAATGTTGAACTAATTTATTCCAGTCAGAGAATGTTGCATATAATTAAATTTTTGCTTGATGCATAAAGTTAAAAGATTAAAACTGATAAAACAAGTTAAAAAAAGAGACTTTTCCATTTGATTACATTTAGTATGATGGATTATGCAGAAAAAGTAGAATTGGGCTGAAAGATCTATCGCTTTATCACCTATTCAGGTTGTAAATCGTGTTTTTAAAAAGTAACTAAGTAACTAAGTAACTAAGTAATTGATTACTTTTGAAAATAAGTAATCAGTAAAGTACCGGGATTACTTTTTTGGGGAAGTAATCAGTAATTAGTTACTGATTACTCTTTTCAAGTAACTTGACCAACACTGCAGTCAAGTACCTTTACCCTCGATTTATTTAGCAAGGCACTGGTTTTTTTGGAGGTGCGTTTGGAGTTGTTATCATGTTGGAATACTGTCCTGTGGCCCAGTTTCTGAAGGGAGGGGATCATGCTCTGCTTCAGTATGTCGCAGTACGTGTTGGCATTCATGGTTCCCTCAATCAACTGTAGCTCCCCAGTGCCAGCAGCACTCATGCAGCCCAAACAATCACATCCCCCCCACCATGCTTGACTGTAGGCAAGACACTTGTCCTTATAATCCTCACCTAGTTGCCACCACACATCCTTGACACCATCTGAACCAAATACATTTATCTTGGTCTCATCAGACCACAGGTAATCCATGTCCTTAGTCTGCTTGTCTTTAAAAACTGTTTGCGGGCTTTCTTGTGCATTATCTTTAGAAGAGGATTCCTTCTGGGATGACAGCCTTTTGATGCAGTGTGTGGCGTATGTCTGAGCACTGACAGACTGACCCTTCATGCCTTCAACCTCTGCAGCAATGCTGGCAGCACTCATACATCTATTTTCAAAAGACAACCTCTGGATGTGCAGTCAACTTCTTTCATGGTGAGATTTGTTCTACGTTTGCTGTATGGTCTTGGCCACTGTGCTGCAACTCAGTTTCAGGGTGTTGGCAATCTTCCTGTAGGCTTGGCCATCTTTATGTAGAGTAACAATTCTTTTTTGCAGATCCTCAGAGATTTCTTTCCTATAATGTGGCAGTTAGACTTCCAGTGACCAGTATGAGAGAGCGTGAGAGCAACAACACCAAATTCAACACCTTCCCTTGATTTGCACCTGAGACCTTGTAACACTAACGAGTCACATGACACCAGGAAGGGACTGGTGACCACTTTACATTGTATGAAAGTGTCATATCTTCAATGTTGTCCCATGAAAAGATATAACAAAATATTTACAAAAAATATGAGGGGTGCACTCACTTTTATGAGATAATGTATATCATAGCTATTGCAGTTGCTACGATTGAATTAATTGCAAATTAGATCTAAAAATGGGGCGTTTAGCATGTGGTCAATTTATATGAACACCCTCATATATGCTCACAAGTGCACTATACCCTGCTACTATGAGATATTTTTATCTGCACATGTCCATTCCCAGTGTTGTAAAATCCTTCTGGATGGAGTGATTGTGTTCACTGTACCTGTAACCTTCAAGACATCTGCAAAGTCAGAGTGGGAATGTAGGAAAGAAAACAAGAAGGCTAGTGAGTGTGGTGTTGAGACTAGAAAATAACACACACAGATGAGCACATGCATAAAAACCACCCAGCAAAGGTCCAGGCCCTGAGAAATGTCCTGCAGCGGGGTTTCGAGTACAGCAGAGACTGAATCTGCTCCACATGACACACGAAGATGAATGGAGAGAACTAAAAGAAGAACGGGAAGAAGTGCGACTCTGCAGTTCTGCCTACACAACAGACAGATCTGCATGGCTGCATGTATAATAGGACAAACAAGAGGAAAGAGAGGACCGAAGACAAGGAGGAGGAAGGAGAGCAAAGAGGAAAAGGTGGGGTGTTGTGATTGGTGCTCTCGTTTCGTCGTCACTGTGTCCTCTGAATGTTAGGACAGGAGGCTTGCATCAGTGTGTTTGTATTCATGTCATTAGCGGCTCCACAGTGTATCATCAGTTCGCGCTTGTTGTTTTGTGTTAAAATTAGTATCTATCACAATCAGATATGCTGGCTCACAGTGGCTGCATAAGACAAAAAAGAACATTTGCACAGACTCAGGGCACAAGTTGTTATGATTCACATTTATATCCTCAGTGCAATTTATTTAAATTAGTGTGTCAAGTGTGGGCTTGACTCAGCTCAGTCATCCAGCTCATTCTTTAACCTACATAGTGCATCGTGTGTATTTTCCTTAGCTGAGCAAAGCTGAGTCAGTGAGTCATTCAAGAGAGGCTGGTCCCCGCACTGCACGCTATGAGATGCCTGAGATGTGCTCAGGAGGAACATTGCAGCTAAGGCTCTCCATATATCCAATGCAAAAGCATGAAGAGGCTATAAGGGGGGAGAATCAGTAATCCTGTGCTTGGGAACGATAGAAACTTTACCGGGTCTAAATTTCCTGTGTTCTTGAAAGAGAGCAAAATGGAGCTATGAAGGGGATCCATCTGTTTTTTTAAGATCTCCAGAATCAAAACTGATTGTTGTTGCTTGGTGTCTGTGGGATGTTGTTGTAGCTATTCTTAATTCCTCTTGTTCTCTTGTTTTTGCTGCCCCAAAGTGGCCTAAGAATTAACAGAAACTATATGAGAAGGATTCTTTCTTACATTTGGGGCCAGTTATTTAATGGCAGCATCTTCACAAGCGCTAAATATAAATCTGGCTAATTGATTGATTCTGTGTCCAAATAAAACCAAGAAGATTAGCGACACATATGTATACCCGTGGTGCTTGTGGCTGTGTTTGTGTTTATGCGTACATGTAACAGTATGTGGAGGGACGAACGGTCACAGAGAAGCTTAAGCTCGATATGATGAGAGTCAGCAATTGAAAGATAATCCGATAACAGTTTATATTGAGCGTAAGCATGTGTGGACACTTTGTTTTAGGGAAGAATGACGCACACACAGTCACGTTTACAGTGACTGCTTGGTGTTACATCGTTCATATGGTCATATGAGTCACGTGTTATGCAATAGTTTAGTTGGAGCCTTCAGACATCACAAAATCATAGGGAAATTTGTATAATTTTAGCATTTGCAAGATTTCATAATGCAGAGTGTTTGTGTGCCTCTTGCTATCTTTTGTGCTTGCTGATGCAGTTTATGTGGAAAATGACTTTTTTATCAGTTGAAGAAGTCCAAGGTCCCCACAGTGATCCATCTACCGAAAGCAATTTCACAAAAGAAAGCCAAATCCTCTGCTATCTGCTTTGTTGCATTTGTCTCTGTAACACGTAATCGTCCTCATCCATCTTCCCGACGTTAAGACAGGAAATTAATTATGAAGCCAACTTCCTGTTTAATGAATCAACAGACACACAAATACACATGCATTATAACCAGAAAGAAAGGGAAAAAATCATGACCGCAGACCATGTGCTTGGCACTTTAATGCACAACACAATGGATAAACTGCACCCAGATTAACGGCACATTTAGTGCTTTGTTGTAACACTGTGAAAAAAGTCCTCAGACCTGGAGAGCCAAACAGGTCGTATCACCCACTGACACGATCCGTGTAAGCTTTCCAATTACTTTTCAACAATTAACTGCTGAAAAAGAATTAATAGTTGGTTAAAGTTTTGCTGGTTTTAGACTAAAAAATAACTTGTTGAAGACTGTAGAACAGCAAGGGAAAGGTCATCTTTTGGGTTCAAATAAAGACTTTGCTAAGGTTGGAAGATTTCTTGTCAAGGTTGCAAACCTGCTAGAAATGCTGACCTTTGTAATGTGAAACAAAGACTAATCCATCCACCCTGGCCTCCTACAATGACTTACTGACTCTTTAGTTTACATTCTTGAGTGTGACCTTGGTCCTGACAGATTTCTACCATTATAGGGTTTTGTCATTTTAACTTAAAGTAACATTTTTGTGGACTTTTCTTCTTTTACAAAAGATCTTTTCTGTAACATTTAACCAGGATTTAGAATAAGCTCCTATTACAAATTTCCTTAGGGAGGGCAAACAAGGATTACTCAAAGCACATGAGACCAAGATTATTATCGTTAACGAAAACTAACAAAATAACGAAAACTAGAAGTGAAAAAACATTTTCGTTAATGGAAATAAAAATAAAAACAAAAAAAGGAAAACTAACTAAAACTGTAATGAGTGTTCACAAAACTAACTAAAATTAACTGAATTTATAGCAAAAATGTGTTTAGTTTTCGTTGATGTGTGTGTGTCATACAATAGTCAAGGGTGAAAATGAAGTTTAGTTTCCAGATTTTTTTTCTTGCTGTCTCATTATGCCAGCAGGTGGCAGTACGTTAGTCGAGTCGTCTGTGTTGCTGCTCCGACCACGCGCAGAATCATGTCAGGAAAAGTCGGGAGAAAGCGCCTGAGTCCAATTTGGGATTACTTTGAATATGACTGTGTTTTGGATGAAGTGTCTTGTAGTGGAAAGAGACAAATTATGAGGGACATTTCTAAAGGGAAAAAATCCCACAAACCTTAAAGCGCACTTGAAAAGCTCACACAAGAAGGCTAACCTAGCTTACCTTGAGAAGGGAGCACACTCAACCCTCATCCCCAGAAAACAGAAGCTAACCCCAGGCAAGGCAGCGTGATGCATCCCGAGACAACAGGACGGGGATATCTACATAACTGTGTGAGTCAATTGCCTTCAAAAAGTTTATTAATTCACTTGAACCAAAATTACGAACACCCGGTGCTGCAAGAGTTAATAGTCTCATTGGGGCCAAGATATACATTTTATAGTTGCCTGGTATCAATGGTTGTTCATCTGCCTTTATTTATTTATTTATTTATTTATGTATTTATTTATTTAAAGAACCCATAGGTGGGAATGTGAGTTGTCTGTCTCTGCGTGTTAGCCCTGCGACAGACAGGCGACCTGTCCAGGGTATGGTAGCTGGAATAGCAACATACCCAAGGATAAGCAGAAGAGAATGACTGATATGATGAAACTGGGATTTTGTTACACTTAATTATTGCAAACACAGCTAAAACTATAACTGAAACTAAGGATTTTCAAAAAAAAATAAAAACTAAACTAAACTAGCAAACAATTGGTAAAAACGAATTAAAACTGATATAAAATTGAAAATCTGAAGTCAAAACTAAATAAAAATAAAAACTAATGAAAATTGCAAAACTATTAAAACCCTGCATGAGACTAGGGCTTTTCCCAGTCATTGGAGTCTTACTATGATGATAATGCCAAGTTAAAAACACCTCAAAGTCTGGTCAACAACAATAAACAAAACAATGAAATAACTGACATTTCACATCTTTATCCTTGTAATTGCTGATTTTGATCAGAATATTACTCTAGCTTTTACTTTTAGAGTTGTGTTTTTCGTTCACGTCAGTCTTTTCTTATAATTATCTTATAATTTTACGGTTCTCCATTTATGTAGCTTTGTGGCAATGCAGAGGCTACAAAGACACACTTGCATGCAGCCCTCAGTAAGGACAAGAGTTTGTAACCTCACAACAACAAATCTCCATGTAGAAGGCTGGTTGACTGAAATATCGGCTTGATCAGCAAAGGGAACAACAGAAGAGATAGAAGTGTGGAAATAAAAACATCAGAGATCATCAAATGGAATGGAAATTATTTCTGTCTCATCTGCAGCAAAGCTAAGCCAAAAGATTACCAGCATGTGTCCTTGCTACAACATAGACATGGTTCTTCAAAGCTCTGTGTAGCACCTATAGCCTAGAAACATTGTACCATGTGAGGTGCTGTAAATGGTAACCTTTACTTCTCCAACCAACTCTTCAACAATGACAGGAAAAGAGAAAACCTCACAAAAACTTTTATTCATTTAGTGCAGAGGAAAAGGTACACAGCACTGGAACATGTGTTACAGTGAAATCTTTGTGACTGGTTACTGTTGACCACTGAGTTTTTTAAATGAACTAACAATGAGGTGGAGTTGTTGCTGCGAGTAACACAAAAGTACAAAGTTGCAAAAGCGAGTGAGAGTTAAAGAATTTGAAGAAAAGCTATCTGAAGCATGTACAGACTGGGCTGTCAAAATTGAGAGCAAACAAAACAGCTGCTGTGTAATGCCCTCCCCTATCTTTGTTTAATTGGTCACATGACTGCATCATGTGACTACAATGCGTCATCGTTTTCGAAAGTCTCCATTTTCGCAGTCCACACTGCGACGCGAAAGCACCGTCTTCAAATGTATTTGTTTTTGAGAGCGTTTTCAAAACGCTGCGTTTTCCTTCGGGGAAAACGCCGTCTCAGTGTGGACATGAGGCCAAAACGGAGAGAAAACGATACGTTTTCAAACGAAAACGCATTCATGTGGACGTAGCCTAAAGAGAAGATACAGGTTTATCTACCAAAACGGGAAGTGAGGACAGTAACTAAACAGGAAAACACAGACATAAGAATGAACTTAACACAGGGGAAATCACACAGGAGGATGAGACTGGAATCACTGAAGGAGCAAAATAAACACCAGTGCAAACTGGAGCTAAGAACCAAAGGTTGACCATACAGGAAAATCAGGGAATAAACAAAAGAAATAACCAACCTCAGAATATTTATTAAAAAATGTCAAACTCCAAAAAACGTAAACACACAGTGAAAAAGCCAGCGGTCGTGACGGTTTACGGTACCTGTCCTCATTTACTTCACAGCAGCCACAGGTGTGAGTCCACACCGGGGTCATTTTCTGCTCACTTGACCTACATCACACACAGGTTACCCACAAGGCTTAGCTGGTTACAACTCAGTTACTGTATGCATGAGTGTGGATAATGTTGTCACGTTTATAACTAAACGTTCGACTTGAACTCTGATTCGAGGTCTTCAATTGATGTTTGAAGGTTCGACCCAACATAAGACACAGCAAAACAGGCGACAATTAAACACAAAAGGGGAGAGGGAGGAAGAGAAACAGAGAGGCTTACGTAACCATACCTCAAACTATGAATAATGTAAAGTCTCTGTTACTGTTTTCTATGAATAATTCACTGTTCTAGTGTGTGTGTGTGTGTGTGCGTGTGCGTGTGTGTCTGTGTGTGTGTGTGTGTGTGTGTGTGTGTTGGTGCATATTTGGTTATGTTTTTAAATGTGTGTGAGAGAGACAGAGATAGACAGAGAGGAAGATCAAACAAACCTAGACAAACACGGGCGAGGTAGGTTCTAAAGATTTGCTTTGAACTGGCAAAGTAAAGAGAGAAAGAAGCAGACCGAGGTGAATCAGAGAGCCAGTCTTCACTTTACACGTTTCATTTTCTCACCCTCTGATCTTTCTCTTCTCTTGTTCAGACTCATCCACATCATGAATGATGATGACTTCGTTTTAAGGCCGCTCTCCATGCACCTCTAGGATTTTTCAGTTTTACTGACTTTTGGGATTGGACCTGCTTGTGTGTGTGGACCAGTTTCCACCAATAAACAAGCTACTGCTCAGTTACTCTAAAAACTGATCAACTAGCATGACTCCCCAAGATCTATTCCTGTCAATTACAGAGCCAGAGACAGTAAACATGGAAAAAAAACTGCCCTGCAAGAGGCTTTGATTCAGGATATCCATCATTACAGATAGATTGTCTCACATGCCTCTGAGACAGTCCCGCAGGGTGCAAGATACTAACAACCAGGGCATACATAGAACGCCATAACCAAGTGGCTGCTGTAGTATACAGGAACATCTGTGAGAGTATGGTCTTGAAGTCCTTGGGTCAAAATGGGATATGCCCCTCAAGGTAGTTGAGAATGACCAAGCTAAGATCCTGTGAGATTTCCATTTACAGATGGACAAACTGGACACGGTAGTGGTGTAGAAGCAGGGAAAGACAGCCATAGTGATAGCTGTAGCTGTGCCAAGTGATAATATCGGAATATCGGAAAGACAGAACATAAGAAAAATCCCCAACACTTAACAGTATTCTTAAACAGAGATTTGTCATCATCTCTGTAACATCCCATGGAGTTCTGGGGCACTGCCTCTGGATTTGCAGACTGGGGTGATGGTTCAAGAATGGGCACTGGTGGATTTGCTCCAACGATAGGGGGATCAAAACTGAAGGGGGGTCTATGCTAGAGTAATGGGGAGGAGAGTCAGTCAGTCACTCGGACTCAGGAGGGACAATGGTCAGGAAACACTGGACCGGCTCTTTATCCTCTCTAGAAAATTCAAAGTGAGTGTGAGTTTGCCCAACCAGTCTACATTTGATTTGATTTGTTGACCTTGGGGTATCCTGTTGGGGGGTGCTTCAGGAGTGTGTGGTGTCAGGCTGATTGTTACAGCCCATGCAGTTGCTGTACAACGGCAGCCAGAGCTTGGCTAATATCACTGGCAGTAAGTCGGGCTCGTTTCCAGTGGATGTTTGCAGCTTGTTATGGATTCTGTTCATAGTTTGGTGAGAATATGGTTCTTAGAAAAGGGTGGAGGCCCACTCTGGGAAAAGGACGAGTTATTGCCCCAAGTGGAGGAGTTTAAGTATCTCAGGATTTTGATCACGAATGAGGGAAGAGAGGAAACCATGATTGACCAACAGGCTAAGGACATGGTGGATGGATATCATTTCAACCCATACAGAAACACAAAGATCAACCACACATATGGATATAGATTTGAAGGCGTACACATGCTGCTCCACCCACACACTGGATGAGCGATGGCACTCCATCTGGTCCTCATACTGCTATGTGTCATAGTAATGACAGGGGAATGACACGGACACAGAGGGATGAAATAAAAATGAAGAAAAAAGGACCGAAGATGACACAGATCAAGGTGTGACGGCAGGAATATCTTTGTGTGAGCAATTTTCTCATCCTGCCCAGAGCTATTTTTTAAATCTTTCCCAGCTTGCTCCACACAGCAGGTGCACAAACATGCTCACAGTTTTTCCATTTCTTTCTCCCTCCTTTGTTTTTTTATGCGTGTGCATGCCCTTGTTCTATCATTTCTTTACTGCTGACCTCCCTTTTTTATAAAAAAAATCATGCTCTCAGATTATTTGTCCATAATGAAAGGCAACAGAATAGACACTTCTGAAGCTTTTTTCCTGTCTGTCGCGCTCCACTGTGCTGAAAAATAGAAAGAAACAGACATCTGAATCACTCTGTCCTGTTATTGTTTGACTGCTCTTGAAGGTCTAGCAATATGAGGTGTTTTCATAGAGGTTGTAAAGATGAGTGAGTGCTTTAGCTCGTCTACCTGTTCTGTCAAAATGGAGACAAAGAGGTAAAAAAACAAACAAACAAAACAAAACATGTGTGTAATGGCAGCAGTCCCCGTGTGTAACCTTTATTTGCCCCTACAATAGAAGTGTGGATTACAGATGGGGACATTTTTCACGGTGCATGAGCACACAACCCAAACGCAAACTGGGTTTGCGCTCTGTAGGAGAGCTGCTGGTCAAATGCATCCAGCTGAGGAAGTCACCCTGCCACCATATGTCACCCACACACCCAATCCCCAATCCTCATTAGTCACCCAGCCTCTCTCTTCCTCAGCCACGAGGTCCTCTAAACCAAACCGTCCTCACCCCTCACTCGCCAGCCCATCCATCTCATCTCTTGCTCTCTGCTGCGCAAAACTATTCCCATTCATTACAGGGTGACATCATCGCCACGCAACCTGACACTGCACTGCAGCACGGCTACTCCCTGAATAAGTAACCCGAGAGGCCGACCGTCTACAACACCGACACCCAAAACTGAAGTCGACCTATGACTCAAGTTCCAGTTCACTCATTGTTGTTGGACAGAAGACCAGAAAAACGCTGTCTGGCTCAAGGCTCTGACTTTATTGATTTCATTTATTACAATCAAAAAGGTTCGAAGGTCAAAGATTATAAGTAATGCAAATGAATGATCAGGAATCAGCCCATGATAAATTATTATATATGTCCCAGTAATTCAATTTTTTTTTATTTGAGGTAATGTGGTTATTTTTTTATGTTCATGTTCATGCACATCTATCAACAATTGTACAGAAAAGACGATATAAAATAACTACATGCATCCTGCTATTGCATTCTTTGGTACAAATTCATTTACATTTTTTTTCTCTGGCACAATAACACTGGATGCATAGATAAAAACAATGTTGAAAAGCTGCTACAAAGTAGCACAAACCCATATCCTGACTCGACTCTGCTGATACCGGCTCTCTCATGTGCTCCACTGCCCATACACGGATAACAAGACAAAACAGCAACTTCACTTTGGGGCTTTATGGCTTACCAAATGTGTTTGTGTAACAGAATCAGATATTACAGTCTTTACGCCTTATAGTCAGCTCCACTGTGGGTAATTAACCTGCAGACCACTTTGCTGTATGACAAAGCCTGGAGAAAGAGAGACGCTATGAGCCGTGACCCAGGATGTGGAAGGTAATTCAGTCTGAAATCAACCTGTCGTCTAACAAAGTTTACTGTCTACAGTCTTTCCCAAGATTAATGGTATTCACTCTGTATGACACAGTGCACAGTGATGTTAGTCTTTTCAGTTGTCAGTCAAAGAAACCTGACATAATAGCATCAGTGGTGACACTAAGTGAACTTTCTCGATGCTCTGCCTGAAAGGGAACTGGCTAAACTGGACTGTAGCAAATCATCTCTGCCATTTCATTTATATTCTTTGACCACAGTGTGTTTTAGTTTATTGTACATGTACCGTGGGTACACATTTTATGGTGGTATTTCTGTGGGCCTGAAGCATCTCTGTAGGTGTGTGTGTGTTTAGGTTGCCACTGTTCCAAGGTGTTTGGCGAGTTTGTTACAAAGTAGTCCAAAAACAACATTTTAAAGAAGTGCAGAGTACAAAGTGGCTGAGATGTGAATTCAACCACCAAATCCAAGCTCGTGGTTCTTAGTCAGAAAAGGGTTGATTGCTTATTTTTGGTGAGAGACAAGTTGCTGCTTTAAGTGGAGGAGTTCAAGTATCTTGGTGTATTCCTTATGAGTGAGGGAGAAACTCAGCCAGTGGCCCTCTACTACCCGTATCTACAGTGAGAAACACTAGTTTACTAAACAACAGTCCACCGATCACTAGTGTCAGCGAAAGCCAGACTTCAACTCCTCATAAGAATAGCTGGATATAACCTTACTGTCATGGTCCTGGGTCATTTGATCCAGCGTTTTGAGTTTTCTTGTGTTTTTGTCATTTTGTATTATGATTTATGTTTAAGTCCACGTTGTTAGTCTTAGGTTTATTCTATAGTACCTATTTTGTTCTGTTTAGCTTTGGTTTGTTAGATTCCCCCTTGTGTCTTTGCCCTCTGTGTGCCTGCGTTTATGTGTTTGTGTGAGTTCCTGTAACTTGTTTCCCCTCCTTGTGTTTTATCCCATCATGTTTAGCCTATCTATGTTTCTCCAGCCCCTCATATCTGCTCTCTCTCCCTCAGGTTCCTTCGCTCCCTCTCGTCTGCCTCTCCTTCACTCCTGCATCATGATCCTCCGTTTCCTGTTTTATTGTGAAGGTCTCGCTTTTCCATGTTCATTCTGTTCAGTTTTGCTTCCCATGTCTCGTTATGATTATTCACGTCAGCTGTGTTCCTTGTGTGTTCTCACTTCCTTCTGTGTATTTATGTCAGCATCTCCCTCGGTCCTGTGTCGCGTTCTTCCTCATCCATGGTTGTGTTTCCCTGTGTGCCTCATTGCCTGTTAGCTATAATTTCCCAGTGTAGTTTTGTATCGTTTTGCCATTCAGCAAATAAAGCTGTTTGAGTCTGTGTTTGGGTCCTTTCCTGCCTGCACACAGCCGAAATCATGACATTTACCATGATAGGATGTAAACTGATGGTAGATAACATTAGATAATCAACTATTAAAAACTGCTAAGACTGCTCCACCAGTTTCCTCCTCTCGGCTCATAACCTGAAATCAGCTGAAGAACTTTTGCAATGCAAGTAACATCATATTTGTAGGTGTAACTTGTCAGTACAGTGGTGTGTTACATTTTTGCATTACAGAAAAATGGGATGTAATTACGGTAACATGCGATTGCCCAACACTGATCTTTGCAGCCCTCTCTAATTGCAAATGCAGTTACTTGTGATTTAACTATAGCAACTATTGACTGGTTTATAGTTTAGTCAGAGTGGTAACCATCCAGGGTGTATCTTGCCTCTCACCCTAAGATGGATGGATTGATGGATGAACTAGTGACATGTGAAAACACTCAGTAAACTATCTGCAAGCGCTGTAACTTTGTGGGTGTGGAGCATGACTCTCTGACAGAGGCTTCAGAAAGGAGGGTGCTGTCTAAGTCCAGGTCGATATTGGTCCTTCATAGAGATGGCACGATACCACTTTTTTATGTCCGATACCGATTCCGATATCATAAATTTGGATATCTGCCGATACCGATATGAATCCGATATAGTGTTTTTTTAATCAACAAAACTGTTTTTTTTTAAATATCTTGCTGCATTTTGTATAAGTTCATACTCAAGTTTAAAACAACAACTACACTAAAGCTATTCTGTTATACCTGTATGCAAAAAAAATATATTTCATAGTTCAGCAATACTGATCAATCTAATAAACTTAAACCTACACCATCCTCCCTATTCTGGTATTTTAAAGAGTACTTAGCATAAATATTAAGCAACCTAACTAATAGGGTTCCAACTCCCAGCAACAACAAAAATAAATAAATAAAAAATAGGGAACCACCCTCCACCTCATGATGCTTAATCGACGTAATCAACCTTAATTTGATGCAGTGTGAAAAAAAAATGCACAGAAATCAATTATTTTTCAAGAAATATTAAATAGATTCAACATCTTTCTTCAACAAAATTGCAGACTGCACAGATGGTACCTTCCCAAAGGAAAAAGTACTATGGCTTACTAGGGTATATATATTAGACTTAATAGTCACTATATACAGTAATTGACTTCTATTCATTTTACATCAAATTAAAACTTTGGGTGTAAGATTCGGATAATTATTTATTAAAAGCTAGACATTTTAAATGAGAATAAGAAAGAAAAGTATGTCTTTGTGCCCCCTTTTCCCTGTTAATGCCCTATCGGCCCCCCTGGCTAAACTTTGTTAGATCCGCCCCTGCACAGTTACCAGCCGTCAGCTACGTGGAAAAAGATCCTGGTGTAGAAAGTAATATTAAATACATTCTAACAACAGCTGATCAAGCTTAAACGTGCTGCTGTTGTTCAGCCGCTGGTTTCCTCTTTCTGGTGCAAAGTGGGCCAAAAGCAAACTAGAGACACGGACTCGCGACAGAAAAGCCGATCAGCTGATCATTAAGCAGTTTCATGATTGAAGTAGCAGCGAGAAGAGGCAGTCGCTTGTTAAGCTTAATGCAGGAATGCTTTACAAACATTCAGAGATGGACTTACACACTTGCTTTACTTCTCTCGGGATAACTTTGTCGGAGATGAAATGCCAGGTTGCTAGCGAAGCTCCAAATGCTATCCAGACCACCGACAGGTCCTGCATGCCACAGCCGCTCTATCACGTGATGCATACTGCTCCGACGTGCTAACGTTCTGAGGTGAGTTACGGCGTGTTGCAAGTTTTGTGAGGTGCTTTCGTGATATTTAATGGATCGGATTACATTTTTTATTTTTCTCCGATATCCGATCCAGTAATTTAGGTCAGTATCGGACCGATACCGATACGTAATATCGGATCGGTCCATCTCTAGTCCTTCACACATCTCATGTTGGACAGCTGCAGGAGAACGCTCAGCAAAAGACTCTTTCAACCACGGTGCATCATAGAACACCACAGGAAATCATTCCTTTTTTTTTTTCTTTTTTTTTTTTGCCTGTCCCGTTTGGCTCTTTTGCATCAGAATTGTTGTCTAAAGGCAAAGAAAGATGCGCAACGGATTTACTTTACCAAATTGACCATCCCAGCTTTGCCATAATGGTCCATTTGATTCACCTTTTATTGTTTATTTTATTTTCACTTACTGAATACGCGACAGACTTGACTGGGGAAAAGAAGTGGAGAAAGAAAGAGGGAAAGAGAAACAGCTGAGAAGAGGGATGGGGGAGAAGGGCAAAAAACAAAAACCAACAGAATGGGCAGCAAAAAAAAAAAATGCATCTATCGATCACCTGGATCACCTGCTGAGAAAGAAAAAAGAAAACAAGCAGAAGAGAACAAGAGTAATGGAATAAACAACATCACAATGATATATGGGAATATGACAGTAAATACTAAATATTAAACATTATTGTGCAGCATGTAAGATCGACAGCACACAGTGTGCTTTGAGGTAGGAGCCAAAAAGGGTGTAGTTTGTGGGTGTGATCACCCGTGTGTACACCTGTGAGCATGGACGCGCTTGTTTTTTTAAAAGGTTCCTTCATGTAATGATCTGCTAGAGGGTGTGGGGGGGCCACAGCCCCGTCCTCCAGGGCATGAAGCAGGTATGGAGGAGATCAAGGCTCCAGACATCCAGAGGCCCCCAGAACACAAGAGACCAAGGAAGACCAACAGAGGGGCAGCCGCGCCACTGTCCCAGAAAGAGCTGAGGAGAGTCCCAGATGAGGGCTCACTCAGCAGCCGCGGAGCAGAAGCCAGGGGGAGTTGCAGTGACGCGCCCGTGAGCTCCGCCGGCAGCCAGCTGTGCCTGAGTGACCGAGCCCCAGGCCGAGAGGCCGGGGGCACCCCACCTCCGAAGTGGCCCGAGCGAGCCCCAGGCTCTAGGCCCCGATAAGCGGTCGCCAAGGAGTGAGCCGGTGTGTACCTGGACGCCCATCCCCAGACACAAAGAACCACCAACGCACCGATGTCTGAGGGAGTCCGCCACTGGCAGGGGAAGTGGTGGTGGGGGGAGATAGGCCTCCATACCTTGGAGGGCCTGAGATGTCCCCAGAGAGGTGGCGCCTGACACCCAACCTGACATATAGACACAGAAATACAGGCACACACAGACACAAACATCCATTCCCACCCTCATGCTCTCATATACACTTACTCCACACTCAACCAACGTGGAGACAGACATAAAGAGACGCTGTACACACAATCACACTCCCCAAGCGTACTCTACGAACCGGGTCTAGGTACCCTTGCCCCTGGAGGGGGGAACTGCACCCAGACCCAGGTGGTGTTACCCTTTTCCCTGCGGTGGGGAGAGGCAGACCGCCCCGACTCCGTAGCAGCAGGGAGGCCCCACACTCCAGACCGCAGTCGGACGGCCAACTCCTCCTCCTAGCCCCCCCGCTCCAGCAGGTCGCAGAGAACGGGGGTGAGAGAAGACTCCAAACCTCCCTCCACCCGCTCATTGTAGTGTTGTGCATGTGTGCATGTGTGTTCTAAGGTGCCTTTAAAACCCAGGAGGGCATGGAGCTACCTGCCAGAGAGCAGCAGGTAAGCGCATAGTCCCTCCTGCTAGCCCTCAATGTCTACGTGTATTTAACATTGAGAGGTGGGTAACGACGCCAGGGGTGGGGTGTACACCCTGATGGTAACTTGGATTCCGTGTATCGTGCCCACCCCCAAGATCCTATATGTATGTGTAATGAGAGTGTGAGTAATGTGAATGTCTAAGTTGTGGGATAAAATTGAGGCAGAGGCAGCCAGAAGGGGACGGGGGGGTAGCCTCCTCTGCACCCTGGTGACATACCCCTACTCCAAGGTCCTGCATGTGTGGGTGGTTGTGGTGGAGCGGGAAGAGGGAGGCAGCTGGAGATGGGGAGGGAAGGAAGGGAGGGGCAAGTGTCCCCTCCCTGGGGCCAGCTCCCCCGCTGACCCCAGTAGGCACCCCCATACTCCGCGACCCGCCAGGGGAAGGGGCCCAGGCCCATCCAGACCGGGGCCCAGCCCAGAGACGGAGCGCCCCCAGAACCTCACGCCCATCCCGGACCCACCCAGGGGCAGCCAGGCTACCAGGTCAGTAACCCACGTCCGTCAGCACAGACCCTCCCCTAGCCCCGCTGCACGCAGCCGCGAGGAAACAGTCACCTGAGAGCCAACAGAGCCCCTAACCGGACATGACCGCTACCCCGGGTTGAGCCCCCCAAGGAAGATGCCTCCGGGGAACCCCTCGACGCCCTAGGCCTGTCCCTACCCCCACACCAATCACAACAGTGAAGGTGGGACTAAACTATGACCCCCCCCCCACCCCCACTAGGTGATGGAGCTGATCAAAGGAGCCCAGAGCAATTGATCTGATGTGGTGGCAGAGGCTGTATCAAGACTAATGTAATCTAATAGATAATTTCTATATTGGTTAGAATTAAGATTATTTTTATTTTTCCAGTTCATGAGGACTGTTTTCTTGGCTATGCATAGGGCAGTGAAAACCATATGGGCGATATTCTTTTCTGAAGTGACATTATCTAAGCTGCCCAACAAACACACTAAGGGGGAAGTTGGAACGTTACATTTCAGACACTTCGATAAGTCTTCACATATCTCGCGCCAAAACTTCTGAACTGGTGGACAGAACCAAAGAGCGTGGATATAATTGTCCGGTGAATTTGTTTGGCAGTGTGAGCAGTTGTTGGTAGACGTAAAGCCCATCTTGAACATCCGATGACCTGTATAGTGCACTCTATGTAATATTTTGTATTGAATTAATTGAAGACTGGGATTTCTAATTAGATGAAAGGTTTTTAAGCAAATCTGAGACCAGAAGTTTAGGTCTAAGTTAACTGATAAATCCGCTTCCCATTTTGCAATAGGAAGTGATATTGATTCATCTGTTTTAGAAAGCATTCTGTATATTTTGGATAGTAATTTGGGGGTTTTAAGAGTAAGAAATTGAACCACACTTGGTGGTGTTTGTAGTTCAACTTGACCCGGTTTAAATTTCTTTTTTACTATGGATTTAATTTGTTGATATTCTAAAAATCTTTTCTTGTTGATCCCATATTGTGTAACTAGTCCGTCAAATGAAATAAATTCTGTTCCTTCTAGTATATGTTCTAAATATTTGATTCCTTTACCACTCCAATCTGAAAAGTTTATCATATTATTGTTTTGTAATATGTCAGGGTTGTTCCAGATAGGTGTACGTTTGCATGGGATTAATGAAGACGCCGTCAATTTTAGAAACTCCCACCATGCTGTCAGAGAAGAGCTGATGTTGATGCTTTTAAAGCATTCATGTCGTTGGATGTTTGAGCTGATAAATGGTAGGTCTGAGATCTCTAGATTATTGCAAAGTGCTTGTTCTACATCTAGCCAAGGTTCATCTAAGAGGGTATGTTTTAGCCATCCTGAGATAAACTGAAGCCTGTTGGCTAAGAAGTAGTGCTGAAAGTTAAGTAGTTCTAATCCTCCTCTATCCTTGGTCTTTTGTAGTGTTTTTAAGCTTATACGTGGGGGTTTATTTTTCCAAAGGAATCTGGACATGTATGAATCTAGAGATCTGAACCAATCTTGTGGCGGTTTAGTTGGGATCATTGAGAATAAATAATTTATTTTTGGTAAGACCATCATTTTTATAGCGGCAACCCTTCCCATGAGTGATATGGGTAGACATTTCCATCTAGCCAGATCATCTTCTACCTTCTTTAAAAGTGGGATATGGTTTAATTTAGGGAAATCATTCCTACCTGTGGCCATTAAACTTTACAACTCCTGCTTTTAAAACCTGATAGACTATTTTAACTTGCGATATCTTGTCGATATTGTGCATACCACTGTTTTAACTTTATATTAACATTTAATTCAATGTGGGACTTGTGAGCATTTCTAGGAAATGAGCGATTTTCCCTGGGATTAATAAAGCATTCTGATTCTCAGGTGTCTTAGTTAGGTTTGCCTAATTTTCTATGTGCCCACTCAAAACAAAAAGGAACAATAGGTACATCAAGGCAACACAACAGACAAATGAAAGAACTGATGGTTGATGGAGCAAGCAGACTCACATTCTCCTTGAACTCCCCACCCCACCTCCCAGCTGCCACAGACGGTGCGTTTGGAAAAGGTTCAGCAGTTTAATTCAGCGAGGGGTGGTGGAGTGTGGCGCTGATGGGGCTGAAGTGAGTATTTAGAAGAAAGGGGCAGAGTGGGACTGGAGTGCCACACTTGCTTTCTTTTCTCTTTTGTCCCATTTACAACCATAATTCATTTCAGCATCACTATGGAAACTGAGAGGCTATAATCAGAGAGTGGCGTCCTAAATGGGGCCTGAACAAAAAGATAATAATTAAAGTAAAGGCTAGAAACACACTGTTGACTTTGGTGAAAGATGTGGAATTTTAAAAAAAGAAGAACAAAAGTAATGATTGTCATTGTTCAACGTGAAAAACTGGATAAATTAAGTTGTGAGTTTAAGTGCAATTTAGGATCCTTGATCATTTTGGAGTTATTATCCTGGAGACAATAAATAGGCAATCAGTCACTCTTAATGAGGACGTGATTGGGACCACTTTGGTGAATGAAAGGCTAAAGCAGCTTTGCAAAGACTTAAATCGCTTTTCATTGACTGGGATAATTTCAGCAGAGCTGGTGTCGCTTTGTGTCCAGATTTTACTGCGCACTGAGTGCTGTCAAAAAAATACATCACAAAAAAAAGCCTAAGGTTTACACACACATAGTTAGGCAGTCAAACATACACCTCTCAACACAGGGAATGTTAGCAGCACATCACGCGGAGTGAGGAGAAGAGTGTTTTAAGATAAAGAACAAAGGAAAGGTTTTATAGCAGGATTAGAATATTAGAGATTTGTATACCTTTATTTGGTACAGTGTCTCAAACATAGGAATTCTAAGAAAGTCTAAACTAAAACTCAACCCCAGGCCTGCATCAAACTTGGAACCCCACCATCCAAGTTTACAACTGAGAATTTTAAAGAATTGTTAATTACTAACAATTTGGCACCATTAGGAATGTGCGACACATAATAAAAGACAGAATGGCGACGGCCCCGTCCTGTATGTGGTGCGCTTCATATGGTCAGCTACATAAGTTTTCTGTTATTTGTAAATGTTGATCTACCTATAAATCATAAGCTTTATTACTTGGAGCAGCATTTAAAACTACACATTTAGACAGTCTCTAAAGAAGAGGCTCAGAGTAATGTGGACAAAAGCTTTATTTACAACACACGAAACAAACACTAGAAATGGTAACTTGAGAATATGAACTAGAGCTATGGACATGAACATGGGCTAGGAGCATGAGCATGACCTATGGTATTCCTGGACTTGGGGTGGCCGTGAGCATGGGCCTGAATTGGCAAAGCTTGGTGGGGAAACAGTGGTTCGAGAGCTGGTGGAGTTTGCATGTGGAGTCACACAGGAGAGGGGAAGCACTGCTGTGAGGTCTGGGTGAGGTCTGAACATCTGAACGAATAGATCCAGAGTTCCAAACGTTGAGGCAGGCAGGTGAGGGTGGAGAGCATACCGAGGATGGTTATCGGCTGCAGTGGAACAGAAAAGACCAGCATCCAGGTGAGCTTGTTTATTGCAAGGCGATGGTGTGGTTCCAAGAAACAAATAGGTTAGCAGACGGTCTGGCGAAGGCTAGTTGTGAGCGCTGGTCTTAAATACAGCTGGTCTAATGAGCTCCAGGTGGGAACCCTGGGAGGAGTGACGATGACTCCACCCAGAGAAGGAGTGCCAGGCACTGTGGAAAAACACTGTGACTCACCCAGACCATGACATTCACATTAATATCGATAATAAGAGTTTTTACTTGTAACCATAGAAATGAAGATATTTGTGTACATGTTATTTTTCCTTACAGTGTTTACTGGACATGTAACTCTGACAAAATAAAATATGTTGTTTCACGGTGCAGAAAGAACCCTACAGCACTTTTTTTCTCTTTGGTTATCATCGCGTATATCATCAAGTATTTCCAACAGATCAAGACCAGACGTTTGGTTTCTATTGTACATCTGTCTTTTAACGTAGTGTTACTCATCCTGACTAGTCCAGGAAATGTTAAGCTGCACAGTGACAGGGGGCAGCTCTGATTGGCACATGCAGTCACATGGTAAGGCACTGGTTTTTACTGAGAGCTTAATTTGCTTTTGCTTTGCTTTTGAATTGGTGGAGCCTGCATTCCAACTATTGCAAATGGCAAAATCGTGACTGAGATTTAAATTTGATTAACTGTGCAGCACTTTAAGCCACTTTCACATTGGCTACACTTCTCAGACCTAAAGGCTAAATCTTGTGAATACAGTCAGTGGTATACAAAATAATATAGAGGAAGAAAAAATGCTTCAGTTCTTAAATTCTGACTTTTTTTATTATGATTATTGGTATTTTTAATGTTAAGGATTAGTTCATGACTGCTCTGGATAATCAATAATTACATGCTTTCAGCCGCCCAGTTTATTAGACATATTACACAACAATATGTAATTACTAGTAGTGCCGTTATAGACTTCATAATACCACAACCGCATCAATAATACGCATAGTTTGACAATGCCACCAAAATCTTCATAGTGATTTTAAAGCACGGATGTCCACCTGGCGTATTCCAACTTTAAAACAATGTTTTAGTCACACTATGACCTTTTGCAGAGGTCGGGTACAAATACATATAAATCTACATGAGGGGTGAAAATGGAGGTTAAAATAGCCTTTAACACATGAATTTTAAAAAGGTCTAGATGCTGTCTATCGAGATTTGGTGCATGCGCTTACACGTATAGTGCAAATACATCAGTTTTTATGAAATAGAAAAGTGAAATCTTCTGGCATGAGTGAGATGTTATATGTACAGCAAACAAGTAAAGCATATCTTAATTTTGCATTTAACAAAACCCCCATCTATCTATTTTCTTGTGGTTATCCTTTTCAAAATGAAGGGTAACAAAATAGTATAATCTATACCAGAGAACGTGAACGACTGCATCAAAATGTAAGACCAAAATGTAAGGGCCACTGTTTGTTTCCAAAGAGCCCTGACTTCAACCTCTCAGATGAGCAGGCAGATTGATAAGATATGGACAGACGCCCCCTCACCTTGGTGAGCAGATCGGTACCGCAGCAGGACAGACGGACTCGTGTCCAATGCACCCTGGGGAGGTGTGTGTGTTCAACTATGTGCATGCGTGACAGACGGCCAGTCTGCAGCCCCCTGCAGAAGAGGAAGAAAGAGGCAGAGGGGAAAGCAGGAGTGGGTGAGGGGCTAAAACAGTACACCTACAGAGGAGGAGAGAGATAGATGAAGGGAGGATGATACTGAGGGATGATGATGGAGGGTCCTAGCGATGAAGCAGGGGCTGAGGTGGGAAAGAAGCAGAGGACAACAAAATGTTAAAGTGCTGGGCGAGAGAAAGATGAAGGAAGATGAAAGAGATGCTGGACTAGAAGGATAAGGCAATAAAGAAAAAAGCAGCAAGGGGGGAGGTGATGTGAGAAGGTGGTGTAAAAGCATGGATGTGTGATGGAGGGGGGTTAGTTTTCGAGAAGACACAAAGAATAAGATGAACATATTTTCTCTGCTTTTATGCTAGTTAGAACATCAGCACTACTAAAACACCCACCTTTTAGGGCTCATGAGAAGCACTGATTATTTCAATTATACACTTCACACACAGCAACAGGAGCACAATTTTGTGTTTTGGAGGTTTTTTTAAGAAGGTGCTTTAAAGCAACACACTGTTTGTTTGCACTGAAAGGTTTTTCTGTCTTGTGCCACGGTCGGGCTAAATGTCCACACGCTCACCCAACTCTGACCTGAAAAAGCTGAGAGGAGACAAAGACGCTCTCCTGGTATCACACACCCGTTAGCTCCAGATAGCCTTTGCAGCCAAATGCCATTTTTGTTGCTTCCTGTGTGTGTTTTGTTCTGCTGCTCTGACCTTCAGAGCCCGAGTACGTGTTATTAGTTTATGTCAGTGTTGAGTCAGAGATTTATTCTCTCACATCAAATATTTCCTATCAAATACACACACACACGTAATAAATTAATCCTAACCTTCTAATGTAAGATTTTTGCCTTTTGAAAAATGTTCTCCCCTGTCTTGGTCAGTAGACAAAAGAAAAACAATCTGAGGGACAAACATCAAAAACACTTCTGACATTTGAGTTTTTCTTCAAAACAGTACAGGGGTTAGCGTTACTTTGCACAATCAGATGTTAAGTGAATATTTATGGACTATTTTGTGGAAAAACAACATGGGTGGGGCTAAGCTGACACATCAAATTGCATAAAAATCAGATGAAGGAGAAAATATCTTTCATAACGTTATTCCCATCACTTAGCCTAGTTATGTGTGGAACTGACTTTGCACGATCACATCAGAGTGTATGTATGACTAATGTATTTTTGGTTGGTAGTGATTAACAAGCAAAGCGAGCACAGCATTGATTGTATTGTTCTTGACGCCAACCACCTCCTACCACACTGGCAGGAGTCCTTCCACTGTAGCTTGTAATGAGGAAGCATTGGAGCAATTAAAAACACAGCAATGCTGAGTTGTCCATGCTTCACTCTGCTCTGACCGGTTATGGACAGTGTGAAAGGCTTTGATTGCATCCATCTAGAGGTTTGAAGGTACTGAAGGCGCATACAGTGTATGTGTCATTGTGAAGACACTATCCAGTATTATTATTTTGATACATTTATATGAAGAATTTAGTAAATTAATCAAAAATACTGATTTCACTGATTTATCTTAGCAGTTTGAATATAAATCTTAAAGCTTGGACTTTATTTTATGGTAAAGGCTTAAAGATGTTGATAGAAATTAATCATTGATTGTGGGCGTTGTATGTAACCAAAGATCCAGGTCCAGGATCCAGTCATCTGACAACCATCTGACCATCTGGTTGCTAGGGAAAAATGTGTAGTACATAGTAGTGGTGCAACGGATCAAAAGTCTCACGGTTCGGATCAGATCACGTTTTTTTTGTCACGGATCGGATCAATTTTCGGATCAGTAGAAGAAAAAAAAGAAGACAAAAATGTAACTCACCATTTACTTATTTAAGTATTTATTGCCTATTAAAAAACATTCAACTCAAGACTCATTCCACGCAATTATATAAAAACAAATTAAGGTGCAATATAGGGCAGTACAGGGCTTTGTATCTACCACTCCGCTGTGATATTATGAGCTGCCATGGTCACGTAGCTTTCCGTTGCCCTGGAGGTCCACCCATTTGTAGTTAGGGCAACAGAAGATGCCTGGGACAGCTCAGCCATAACTTTAAACTTTTCCTGCTCATACATGCTTGGAGCGATCTTGTCACTAAAGTGGACGCGCGACGGGATGTCATAGCGTGGCTCAAGCACCTTCATCATAGTTTAAACTAGTGCTGTCAGCGTAAATCTCGTTAAAATGACGTTAATGCCATAACTGCATTAACGCGGCAAATCTCCGTTAACTAGTTACCGCGGATCGCCCCGTGCGTGGGGCTGCACGGCGTCAATGCGTCAACTAACGCATTGACTAGTTTAAACCCCTTGTTTTGCACAATGGAATACGGCCTAGCGCTGAACGTAGCTATCGCTTGACAGACTGACCACGCGAACCATACACATACTTTTTTCTTCTTTTTTGAATCTTCGGATCACATGCGTGCCGAACCGTGGAGTGGGATCGGTTCGGATTATGGATCAACCGTGATCCGTTGCACCACAAGTACATAGTCAGCTAATGAGTGGCTGCTGGTGGTTGCTAATGTGAAATCAGTCGCAAAGAGCCAACACAGTCTTGCACCCAAACCTACTTGCGACTGCTTTTCCATTGTGGTAACTAACAGGTTGCTACAATCATCAGTGGTGGAAGATGCCAACTGGTCTAGTCTATAAACTGTGAAACTGTGAAGTGTCTCAAATTTGACGACCTTCAAAGCAAAATCTCCATCTTATGAAATGTGTTGGTTGTAGCAGTAAGGCACAACCTTTACTTGGAAGGTGAGCGTTTTCTATTTCTAGTTTGTATTTCACTTTTTTGAGTTTCACTACGGCTTAAAGAGTAAATGGTGAGTGTTTTGAGGCAAATTGGTGTTTATCATACTGCCACACACAAATTACCATGCCAGTCTCATACCCACCAAAGCAATCATTCATAGGTTGTTGGTGTGGCACGCTCTTTGGACTGCTTTTACCTCACCACAGCCAGCAAGCTCCAGCAAACAGTCACTAACCGGTCAAAGAGTACACTTTTTTTCCATAGCAACTTGGGGTTCCCAGGGCATTGCTGATTCGTATCTAAAGTGGGAGTTTACACACTGTACATCAACCAGGATCCAGAGATAATGAAGAAATCTCCACAAGCTCCATAAAAGTGATTGCGTTTGTGTTTTTATTTATTTAGTTATTTAACTAAGTTGTATTGCTGAAAAACAAGATTTGACGGCAATGAATCAAATTCTCATCCCACCATGCCAAACCATTATTGACGCAATCTGAATTTGTTGATGGCTGGCGACCAGGAAAAGTTCAGAAACAACAGCTGACAAGCTTGGCATTGGCCCAGGTGAAGTTTGCCTCTTTTCTCCATCAGTGCTGCCAAATGGTTTTCTTTTAGCTTTTAGTTTCCAACAAAGCTGGAAGCTATTCTTTATTTTTATAAAGATTTTTTTAAAAGCATTAGAGCATTGGATTCTAAAATTCTAAAATACAAAACGTAATCTAGAATGCTCAATTGATATGTTACATTTAGTAAAACAGCAGAAAATGTGGAATTTTACGGTTACATTAACAAATGCCTGTTTGGAACTAGCCAACGTCCCCTTGCAGTGCAGGTGAAGAGCAAATAAACAGGTGATTCAGGTCAAAAACAATTACCTGCAATGAGTCAACAATGTGCTATCAAGTGTGCAATGAACTATCAATATCATCACCTTAAATATAAAGTCATGTTTGCTAGCCTTGATGGAACCTAATATTGACCATAGACACCATATATGCTTTGTGCTGGTCCAACGTGAACTTCATTACAGTACTGCAGACTTTAGCCTGCAGTACACTGGACCAAACTACCTGGTAGGCAGTTAGCCTAAATTAGCATAACATAATTTAATTTGTTTAGCAAGACATTTCACAAAAAAAACATAACTTGAGCAACACATAATAAATAAATAAATAAATCTTTATTTATATAGCACCTTTCAAGACAGAATCACAAAGTGCTGCACATAAGATTACAAGTCATAAAAAGATTTAAAAAAGAGAAAATAAAACAGGCATAAAATTAACCAAAAGCAGTTTTATTTTATTTTATTTTTTAAATTAACCAAAAGCAGTTTTAAAAAGGTAAGTTTTGAGTTGTTTTTTAAAAACAGCTACTGAGTCCACAGTTCTTAATGCTTGGGGGAGAGAGTTCCACAGTCTCGGGGCCACAGTGGCAAAAGCTCTATCACCCTTAGTCCTCCTCTTAGTATTTTTTATAGCAAGTAAGCCCTGATCAGATGACCTCAGAGACCTGCTAGGGACATAGGGCTGTAGAAGATCAAAGATGTGCTACAGCACATCTTTGATCATAAATACAAGTTCTGATTAACAATCAATGAAATTTAAAATTACAGTTAAGTAAATGTCACTTGCTGAGCAGTCCTTACCTTTGAAAATAAGGCTCCTGCTCCTGCTGCTCCTTCTCCTGCTTTTTGTACATCTTCCTCCATCTCTTAGTCTCAGACATTAATATTTTTTGTCACCTTGAGAAATCCGCCACATGCACATTTAGCTCTCAGACAAATTTTAACAAACTCAGCTGAAACAGTTTACTGTTACTCTGTTTATGCTTGTTTCTCTTTGGTAGATAGCTAGTAGGGGTGCAACGATATTCGTATCGATATTGAACCGTTCGATACAGTGCTTTCGGTTCGGTAGGCATATGTATCGAACAATACAACATTTGTAATTTATTTTATCAACTTTCCTTCTGACGATGTTGAGCGCTCAGTGAGTCTGCGTTCGACTACTCCGCCTAGGCTGCACTGTCGAGCGCAGATCCACTGAGCGCTCAACACAGACAGCATCGTCAGAAGGAAGAGCGCAGGGCAAGCTAGCGAGACAGAAGTTAAGCTCTCCTTGCAACATGGACCTCCCCCACCCTCATTCAGATCTGGCGTTTGGAATTATTTTGGTTTTCATGTGACGTATGACCCTGAAGGTAAGCGCGTCATGGACTAAAGTAAAACAGTATGTTGGATGTGCCACGCAATGCTCAATTACATGGGTGGGAACTAGTGTGTTAGCGCAGTTAGCTCGTTAACGTGTTGGCCGTCTAGCCCCATGCACGGGGCGATCGGCGGTAGCTCGTTAACGGAGATTTGCCGTGTTGTGGCGTTAAGGTCATTTCAACGAGATTAACCTGAAAGCACTAGTGGGAACACAACGAATATGACTGCACATTTACGCCGACATCATCCTAGTGCAAAGACAAAAACAACAAGCATGCTACTAACTTTAGCCGAGTCATTTAGACAGCTGTTAGCACATGATTCTCCTTATGCTGCTGAGAATATAGCCCAGAAGAAGCGTATAATATAGCTTTTATTTTGGAAAGAGACATTTCTCTGTAATAAACTCTCTTTTCCAAAGATGAGTGATTCCTCAATCAGATACAGGGCTTGCAATATCGCTAGCCCGACGTCCCGGGGCTAGCGATTTTTTCAGTCGGGCTACCAAAATCTATCTCTTCCCTGCCCGTCGGGCTATTGTAGGAAGCAAAAATATATGTCAATGCTTTTGCATTCTTTCAGAAATGTAGCTGGGTAATTATGTCATTGGCATCGGTGAGCCACTGTCAATACGTGACATATTGAAATCGTGTTTGAATTTGCGCTTGTTTTTTGCTTTCACTTTGCAATAGTGCGAACTGTGTATAGAGAGCGACAGCACTGATCTGTGAGTGATGATAATTTGCGCACCAATTCCTCTGACATCGTCTTATTAATCGTTAGCTTACTATGCAAACATGACAAGTGAAATCTCCCGCAGCAAGCTTAAACATGTGAGAGGTTGATCGTGCAGAGAATCGCTGAGCGTTATGTGAGTGCCTGTGTAAAAGCAGCAGGATATATATTTCAGTTCTGCTGAGCCAAATAAGACAGGTCAGGGTGAAGAAGTGACAGCCAAAGAAAAGCTTACCACAAAACGGAAAAGTTATGACAAATCAGACTATAAGGCAAAAAGAAAGTGCAGCTTTATGGTTTCATGGACAAAAGAATTTCTGTGGCTGCAATATGACGAGCTAAATAACCAGGGCTGCACATAAGTGGTCCGCAGGTGCGCATTCGCTGTCAAAATAAAAAACACGCACAAGGGTTAGGGTTAAATTTAAAAACTGTACTTTTGAGTTAAAATATATATTTATAATTTTAATAAATGACAAATTAAAAAGGCATGAACATTTTTTTGTATCGAAAAAATATCGAACCGTGACACCAAAGTATCGAACCGAACTGAACCGTGAATTTTGTGTATCGTTGCACCCCTAATAGCTAGATGCTAAAGTACCAGTACTGTGACTTTTTTTCTGCACTATGAATCCATGCAGACACAAGGAGCAAAAAGAGGGTGGGATATCATTATTTTCTTATTACTGTGAAAATATCGCTGGAAACAACATGGAAAAAACTAATTTCATCTTAAAAGATTGAATTACTCATTGATTACTATTTAACTGAGGGTGCCAGATTGTTCCAACTTGCTTTAGGCCCTGAATGTACCCCTAGCTAAAGTTACCAAGCTAGCTAAAAATATAAATATTTAAATAAGATAACACTGGACAAGGTTTTTTTTGTTTTTTAGCTGTGTTGGATTAAGCAAATAACTGCAGCAGCCAATCAGCTGAGACAAACTGAAATCATCAACATCATCATTATAAACAAGACAACAAAAACTCTCAAACTGCATCAATCTAAACTGAACACTGCTGGAAGCAGAAACTGAATTTTAATTTTATCTAAAGTCCAAAACACAAATCTGAAAGTATAACTTCAACACAGCACTTAAATGGTAAATGGCCCGTATTTGTATAGCGCTTTACACTACATTTAGTTATCCACCCATTCACACACACATGATGGCAGCTACATTGTAGCTACAGCTGCCCTGGGGCGCACTGACAGAGGCAAGGCTGCCGGACACTGGTGCCACCGGGCCCTCTGACCACCACCAGTAGGCAATAGGTGAAGTGTCTTGCCCAAGGACACAACGACCGAGTCTGTCGGAGCTGGGGCTTGAACCGGCAACCTACGATTGCCCCTTAAAACATGTGCTGCTTATTGTCACTTGACATCACCAAATATTACAGAAAATTAGGCTATCACAACAGTAAATTGGTCCCCACCTTCTAAAAACAAATAAAAAAATCTCAAAAGTAAAGATGCTATACAAAATCTACTAGTGCCACTATGCAACAGTGCGACCGCAAAATGCTGCTCTCAGCTCCTCTGGAATAAAACACACTTTTAACCATTTCATTACAGCCAAGGACAACAAAATTGATTTTCTCCCCTTCAAAAAATGTTTGAAGCAGACCTGGATGTAATCTAGAACAGAATAATAGACATCAGCCAAGTGCAGTTTTCACCAAAGGCTGCACAATTACACAGCAGCACGCGCTCACACGTGAAATGGTAGGGTGGTGTTACACTGTGCATTGAGAACCTTTCACACTTTCTTCCCCATTCTTGGTTCAGTTAATGGTCTTATCTAACAGGAATCAAGACTGGGAGGGGGGAAGGTGACTCAAACTAATGTGTGTGTGCATGTGTGTGTGTCTGTGCTACTGTTACAAGGTTGAGTCTGCTTAGATTGCTCAGATCAATAATGCAATGAGAGAGAGGGGGAGAGACCGCATCGTGTCTAATTTGGATGACTCACGAGGATGCGCTGGAACAAAAGACAAAAGAGGAGAAAGAGAAGGAAACAAGGAAAAGAACGAGGAAGCAAAGGACGGAGCGGACGTGATGAGGAGTGATGAAGAATCCATCTCTGAAACACAACAGAGAAAAAAACTGAGACAGTTTAGTCGAATATTGATGAATATTTATTATCCCTGCTGTCTCTCACACCAACACTTTTGCTTCTAATAGTATTTTTTAACACTTGTGACTGTGAATATTTTTAAATGAGACACACTTTGATACATCTCATGATGACAGGTGCCATATGGTATTGTTAAAGTGGGACACGTAAAACACAAACGAGTCCTGCACAACCGTGCACTCCAACCAGAATATAACTCTGTGGTGAAATGAATCCTTTGAAACTTAGCTTTAGGCAACAAAATCAATCTCTTTACTGTTTGTAAACTCTTTACCTTCTAGCTGGTCCGTGTCTGTACCTGGTCTCCCTGAACGACAAAGTAATTGCTTATGTTTTTAAAGATGTCTACTTCTAAATCCAGACAAATTCAAAATAGAAATTTGGAGGGTCTTTTAATACAAAGACCACCAATATAACAATTAATGTAATGTCTTTCCTTTTGGTATTAAAGGATCCATAATCTCTAGAATTACAATAAGCTGCTAAAAGTATTCACTCGTCTGCCTTTATGGGCATATGAACTTGAGTGATAATCCCATTCTGAATCCACAGTATTTAATATAATGTCGGCCCAGCTTTGCAGCTATAAAAGCTTCAACTCTTCTTGGAGGACTTTTCACAAAGGTTTGGATTGTGTTTGTGGTCATTTTTGACCATTCTTACAGAAGCACATCTGTGAGGTCAGACAGTGAAGTTGGATGAGAAGACCTGGCTCGCAGTCTCCACACTAATTCATCCCAAAGGTGTTCTATCTGGTCGAGGTCAGGACTGTCACAGGCTGGGTCTCTGACCCAGCATGCTGAGTCTTATTTTGTAATTTTGAAGTTCTCATGTTAGTTTGGTGACTATAAGTTTGTGTTATTCTTATTATGTAGGGTTTAGTGGAGGTTTAGGTTAACAATTATTTATCATCTGTCTCCTTGGTTTCTGTGTTTCGTTCCTTGTCTAGTCTGTCATGTGTTTTAGGTCTGTCAAGCTTGTGTTGTCGTGTCTAAGTCTCCATGTTTCCTGTTTTATTTTGAAAAGGGTCTTGTGTTCTGTGTTCATGTGGTTAGTTTTACACTCCACTGTGTCATTATGTTTTATTCGAGTCAGCTGTGTCATCCTGTGTCTCCACTTCCCCTGATCACCTCGTGTGTGTATTTAAGTCGTCAGTCTTCCTGTGTTCAGCGTTGCGTCGTCTGTGTATCTATCCCCTGTCATGGAACTCATAGTTCAGTTCATAGTTGTCATAGTGTCGCAGTGTCATAGTGTCGCAGTCTAGTTTGTTTTCTCGCCTTTTGTTAGCGTTAATTCAGTCTCCTTGTCTGTGTTCACCCCTGGGTCCTGGGCATCCACAAACTGTTCCCACAAAGTTGGAAGCATAAAGCTGTCCAAAATAATTTTGGTATGCTGAAGCAGTAAAAGTTCCTTTTACTGGATTTATTTTTTATTTTATAAAGTTTATGCTTTAGGTTTAGTGAATGAAGTTCCAATATTTTATTATTTATGCTTTAAGTTAAATCCATGCTTTAAATACATCATAACTACAAATCCTTCTGAAACCCTTCATCGTAACTCACGCCAGCCATGTCACCACAGCCTGCAATGACAGCCATTAGTCCGTTCAGTTTCCTTCTGTGTATTTTAGGCTCCTTTTCTGCCACCCTTCATCAAATCAAATGGAAGAGACTTGAAAAGAGAATCTCCAGTGCTAACTAATGTTTTAGTTAGCAGAGAAATACCATGCACAGTTACAGTCTGGTAGTCATGTCAACCACTTACATAGGCTATGCAGATTCAATCCAGAAGTAAAAATTAAGCTTACTGTTAAGTTTTTATCTTTAATTTGAAAATTCACCTTTTTGGACCACAAGAAAGTAGATGAGGTGTGGTAAAATAAATTCGGAGTGGCACGGTGGTGTAATGGTTAGCACCAGTGCCTCACAGCAAGAAGATTTGGGGTTTGAATCTACAAGCTGATCAGGACCTTTCTGTGTTTTCTCCAGTTCCTCTGTTTTTTCTCACAGTCCAAAGACATAGATATTACTGCAGGTTTGGTGGTAACTCTAAACTGGCTGTAGGTGTGAATGAGATTGCGAACAGTTGTTTGTCTCTGTGTTGGCCCTGTGATAACTTGGCGATTTGTCCAGGATACACTCTGCCTCCAACCCTATGACAGCTGGGATAGGCTCGAGCCCATGAATGAGCAGAAGATGGATGCATAAAATATACTGAGAAGTAGCCTAAAGATTATAGACTTGCCTAAAAAGATCATGACCTATTTATTTCTTTTACATGCTAGTAATTAGCCATTTTTAATAAGTAGACATATCATTATGAGTTTGAAACCAAATTTTGTGCCATCAGCCTTTTATTATTCATGTTCTTTTTGTGTTATAGAAGCTCCCTACCCCCTCTCGCTCCTTCAGCTACTGTATCTGGGTCAGGGTAACAGTCAGACATGGAAAGAGCTGTGTGACTCACAAATGGTTGTTCTGTTTTAACACTTGTGCACTGTATGTCCAGTGTGTGCAGCAGTCCTCTCCGGGCCTGGCAGACTGGCCAGAGCTGCTCCTGTGACACATTTCTCTTGTCTCGACTGGCTGTTTGGTATGTCTGCAGAAACTGAGTGGACCTTGAGCTTCAAGCTGTCTGGATTAACCGTATGGACTAAGGTAGTGTGTATTGATAAAAATAAAAAAAAATTAGGCAAGTTGTCCAGCAGCCAGTGTTCATTCTAAAGTCTGTGGCTCTCAGTTTCTTCAAAGGCTAGGTTAAAGGTCACTTTTAATTGCAGGTTCGCAAACACTAAAGTGGCAACGTGCTCCAAAATACACACAGTAACTAACCTGGTGACTGGTACTTCTGCAAAATTGAAATAAGCCTTAAAAATAATACCCCACTACTGCAGCTGTCATCTCTGCAGATCGGGTGAAGAATCCATCATACAGGAAGAAATGTCAGAACCCAGAGGTGAGTGGCAACCTTTCGCACATCAGATCCCTCCCCGTGCAGTTCATGCCCATCTGTCTGGTACCCTGCTGGCTCCTGTGCTGTTCCCAAATACAGTTAGAGGGGTTTAAACAGCCAAGCGTGAGATTAGGTTCACAGGGATTATTACTGCGTACCCTTGTTTCCCATAGTCCCTGTGTTCTCACTGGCCCTAAAGGTCAGGGGTCACTGGTAACCCACAGCAGTATCGTGACACCTCATTACTCTTCACCAGGCTGCATGATCGCCACGGCGCATTGTCATGGCAACGGCAAGACAGAAAGCTTATCTTGATGCTGAGAAAATTACACCTAAGCACCAAACCCCAGGGTGTAGCCTGCGTTTTGTGTGTGGGTGTGTGTCTATGTGTGTGGGTGTGTGCTGAGGGCATATGGTGTCCGCTGCATGGGGAGGTTGTGGGCTGAGATGAGAAGAGAGTTCCTCTCATGCTGTGTAATGTCCATATACCCCTGTAGTGATGGAGGTTTCCCAAATAATGGGGTTGAGGCAGAAGGGCAGAAGGCGATGACTGTGAATAAAAATAAAAAATAAAAAAAAAAAACTGATATCCATAGATATGAGAGTAAACAGAAGGCAGAGAGATTTGGAAAGGTGGTGTATGTTATCGTCTCATAATCCACTGTTAGGATGGTAAGTCATCTTTAATGTCTTGAGGTATTTTCTCCATCAGTGGTGCTTTAGGAGAGGATTTTATCTAATATGCAGCCATGTTATCAGTATGTAATTACAACATCTAAGCTAATTGAAATGGGATAGACTGGTCTTATGTAAAACAGGTAATGGTATCCACTTAGGCAGCTTGCTTCGCAGGGAGCCACTTATGAAAACTGACAAGAAGGATTACTAAAAAAGTATCAGAGTACATCACACATGAATTTATTCACTGCAACTGTTGCAATGAAAACAATATTAAAAAGAAAAACAAAAGGTCAAAACCTTATGTTTCGTCAGATTTTTCCTAATTTCAGATTATCTTGTTATTCGTGAAATATGATAAATAAAGTATTATAAATCTTAAGCCACCCCTTATTTATTCATATTTTACTTCCAAGGAGTCAGACTTTGATGCATTTTTCCTAAAGTGGTATTGAGCAATATTTCTCTGGGGTTTCTGAAGGCTGCTTTTACATCTATTTTCAGTCCAGTCCTTGTGTCATTCCCACAGATACCCAAGATAACACAGTTTGATAGACATAAAGGAGTGTTATTGCCCCAACAAGGTGATTTCCAAAGAGAAGAACTGTCAAAAACACTGCACTCAGATCATAATACTGATTGCAAAAGCTGCAAAAGCATAGTCCTGGATTGGCCTCCCAAGAGCATCAACAACGCCAGAGCATCAAAGAGAGTTCAGACTCTGTTGAAGATTAAAGTTGCTCATAACAAATTGACTTTCAAGGTTGCTAGAACTGTACAAACTCTGTTTTCGCCTAATATATTTTCCATTTATATCTCCATGTTTCATATAATGGCTCCACCTATTTTCCCAGCAAAATAAAAAATACATGAGAGTTGGCTCAAAACTGCACTGTAGCACTTTATACATTATTAAAAATGAAATTTTGGTTGTTCTATGACAGCTTTGAAAAAACAGATACAGTTTCATCATGTTCCTCCATGTCAGCAGACGATGTAATGAGCAGCATCTGATTTACGCTTGTGTTACTGTTTGATGATGAGCAGGTGTGCTGGAAGTATTGCATTATTTTTGGTGTGGAAAAACAGAAACCTGCAATGTGCAAGCAGCTGATTCTTTTCTTTTGTGCCTTTTCTCATTTCCCTAGTGTTCAAACTCTTTTAGAAAAGGAGTGGATGCGATTTAGAAAATGGTCAGTCACAGATAAGATCAGGGGAAGCACAGACTTTTAATTTTCAAGCCACAATGCTCTCCGGTTCTCCTTCACCAGGATGTCTGACGGTTCTCTTATTGTGCAAGCAGGAAACTCTTTGCTGGAGTAGACAGTTTAACAAATCAATGTTCATTTACAAGTCTGTAAACAACCAACACACAGATACAGTGCCACTGCGTGCGACATATCTAAATGTCAGTCAGACAGAAAGGATTGCTATTCCTGTAAGGCGTATCGACTGCAGTCTATTTCCCAGTTGTTGAGATAAGGCCCGCCCAGCCCGAATAGTTTGGCCTGTGGACAGAATCAGCTGATAGCACAAATGATCTGTCCATCAAATTCTAATACGCCAGTCAAGCCTCTATTAAAACAAAACCAATAAGCCAGGCAGACTAAACCCCAGCTGGCTCAAGGACAGGGACTGACTCAGCCTTGCATAGTGTCTTTCCACCTTCCCTCCCTCCCTCCCTCCCTCCCTCCCTCCCTGCTCCTTTTTTCTTTGTTTTTCAGCATTTTTTACTGGGGTTTCCCGTCTCACGAGGAACATAAAGAGGAAGCATAAAAATGATAATCAACAGAAACAAAGCAAAGCATCAAACAGCCAGATGGGGACGCAAACAGCGACTGAGGCCTGAGTTAATTTAACACAATTTAAGATGTGCACAGCACAAAACTTGTCCTGGCATCTTCAGAATTGTTTTAGAATTTGGGTGAATAGAATTTGAAGACTCAGGTTGGGTGTGATGCTGTGTTCTGGAGGATTCTGTTATGTTCTTGTGCAGTTTGTTTCTTGTCTGGCACACCAAGTTTTCTAAAGAAAATCTCCATGGTGACTGAAATCTCTGGGTGATACTAAAATACCATGCACTAAAGGAAGCACAAAGTCAAATACAGTCAAAGTACAATTTTGTAAAAGAGGTCCAACTGCAAAAAAGGTAAAAATTTAAACTTTCACATATTTTGAAATAAAATAACTGAAAATATTTTCAAAAATGTCCATATTAATTGAAATAAGTGAAAATACTGGACTTACTGAGGAGGACAATCTAGATAGTCTTATCTGTGAGTGGGAAAAAAAACATTAAGTAACTTTGTAAATGAAAACGGATGGATGTGTGGGCATCCTCTTGTATTTACTTTTTTTTTTTTAAGTCTTTTCAAGGTCTGATCTTCACACTAAGTTTAAACATCCACAAATGTAAGATTTCTAAGGCATCGTTTTTATTTTATTCACCAACACTGTGAATGCTAAGGCAAGCTTACAGAACTGTGATGCCTATATGCACACCCACACAACTGACACGACACGTCAGATAAATAAGGCATTTCACACATCATTACCACATTCAAGATGCTTTTTGTTGTAGTCACTATCCAGCTCACATATTATTCCATTCAGTTTAGTTCAATTCAGTTGTATTTATAGAGCGCCAAGTCCCCCCAAGGTTGCCTCATGGTACTTTATATTGTAAGGTAAAGACCTGACGATAATACAGAGAAAACCCCATCAATCAGACAACCTGCTTTGAACAAGTCTTGGTGACAGTGGGAAGGAAAAACTCCCTTTAAACAGCAAGAAACCTCTGACAGGACCAGGCAGCCATCTACCACAACCGGTTAGAGGTGGGGGAATAACTGTCAGCTGGTGGTCTCACTTTATAAGAGACAGCCTGACTAGACCTCTATTCCATGTGGGAAGATCTATGTCCATCTCTCTGTGGTTCAGTGTTTGTTACTGGGCAAAAACCAGTTTGGACCAAGGAGATGGTGCCAGTATTTCAACCATGTTTGCTGGATAGATGCATATTAGACAGTTACTTTGATTTAGTTAATTTGGTTAAACTGCTTGAACACACTGGTTGAATTGATATAAGTTGCATTAATGACATTTTGTCTTGGAGTTAGTCGTCTACTGCTCCAGTTCTTCCTGGCTAGACAAGAAGAGACTGGCTGCTTCTTCTTCTGCAGTGAATCTTTATAGAGCCTAAAATGTGACCTGTGTAAGTGACTGTAGTGTGCATTCAGCTTTTGCTGGTGCATTGTGTTGATTACCTTGTGGTTGTTTCCTGGTGTTTTATCTGTGTTGCCAGCCATGACAGAAACAGAGCAAAATGTTCACAGAGGCGAACATTTTTTTCCATTTTTGACAATTTTGCCTCAATCTCCCCCTGTGATTTTGCTGACACCTTATATTTGAGGCTATGTTTATTATTCTCTTACTGAATTATTCAAAAGCTTTGATCAAAAAGTAACAAGAAAAGAAAGCATAGGAGATAACCACTGCAGCTAACCGGCCAATCACAGTAGCTGTAAGCTGTGTCAACGCGACGTGTACATTCTAAGGAAGGTGCATGTCAAGGTGCAAGAATGGGCGTAAGATTTCAGAGGGTTTTCAATTACAATGGTAGGTTTAACACAGAAGTATAAATATATAACAAATGGACCACCTACTAGGAAAGCATGGGGAGAATGGGGTTGTTTTTAATTGACCTTATTTATTGTTCCTGTTTATAATGGTTTGCTCTACTGGTATATAGGTTGAGTTCTTTCTCATTTGGTGAAGTCACTTTTTTAAGTTCTTAGAATAGAAAAACAAACAAATCGCGAACACAAGGAAACACAAAACCTTTAACAGAATGTAGGAATATACTGAAAACTAAAGGAAATCACAACTCAAAACTCTGAGTCAACAACCGGGGGGCCATGATAGTAATCATCGAGATGCAGTAAGAATGCCTCCATAGATTGCCGCACTTTTTGCGCCACATATTTTTCATGCATTATGTCGCTTTAAGTTGTATTTTCAACTGGGCAAAGCTGAAAGATGATTCTGGCAAACAGAATTTTAAAAAAGTTTTCTGAGAATTACCTGCTGTCCGCTTTACCCAAGAAACAAGTAGTTCTTTTGTTGTGTTTGGTTTTCCTTCACTATGTGATCATTTCATGGCACTTTGGCAAAATCTGCAGAGCTTGTTATTTTCCAGTGACTTACAATTTTCCCTGTTGGGTGAAGTGAAGGAAGCAAAACATGGTAAGGCGCTACCCTGCACTTGACCCACAACCCCAGCCTGCCCTGCTTTCTTCACAGCCATTACATAAAGACTTTGAAAAGAACCTGTCCTGAAGTGCTGATTAGTGAAAATTGGAGACAATAAAAATGTAGTTAAATATGTGAAACGAGGGAGATGGGATAACTCCTAGAAAAAGGTGATAGTTTTTCAGATCACAAAGGAACCAAGTGTAACTCTTAAACCACAATGGGTAATACTCAAGAGCCTACTGTCAGAACAGGGTGTACATGAAAGGACTACCAGGAGCAACACTTTCCTATAAGAACTGAGCAACAAGCAATAAGGCTGCAGGAACAATGATTTGAGGGTCAATGAACTCAAAATAGCACATTTTGGTTTATATAAAAAGCATGATCATTGGAGAAAGAGAACACTGCATTATCACATCTTATACCCTCTATCTGTGGAACATGATGGCAGCAGTCATAGTCTTGGCTCTTTTTGTACATCTGGGCCAGAATAGCATGTCGTTTTTGACTCTAGGAACAGGTTGAACACAAGTTCTCCTACTAAAGAAAGACTAAAGAGAATTCTAAATTCTAAAACCTTTTGTCAAACTATATTTTTTCGCACAGTTAGGCGAAAATGTTGTTTGCAATGTGTTATTGTTAAAAAACAAGACCAATAACTCTCCATTGCACATTAATATGATGACATAGCCAACACAGAATCAGCTGAGCTAAGCGTAGATTAGGATGGAGGTAGGGAAACTTCGCTATGTCCCAAGGTAACAAAATCCTCAGACTAGCACCTCTGTGACTCACTAATTAACACATTGTATTTCAGTTTATTCTGCACAAAAACTGGAGAGGGGAAAACAGCATACGACAAATATTTTCACTCCCCTTATTTTATCTGAGCATACATACCAGGACCCAATCTTTAAATGTTCTTTTAAGAAATCTTGTTAGATCAGAAAATCAATGCCACTTTCTGATGAATATGAAGCTGGAACCTGGAGCATATAGTTTAGTAACTGAGTATTTATAGGAATATACTCCCTGTAGAAACAAATTGACGTCTTTACACCAGTTTGTGTAGAGAAGAAACCAACGAAAGGTACCACGTGTTAATTATAGAGCTTTAAGCCTGCAGTGCAGAAACTTTGTGCACCGTTCTGGGAGTAACAACAATTACACAAACACTGTCGATGCATGCATCTGCCTCCATCCAATAAAAAAACAAACTAATCCAATGCCAATTTGTCACTTGATTGCTTTTTTTTAGGTTGTAATTCTTCCTCTGAAACCAAATTTCTTTGGTTTTAAATCTGGAACACACAGAAAGTTTCTTGGACACTGTTGTCGCTGGTGTGCTAGTCTCCTATGCTCCAAGTTTCTGCAGTCTACTTCATGTCCATCCCCAGGGCTGCTCTTCTCTTCAGCTCTGGCACACCAACTGGTTACCAGTTGATGTATAATATATCATTACCAGCACACCAAGAGCCTGGCATAATTCAAAATTCTGATAACTTTTCCTGTATTGGCAAGGGCTTTAATGGAAAAAGTATTCTAGTTCAAAAACCACTGCAGGGTTTTACCTGATTCTGGGTTAGGGTGACTAAGCTTGTAGGAATGATTGGTCTGCATACATGTTACCTTATTTAACAGCAGTCTGGTTGTTTCAGGTGATTTTCCATTTAGGGGAACTCCAAAATTTTTCTATGCAGAAAAAAAAGTGTTCTTTAAAGAGCCCAGCTGTTAACCACTGCTAAATCTGATGAGCTAAATCAAGGCAAATCACGAGCTATTCATTTGTGTTCATGGAAGCAAGTTTTGGTACATACAGTGAAGCAAATGAAACACAATCTAACTGTAATATATTTATTTTTTTTCCATAATCACAAGATTTCTGACCGCCTTGTTACTATGTGGCAGTACAAAGTATTTCAGCATCTATGTACACAAGAAAAGGATAATTAATGCCAATAAACATGGATGAAAAGATCAAATTCCATCACTGTTTCAAACAACCATGAAAGTTTCCTGTTTCCTTTTTCAGCTTAACCATCTAAACCTCATTTAACTGCCCCCTGAACCAATTTTGACTGCTTCTCATCCACATGGAAACAGAAGGTTAACATTAACGTTGCTTGTTTGTCCTCCTCTGCTGTGCGCAGGGCTCATTAGCTTCTCCTAAAGCAGACTGCCCATAGTTGCCATGGAAGCTAGCGGGGACAGAGACAGAATGATGAGTGCGGGAGCCACAGGTAAAACAAGCTGAGATGAAATCACAATATTTCAGTGTTAGTGCATACCTCAGTATGACTCTGTACTGCAGCCCTCACTTTGCTGCAGGAAAGGATGGATGTTGACTCTTAGTCATGCTCACAGATGGTGAAGACTGCTTTAAACGGGGAGGAGGAGGCAGGCGGAGAAGTCAGGCCTTGAGAGGTGAATAAATCTTTTATCGTCTCCACTCCCGTCACGTCATTTTGACTCAGCCAAAAAAGAAAGAACGAAATAACACACCGGGATCGCACAGGAATCTACGGCCAACGCACTTTCTCACTTCCATTCCAGCTTTGCCAAATCACTACATGCTTATCCCTGAGGTCATCAGGAATGTCAATAGCCTCAGCAGATAGGAATCTTTCATTAACCTTTCATTTCATCGCAGCCTTAAAGAATATTCAACAGAATGCATTCGAGACGTCCTTCAGCTGCAAGGCGGGATGGAAACAAATAATGGTATCGTGTTCCTTTAGCTGACTTTGAGTTCGAGACAGCATTAATGCTTTATTTAAAGGCAGCGCAGTCTGTTCTGTTGGACCTGCAGGCTCTCGGTGTGGGCAAACAGAGTCGATGAATCACGCTGTTGCAGAGAGTACAACAAAGTGGTGCATCTACTACTGATGTGCTGTAGCGCCCGTGTTTATTACCATGGCCAGAGCGAGACAAGAGATTTCACCAGCCACAAAATCAACACAACATCATAAAATGCCAATATGAGGTATATTTTATTCACTAGCACTGTGAATGCTACAGGACACGAGCTTCTATTCTGTTACAGAGAAGAAAAGAAGAGTGGGAGTGCATTGGTATTCCCCAAAATATCTGTACGGATGAGATTTACAGTAACACGGAAAACATGCTGGCAGATGTGATTTGCTGCTTCAGACTCGACTGATTTCCACTGAGTTTTGACCCAGACTCTGAAATAATCTTGGCGCAGTTTCTCCACGCGGGTCATGAAATATTCACTTCATATCAAATGAATAATATATCCAGTATTACTTTTTTACTCAAATGCTGCTCCGCTACTTTGAATCCCTCTCAGTCTATTGTCACAACAGGACGAGAAATGAAGCGCATCTAATAACGTGCACTGCTGACACAAGAGTCACATAAGCAATAACTCTGTGCAGGGGTGGACGGCTCTTTTTCTTTATAAATAGTGCTGATTATAAATGATGCTGATTTATTCTGACGGGGCTGCATGTATTCCTACCTTGTTCTGTGTGAAAGATACATCACCTCTTTTGCTGTATTTGAATGTTTAAATCATTTGAATTGTGTGTCTCAATTGGATACCCTTCATGAAGGACGTACAATTGTTTGCCTCAAAACACCTTATTGACTCCCTTTGCTTTCCCTTCCCTCTAACACAACCTGCCAGTCATCTGTCAGTCACCCCAGCGAGCAGCATTTTATTTTCACCTCATGGTTTCACTTGTTCAACAGTGGGATCCATGCAGGTGCAATTGATTTAGAGAGAGCAGTGGTAGGAGACTCACGGAAGGGAATTTGACCTTGGCTTTACCTGACAGAAAGAATTACCACAAACGTGGTGATGAGCCATCTCGCAGTAGCAGTTTTGTTATCTCCAGGTGTAGCAGGTGCATAGTAAGGCTTGTGTGGTCAAAGGAAATTACCATTATAAGTGGATTGGTGTGCACAGCCATGTGAAAGAACACAGTTTTCACAGGATTGCACAGAGTGCTGCAAAAACAAGAAGCAAATGTTTTAAAAAATCAGTCATTTGAACAGTTTCCATGTAACCTATAGAAATGATGTTGACAGCGCTGGCATTGGCTACTGTGTAGCTTTACAACTAAGCTTTCATGTAAGATAGATACAGCCATGCAGTGTTGGTCAAGTGACTTGAAAAAAAGTAATTAGTTACTAATTACTGATTACTTCTCCAAGAAAGTAATCCTGTTACTGTACTGATTACTTATTTTTGAAAGTAATTACTTACCTTAGTCCTTTGTTACTTAGTTACTTTTTAAAAAAACGATACACAGGTTAGCAATAGACCCTTCAGCCCAATTCTGTTTTTTCTGCATCATCCATCATATAACATTGAGTCAAATGAAAAAGTCTCTTTTTAAAACTTGTTTTATTAGTTTTAACCTTTTAACTTTATGCATCAAGCAAAAATGTAATTGTATGCAACAGTCTTTGACTTGAAGAAATTGGTTTAACATTTAAACCTATTTTCCACACATTACAGCATATAAAATACAATAATGTTTTGTGTTTATACTCACTCTTTCAAATAGATGCAAGTAGAACACAGCAGAAAATAAATAAAATCAAAGATTTAGCGGAACTAAGTCCTGTCGCTCTTAAATCTATTTTCACCTGTTTAGCAGGAGTGGGGCCGGTGGAGGTTTGCCCGGTGCCGCAGCGGTCATGTCAGTGGGGGGGATCCCGGGGTTTCTCTGTGAATTTCACATTCCCATGGTAGTGTGCTAGGTAATTGTTCAGATTTGAAGTTTAATTTTTCGCTGTAGAAAGAAGTTTTCTTCCCATGCAGAGTGTACAGGTATGGTGTCACGGCTGTCGGGGCGAGCCGTGTGGTGTTGGAGGAAAAAGGACCCAAAGTGCAGGCAGTTGACTGATAATGCAAGTGACGTTTATTTACAAGTAATAGGGTGACGGAACAAGCAGTGAGGAATGACAAATGACTAAAGAAACCTAAACTGGGAAAACTAAATAACAAACCTGAGAACATACGAAACGGGATGCGGGGCAGAGAGACGCAGAGAGAGGAACAAAACACCCACCACTGAAGCACAAACATCTTGGACTGACTATCAAAGAGTAGAGCAAGCTATTGTGTTGTCCATAAAAACTGCATTTTTTAAAAAGGCACCAATTCAATTTCAATTCAGTCAGTCCAGTGCATTTCTATAGGACCAAATCACAGCAACAGCTGCCTTAAGTTGCTTAACAGAGTAGGGTGAAGACCCGGCAATGATACAGAGAAAAACAGCACAAGAACAGTCAAGGTTCAGTTTGATGATTCCTATTAGCAGAGGTGAGGCATCACAGCCCAGTGTTATTAACATATTTCACCCCCTGAAGTTATTAAGTGAAAACTGGCAGTGTTTAAAAAAACCAAAATAAAACAATAGCAGGGTATAAGACTGTTTTTTGAAGCTGGAAGGCTGAACATTTGGGTCTGTTGGGACTAAATGACCATTAGAGGAACTGCACAAAACACAACACAAAATTCCCCTTCTTTGCTATGACTGTTCATTGTTTTCATTGTTAGTTTTTGGTATTACCCTCAATTCCCTGGATATTCCTGGATATTTGTGTGTGTGTGTGTGTGTGTGTGTGTGTTTGTGGGGGGGGGCTATTGGCTCTTTTGGTTTACTTGTGTTTTTATTTTAAAGTTTAGTCCCTTGTGTGGTTTTCTATGCTTTTACTTCCCACCTTTGTTCTACGATAATCATTTATTCTGTTTCTGCCCTTTTTAGTGTCTAATTGAGTTTTGACAGAGTTATTGTTATTACTCTCCCTGGTGTGTATTTATAGTCTCTAATCTTCGTCACATTTCTGAGTTCTCGACTCTGTTTGCTTGTGGCTCACTACTTTCAGTTACTCTGGTTGTCTTTTGAATTTGGTTTAGCTTGCTGCGTTTCCTGCCGCCTCACTGCAGCTCTTTCGATTAAAACGTGTGAAAATAAAAAGAAATAGCCACCAGCTTTCAGTCCTGTGGTGTCGGCTCAAAAGCTTTTCCCTGTATTGTCACAGTTTAAAATTTTACAAGGTGACCAGATGAACATATTCTGTTAACAGCTGGGAGGGAGGAGCGCCTATTTCGAGCACCCTCCTTAAGATGTAGGTGGTAACCCTGTATTGTTCACACCTGTATAATTCGGTCTCTGCTTCCCATTGCTGCAGAGGAATATTTCATAGTAGTGGATGAACAGGTTTACTTGCTTACACTTCTCTCCATCTGTGAGACATCGCACTGATATTTGTGACCAGCACATCAGCAATGTGTTTTTGATGCTCCTGTTGTGCAGCGAAACTTTGTTATTCTTATTGCACCGTGTCTGCAGTCAAATATAAAGAGCTATATTTATCCAAGCAGATAGATCCAGCAGGTCCAAAGGAAGCAAAGCAATTGATCTAAAGGTTGCTTAGAGAATGAAAGCATTCAAAGTTTGTGTTTGCATTATGTTTGTCAAAATTTATTTTTGGAATAATTAACCTCATTCATTCTTCCTGCATTCAAAGCAAATTATTAACAAAAAAAAGGCAATAAAAAAGAGAAGAATGTGAACCCTGGGTGAAAGAAAGAAAAAAAATCCTCCTGCTCACGTTTTAATTTTCCGTTCTTTCCCAGAGAGTTAATTTCCTTTGTTTTTATGAGCAGTTCTGAGCGTACAATAGTCCTGACATCTTGACAGTGCTGAGGTATGCAGAAAGAAAAGGTTAAGATGTTGGGGTTTGGGGGGGTGGGATCTGGTAACCCTGCCGAATATGAAATGCTATCAAATTACCATGCTTCACATGCCTTGAATTAGCATACATCAGATCAAACAGCCTGGGACTCCTCAGCGATTATGCATCCAGACACATGTTCAGTTTCAACCCTATTTTACTCCCAATTATCATATCATTATCATAGCATTGCTCCTTGGCTGCTGTGTAGTCGGTTTAGTCTACACTGCACTCAGAGGAGTGTTAGACATGGTTTTAACCTGTTTTTCACCTTTTTTTCTTCTTCTTTGGGTCACTTTGACCCCGGAGCATTCACAACTGCTCTGCTCACACAACTGAGAGGACACAAGGGCACAAGAGGACACTGTGTGCAAAAACCTGAACAACAATCAAAGCCTGGGCTACACCTGAAAACAAAAAGCGCTCCAAAATGAAAAGCATTTTGCGGTTAACAGCTTTAACAAACTGAAACCAGGGACTGAGTGGCCATAAAACTGCGTCTCAGAATGAACTTGCTTCTTTTTTTGCAAATTAAACAGAAAGGAGGTTGCGAATTATTTCCGATTAAGCTGCTGGGAGGAAAATGCTTGCACCGTCCTTGACTGTCGAAAGCCTCTCAATCTGTCAGAATAAGGCCACGGCATCTGTACCCACTTTGATGCACAGCATTAATAGAAGTGAACAAAGAGAGTCTGAAAGCACACCCTTGGAGGAGAAGAAAAGAATGGTTTAATAAAAAGACCGACAGGGGGAGGAAATGGCGGGCTGGTGAGAGCCGTGTTCCTTAGAGACGCTGATTAACATTTGATTGGTTGTCATACGGTTAACTCCTTCTGTGCTGTCGGGGTCCTGGGAGGAATTAAAATCTGTAATTGTTTAGAAAATAAGACAAGAAAAGGAAATATACCGATGGGAGTTATAACAAAGGGAATAGAAAGTGGGAAAAGGAGGAGTGAGAGCAAATACCAGTCAAGTATTAACTCTTAGCAGGCTCTCTAGAGTCCTGCCAAGTTCTCAACCAGCCCTCATTGTCCCTGATTATACTACATGATGCAAGAGCTGCGCAGACCTGAGTAGATAGAGAAAGGGAGGCAGACTGAGCCAGCGAAGAGAACATTGAAAGAGACAGGACAGGAACGGCAGGGACAGGGAACAAGGTGACGTGGGACAACACAGCAGAGGACAAGACAGTTATATAACCCATCCAGGAGCCAAGGGGATCCTTTACTGTTGTAGGCACAGACATGCAGATGGGCACCGATACAGATAAAACAGCAAGAGAAGCGTTTTTCCTTAATGTAATGGTTTAGTTTGGCTTTCTCAACCTAGAGACATTCATCCGTCCAGTTTATGGTATCTGTACAGCAGTATTAACTGAATTTCTGGCCTGTTAACAGAATATGTTCAGGTCCCACACAGTGATGCTGTTCAGAACCTGGAATTTTGACTCATCCAGAACAAAATATTGGAGAAACACACTTCTTCTGGTGGCAAAAAGTAGATATAGCTAATTAATATATCTAGTATGAGTGTGAATGGCTGGCCAGCTCTAGGAGAGTAACTGAAATGTGCAAAATACAAGTTCGTCTAGTGTGGACAAGGGCAGAAACAAGAGCCTGTGGAGAATCACGGCCAAGGTGTCCATTGGTTCATTGATATATTGAGCAAACTCCATAATGGCATCAATGAACATCAAGAACTCTGGAGCATGTTCCCTATCACACACAGTGTAATCTGGAAACCCACTGGTCAGAATCAGAATCAGAATCAGAATCAGAAAGGGTTTTATTGCCAAATGTTGAGCGGGTTTACAACATTAGGAAATTGCTGCGGTGCTTCAGTGCAAACATACTGTTATAAATACTGTTATAAATTAAGCTTAAATAGACATGAAAATAAAAATGAGAATAAGAATTAAAAGTGCTAAGTAGATAGATAGATATATACATGATATATACATGAGTGCAGGTGGTGATCAGTGCCAAACATGGTCAGCAGTGTTGGGAAGGTTACTTTTAAAATGTATTCCACTACAGATTACAGAATACATGCCCCAAAATGTATTTTGTAACGTATTCCATTACGTTACTCAATGAGAGTAACGTATTCTGAATACTTTGGATTACTTAATATATTATCATGCTGTTTACAACTACATGAAGGTGATTTATTTCTATTACTGAAGGTCCGTGGCTCCGAACCGTAGTAACCATGGCAACCGTAACGCTGCCACCTGGAACAACAGAACGTAGCTGTCAAACAAAACCCAAACAGTCCTGACCCGCCACAATATGAAACAGGAAAATACCGCAGTGTAATCCATTTATTTCAACAAAGTAACTGTATTCTAAATACCACCTTTTTAAACGGTAACTGTAACGGAATACAGTTACTCATATTTTGTATTTTAAATACGTAACGGCGGTACATGTATTCCGTTACTCCCCAACACTGCTGGTCAGTCTGCTACTTAGTCTCTCTATATAAAGAAAAAAAGTTTAGGGCTTTAGATGTAACCAGCAGTTATCTCAGTTATGTTCAGTCTGACAATGATTGTGAGTTTAAAAAGTCAATAGTTTGCTCATCACATAGACTGCTTATATATACAGTGGGGCAAAAAAGTATTTAGTCAGCCACCGATTGTGCAAGTTCCCCCACTTAAAATGATGACAGAGGTCAGTAATTTGCACCAGAGGTACACTTCAACTGTGAGAGACAGAATGTGAAAAAAAAATCCATGAATTCACATGGTAGGATTTGTAAAGAATTTATTCGTAAATCAGGGTGGAAAATAAGTATTTGGTCACCTCAAACAAGGAAAATCTCTGGCTCTCACAGACCTGTAACGTTTTCTGTAAAAAGCTTTTCTGTCCCCCACTCGTTACCTGTATGAATGGCACCTGTTTGAACCCATCATCTGTATAAAAGACACCTGTCCACAGCCACAAACAGTCAGACTCCAAACTCCGCCATGGCCAAGACCAAAGAGCTTTCGAAGGACACCAGGAAAAGTATTGTAGACCTGCACCAGACTGGGAAGAGTGAATCTACAATAGGCAAGCAGCTTGGTGTGAAAAAATCAACTGTGGGAGCAATCATCAGAAAATGGAAGACATACAAGACCACTGATAATCTCCCTCGATCTGGGGCTCCACGCAAGATCTCATCCCGTGGGGTCAAAATGATCATGAGAACGGTGAGCAAAGATCCCAGAACCACACGGGGGGCCCTGGTGAATGACCTGCAGAGAGCTGGGACCAAAGTAACAAAGGTCACCATCAGTAACACACTACAACGACAGGGAATCAAATCCCGCAGTGCCAGACGTGTTCCGCTGCTGAAGCCAGTGCATGTCCAGGCCCGTCTGAAGTTTGCCAGAGAGCACATGGATGATACAGCAGAGGATTGGGAGAATGTCATGTGGTCAGATGAAACCAAAGTAGAACTTTTTGGTATAAACTCAACTCGTTGTGTTTGGAGGAAGAAGAATACTGAGTTGCATCCCAAGAACACCATACCTACTGTGAAGCATGGGGGTGGAAACATCATGCTATGGGGCTGTTTTTCTGCCAAGGGGACAGGACGACTGATCCGTGTTAAGGACAGAATGAATGGGGCCATGTATCGTGAGATTTTGAGCCAAAACCTCCTTCCATCAGTGAGAACTTTGAAGATGAAACGAGGCTGGGTCTTCCAACATGACAATGATCCAAAACACACCGCCCGGGCAACAAAGGAGTGGCTCCGTAAGAAGCATTTGAAAGTCCTGGAGTGGCCTAGCCAGTCTCCAGACCTCAACCCCATAGAAAATCTGTGGCGGGAGTTGAAAGTCCGTGTTGCTCAGCGACAGCCCCAAAACATCACTGCTCTCGAGAAGATCTGCATGGAGGAATGGGCCAAAATACCAGCTACTGTGTGTGCAAACCTGGTAAAGACCTATAGTAAACGTTTGACCTCTGTTATTGCCATCAAAGGTTATGTTACAAAGTATTGAGTTGTATTTTTGTTATTGACCAAATACTTATTTTCCACCCTGATTTACGAATAAATTCTTTACAAATCCTACCATGTGGATTCATGGATTTTTTTTTCGCATTCTGTCTCTCACAGTTGAAGTGTACCTCTGGTGCAAATTACTGACCTCTGTCATCATTTTAGGTGGGGGAACTTGCACAATCGGTGGCTGACTAAATACTTTTTTTCCCCACTGTACTTGCAACCACAGCCGGCTCAGCTGTGATTGAGCTGTAGAAATTAGACAAAAAATTTTCAAATAAGCAAAGGAGATTCAGGTATCCAAAGTTTTCCCACATTTCTAGAGGTTCCTCTTATTCCTGTGGACACATGTGTTTTACAGACTGGAAATAGGGGAAGCAAGGCCGCGTACTAAATCAAAGTTTTGCACAGAACTCTGTCTCTCTTCCATATATATCTTTTGTCCTGGTTCCCTCCCCTGACCCCCTGTCGGTTACGACGGCTCTCTGACTGTCCCTGAGTCTGGTTCTGCTCGTAGGTGGTTGTCTCCTTTTTGGTGTTTTCTCTCTATTATTTTAGGGTCTTTAGCTTACAATATAAAGCACCTTAAGGTGACAGCTGTTGTGATTTGGCGCCATATAAATTGAATTGATGTTTTGCTGCACAGCAAAACGTGTGCCTGAGGAAGACGGGGATCAGCTTTAGCTGCCACTTTGATGATGGACTCTTAAATCTGCAGAGGATGAAAGCCAAAAACAAAGTGGAGGAGGTCACAGTATAAACAACCACAGACCATTATGAAATGTTTCTCCTTATTTTACAGCAACTTCTGCCTATAGGCATTTTTATAAAAATGAGAAAATTAGATAAACCTGGGCCTGTGATAGACTGGCGACCTGTATCCCACCTCTCACCCTGTGACAGCTGGGATGGACCAGCTTGCTCCTGCTCCCTGCCTGAGCCTACCATCTTTGTAAAAGAACAAAAGGTTACATCTGTGGTCATGTTGGCTTAATTTGCTACATCAGGATTGTCAAGTCCACTGCAGTGTGTGTGTGTGTGTGTGTGTGTGTGTGGTTTCAATAAGGAAAATGACAGCTAATACCTGCCTACTGTAGCTGTGACTACTACAAATGGAACTACTGTGTGTTTACGCACAGTTTTTATCAGCAGGAGAACATCACAACCAACAACAGAGTTATCCATTTATTCTCCAGGACCTGCAAGCAGAACAGATTAACAAGCTATAAACAGATTAGAAGACTAAACAACACTACTTCTATGAATAACATACATGTGCCTGTTTTTGAGCCAATTTAGGATTTAACCTTAAAATATCAATAGATGACATGACATGGTAAGAGGGATTTTTTTGTTGTTGTTTTTTTTGCTGTGTCATCCTCAGCTGTTGCCAAATAAGGGGAGAATCACCAGCGACTCACCAGGCCGAATAAAATCCATTACATAAGAGGCGCCCAGGGCAGGACTGTTCCAGAGCACAGACAGGTCACTTTAACCTTTCCCTGACTGGACACGAGCAGCTAGATTATGGAATTATTCATGGGGTTGGACTGTATGTTCTCTGTTTTGTAAAGGAAAACCTAATTAACCCCATCCTAGAGTTTCACTGCCTCCATTTAGGGGAATAAAGTCACAGAACATTGCTTGACTTGGAAAAAATAAGATCTTGCCTCCTAAAAACCCTCCATTAACGAATCCATCATGGGAAAAAGAAGATTAGCCTCATTCAAAGATCTGGAAATGTGTGTGTGTGTGTGTGTGTGTGTGTGTGTGTGTGTGTGTGTGTGTGTGTGTGTTTAAGCCACTTATTAGGAGCTATTCTTGTCTGTGCCGACTATAGCGCCCAGGTGATTACACAAGCTTAAGGAGGTGAACTGCTGAGTGACCATAACATTGAGTGTGTGTAAGTGCATACGTGTCAGACTAACCTCACACTGTGACACTCAAACAGAGCAGAAGGTGAGATGACGTTCCTGTTATGAACTCCTTCTTCGTCATCTGTACATGCTCCGCGCAGTCTGACTGCACTGCCTTCAATCCGTGGCCCCCTCTCTCTCTCATACATGCATCATCACACATATGTGCTGCATGCATATGTTCATGCAGCGGAAGGGAAGAGTGTGTGTGTGTGTGTGTGTGTGTGTGTATGTTTAAAGGTCAGTTCTGCTTATGTAGTGTGAATATGGATTAATTAACACATACAGCAGGCATGTGCACACAAGCTCGTCAGTCAGTATGCAAATTAGCCCACCAACACATTGGCAAAGGTGGTATGGTACCCATATTCACACACACACACGGTAATCATGGAGAATTCATAGTTAAATAAAAGCATGTGTGTCATGTATTGAATGCACAGACCATATATATATATATATAAAAACACCCAGCACGCCCCTGCAGGCGGTTTATCCTTCAAGCTCGGGTCCTCTACCAGAGGCCTGGGAGCTTGAGGGTCCTGCGCAGTATCTTAGCTGTTCCCAGGACTGCGCTCTTCTGGACAGAGATCTCCGATGTTATTCCCGGGATCTGCTGGAGCCACTCGCCTAGCTTGGGAGTCACCGCACCTAGTGCTCCGATTACCACGGGGACCACCGTTACCTTCACCCTCCACATCCTCTCGAGCTCTTCTCTGAGCCCTTGGTATTTCTCCAGCTTCTCGTGTTCCTTCTTCCTGATATTGCTGTCATTCGGAACCGCTACATCGATCACTACGGCCGTCTTCTCATGTTTGTCTACCGCCACTATGTCCGGTTGGTTAGCCACCACCATTTTGTCCGTCTGTATCTGGAAGTCCCACAGGATCTTAGCTCGGTCATTCTCCACCACCCTTGGGGGCATCTCCCATTTTGACCTCGGGACTTCCAGGTTATACTCGGCACAGATGTTCCTGTACACTATGCCGGCCACTTGGTTATGGCGTTCCATGTATGCCTTGCCTGCTAGCATCTTGCACCCTGCTGTTATGTGCTGGATTGTCTCTGGGGCATCTTTACACAGCCTGCACCTGGGGTCTTGCCTGGTGTGATAGATCCCAGCCTCTATGGATCTTGTACTCAGAGCTTGTTCTTGTGCTGCCATGATTAGTGCCTCTGTGCTGTCTTTCAGTCCAGCTTTGTCCAGCCACTGGTAGGATTTCTGGATATCAGCCACCTCCTCTATCTGCCGGTGGTACATACCGTGCAGGGGCCTGTCCTTCCATGATTCCATGGTTCCTCGTCTCCCTCCTCTTTCTTGGGTTTCTGCTGCCTGAGGTATTCACTGAGCACTCGGTCAGTTGGGGCCATCTTCCCAATGTATTCTTGGATGTTCGTTGTCTCATCCTGGACTGTGGTGCTGACACTCACCAGTCCCCGGCCCCCTTCCTTCCGCTTAGCGTACAGCCTCAGGGTGCTGGACTTGGGGTGAAACCCTCCATGCATGGTAAGGAGCTTTCTTATCTTTATGTCAGTGGCTTCTATCTCCTCCTTTGGCCAGCCTATTACCCCAGCAGGGTACCTGAGATATATATATATATATATATATATATATATATATATATATATATATATATATATAATATATATATAATATTCATTGTGTTCCCACTAGTGCTTTCAGGTTAATATTGTTGAAATGACCTTAACGCCACAACACGGCAAATCTCCGTTAACGAGCTACCGCCGATCGCCCCGTGCATGGGGCTAGACGGCCAACACGTTAACGAGCTAACTGCGCTAACACACTAGTTCCCACCCATGTAATTGAGCATTGCATGGCACATCCAACATACTGTTTTACTTTAGTCCATGACTCGCTTACCTTCAGGGTCATACGTCACATGAAAACCAAAATAGTTCCAAACGCCAGATCTGAATGTTGCAAGGAGAGCTTAACTTCTGTCTTGCTAGCTTGCCCTGCGCTCTTCCTTCTGACTATGCTGTCTGTGTTGAGCACTCAGTGGATCTGCGCTCGACAGTGCAGCCTAGGCGGAGTAGTCGAACGCAGATTCACTGAGCGCTCAACACAGACAGCATCGTCAGAAGGAAAGTTGATAAATAAATTACAAATGTTGTATTGTTCGATACATATGCGTACCGAACCGAAAGCACTGTATCGAACGGTTCAATATCGATACGAATATCGTTGCACCCCTAATATATATATATATATATATATATATTAGGGGTGCAACGATACACAAAATTCACAGTTCGGTTCGGTTCGATACTTTGGTGTCACGGTTCGATATTTTTTTGATACAAAAAAAAATGTTCATGCCTTTTTAATTTGTCATTTATTAAAATTATAAATATATATTTTAAAATGGTAAATGGTAAATGGCCTGTATTTATATAGCGCTTTACTAGTCCCTAAGGACCCCAAAGCGCTTTACATATCCAGTCATCCACCCATTCACGCACACATTCACACACTGGTGATGGCAAGCTACATTGTAGCCACAGCCACCCTGGGGCGCACTGACAGAGGCGAGGCTGCCGGACACTGGCCTATTACTCAAAAGTACAGTTTTTAAATTTAACCCTAACCCTTTTTGCGTGTTTTTTATTTTGACAGCGAATGCGCACCTGCGGACCACTTATGTGCAGCCCTGGTTATTTAGCTCGTCATATTGCAGCCACAGAAATTCTTTTGTCCATGAAACCATAAAGCTGCACTTTCTTTTTGCCTTATAGTCTGATTTGTCATAACTTTTTCGTTTTGTGGTAAGCTTTTCTTTGGCTGTCACTTCTTCACCCTGACCTGTCTTATTTGGCTCAGCAGAACTGAAATATATATCCTGCTTCTTTTACACACACTCACATAAGCTCAGCGATTCTCTGCATCCTCTTACATGTTTAAGCTTGCTGCAGGAGATTTCACTTGTCATGTTTGCGTAGTAAGCTAACGATTGATAAGACGATGTCAGAGGAATTGGTGCGCAAATTATCATCACTCACCAATCAGTGCTGTCGCTCTCTATACACAGTTCGCGCGATTGCAAAGTGAAAGCAAAAAAACAAGCGCAAATTCAAACGCGATTTCAATATGTCACATATTGACAGTGGCTCACCGATGCCAATGACATAATTACCCAGCTACATTTCTGAAAGAATGCAAAAGCATTGACATATATTTTTGCTTCCTACAATAGGCCGACGGGCAGGGCAGAGATAGATTTTGGTAGCCCCAGGACGTCGGGCTGGCGATATTGCAAGCCCTGTATCTGATTGAGGAATCACTCATCTTTGGAAAAGAGAGTTTATTACAGAGAAATGTCTCTTTCCAAAATAAAAGCTACATTATACGCTTCTTCTGGGCTATATTCTCAGCAGCATATTAAACATATCAGGTCCCCATAAGGAGAATCATGTGCTAACGGCTGTCTAAATGACTCGGGTAAAGTTTGTAGCATGCTTGTTTTTGTCTGCTTCCACTTGTCTTTGCACTAGGATGCTGTCGGAGTAAATGTGCAGTCATATTCGTTGTGTTCCCACTAGTGCTTTCAGGTTAATCTCGTTGAAATGACGTTAACGCCACAACACAGCAAATCTCCGTTAACGAGCTACCCCTGATCGCCCCGTGCATGGGGCTGGACGGCCAACACATTAACGAGCTAACTGCGCTAACACACTAGTTCTCACCCATGTAATTAAGCATTGCATCCAACATACTGTTTTACTTTAGTCCATGACGCGCTTACCTTCAGGGTCATACGTCACATGAAAACCAAAATAGTTCCAAACGCCAGATCTGAATGAGGGTGGGGGAGGTTCAATTTGCCATGTTGCAAGGAGAGCTTAACTTCTGTCTCGCTAGCTTGCCCTGCGCTCTTCCTTCTGATGATGCTGTCTGTGTTGGGCGCTCAGTGGATCTGCGCTCGACAGTGCAGCCTAGGCGGAGTAGTCGAACGCAGATTCACTGAGCGCTCAACACAGACAGCATCGTCAGAAGGAAAGTTGATAAAATAAATTACAAATTTTGTATTGTTCGATACATATGTGTACCGAACCGAAAGCACTGTATCGAACGGTTCAATATCGATACGAATATCGTTGCACCCCTAATATATATATATATATATATATATATATATATATATATATATATATAAAATAAATGAAGCCACTGTGTTGGCTACATTTTAGTTGCCGCCATGTTACCTTTTTGGAGCCATAAGTGTTCGGATTTAGTGATCAGTCAGTTGTAGCAAGCTTGGTTTGTGAGCTGCAAATGTACATCCTGTGTCAGCACCAAGCAGTCAACTTTAGGCTTTAACATAATCCAAAATGGGAGCTATAACAAAATTTATTCTGGACAGATCTGCATGAAGGGGGATATTAAATGTAGACACGATATTTTATTATCGTGTATTTTCCTAGACTGTAAACATGCAATCATTCAAATATCTTGGAACTATAATCAAGACAGTTTGTAAAAAGGGTCGCCAGCACCTTTACTGCCTCAGGAAACTTGCTCATTGCCACATTGACCAAAAAATTTTAACTTTGTTTTATCGTTCTTTTATTGAGTCTGTTTTATCCTTTTATTTGGTGGCATGGTTCAGTCAGACCTCTGTCACAGACAAAAACTCACTGAATCAGATAGTGAGACGGTCAAGTCGTGTGATAGGTGAGCCACAGTCTTGTTTAGCCTCCCTGTACTCTAAACAGGTACAGAGGATGGCTTTATCAGTCCTTAAAAATCGTTCCCATCCTCTACCAGGTGAATTTCAGCTTCTTTCCTCAGGACGGAGGTTTCTATTTCAAAGATGCAGGACAAAGCATTATAAAAACAGCTTTGTCCCTGTTGCTGTCACTGAATTAAATAAGAACTATTTTTGTTTTTGATTCGAAACATTAAATTACTATATATGTGCTACAGTGAGGTTTATATTTTTATTAGGTATGTGTGTTTTTGAAGGGATGCCAAATGCTATCATTTTTCTGTAAAGCAAATTTACCTTGCCTGTGGGTATAAATAAAGTTACCTTGAACCTTGATGTTTTTTTAGGCTCAATACAAAAAAATTTTAAGTTGGCTAAAAATCAGGTAAGCAAAAAAAAAAAAACAATATATCAAACAGATAACATGGACACTATCATCAAAATGCCCAAGCGGAGGATATACCTCCTGCGTTAGCTTAGGGAGTTCAACCTGCCTCAGGTGGTGTTGCTCCATTTCTACTCTGCAATAATCCATTCTGTTCTCTGCTTATTCATCAATGTATGGTTTGGATAGGCCGCCAAACAGGACAAGAACAGACTACAACGGACCATGAGAAACGCAGAAAAAATATCATTGGTGTCGACTTGCCCTTTGATTCAGGATTCGTACAAATCCAGTAACTAATTATCTATGTCTTATTTAGTCCATAATTTATATCTTTGCATATTTGCATCATAAATGTTCTATTCATGTTGTTTTTGTTTGTGTCATATTATCACTCTGTTGGAGTAGACAGCTCCTGCTGGAGCCCAGTTCCTTTGCATGGTCTCCCCAATGTCTGCACGGGTTCTTTCCAAAGACATGTTAGTGGAGCACAGTTAGTGCAGCTGTTACGGCAGCTAGACTTAGCAAAAGTACAGACATCCTGTACTTAAGTAGCAGTACAGATACTAGTGTTAAAATACACCAGTAAAAGTTGAAGTACCGATTCAACTTCTTTACTCAAGTGAAAAAAAGCACTGGCACTGAAATGTACTCAAAGTCAGAAAGTAAAAGTAGCTCTATGGATGTGTCTACCAGCTATTTCTATGTGAAGCTAACTGAACCTTGTACTATATTAATGTAATAATAAAATAGTATGACTAGATAGGAATACAAACTTTATTTTAGTCTGAATGTTAATTCTAATAAAACTATTTAGCTTGAATCTGTTAAGCAGAACATCAGCAGTGAAAAAGAAGGAACATTTTAAAAAACACTTTTCTGCTGCCTACATCATAGACGATGACTTTGCCTCTAAACAGGAAAATAAGCAGGGGAAAGGGAACCCTAAAATCAGCCGTAATGGCTCAGTGTGGAGAAAAGAATCACAAATCACAAGATTTTCTTAGTCACATTATTGTCTCTCCAAAAACACTTTGGTTGTACTTTGTGAGATTTTGAGTTTTTCCTACCTCTGCTGTGTTTTATTTAACATCCGACATGTTTTGTGTGCTTCTGCAGCATTTATTTATATGCTAGTGTTTTCCTAAGGTGCAGCATGTTTGATAGCTCGGAGCCTCCAAAGGTGAATTATAAGTTAATTGGTAATAAACGTGAATGTTAAGGTGAATGCTTTCTGTCTCTCTGTGTTAGCCCTACAGTAGATTGATAACCTGCCCTGGGTTCCCAGCGTCTCTCCTCGAGACACCTTGAATCCTCCTCTGAAACTCTGAATTGGACAAATGGAAGAAAATGGATGGATGGATGTTGTGAAGCAGCTAGTATGTTAGAGAGCTCTATGGTTTAATAAACCTTGTCACTAAACAACATAGGTTTACCCCCTGTGGCCTTCAGTAAAACTGAGTTTGACAGTTCAATATTGCATAAACCTACTAAGGATCCTATATCTGACTACGCTGTCACACACTGTTGATTACTTTTCAGTTTCAGATTAAAGATACGGGCCTTTAATAAAATCTGCCGTTATCTTATTGCACGCATTACCTGGATTTGAGGCATTGTTGCGCTCATGCTGCTGAAATGTTGATGTTACATGAAGGCAAATTACATCAGCTGTAGCCTGAAGGTAAGAGAAATCTGTTCAGCCCGTTTAAGAGCTACAGGTTCGGTGCCTCGGTGTAAAACACCAGCCTTCATCTTTCTCCGGAGCAGCATGGAGCCTGCTAATGTGAAAAGGGATGGCAGTGAATTTGAAGCAGGCTGCTGGAAAGCAGTGCACATCCTCATTATCTCTCTCTGGAGAGTTGTGTATCAATGCTCTCAAATCTCATTTTCACAACAATAACACTGACATGCTGCTCCTTACAATTAGCACAACTCCCCCACCAAGGCCAGCACTGGGAATGCTAGTGAGACTAATGCTAAGATGAGGTAAACAGGGTTTCACTTGATCAATAAAGATTAGCCTAGTTTTCAACAAACCAGAATGAAGCCATGGCCCAGACACGCCTTAGCCCAGTTAGCGTGGACTTCTGCTATTCCAGGGAGCTCAATGACGTATTTCCAACACGGGATGACTTTTTCTCGCAATTCATGACATCACCGTCTAATCCATTTTCATCCTGCTCTATTCCTGTCAGGGGAACAACGTGCCGTAAAGGATGACCTCTGTGTAAAGACTTGCCAGCAGTCCTTTTTTTAGACGCAGACCTCAACGTCCAGCCACATCATTGTGTTTGCTGGGATTTTCTGTGAATCACCAACTCAGGTCAAAGCTATTTCCAGTTGCTGCTTTCATCACCTGAGAATCGGATATTTTGTTGGAGGATTTTTTTTGGTTTTTTACATTATGATGAGAAACAGAGGCCAACAGATCAAAGATGGAGCTGCAGCAGCCAGCGGTGTCAGATTAAAGGATCACTTTTAATAAAAGGAATCGGGCTCTGAATAAATTTTATTTTGCGAGCGATGAATATTTATAATAAGATATTTGTGCAAAGCTCTTTTGTGCCTGTGTGTGTGTGTGTTATGGGAGAAAGGATTACAGTAGTCTCGACTCTAAAGAAGGCAGAGAAGCTGATATGAATGAGGTGTAGGAAAAAAAACAATAAAACAAAAGGAACATCCGTAGAAAATCACCTGTGTTTAACATGAGGTCTTCATACTCTATTTGATCAGGAGCAGTAAAACCTACAAACCTAGGGAGATTTATTGCCTTAAATAAGCTCATGGACATGGATAAGAACGGCTGAAGACACACTTACCGTGGCTCTGCTCCGGCTTTTTCATTGTGTGAAAGCATGAGGAGGAAGAAAGTGGGTTACGGGGAAAGAAAGATGAAGGCAGAGGGTCTGAAAAATTAAATGCAAAGCTGTTAGGTCTTTGGGAAGAGATTAGTCCATATTCCCCGCACGCTCGCACATGAGCTCGGTTTAAGTCAAAGACATTGCATGAAAATTATTAAAAGGATGAATATATTATTGCACAAACACTTCACATCTTTTTGCCCCTGTTGCCTCAGGGTCCTATCTTTTGTTTTTAGCATACCAGCTTTGGTTTTTGTAATTTACTTTTATATGCTGGTTGCGTGGAGCATTTTCTAGTTTTCCCCTCATCCCAGCCCCTAAAGGGGCACACCAAAGATCTGGTTTCTCTTTTCATGAAACTGAAAGACCCACAAGGGGGAAGTTAGAAGAATATACCAGCCACGCGGTAGCTCTTTGAGGCTGTGATTTTTGAGCTAAAAGCCAAAGTCACATTAACATGGTCACAATGACAATGCCAGCATGATTACTTTAAGCAGGTAATGTTTGTGAGCGTCACCTTTCCAGTGTAGCAGCTTTTTGACCGTGTTGCCAGCTGACAATTCCCCAGTGTCAGCAGAGATAGCCAGGTTTGAATAAGTAATTAAGAAAATGATTATGGTGTTGGATTAAAAGTCAACACATAACGGCAAAATAACTTCCTGTCAATTTATCACAAAGATAAAGGGTTTTCTCTGTTTTCTATCTTTTCTCACTCTTTCTCTCTGTGTCCTGAGAACCTGCAGCTCATCACCCTCATCTTAAAGATCGGTTGTTGCAGCGTTTCAATAATAATATATGATATATATAATATATGATAATATCATTATGTGAAAAACAGAGAGGGTGAGAGACGCGACAGTCAGGTGGAGCGTGCGTCTGTCCTCTCAGTAAGTGAGTGAGACAGTAGACAGCCGTGAGGAGGGCTGTGCGAGTGCATCGCAAAAACACATAAATATGCCTGACACCTGTAAATGAAGCAGCATCTGGCTGCAGTTTAAAGACTTTTTTGTCTCGGTCTCGTCTCAACTTTGTCTTGGTCTTGACTCAGTCTGTCTTGGGCTTGGGCTTGTCTTGGTCTTGGTTTAGGCGGTCTTGACTACACGTCTACCAACTGCAAGTAGCTCAGGTGACCAGCTGGTTATCCAGAGACTGAGCGTGCAACACCTTCAACCTCTGGGCGACCACTTTCAGTCACAAAGCATTTGCACACGTGGAAGGCAACCTGGCTCTAAACAATCAGAATTACCGACACCTTTGCAGTCAGTCCTAGGCAGCCTGAGCTGATGACACAGTAGGGCTCGACTCGGCTGGTTGCCAATGGTTGCATTCTGGCAATATCCCTATATAAAAGCAAGGTTGCCAAGCGTCTCTGTCATTTTGCAGATAAATTGGCATCCTGCATCAACTATGTTAATATTTGTGGAAGAAATTCTTAATTTCATTTTAAAGTCTATGATGTTCTGGCCGGACTCTGAATGGAAGAAGTTAAGTTGAATTTCTATTTGTGAGTTTCTGTGACCGTAGAGAGTGACAGGGTTGCAGTTTTTGCTCTGTTATGACTGTTAACTGCTGCAATTGTTTTCCTTAGTGTGGCAGTAGCTTTAGTTTTAGAAACATCTCGCCACTCTAAATGTAATGCTTTACAAATTTTGTGTTACACAGCTGTTTTCTAGAGCAGGGGTGTCAAACATAAGCACCAGCGACCAGAATCGGCCCGTCAAAGACTCCAATCTGGCCCAGTGGACGGCTCTGGAAAATTTGAAGGAGTACGCCAGGAGCTACACCAAAGTAAATTTAATGACAGAAAGTTCCTGTTTTTTCAATTTTCACTATATGAATTTAGTTTCGTTTGGTTTTTTTTTGTTTTTTTACAGTGGGTGCGCAGAAAAAAAGCACATTTTCTTTCAGTTAAAAAACTAAGTTAAAAAACTTTATATGTTGTATTTATAGGGAAGTCTGTAATTAAACCATAACGTTTTTTGTAATTTTACACATATATAATGTAGTTTCACCGGTCAGGCCCACTTAAGATCAAAACAGTATGTCGCCAACACTGTAAAATGAGTTTGACATACCAGTTCTAGAGGCTAACTATCAATCAGCTTACCTTTATGCTTCAAAAGCAGGTGAATTCTCTTTTCTCCCTTGGAGTAAAATTTAATGAGCATGTTTTTGATGGGGGTTTTTTTCTCTAAAATCTGCTTCACCCACAGGGACCTACCTTACACCACCTCATTGCTCACCTTTCTCTGCTCGTGCCCCCTCTGGAGACAAAGAGCTGACGTTGGAGGAAAGTCAGCAGTCGGCTGTAAATATGGCCAACTCACGACCGCGCACTTGAATGTAACCCCCTCCTCTCCGTCCCCACGCCCACCTATCTCGTTGTACTGTGAGACTCAAGAGACCAAAGCCCGAGCAACTAGGCAATTATAAATTTCCTCACCGTGTAATTTTGTCACACAGGTAGACCTGGCAGTCAGAGCTGCAGCGACGTGCACACACAGTCACACACAAGCATAATCTCTCATTTTAATGCACTGAGGTGACTGGTGTGCAGCAGCCATGTGAGGCAGCATCGAGGCCTACTTTCATCCTTGTCTAAAAGGATTGTTTCGGGCATGAATCATGACCGTGAACAGGTGTTGCTCCTTCTCTCTGCTGCTTTGCTAATTCACAGTCATCACTTTCTCCAGGCAGCATGGAAACGCTCTCAAAGCCGCTGCCATACATTCAGGAAGCAGGAATAATTTATACCCATTTAACCATTTCCAATCTGCAGCCCTGCGTGTGTGTGTAACTTATTTATGAAACCGAGTGAATGCGCTCTCTGCAGAGTGTTTGGATTTGGGCGTAAAATGTGAAAATAGTGCAACTAACATGAAATAATCTTAAATATTCGATGACCCTTTCTTCAACGCCTTTTCTCAGGTCCAAATGAGTTTGGCTGTATTTCACCTCGGAGCTCACAGAGGTTCCTTCGCATCACAAATCTTAATTCCAGATTAACTCGTCCACGCGCTCAACACTACCATAACATACGAATTATGACTCTAAATGCGTCGGCTCCAAAAACACTGGTCTCCCAGCTGTGAGGCTGAGAGAAAAGCTACATCCAGCCCTGTGATGTGATGTTATGTAACTCCCCGCCAGTGTCGCCAATGATGGTCTGACAGTCAGGACAAGCCAATAAGCTGCTTGCCCTACGAACACAAGTTAACTGGTCTAAATTCGACAGGCTTAGCTGATACGCTGACTGAAAGCAGTGTCTCGGGGCTGATTGGAGACTGTGTGTTTTACTCTGGGTGTAGGTTCACTCGAGCTTCAGCCACAGTGTAAGAGTGTACCGAGGGGGGTTGGATAACAGCAGGTGTAGAGGGCGATGTGCATCCACCGTGAAGGTAACGCGCAGCAGGATTTAGGTGTTTGTTGGCACCTGAGTCTGTTGGGCATCTCCGGTGATACTATTATGTGACATGGTGACAGCAGCAGTGTGACCTCCCTAAGCTGCTGCATTTCTCAATGTCTTGGTTTGATTCCAGACTAAGCTCTTCTTGGTGTTGTCCTCCCAAAAAACATTCTATTTCTGCATCAATCTGCACTCTACACAGCTACTAAAAACAACTCAGTGCTCAAATAGGAATTAATGCTTTGATTGTATTTGCAAGGAACAAGCTATTTAAAGAACAAATGTACTGCAGAGTGCGTCAGAAATCAGCTGGAGGGAGAACTAAGAGGTCGCACTAAAGAATAACTAAGTCCAGAAAATTTGAGAAAAAGACTGGTAATACCAGGCTGGACCCCCTTTTCCTTTAGAAATGCCTTAGTTCTTTGTGGCATGGATTCAACAAGGTGCTGGACTCATGCTTTCATGGTATTTACGCCAAATTCTAACCCTACACTCAGAATGTTGAAGCAGAAATTGTGACTCGACAGACCAGGCGACATTTTTCCAATCTTCTATTGTTCAATTTTGGTGAGCCCACATGAACTGCAACCTCAATTTCCTGAGAGAAATGGCACCCAGTGTGGTTTTCTGCTGCTGTAGTCCATCTGCTTCAAGGTTCAATATGATGTGCCTCTTCTACATACCATGATTGAAATGTAAAATTTAATTATTCAAATAAAAAATCTGACAGATAACATTGGTTTCTATTATTTGGGAAATTATTGTCATGGTACTGGGTTTGTGTGTTGTCTTTGATCTCAAATATCAAAGACAAATAACAGCTCAG